>NC_081533.1:13951864-14596864 GCF_030273125.1 Centropristis striata
CTGTTGAAACTTGAAACTACCGATTAAAACCATATGTTTTCTCAGAGAATTTAATTTAACATTAATCTCTAGACATTTTTTATCAGAACCCCAGGACAATCTAGTCTTCAATTGTTCTAGAATTAGACTCTATAAAAAGTGCAGCACTGAGGTCAGAGGTCACCTAACTTTAACACCTTTTGTTTAGCTTTCATCCAGTACCTGTACCACACACAGCAGCACTGATGATACAATCAATCACAGCTCATTAATGACAAGAAATGGGCTGATGAAACAGGACCATATGGCTCTGGCTCCCAACTCCCAGTCTCCCCATCTGGAACCTGCAGGAAAAAAAGCTACCGTGCCTGTCTTTTCCCTAAATAGTTATGACCATACAGTTTTGACTTTTTCTAAACTTTTAAATTGCGTGTATATGTTAAAAAGTTTGTGTCTTGATTAAGTCATTGATCCTTGTTAGTTATGGAGATAAAGCTCATAATTGAGATTTTGTTTGTGCAACTAGCTTTTTTTAAACCTAGTCACACCTGGATTCTGTTTAAAAGGCATATGGTAGAAATGTCTCATCTAGAGCTGCAAAGATTAATCAATAAAAATGAAATGTAACAACTATTTTAATAATTTATTACTCATTAAGAAGTAATTTTTCAAGCAAAAATGTAAAAAAAATTAGCGGTTAAATGTGAGAATGTGCTGCTGTTCTTTATCTTACACTATTATAAATTGGAAGCTGTCCTCACCCCCAAAAAACAACACCACAGACATCTTTACATGTATTGTAAAAGTAGCAACCTTTCGTGGCTGTCGTAATTCTGACAGTAGTAAAGGAGGTATTCAGTTGACTAAGTATAAAGATCGACAAAGTCCGTTGGGTAAGGAGGTCGGGGTGTAAAAACCCTAGATGTATAGAAATAATGGACGTAGTAACCGTGATGTCCCCCATTGGTTTGTGGACTGCCTGTTTGAAGCATCAAGTTCGGCATTACGGTTGTCACCATCTTGTTTTACATCCATTGACTTGTTTTTTTGAATTCGGGAGAGACTATATTTGGACTGGGGGAGGCGTGAGGACGGGTGTATCTAAAAATAAACTGTTAATGCTAAAAGAAAATTAACATTACTTGCAGGAAAATCTCAAAAGTGTCTTTTAGTTCAACGGAACACTGAACAGGACACTTTTAATTGAACAAAATGTTCAAATAAACTTTAATGAACTAAAAACACACGGTAAAAGGGTCAGTTCTGAGATGAAAACACGACAAAGAAGTTCACGGCTATTTAGATGTTCACAGTGCCGTTGCTTCTCTCCTGATGACGACTTGTCATGTTAGTGACCTGTCAATCAAAGGTAGCCACGCCCTAAACCATAAGCTTCTTTTTCATCTTTTTTCTTCTAAATGGGACCATTATTTACGCAATTAACATCATATTGTATTGGAGAAGACTTGAGACCAGCGATTGAGACCATAATCATGCCAGGATAATTTTTTTTCTGAGGTAATAAATAAAGTGAGAAGTATTCCTCTCATTTTGTATTGAGATAGATAGGACCGGAGTTATTTTGGAACCGCCGTTGGTGACCCCTGTTGGAGTTTTGAAAGAATGCAGGTTTCAGGCACTTCCTGGTTTGCTTCACTGCTCACACCAGATATGTTGCTGCCTGGTAAAAATGCATCTAAATGCAGAACAGTTTTTACTTCATAATATTGGTCGTGTTGTTTTAATTAAACAGTGAGATTTACTTTACTTTTGCCTTTTATTTGATCAGAGTTCGGAAATTTCAAGTTCCATGTTGTCTGTAAGGCAGCGTTTGTCTTCCTGTTGTGAAGCATTTAGAGGAGCCAAGTGGTAGAAACTAGAATATTAAAATCCACGCCTGCAGGAGCAAGATGATTTACAAGCTGAAAACTTGTATGTACAATACATTTGACATTGAAAGAATTCAGCTTTATAGAAGCGCTAAGCTTATGGATTGGTGCTGATTGACAGTGTTCTGTGTGGAGCACACAAGTTTGCTTCAAAAGCCCTGTAAATGGGAACTCTCTTGGATCTCTTGGCTGCTTTGATGCCTTGATCCCACTGAACTTTGCTATAACAACATTTAAGCTGTAGATAGTTTTTTTAGGAGAGCGAAGCTGTGATATTATTGATTCATATTAGGTGTCTGCCGCTGTTTGTGTAGTTGAGCCGCTTTTATCTTCCATTTCATCGACACTTATGCCTCTGTAGTAGCCACTGCAACTTTCCTGATGGACACGAGTTGGCACTCTGGTATCCTATAAAATGCTTCAGCAGGCGATAATATGGGCAAGAGCAAAGCACAGGACTGCAGACTGGCACTTTTGTCATGTTAATGTGACCGCATATGACGCTTCGCAAATAGGATTTACTGTACAGGGCCCCCTATGAAATGGAATTGCAGTCTCATAAAATGTACTTTTAAAGAAATTGTGTGAGGGAACTCTGGGCAGTAAATTAAACTCCTCTGGCAGGATTAGATGGAGGGGGAGGAGGAGAGGGAGGAGGGCAGCTGGATGTGGGGCAGCTGGAGAGCTCCTGCTCACAGAGGTCATGGATCTGCTGTGATTCCACACCTCTCGTATGCCGCCTTTTATTCTATTTTATGACATGTTTTATTTTTTCTTTAAAACAATTGTCCAAAGAGGGGGCTGCGGCATGAAATTCAGACAAGACTGCGGTGCAGCAAAAACGCCCATAAACTGGATTAAAGTGTGTGCATCATGCATGTATCTATAGGGACAGAAAACTTGCCTCTTTTTTGCGCATAAAACGGGTTTGCCTTTGTGGAAGGAGTGTGAAGTTGATTTACAGCTAAAGTTACCTCTCACTCGTGTAACATTTTGAAAGTTGAAGACCAATTTTAGGATGATTCTCCACACTGCAGCCTCACAGAGCAGCTCTCATTAGGCCACATACACGGTGGCGACTCGGCTACAGTCCATGCAGAAGTCATCTAGGACCTTAACATCGCTCTGGTCACTGACATTTGAGTGTACTCCAAGACTCTCCACACTATGCCTTTTAAAACCCTCTCCTCTATCAACTCCTAAATCCCTGAATCCCTAGCCCTAGTGTGTGTGTCTGTGTGTGTTTGTGTGGAAAGCTCTCAGTAGATATCCAGCTGTGGCTGCTGATAGGAGCTCGGATGAACCCTTAACAAGCTTGTGTGTAAAGATGCAGACAAAAAAAAAAAAGCAGGAAATCACTTCCTCCTGCTTTTCAAAAAAAAAAAAAAAAGCCCCTCATCTCTTAGGCATTTCTTCCAACCGCTGGTGTCAGTTGAAAGTTGACAACACAACCACTCAACCTTCAAGTGTCAAAATGTGAGCAACACACCACTCAAAGTATTTTCAATCAGAGTGCACTCTTTTCTTCCTCTGACACATGAAACAATTTTTGAAAAGAAACATTCATTTATTTTTAAAAAGCAATTAACATACCATACGGTTAAGGTGACTACTTTAGAAAACTTTCATTGCGAGGTACAAAAGATGAATGGCAGTATATTGAGTTGTGAAGCAGTGGAGAACATTCAATCACAAGGGCAGCAACAGTCACACTGAGAGGCTGTTATAAATGCACTACTTTTAGGTAAATCACACAAAATAAAGTGTAATTTTAAGATTAGTTTTTAATATAGTCATGTTTTCAACATTATCAACTAAATGAAAAACATTCAAGGAGGACTGAAGCTTTTCTGAGCACAGAGGATAGCAGTACCCATAGTAGGGGACATGCGTTTTAGGCAACTTTAGTTGCGAAAGCATCAACATTGTTATTTGGAGTCAACATGCGTAACTGTGTAAAGTGTGGAAGTGAGACTGGTCTCTCCTCAAAAACGACAATATAAGAGGTTTGTACAGGCAGCTAAATACAACTCATATTTATGTTTTAGACCAGGGGTCTCAAACTCAGTATCAAAATGACCAAAAAAAGACAAAATTCCTAAAAAAAAAGACATGAAATAACAGGAAAAAACTAAATGACTTAAAAAAGACACAAAATGACCAAAAAAAGACACAAAATTACTAAAAAAGACACAAAATTACTAAGAAAAGACACAAAATTAATAGAAAAAGACACAAAATAACCAAAAAAAGACACAAAATGACCCAAAAAAGACACAAAATTACTTAAAAAAATACACAAAATGATTAGAAAAAGACAAAATTACCCCCAAAAAATTACCCAAAATTACATTACATAATGTTTCCACTTCTTCCGGTAACAACAACACAGCAAATAATAAACGGTCCGGTAGCAGCTGCCTTTATTTTTGTTAACGTCGTCATAGAAACAAAGCTCCAGCTGGAGCAATAAAGGGGCCTTTCACACACAACACGGTAAACTGCCATTCATATACACGCTTAAATAAACTACAACTCATTTTGTGTTGATTTTGGCGGCCCCTGTGGACAAAAGCAGTAGTCTTTCCATGAGCATCATCGCCTCATGTCGTGAAGATTTTGATTTGGCTAGTGCGTGCATTTCTTTTGAGCAAGTAAAAACTTACTATTACATTGAATAAGTTACTATTAAAATACGGTATTTCATTTTTTAAACACGGCTGTATGCAGGAAACATAGTGTCAAGTATCTATTTGTGGATATGTAAGATTAATAACTGTGATATGACAATGGTGAAACAAGGTAAACTTTGTTAAATCCACCAACTTAAATTAATAAATGGATGTAAAACTATATCTTGCAATTCAGTCATTTATTATTCTTAACCCTTTATTGTGCTAAGAACCATATTTGGTAACTTCAGCCAATCCCTGGGCGCCTGAACAGCCTGGACAGGTTGCAAGATTATCGCAATGCTGAAACATAGAGACAGACCTTCACACCTATGGTATTTTGTAAAAAATATAAATAAATAAAAAAATACATATTACAAACCTTTACTTAGTCATGAATGTGTCATGTTTAAAACACTTCAAATAAAAAAAGAAAACATTCCTTTAATTTAATAATTCAGAATATAAAAAATATGGCTTAGTTTAATGACCAAATGGCTACTGTAGTCCAACAGATGTTCTAACATCTGATTATAGCCTCGAAAGGACATTATAGGGTTGATTATACTCAGTACTGCAATAACATTTGCATACATTGTTTCACTATGTTGGACCCACCATCTTTCTTCATACAGGCTGTAAAGATGATGGTCATATCCTAACCAAAAAATTAAATTTCAAGCAACGACAAGTGAAGCAATCACCTGTGGTCAGGTGGTCTTGTTTGTCCCTCTTTGATAAGGCAGCTTTCCTTTAAAGCCAGACTACTATTAATTTGTCCATATACAGTATTTCATTGGATTGGATCATTTGTAAATGTTGTTAATAACGGAGCTTGATAAAACATTCTCAAGATTTATAGTAAGCATCCTCAAAGCATAAAAAATATTCGATATTGTAATGCATCTTTGCAAAAGAAGACAAAACTGTGCATTACCTGAGCTATCCAGTTGATGCTTCTGAGGGCTTTTTACCCCTAAACAACAAAAGAGTCTGTGCTGCTGTACTTGACAACCAGGCTCAGTCAGGTTCGGAGAGAATATTGATTAGTTAGAAAGTAAAAGTTTTAAAACCTTTGTACCGAAATGTTCTTCAAGAAGTTTTTTGTTCTGTCAGACATTTCAGAACGGCAGTTACTGATTTTCTTCGTCCACCATAAAGCCTTGGAGGGCAGCAGATTTGAGCTAGTGTTCAAAATGATACATCTTGATGGGAAGTTAAGTCTGAAGTGTTGTCACACATGATATTTGCAGAACAGGCTGACTGTGCGTTTTTCTTTTTGGAGTTGGCATCTCACACATTTCCCACAACTTTAATCTGGTTTCACCATCATCTCCGTTTCTCTTCCTCAACTGTTTCTCTTAAATTTGAGACATTTCTTGCTTCCCTTTACAGTCTCTGCGCTTTTACTCTCACTTCACTAACACCCCCCTCCCTGCTATTTCACGCATCATTTCTCTGTTTAATTGCTGCTGGCTGAAACCGTCTCCATATTCCCCTGCAGCTCAGCATTCCTCCAGTCCAATGCTATTGCAGCCTTGCACTATTCAATTACCCCTCGGTAGACTAAACTAGGCAGGGCGGGCCAGAACTGTTTGGGCTCTCAATCACTGAAACACCACTCTGGACAGTGGCCAAACATTGGCGCCTGGAATGATAAAACAAAGCACCGCGGCATTGTTGATCTAAACTTGAGGTGACTGAGAGGGGAGAACTGCTAAATGTGACAATCTGTTGGGGATTCTTTTGTGTTGTGAGATAAAATTATGCTCCAAAATTACATATGTGGTTTGTTTGGATTGTTATCAAAATTGTAATTAACAAAAGGATAAAATGTTTGTTTTGTTAACTTAGATAAGAAGACTATTATTTAGTATGATTATGAAAATAAAATCACAGCATTTGTTCTGATTGGTCCTGGCATCTGGCATGTTCATTGTTCTTTGGGCAAATTTCTAGTAAATCTTTGAAATTTCGTGGCCTATGGAAAATCACACTTTTATCTGTATTTTTTTTAAATGAGAAAAGCACTAATTAAATATTTCCATTTTTACACTGCATATTTGTGCATATCTTTAATATTCAACCTGTCACGCGTTCATGATTCTTGTAGTTTTGTAGATACAGCCATTTTCCATCCTCATACTAGTCTAGTGGGGGTTTTTTTCTTCTAAAATTACCTAAATGAATGAAAAAAGTAGTCTAGGTATAGTATGATATGATATGAAAAATGTTAATTTTAACTGAATAGTTTGACTGATTTTCTGCACATTTGTGCTTTGGCAAGCTCAGACAACACTCCCAACAAAGGAACTTCAAAATTTAGTTGCAAACACAAATGGGTAAATTCTTCTGCCATGATTTTTCCACTGCATATGTGTGATTTTTTTTCTTTTAATAAGTTCAGAAATTTCACTTGTGTAATGTCTGTGAGGTGCAAGCATGAATTGGGTGTAATATCACTCCTGAAATCAACTCCAGTTACTACACAGGCAGTAAACTAGCTCAAGGGGATGACTTAGAAAGCTGTTGGTTGACCTTATTATTGGCCAACAGTACTCTGCATTGTGATTCAAATGATGGGGTAATTTAATTTTAATTTAGCTGATGTCACAGGATTGCCCATTGCTTTGAGTTATGACAGTCTGGTTAGTTGCCATCACCACGACTATACCCATGAAAGTGGCTAACGCTAACTACACCCCCTTTGTAAAGTGATATGGACACAGAATGCCAGTAACTCAGCAGGTGTTAAAACAACTAAAAGTAACTAGTGGGAATGAGTGTCCAAGTACAAGTTGGGCTGATATTTTCCAATATTTGAGCAAAAGCTGGTCAGTCTAGCTTGTAGCCAGTTAGTCTAGCTTGTTAGCTTCCATTTACCAAGTGAAAGCTAGTTGGTTGAGCTAGTTGAGCTAGTACAGGTTCTTAGCTTCCATTTTCCAAATGAAAGCCAGTTAGTCTTGCTCAATAGCTTCCATTTACCAAGTGAAAACTAGTTAGTTGAGCTAGTACAGGTTGTTAGCTTCCATTTACCACATGAGAGCCAGTTAGTCTAGCTTGTTAGCTTCCATTTACCAAGTGAAAGCTAGTTAGTTGAGCTAGTACAGGTTGTTAGCTTCCATTTTCCAAATGAAAGCCAGTTAGTCTTGCTCAATAGCTTCCATTTACCAAGTGAAAGCTAGTTAGTTGAGCTAGTACAGGTTGTTAGCTTCCATTTACCACATGAGAGCCAGTAAGTCTAGCTTGTTAGCTTCCATTTACCAAGTGAAAGCTAGTTAGTTGAGCTTGTTGAGCTAGTACAGGTTGTTAGCTTCCATTAACCAAGTGATACCAGTTTTTCTAGCTTGTTAGCTTTCATTCACAAGTGAAAGCTAGTTATTAGGGCCTCGGGGCAATCACACCGAGCACTGGTCCCATACAGCAATAGCCGTAGGGACCAGGGCAACTTAAAGAGTTGCAGGACAAATTATATATCAAAACGTGCAGTTTAATCAGGATCGGTGTGCTATTACTTTTCTCTACAGAATACGAATTTTTCGCGACGTAAGTCACGAAAAACTGCTCAAAATTTTGCATTGAAATGAATGGGACGGCCGACAAAAAATGAGCGAAAAAGAACAATCATTGGAGATTTTTAAACGTCTACTTCTCCGGCATAATTTCACCCAGAGACTCCATTTAAACTTTAAACAGTAGACACAAGTCTTGTGTATCGGTGTATTAATCCACGTTTCGATAGGTCATATAGTTTTTTATCAATCCCTGTTCAATGACCATGATAATTTTTTGAGAAATTCTGAGATTATAATGGGTGTGTATTGCACGGAATGTTCGTGTCAGAGTGTGTGATGTCATCGCTCAGAGTGTAAAGGGAGAGGTAAAACTGTCAAAAAATAAATTTTAAAACTGCGCTCCAGGCCGCAAATTCCACTCTACAGAAATAATTTATACATAGAAACGTAGGAAAATTTGTCTTCTCACTCACAATCCTCTCGTAAAGCTGTCAGAGTTATAGTTTAGGTGTAAGACGCAGAGATGATCCACCAACACGCACCAACAGGCTCATTGGTTCCCATATTAAAAACGCAGGAAGATTTTGGAAAAAGGAAAAAAAAAACAGTTTTTTTAGATCGCTCTAACAAAGCTATTTTTTTCATTTTTCTTTAAAAAACAAACATATGTAGACGTTCAGGAAGAACTCAGGACGCTCAAAGTGAAGTCGGATCAATGATAGGTATTATGGTTTTGCCAAAAATGCTTTCTGTTCGAGACCAGAAATTTCAGTCTGTCCACCTCTGCTGTCACTATGCCGGAACAGGTGCCAGTTAATTCTGTTGATTGCTTTGATCTGATTGCCTTTGATCTTTGATGTGATTACAGTTACAGATACACACACACACACACACACACACACACACACATGCGCGTAAGCACACACACTCCTCACACATGCATACACATGCTTCAAACACACGCACGCACACACACACACACACACACACACACACAGTAACTTTATGTGATTTTAATTACACACACACACACACACACACACATTTACATTTACATTTAGCAGACGCTTTTATCCAAAGCGACTTACAGGAAGAGTAAAAACAAACAAACAAACACACACACACACACACACACACACACACTTTACGGTTAAATGGCATAGTTTTAAATCTCTGAAGAATCTCATCATAGTGTACACACACCGGCAGTAGCCCCCGTGGCCCTTTCAAAATTTCCCCAAAGGAAATTTTCTAGTTCTAGCTTATTAGCTTTCTTTAACCAAGTGAGCACTGTTTGTCTAGCTTTTCAGCTTCCATTTTTTTAGTGAAAGACAGTTAATTTAGCTTTTTTGGTAGCTTCCACTGTCTTAAATCAAACAGTTAACACAGAAGATAATAAACACTGTGTGTATTAAGTGAAGTTTATTGAAAAGATAGAAAAGTGTATTGTACTGACAATCTGAGGCTATACAGTGTGCCCTTCTTCAGTCCTGTTTCTATATTGTTTAAAGAAATTACACTCAAAATTTGGGACGATAAAGCATGAAAACAAGCAAACAAAAGAACACTTGATGTCAGAATGGCTGCTTTAATTAGAGAGTCTCGCCATTTAAATATGTATTTATGGACAAACAGGGTTTTCATTGGAGTCCTTAAGGGGCTTAATGATTTGTATTCCCTGAGCAAGGTGCCTATTGTATCATTTAGAGCTGTTTGAAAGCTACATCAGAGTATATTGTGTATTTTTCCTCTTATTAGTCTATTATGCTATGCTGTCACTAATGCTGGGTGATGGGTTCGTTTCCATAGAGACGTCACTTAGGTCAGTGGTACGAAAATCAAGTGAATAATAATGAAGCGACTGAGTAAACAAGTCAGTATTCACACACGCATGCATACTGAGATCCAAACATTTGTCTTGATCTTACCAATGTAGCAGAACTTTGTCAAAATTAGACTCGAGTGAGCGGTTTTAATTTGAGATAAAAGTGGGGACATCACATTCTTTTGATGTCATTTTTTTGTGTCGGATGAAGGAAAAATGAGGAGCTTGTGGGAAAATTTTTAGCTTCCTCACAGAAGCCGTAAATACCCAGCATCCATCATGCTTCCTTAATCAGGCCAGTATTGTTTTGTTTTAACAGGAGCATTACCAGAGACAGTTTCAAATACCTCCACAGTAAGCAGCACAGAATATGCTCATATTTGCAATTGTAAGCATGAATATGAATACAAAGCAAGAGTAGGACGTTTCTAGGCCACACACACACACACACACACACACACACACACACACACACACACACACACACACACAATATGTTAACCAGCAAAGCAAAATACACACAAACACAGCGCTTATCTGTTCCTCTCTGAGGCCTCACACATCGTAATGGCTCTATCTGCGTCACGCACACACACATACACACAATCCACTGAGGTATCCAGAGTAATTATCAGGCTGTTAATGATTGCCGTGCATCAGCAGTGCTCCAACCATTCATTACAAGAGCTTCTTCAGGCCCCTACTGGGCCCGCGAGACTGCTTATCACGCACCACACCACTTGATGGGCTTAATGCAACCTATTAACCAACAAAAGTCTGGATGTGAAGTTCGCCAAACCCCTCCCATCTGTAATACACTTTGATTTATGTTTTTGTATCAGTCCAAAGTCAAGCACTGGATTGGGATGAGATGGATTGTTATTTTTTTTATCTTCTTAAGAGAGGATGTTGCACTGAAAAACTCTAATTACTCTTGTAAGAACTACAGTAGGATGAGAGAAGAGCGGTCACAGCTAATCCGCATCTGAAGTCATTTTACATCAGGCCCAGTCGAAAACAGCAGCAGGGTCTGTGTTGCACGCGAGTGTAAACATGTGATATTATAATGTCGGCCACGCAACCACGTCTTGACAGGCAGCAGCCTTTGGATTCACCCTTTCTAACCCTCAATCTATCCCATCCACTTATACATTCACCCTCTCTCCTGACACTGACCCCTGTCACTACGCCCCACACAGAGGTTTTTATCATGAGATAGAGAGGGTCGATAATGTCCGTCCACATCACAGCGGAGAGATGTCACGACGGCCATTGTGAGGAGCGGTCCCTTGTGTCTGGCCATGTTAATGCGCGTGGAAGGGCGAGGTGGCACGAGGGAGGTGTGTGTCTTATTTGTCATAATATAAAGCATACATTGATCCAAAGAGATTTAGATTTTGCGTTACATTGTTGCCCATACAGCTGAAATTTGTTTTTTTTCTGACACAATCCTCTGTGTATTTCTATTTAAGCCTCTGGAGTCCACGAAAGCTACGAAAGACATAGAAGACACAAAATGACAAAAAAAGAGACAAAATGACCCAAAAAAGACACAAAATGACCATAACAGACATAGAAGACACAAAATGACAAAAAAGACACACAAAAAAATAAAAAAAAAGACACAACAACAGACACAAAATGACCAAAAAGGACACAAAATGACTAAAAAAAGACACAACAAAAGACACAAAATGACCAAAAAAGACACAAAAAAGACACGAAAAGACATGAAAAGGATTCAAAAATGGACAAAATAGTCCAAGACATAGAGTTAAATGCATCAGCATGCATCACTTTGGAAGAGATTGATTAATAAAGTTTTAAGATACACACTTTATCTGTCAAGAATAAATCACACTGTCACAGTCATTTTCATGGGAAGAGGTAAAAACATTTTTTCTCAACTTTATGAGTGACAGTGTATTTCTCTTAGAGTGCATCAAAAATAAAGTTTTGAAAAACGACATTCCTGTTTTTACTTGTGTGTTACACTGTGTGTGTGTGTGTGTGTGTGTGTGTGTGTGTGTGTGTGCGCGTGTGTGTTTTGGGGGGAATTGTGTAGCGTAAAGTTTATTTATTTTTTATTTATCTAAAGTTTGATTTTTTTAGCAGCTCGCTTTCAATTTTAAAATTTTATATTTGAATGTACCTCTATATTTTTCCTAAATATTTTATCTGCTTGTTTTTACTCTTAAACTTTTATATTTGAATGTCCTTTAATGTATGTCTAATTCTTTTAATGTTTTGTGTACAGCACTTTGAAATGCCCTGTTGTTCAAAAGTGCTTTACAAATGAATTTGCCTTGCCTTGCCTAATGTCAGATTAATTAATTAAAAATGTTTGTATTGTCTTTTGTGTTTTTATACACTATCATATGCACAGAAATAAAAACAATAAATCAATATAACATTGTATGTCTGCTTTGTTTCCACTCAGTTTGAGCGCAGCTTGCAGAATTATTATTATTATTTATTTATTTTTTTTTACAAGTGCTGTATTTCATCAATAGTTCCACCCTCATTCATTTACCCTCAGTCCTTGGTTCAACAACAGGGAACAGTGTGTTCATCACATGGAGGCCACTTGGAGAGCAGAGGGAGAAGTGGACAATGGAGGAGTGGGCACACACTTGGCCTTGTACACTTTTAGACCAAAGTACCAGAAAAAAATGGACCGGTTGAAGGTTTATACTTCTTCAAGTGTGTTTCATTGTTTTTCCTGTTTTTTTGTTAATTCTATGCCCATGTATGTCCTTTTCGCTATAAGCAGTTTTATGCTGTATTTCTTGTTTGAAAGATTCTGTTCAAATAAAAGTTGTGACAACCCAATTCCACAAAAAAGGTTGGACGCTGTGGAAAACAACAAAATAGAAAGCATTCAAGTATATTTACTACAACACAAAATTGCATCAGTTTGAACTTGAAAAACATTGTCTCTGTGCAGATTTCGATTCCACATGAAAAACAAAAAGTAAAAATATTGCAGTCTGTTATGTTTCAGACAATGTTCCAACTGTTTTTATAAGCTTATTGTTTTTTGTTTTGTTTTTACAAATCAACAGATACACCTGCAGATGCATTTAGTTAAAGCATGGTTTTAGCTGCATAAGCTTCTGATTTAGAAATGTAAGGTTTTTGATCTGTGTTTACAGATCATGTTGATAATAAAGAAATCACACAGTCTGCAATAAATTAAATGACATTTTTCATTAAAACATGATATCAATGAGGTTCTGCTTGGGAAAAAAAAAGTTAACTAAATCTATATAAATCTATAACTATTTTGTAAAGCAAATATAATTATTTAATCAATTCATCTTCAATTGGGATCTACCACTTCCTCTTACCATGACCAGAGCATTGTGGGTAAATAGCCAGAAAAGTATGCTTGTTTGCATACTACACACACACCGGATATATAGTTGGACATCCTGGTACTTTTTGCATATTACATTTGACATACCATATATTGGGACGTACAAAATCTTTTTTTCTGGCATACTAAATGGTATGTTAGTATGGGTATTGGAATATCAGGTGAGCGGTGCATTGCTAGAAATGTTTGTGTGTGCTTTATCAGGTAAAGTGCATAACCCCACTCACTTGTTAAACACTAATAAAAATGCAGTTTTTTTCCACCAGGAAGTTAAGAGCGCCATGGAATCTTCCCCATGTGCCGTACAATTCAGAATAGTGGGGTTAACTCTTCTTTTCAAATGTATGTCAAGTGAAGAAAACTTTCATATCTTTACTGCCTGAGCACGCCAACTTCCCCCTGAATAATAGTGATAACCTGAAAATGAACACAGGTCTGAGACTGTTTATTCATATCAAACACTGTAAAAGAAGACTGTTCCAGCTCTTTTTTTTAAAGAATCTTGGACTAAGATTAACATCATAACCAATGGAGAGGATAATTTTGATTATAAAACACACAGCTGGAACTGTAAAGGAGGACTCCATCACTGGCCATCATCAAGTTTCTGATGAAAGAGAAAACCAAGCAGGAGTACATCTACGAGGCAACAGGCTGCAAGTGGAATTAGAGATTCATGGCCTTTGAAGCTGATCAGCACATAGTAAGTGCAAGTCTTTCTTATTTGCATGAAAGTTGGGTTGCTTTTGTTTTCTTGGCTGCTGTGCCATGACTGGGCCTGTGCTTACCAGTCTGCAGCCTAAGCCTTTAAATGAAGCAACAATTCTCTGCTTTTGGTTTGCATTTTGCTTGAGTCATGTCGGCTGCCATGCCGCGTCTGGGCCTTAATTGTCTCAGCTGCCTTGTTGTGATGTCTTAAGCTTGAGTCGGTGGAGCTGTATTTAAGTTGCTGCTAAGACAAACTGCTGTCTATCTAATTAGTTAAATAAGTTTGTTCTGTCTGTTTGATTCAAAATTGGGGATTTGGCTTTTTTAAGGCACATGCACCCACCACTTTTATTTTGTTTGCTGTGATCTCTTCAGGTGTCTTCAGACTGAACATAGAGCAAAGAGAGACTTGCTTTATATTGTTTTAAGCAGTCCATTTTTTTTTTAGCCAATGCATTTACTGCACAAGTTCTGTCCCTAATTTTAGCTCGTTGACTTAACAAACTGACTGTGTGTGTGTGTGTGTGTGTGTGTGTGAGAGAGAGAGAGAAAGTGTTGACAGCCCTGACTCTGACTCAAAAATTAAAAACTCTTGTTCCTTCTCTTCTCTAGCATTTTCAGCTTGCACAGATGTGCATTTGCAACAGTTTGTTCCAGTCACATCTGCTTGCGTCTTTCAATTCGTTTGTACCCAATTGTGCCCCTTCTAAAATTTGCTTTGCATTCAGTCTGAACACCCATTTGCTGCAGCTGTACAAAAGGCCAACAAGCCAAGTTTCTTGTATTAAATCTCTATCAATGGAAAAAATAATTATTTTGATGTATCTATATGAACATATATTGGTGTATTGGCTTCTTCTTCAGGTAGACCTACAAAAGGTGAGTGTCATTTTAATTGGCATTATTTGGCCGCCGTGCCATGACTGGGAGAATGTTTTTTGCAATATAGCTCAGTGTGTAACAGTTCTTTCCAATGAGCAGAGAAAGCATTGGTGGTAAAGGGACAGTAGATTGTTCTGACTGCAGGGAGAGTGTGTATTTTCAAAGGTTGGCTGCCATCACTAAGTCTAAATGACTGTGACTTTGTCTTTTGCGTGTTAGCCCTGGAAAGGAAAGCCTGTTCTCCATAAATTCTGTCTGGCTTGCAAGCTGCCTGGCAAACCAGCTAGTTGTGGTGTATCGTGGGCGGCTGTGGCTCAGTTGGTAGAGTCGGTTGGCCCCTAACCGAAGGGTTTGAGGTTCGATCCCTGGCCGTCGCAGTCTACATGTCGAAGTATCCTTGAGCAAGATACTGAATACTGAGATACTGAATTACCCCAAATTGCTTCCGATGCTGTGTTCATCGGTGTGTGAATGAACTCCCAATGGTGGCAGGTGGGACTGTTTAGGGTAGCCTCTGCCACCAGCATGAATGTTTGTGTGAAAGGGTGAATGAGCGCAGTCTGTAGTGTAAAGCGCTTTGAGTGGTCGCAAAAGTGACTAGAAAAGTGCTATATAAGTGCAGGTCCATTTACCATATCGATCTGAATAAATATTGGTGTATTGGCTTCTTTTTCAGGTAGACCTACAAAAGGTGAGTGTCATTTTTAATTTGCATTATTTGGCCACCGTGCCATGTTTTTTGCAATATAGCGCAGTGTGTAACAGTTCTTTACAATGAGCAGAGAAAGCATTGGTTTTATAGGGACAGTAGATTGTTGACTGCAGGGAGAGTGTGTATTTTTAGAGCATTGGGTTTTTGGAAAATGGGACATTTTGGGTTTCAGGGGCTGTCGGACAAATGGGCTTTTGGTCCACATTTGCCAGACTATTGGGTTTTCTGAATAATGGGCTTTTGGCACATTGGCATGGTGTCGGCAATATTTGTGTGGTGTTTGTGATACGTTGGTTGCCATCTTTAGGCCTAAATGGTTGTGACTGTCAGGTTTGCAAGCTGCCTGGCAAACCAGCTAGTTTTGGTTTATCGATCTGAATAAATATTGGTGTATTGGCTTCTTGACCAGGTAGACTCATAAAAGGTGAGTGTCATTATAATTTTATTTGTTTGCTGATGCTGTCCATGCCATGACTGGGATTGTGTTCCGTCCACCTCATTATATAGCATTGGTCTTTAAAATGAGCAGAGAAAGCCATGGCAGTATAGGAATAGTAGGCTTTTGGAGAAATGGGAGATTGTTTTGGGGTTGATGGGCTGTTGGCCCAATAGGACATTTGCCATACTATTGGGTTTTCGGAATAATGGGCTGTTGGAACATTGGCATGGCATTAGCTATATTTGTGTTGTGTTTTTCTTAGTTTGGCTGCCATCATTGGATGTTAGCCTTGGAAAGGAAAGCCTGTTCTCTATAAATTATCTGTCTTGCCAGCTTTTGTTTTATCTGTTTGATTATATATTGTGCATTGGCTTCTTTTTCAGACGTACCTACGAATGAGAAGTGTTATTTTTATGTTCTTTGTTTAAGATTCTGTGATAAGACCTTTGTTATGGTTGCCATGCCATAACTGGGCTTTTTTGGCTGCTGTGTTATGATTGGACCATGCCTGTTCCCATCCAGCTCCAGAATGTTGCAAAGGTTGTTGAAAGGAACTGATGACAGCTAGGGTTCAGATGGGTTCAAAGTATTTTCAGATGGTGGCACTGTCCTACTTTATCAACAGAATGGTCTTTGTATTTTTGGCAATGGATTAGACCCTATGGTCATTCATGTGTATAATGTCTTCAATTAATTTGACAAAGCCATAGAAGGATAAAACATTTTTTTATTTAGGCTCACATGTGTTTGATGTATTATGTGCACCATTAAGTGCGTTATTTCTTGGTCTCCATCAGTCCCTAGTTTGGCGCCACATGAGTTGTATTGATGGTTGGAGAAAATGTTTTTATCATCAAGGGTTTAATTTGAGTAAAATCTGGCTTTCACAACAGCCAGTGCCTCCCCAGCAATTGACCTCCTCACACATCACCCACTATGTGGTCTGTCCTACATTTTCTGCTAAGTCAAACATTGCCCAATCTAAGTAATTCCCAACAAACTGAGTGTGTCTGTGTGAGGCACATCCTCAGCTACACATTCCAAATACAGAAAAATATAAAAGCAACTTCTCACTTTCAAATCTTTAAAAGAAAACACATCTATGGTATAAAAAAAAACTTGACACTCATCATCTTGCACCTTTTAAACCTTTTTCAGAAATGGTGAGAAAGGATGAGCGAGGAAGCGAGTATTTTAGAAATTGTTGTTTGAACAATGACTGACCTTGCCCACCATGGATCAGGAGTAAAAGAGTGACGAGGTACATTTTTAAAAAAGCAACCATGATTTATGTTTGGGCTATAAGTTAGCCTTGTCTTCGAGCCAGGTCATTTTGTTGTGTTCAACCCCGTTGCCATGTACTGAATCAATGGCTAGGCCTGGAGAGATGCAGTTTGTCACTGCTGTTATCTGAGGTACTTCATCTGAGCTTTTGTTTGATCTGCTGACATGTAGCCTTAGCAAAGCCTGTCAATAAACAGCTTATGGTTGTCCTTGGGGATCGTGCTATAGAATTATGCTGTCTCTGGCTCTTGGGTGTCAAAATTGGCTTAAGAAATCATTGTAGTAAAACAGTTTCAGTCATGTTTTTAGTGTTTTTCTGTATCACCAATAAAAGATTTAGATTTCCTTTTTATTCGTCCCTCAACGGGGACATTTTCAGTATTACAGCAGCAAAGTGGATAGAAAGATTATGAGTTTCAATAAAAATAATAAATAGTAAACTACCAGTATAAACTAGAAATATAAAAAGTGATAACAATTTAAAAACAAAATGAATATGACATTTTGGAACTTTATGTACAATGTAAAAGGTGCAGCTAATTGATACTGTAGTTCCTTAATTTTACATTTTTTTCTAATTGGTAATTGACAGTGTTGTGCATACATTCCTATGTAAGACACGCATGGGCTGAAATATGCACCACCAGAAACTGAATTTGAATTATTTATATTTGAATTTGAATTGCTTAACTTGAATAATTGCATTACAAAAACTGAATTTGAATCACATAATTTGAATTTGAAATGTGAGAACTGAATGCTCATTTCCAAACTAATAAATTACATTTCAAATTACAATTCAGATTCAGTTTTTCAATGCAATAGTTCAAACTGAACAATAAAAATTCAAATTATGTGATTCAAATTCACTTTTTTAATGCAATTATTCAAGTTAAGCGATTCAAATTCAAATATAAATCATTCAAATTCAGTTTCTGACAGCACATATTTCAGCCCATAGATATTTTTTTTTTTTTTTTTTTTTTTTTTTTTTTTTACAAGTGCTGTATTTCATCAATAGTTCCACCCTCATTCATTTACCCTCAGTCCTTGGTTCAACAACAGGGCACAGTGTGTTCATCACATGGAGGCCACTTGGAGAGCAGAGGGAGAAGTGGACAATGGAGGAGTGGGCACACACTTGGCCTTGTACACTATTAGACCAAAGTACCAGGAGAAAAAGGACTGGTTGAAGGTTTATACTTCTTCAAGTGTGTTTCATTGTTTTTCCTGCTTTTATGTTAATTCTATGCCAATTTATGTCCTTGTCCACAGGTTTAGTTCAGGGTAAGAATTTTGACTGAGGTTGATCTACTGTAACTTTAAGCAATACACACCATTTTAGCTATTGTGTAGTCCTGTCTTTAGTCTTGCTGTCACGTTGTCTCGCTGGCTGCAGCCATTGCATCGCTATGCTCTGTACAATGGTGCTGTAAATAGTCACTTCAGGTGCTTCAGTGCTGTTGGAATTCATCCTTCAGTCATTCAGAGCTCCACACTCTTGGTGTACTCTTGGAAAGTTTCTCTGCAGGAGGGGTCAGAACAGCAGCAATGAGCAGCTAACAATATATATGTTTGTTGTATACCTGGATAATACGTTGGACTGGTCCCTAAACACAGACGCTCTCTACAAAAAGGGGCAGAGCCTCTTTTTCTTAAAGAAGCTCAAATCTGGTGTTGTAAAATATCTACTCTTTATTTTTTTGATTATTCACCTTATTTTCTGTTTAAGTTGTTTGACCTTTTCTTGTTCTGTAAATAAAAATAAAGTTGTCCTCCAAAAGTGCGGGGTGGTAAAAAAACCCAAAACATACTCAGATCAACATTTTAAAACTTCTCTGGCTCATAATCCCACATTGTTGTGTGAATATTAATTATTTTTCTAAATTTCTCTATTCTATCTATTTCTCTATTTTTCTATTAATGTTGTATTTTCAAGAGCTTGCAAGCACCTTTTGGTGAATGATTGCAAAACTCATTCTAACCCATCATGTCTACTCTACAAATAATTAATTATTAAAATCTCACTGTACCATGTGTATGGTGAGATGTGGCCATAAAAAAAAAAAAATTAAAAAAAAGCTCAAATCTCTGGACGTCTGTAGTAAGATGCTGCAGATGTTTTATCAGTCTGTGGTGGTAGTGTGTTGTTTTATGCTGCAGTCTGCTGGGGAGGCAGCATCAGACACAGAGATGCAACACTGCAAAAAGAGATGTGTTAAAAATGACACGTTCTGCAGAATTTTAACACATGTAGTGAGTGTGCTCAGGGACAACACAAATTTAACACAATAAATATGTGAGCCATTTTAACAGTGTCAGGTGATTTAACACACAAAATGTGTCATTTTAACACATAATATGTTGATAATGTGTAACAGAAAATTACCAAAAACTACTACTTAATGTTAGCCTGGCTAACACCAGACTATTCTCAAATGAGGGCTAGTCTGGCAACGAGCAATGTATTTCTCCGTAGAGGAGGTGTGGTTTACAATCCTCCGGAGCAGTTTATTGGGCGCTTAGAATGTCTATCAAAGCGTCTGTAGGTAGCTCTTAGCCAATCAGATCAGTTATACCAGTTGACGTAGTAGAGCGACAGAAATTGATGTTTGTTGTGTGTGTGTCTGTGAGAGAGTGTTGCTTGCTGCTTTGCTTCTCCAGTTCCTGCTTTCTGCAAGATTATTTATTTTCACGCTTTATTGCCCCTCATTTCCTTCAGCCACACACATCCACTGATTTTATGGGCAATAAACAAGCTGCTGCGGGTCTCTCGGCGGCTCCGCTGTCCCCCGGCTGGTAGCGAGATCATCGGCGTTACAATAGCGGGGCTAATAGCTACCGCTAACGCCGTAATGGTAGCGTAGCGCTACCGCTATTAGCCCCGGTACCGTGACGCCGGTGATCTCGCTACGAGTCGGGGGACAGCGGAGCCGCCGAGAGACCTTTCGCCTTTCAACTTTCGCTCTAAACTATTTAAAACACCGCCTACAGCTAAAGAGAGTTTCGTGTCTGCTGCAGGATCCGTAAGAAAACTACAAGCTTCCGTCTGCCGGGTAGTACGCGTCATCGTCTTGCCGTCCCTCCCCGCTCTGTGATTGGATCCCTAAAACAGGACTAAGATCTCCCTCTAGTTTCCAGACCCCTTGGCAGTTCGACATTAAATCGAGCGCGCAAGGCAGTCTGGGTATACCCAGGCTAACTTAATGTGTGAACCACATACAAATCCATTGGATGATAAAAAAACCCCGGCCTTGATATATTCACTGGCATATATATTCATTTAATGTATATTAATATTATTTTTTTTATTCTTTTCAAGGCTATTTCATGTACTATCATATACATTTTTTTACATTTTTATCAAACATTTTTCATTAAACACAAACTATTCTCCCCCCGTCAGATGACACATGTATTGTGTCAATCTATCCAGAGGCATGGGGAAAAAAGAAAAGAAAAATAACACAATGTGTGCTAAAATCTACACAACATGTGTCAAAGGCTGTCTCATTCTAACAGAGATTCTACCAGACTAGCTGAATTTCCCCACGGGGATAAATAAAGTAATTTTGATTGATTTGATTGGTTAGCACACTAGTAGTACACAATTGCAAATTTTCTTTAAAAAGCAGATAATTATGATGGCGTTGAAAAGAGGAGGAGAAAAGAGGAATTGATGTGATGACATGTCTGTCCTTCGTCATCCACCACCTGTCAATTTTCTTCAGGCACTATGGTGTTGACATGAAAAGTGGCTATATCTATCTATATTTATACATCTATTTCATTTTATATATCTCCACTACCGCTCAAAAGTCTTGGCTCACTTAGAAATGTCCTTATTTTTTTAAGAAAGGCACCATTTTTAAAATTAAAACAGACATACGTCTAGACATTATTAATGTCATAAATGACTATTAAAGCTGGAAACGGCTGATTTTCTTATGAACTATCTATTATATATTGTTATGTATTGACTGAGCATTATGTTAGCACAACTGAAACAGTTTTATGCTGATTTGTGAAGCAGTAAAATGATCCTAGTAGCTAGTTGAAGTAAAGTTGGAGATTTTTACAGGTTAAAATTATTATTTCTAACCTTGTCAATGTCTTTACTATAATTTTGACTCATTTTGTAACTCATTTCATGAATAAAACAGTTTGTTTTCATGGATCTTGGTGACCCCAAACTTTTCAGCTCTAGTGTATATCCGGCTATCTAGGTCTCTTATTGTTGATGACTTTGGTTACCATTCTGTAATTTGCCATTATTGACGTGACATAAGTACATTTAGAAAAATATTGTGCTGAATGCTTAGTTCAGGTGTCTGTTTTCCTCATAAATACCCGATCTGTCGTGTGAAACGTGGGAAATAATGAACCTATTTCAACTGGGCCATGGCTGCAAACTGATGGTTTGGATGCTTATTGACTTATTAACCCTCTGGGGTCTGAGCCTATTTTGGCTGTTTTTGAATACTTTTGATTTTGCCCATCATGTACCACATAAAAAATGTTTACTATACCCATATTTGGTATCCATTTTTCTTCACCTATATCATCTGACAATTATTTTCTCACTACTTTATCAACATATTGAGCCCAAAAATCATGAAATCTGAGTTGAAAAATGATATTTACTACAATAAAAAACCACAAATACGCTCAATGAACTGCTTTGGAACTTGAAAATGTAAACATGGGATACAAATATGAACATATAAAAAAGGTAAATTTTTAAATACAATAAAGTCCCATAAAAACATGTATATTTATAGGCTTTTTTCCCTTGTTAACTGCAACTTTTCAAAACAAACTGTGTGTGAAATGACACAGAGAGCTACACCAACACTCAAATATTCCTGTACTATCAAATTAAAACTATCATATCTTTGGTTTTACATGACCTAGGAATGTCAAACAAAAACTGGGAGAAAGTTTCAAGTCTGTACTTTGGAGTGAAGTTGATAGCAGCGCTCCATGTGACCTAGTTATTTTGTTAAATGTCACATGATCTGATCAGGACGCCACGATCACCAGACCCCAGAGGGTTAACATCAAGTGAAAATGAGCATGTAGGTAGATTCGGCCTAAGTGGTGATTATTATTATTGTTATTATTTCCCTTGTTGCTGATACTTTGCCTGTGGGAACCGCTCAGGTTGATGGTAAATAATTGAAGCACTTCCTTTTAAAACGCGTAATATTCTCACCTGTCAGCACTGCTACCATGACACCACGACACCATCGTGCCATGACAACCTTATTTTTCTCCGTAATAATTGAATAGGAATGTTTACCAACAGAGAGTTTGTAGCCTTAGGCACTACAGCAACAGAATGATTCCAGGCTAGCAAAGCAGGAGGTGCCTGGGTGGGAGATGTGTTGGAAATAACAGCACATACAAGATGTCAGTCTCACAATTATAAGATCAATTCCTGGTAGAATCATGTCCTGAGCCCGGGAGGAAGTTTTGTAGCCTTAGCTTATTCAGCACTGTGAGGGAACACACTCAGCACAACATAGCCCCCCATGTCCTGGCAAGCTAATACATTTTTATTACTTGTGTCAGGCTGTTTTAAGGTACCACACTATGCAAATGATGAATTCATCCCCGGGTATATTTTCTTGCTGACAGGTTGGAGAAAAGCTGAGCGTCACAATATTGATTTTTTTTGCTTCTGGCCTCGGTTGGAACCATTTTCTTCCACATGTGTAGTGGATCTTGAAGCATAGGAGAATATTTCTTAAGTGAATAGTTTCAGCCAGGTTCACCTCCAGACAATTGGGAGTAAAACTTTATTAGGTTGTAACAGATGAAGGCAAGGGAACAAAACCAATCCTGACCTTAAGATTTAACAATTTCAATCAACTTGCACCGAACCTAAGTTGTTGCTATATGCTGTGAAGATGTGTCGTTTTGAGGGGGGAAAAACCTTCCTAATGGTGGCGAGTGTGAAAGAAATGGCCCGGGCGGTCCCCTATTACTTATGTTTCTCTCCACTCTCAGCCTCACCTAATGGGATATGCCTCAAACTGAACAATAGTTCCATTAAACGCCAAGTCAGAAACAAGAAGTTGAACACCAAGCCTTTCAAACTGGCAAGCCAAGCTGAAAGATGGAATTTCAGCTGCTGAGATTAAAAGCCCACAGCAGCAGATGGAAGTGGAAAAGAATGAGACGAGAAACAGAGAAAGAAATAGTAGACGGAGGGAAAAACGAGGAAGCACAGGAGCAAGACTGAGGTGGCAGGCAGTCAAAGTGGCAGTTACACTGTAAATAAGATCTCCCCACAGGGTGCTTAACTCTGGACTGCCTTTGTCTGGCCTTTAATAGCTTACAGGGCTGAGAGAGACAGATTAGAGCAAAACTGCAGGGACACAGAAATATAGGCTTTGTCTACAGCTGGGATTTATCTCCCACCCTGGGTCTGAACTTTGTTTTCCTGAGGGCCTCCACTGTGTTGATGTGTAAACCCTGAGTTGTGTCTCACTTCCTGTTGCAAACTGGGTTTGAATCATTATCACCTCAAAGAGATTATCTCAACTGTCTGGACGCTGTGCCTCTGGTATTCCACCAAATAACTCTGCAGTATACACAGGTGTGGGCTTGATCACATGACTTGGACTTGAGTCAGACTCCAGTCACACATTTAAAGACTTTAGATTTGACTTTGAGAAAATCAACATGTGGAACTTTACTTGGACTTCAACACCAGTGAATCATGACTTCACTTCTTCCTGTGGTTTTATTGGTAACACTTTACAATAACCATTCAAGTTATGTTTATAGATGGTAAATAAACCAAATAAATCATTTACAAAGTACTACAATTAGGTCTACATATTTAATCTTTATAGATGCTATACAACCATTTTCTTAAAGCTAAATAATTCATTTGGAAATCATGAACAAATGCTTAAAATAGTGTTTAATGTTATGAGAGCAACTGTAAACCGTTAATAAACATTATTAATTAGAATTCAATTGTTTGTTAAAGTTAAAGTAATTATTAACTTACATTAATAAACTATCTTTTCACCATTTATAAATGGTTATTGTAAAGTGTTACCATTTTATTTTGTTGTCAGTTGATTGTATTTGATATGTTTTATTTCTGTTGTACAGCACCTTATAACTCATTTTTGAAAAGTGCTATATAAGTAAAGTTATTATTATTACTTGTACTTGAGTCATGACACGATCATGTCTGGAAGGTAACTCTTGTTTTGGCAAAACTGGTGAAAACTCTTGAGACCTGATGGCTGACAACCTGTCCTTACCCTAACTACTCCAGGTCAATGCCTAACCTTGTTCTTGCAAGAGTTTTGCAAATCTAGGATTCCCTTCTCGATCGGAGCCCTTTTGACTTGGAAATACTTGATACCCTCCATCAAGCCCAATGAATAAAAACCAGCAAAATGACTGTAAACTCAAAGTTTAGGCCTATGGACTTGACTCAGGACTTGCATGCCTTGACTTGTGACTTGAATTGGAACATGATTGCAAATACTTAAAACTTGACTTTGGGTTTGCCTGTTTTGACTTGGGCCTTAGAGACTTCTGACTTTTCAGTCTTGGCTCAGGACTTGCATGTCTTGACTTTCGGGCTTTAAGTGCCTTGTGACTTGAGGACTTGAGACTTGATTTGAGACTTTTCAATCTTGACTTGAGAGTTAAATTGGGACTTGCCTGTCTTGTCTTGACTTGACTACAAAGACTCGAGACTTGACTTCTGACTTTTCAGTGTTAACTTGGAACTTGCATGTTTTCACTCAGAATTTGATTTAGAACTTAAAGTGTAAAGACTTGAGACCTAACTTGGGACTTGACTTGGAACATGAGTGCAAAGACTTGAGACTTGACTTCTGACTTTTCAGTGTGGACTTGGGACTTGACTTAGAACTTGCAGGGTATAGACTTGGGACTTGCATGTCTTCACTTGGGATTTGACTTAGAACTTGAAGTGTAAAGACTTTGGACCTTTCTTGGGACTTGCTTGTCTTGACTTGTGACTTGAATAGGAACATGACTGCAACGACTTGAGACTTGACTTTGGATTGGCCTGTCTTGACTTGGGCCATAAATGCAGACTTAAGACATGACTTCTGACTTTTCAGTGTTGACTTGGGACTTTACTTAGAATGTGAAGTGTAAAGACTTGGGACTTGACTTGACACTTGACTACAAAGACTTGAGACTTGACTTCTGACTTTTCAGTGTTAACTAGGAACTAGCATGTCTTGACTTTGGATTGACTTAGAACTTGAAGTGTAAAGATTTTTTTAAGACCTTACTTGGGACTTGCATGTCTTGACTTGTGACTTGAATAGGGATATGACTGCAAAGACTTGAGACTTAAATTGGGACTTGCCTGTCTTGACTTGGGCCTTAAATGCAGACTTAAGACTTTACTTCTGACTTTTCCGTCTTGACTTGGGACTTAGAATGTGAAGTGTAAAGACTTGGGTCAGGTGACTTGGGACTTGAGTGCTGAGACTTGAGACCTACTTGTGACTTGCCAGCTCTGGCGGTATCCGTGTCCCTGGCGGCAGTCAGCCTGTGCAGGATTGATGGACGTGGGTAGTTTGTGAACTTTTGTAACTTTATTGGGATGCATTTTCCTTGTTGAGGCAGAGCGGCACAGAATGAACCAGGCTCATTAATCAAAGTGCAGCCTAAAGGGAAAACATACTGGGCTACATTAATTTTCACAGCAGAGTGGCTGAGGGAAATGATTAATATATTACCATGAGGAAACAGGTTAAGAAGCCCTGATTACTGTCATATCACAGATCAATGAGAAGTTATGCATTATTTACCTATTTTGTCATCGTAAAATGAGCGAGAACAACAGAATATACAAAATATTCAATACGCCATTATTCTCCATTCTCTCTCAGCAGATCTGAAAAAAAAAAGATAAATAATGCCTTTTTCCAGAATTTACACAACCGTCTAGCATAGGACTGGAAACAAACCCAGGGTGGGGGTGCAATTTACATAATACACCTCGCATTTAAAATCAGGTGTCGTTAATAATGAGCACTTGTGTTTGAAGGAGCTCTTCATTAGTGTGAATGAGCATGTGATTGCCCGCGCTTTGATGTGACTTCACACGGCAACACCGGATTGGGGCGGCTAATGAAGTTCTGGAAACGACTGCCGAGTTCAGTGAATGTCAACGATCCTTTTGACATTAAAAGTTAACAAGAGACCCTAAAGTCCCTTTGATGCGACACACCCGAGTTTAAGGCAGCTTTAGTTGCATACTCGAGGAAAACTGTAGTGTGCGAAACTGCACACTGTGCATCATCTGCAAGCAAACGGAGCCCTCCTAAGCTTAATAAATGGCATTACTTCATACTGAAAGGCTGACCGAGACCTTCACGGTACATTAAAATGTTCAGTGCATCCATTGATGAGTGAGTCAGTCGATC
Source organism: Centropristis striata (assembly GCF_030273125.1). Taxonomy (NCBI): domain Eukaryota; kingdom Metazoa; phylum Chordata; class Actinopteri; order Perciformes; family Serranidae; genus Centropristis; species Centropristis striata. The sequence continues at coordinate 13,978,592 of NC_081533.1, forward strand.
CACAGGAGGATTTAGTAACAGAACCTCTTGTCACTGTCACTGAGAGTTTCATAAATGGCAATTCATCCATCACTCTCTGATAGGATTTTGTCTGTTTTGATAAATCCCCTCTTTTAATTGTCAAAAAAAAAAACATGATAAGCACACGTTTCTGGAAGTGGTCTCAGCAGCATCAACACGGGCACCTGTGTGTTTTGATGGCAGTATGCTAATTAGCTGCTGCTTGAGCGGATGCTCCTTCCGAACGAGAGGAGAGCCTAATTAATTTTCAGATTCGAGCTTTGATGTGTCTAATTGCTCTAAGCTTACCCAACTTCATTAGTCAGCGAGCTCCCTCGGTGGACGGTGAAGCCGGGTCCCTGCGGTTACCGAGGAGAGATTTACCTGTGTATTTTTAGGCCCTGTTATTATTAGATTCACTGTTGCTGCTGCTGCTGCATCTCAGCACAGTCTAAAACCAATAAGATGCTTCGGAAAATAAAATTGTCCTTTCAAACAGTGAATGCTGGGAAATAAGCTCACAGACGCTTTGGGTTTGTTTTTTCTAAATTGTCCTGAAAGGTACAGTGGGAGTTTGAAGGACAACAGTGAGGTCTCCAGGTGAACGAGGAAAGGTTGGGGTGACCTTCCTTTTCATCCTTTATTTCCCAAGAGAATTCAGGTTTCGTGCTCCCATCTGTGTGTGCTGTGTTTTGGTGCCATTTCTCTCAGTTTTATCAGCATATTAAGATCAATTTCACATGTTTCTGAATAGGTCACCAAATATACAGCATACATTTCCTATTTATTATGTTTTTAAAAACATTTAAAGTACAGGTCTACTCAATAAATTAGAATATCATAGAAAAGTTAACTATGTCAGTAGTTCAATTCAAAAAGTGGAAAAACACATTATATTGATCCATTACACACAGAATGAAACATTTCACGTCTTAATTTATTTAATTTCTTTTAATTCTAATGATCATGGCTTACATTTAATGAAGACCTATTTGCAATGTGTAACATTTCTGTGTCAGTCAGGCTAAACTGTACAGCTGCTAAAAATTAGAAATCAAGAAAGTGTCTTGTCTTAACACAAGGCAGGAAATTCCCCTCTGCATTTACATCTGTTCAGCATTTCACATGTGATCACTAACAATTTTATTTAATGCGAAACAGCATGCCATAAGTCATATGCCTCTTTTCATAGCACTATTAACATTTGAAAATCATTTTTACATGTGATAAATTGTATGCTTCCTTGTTGAATGTTTTTTTGCTTTGTAGCAACATTTACACGTGTCCAGCATTTTAACATGTGATAAGCTACATGTGCAATTTTATCTAATGTGAAACAGCACTTCACATACAGGTGCATCTCAATAAATTAGAATATCATAGAAAAGTTTATTTATGTCAGTAATTCAACTCTTAGAGTAGAAATAACACATTATATAGATCTATTACACACAAAATGAAACATTGCATGTCTTCATGTATTTAATTTCTTCTAATTATAATAAGTATGGCTTACATTTAATGAAGACCTAAAATTCAGTATATTCAAAATTTGAATATTGCAAAAGACCAATTTTAAAAAGTATGTTTAAAATGTAAATGTTGGCCTCTGAAAAGTATGTCCATCTATATGACTCAATACTTGGTTGGGGCTATTTGACTTGGACTACTGGAAATGGACTTTTCCATCATATTCTAATTCATTGAGATGCACCTGTAAATTACATGCTGTTTTTTCATAGCCACATTTCACCATTTTTGGAGCAACATTTATATTTGTTTAGTATTTCACATGTGATAAGTAACATGAATATTTGTCACCACCTTTTTTTTCCAAGCAAAATTTACATGGTTTAAGCATTTCACATGTGATACAGTCATGGAAAAATAATTAGACCTTAGGCAAGGCAAGGCAAGGCAAGTTTATTTGTATAGCACAATTCAACACAAGGTAATTCAAAGTGCTTTACATACACATTAAAAACAGCAAGACACAATTGAAAACAGTAAAAACAGTCAATTAAAACAGGGAAGATACAGCAGGATAAAAAAAAGAAAAAAAAAGTTTAGTTTAAAAAAACCTTAGTTTTCTCCATGACTGACTCCATGGGACTCCATGACTGTAGGTTACATGCCTTTTTTTTTTTTTTTTTTGAGCAACATTTGTATTTTATTAGTATTTCACATGTAATAAGTCACATGTACAATTTTATTTAATGTGAAACAGCATTTCACAAGCAAAATGTCATAAGGCTTTTTTCATTGCACCATCTATATTTGACAAGCATTTAACATGTGATAAGTCGCATGCTTCTTTGTTGCATGCATTTTTTCTTAGCAACATTCCATCTGATAAACATTTCACGTGTTGTAGGTCACACGTGCTTAATTTACAGTAATATTTACATGCTATAAACTTTTGATTAAATATCCAACCGATTCTTCACATATCATCTCACATAAAGTTGTTTCAAAAACATTGTCAGTCAGTCTTGCTTATCACTTTTCTAATTAAAGGACGGCAACATGATGGAGGCTTGTTATTCTTTTTATACATGTGTCACTCGTTAACACAGTACAAACTGTGATGGATATAATCGACACTTCAGCCACGCCTCGCACTGATTCTGCTTAAGTCACGCACAATGTAGATGTGTTAAGAAACACCGGCCTCGGTCTAAATGTAGCTGCTGTCAATACAACAAAAGCTGTATCAGAAAGTGGGGGGAAAAAATAAAAAGTTAAAGTTTGACGAACTCAGAACTTTAGTTCACATTATATTGAATTTTTTAGGACTACTTTTTTTTAGGATTGAATTTGTCAGTCTAACAATAAACTGTATTTTCTTTTTAACTTACTGTAGTTGTTGCAAGTAGGGCTGGGCGATATATTGATATAAAAAATATATAGATATATTTTTAAATGTGATATGGAATTGGAACATATCGCATATATCGATATAGTTCAAAAATATTTTTCTTTCTTTATGTATTAATGCTGCTTTTACTAGGGTTTGTCATATTTAGTTCTTTTGTAATGTTTGTAAAAATATTAATTTCAGAAAAAGACTGGCCTATTTTATTTCATAGGCTATATTTATTTAGGATTTTTTTTTTATTTAAATGTGAACTTTATGTAGCTTTGATTTTTCTTTCTTTTCTTTTTTTAAAAAGGTACTCCTGTTGTTATACAGTATTTATGTTCATTTAAATAAATGGTTTCAATAAAACTTGTGACATGTCATATTTGACTTTGACTGAACATTTGCTCTCACTTTGCGATAAAAATATCAGGATATATATCTTAGATCAATTTATTCAGCCTAAAAATATCTGGATATGACTTTTGGTCCATATCGCCCAGCCCTAATTGCAAGTAAAAAATGTTAATTTATCTTGTGAAGCATTTTCAATTCAAATGAACAAAGTTTCTTTTCTGCATTCTATTGAGTTCTTTTTTGTAATGTTTATAAAAATGATCATCAATTTCTATTTTATTTCATAGGCTATTTTTATTTAGGATATTTTATTTTAATGTGCACTTAATGGAGCTTTGATTTTTTTGTTTTTTTTAAAAGTACCCCTGTAGTTATACAGTATTTATGTTCACTTAAATAAACGGTTTCAATAAAACTACTTGTTACATATTTGACTTGTTTGTTTGACTGAATTCAAAGAACAAAGTTTCTTTTCTGCATTCTACTCAACATAAACTCAAGAACAGCACTCAAATCATACAAAAAGTTACTCACTGAGGCATCTGCCATATATAGCTACACAACACCTATAGGAATATAATTTACCTACAGGACTCAGGGCGATAAAGTGAGTTTATAGGACGGAATAACAGGCAGAAAGCCTTGAGTGACACTTAGGAAGGGCTGGGGGTATATTGGCCATCACCATCTTTGCTAAGAATGTGTCCAACATAGTGTTTCTAATGAGTTGATCATCCGGTTGCAGCAATGTGAACCTGGTTGACATTCAGAGGACGTAGACGCCAACGGGCACACTGGAACATGTTCTCGTCACTGCTGCCAGATGTCAATCGACACCTCATTACTCGACACAATACTGATCGAAGGGGGAAGGTTTTGTTCGGATGCTGCATGTTTTTCAAAATGAAAATCTTGACCGTGATTAACCATTAGGGACATTTTTACCTGAAATGCTCTGATTGGTTATAAGTAAATGTCACTCACTGTCAGTGCACATCCTAATAATAGCCCCCGTTCTCCGTCTGTCACCCTAATTTGGGGTGTAATGCTGCTCGGCTTGCTTAAGAAATTTGGGCAAATGTATTGCATGTGTAAACTGACAAGTAAGTGAAAAAATGGTCAAACATGAACAGCCTCATTATGTGGCCCTTGTTTGCTAAGCCAAATGAGAACACTAACGGGGGTCTATATCCTGCATGATCCCCTTTAAAAGAAGAGGTTTTTTTATTTTTTATTTTGGGGGGGGGGGGGGGTTGCCTCGGATAGCGATACTGGCCTCATTAGTGAGCTTCTTCGCGGTGTGTGTCGGGCCCCGGAGTCCTGGGCTGCAGCTCGGGGAGGGAGAGAGGGGGGGACTTGCTGACTTGTAAAAAACACCTCTCCTCTCTACTTTTAATTCCTCCCTTCTCTGAGCCTGTTTAGCACCTTTGAAAACGCCAAGAGAGCGATTGACCTCATCAGTTTACCTGTTTGACCGCGCCGGGTCATTTCCTGCAAAGGGATAAATAATTGGCTCCTGGCTTCCCGTCTTCACTGTTGTATTATCATCATTTCAGGAATAAATGTGTTTCACAGGGATACGGCACAGGGGACTATTGTTGTTTTTATAGATATTCAGCAAATATTATTGCCTCTGCAGAACGCATTTTGTTTATTTACATGGGATAATAAAGAGCTGTGTTTTTTCATAGTACTGTCCTAGAGGCACATGCACACAAAATCCTCCAAATTTCTACTAAAGTTCATCACTATGAGCTCAAACGTCTTTTGTTTTACCATGGATAAAGGCCCTACTGTACTCTAAAAGCTATTTTCACCCCTGGGCCGTCTCACGCTGCGATTAAAAACTAAGTTGCCTCCAAAGGGCCACCAGCAATGTTTTTTAAGTCATTAAATACAGTAAGAGTCCCTCAGCGAAAAGTGATCACTTTTCATTTGGCTCAGGCTGCAGTGCATTAAAAGCCTTTGGTACTGATGATCCATAATTCAGTCTCATTTTGACACATTAAATTCAGAGCCCACATTTTGATTTCTGCTGACCAAACAGGGGAGGGAAAGTCTTCATCAGCAGCTTGTTGGATATTATGTTTCTTAAACAATGTTAATGCACCCAGTCAAGTTCTATCTGTGGAAACGGATCCATAGGCCTCAAGGGGAAGTCATCATCACTCATAAACCCACAGAATAATGTACTGCAGGATATTACTCATGCTTTTATTTCATGCAACAACCCAATAATGTCCCACAAGTGAGGAGGAAAATTGAGATTTATTATCCCGCATTTATTAAACTAGTGATCTTTATTAACTACTATATTTATACAGTGTGTTAGGGGATGGTGGCCTCTAACATGCTAAGTTATTATGTTTGCTGAACTTATATCATTAACTTCTGGATTGTAATAGCACTTTAATTTGGCGGTTTCAGTACAGAGTGCAGTCTCTAAAGCTAAGTAGAATCAATTAGACCCTGCTCTCTGCTTGCATTATTTCTTTTTCCTGTGTTCTGTAGGTTTCTGGCCATCATCCTTTGCAAAGGTTATTATAGTTAACGAAAACTAACGAAATAACGAAAACTTGAATTGAAAAAACATTTTTGTTAACTGAAATGAAAATAAAAACGAGTTTTTAAAAATATAACTAACTGAAACGGTATTGTGTGGTTACAAAACTAATTAAAACTAACTAAAATTATAGTGAAAATGTCAACTTTTTTCATACAGAAATGTATTATGACCTCTTTGAATCTAGCACCCAACACATAGCCCATTACAAAAAACAAAAACTAACACTAAAACTAATCTAAAACTGAGCATTTCAAAAAACTAAAAACTAAACTAAAACTAGCAAACTAATGAAAAATCCCAAACTATTATAACCTTGATCCTTTGGGCCTGAAGCTACAAAAATAGAAGAATGACAGAAAAAAACTCAGGTTCACTTTATTGGAGATGTGGAGGAGGCGGGGCCAAGTTTGAATGGAGTGTTTACAAACAGTAAGTGGCAGTTCCTGCATAGTATGCCTTTAAGGGACTGTAGTAAGAGCCGTACTTGGCATTTAAAGAGGGACGGTTTACGTAAGCATAAGGAACATGTGAAAGGTGCAGTCTCCCCTTGGTCTGCAAGCTGTTTGTTCTGTGTGTGCATCTATTTGTATCCATATCTGATATGTGTTTGTTGGTCTCTTGACAGGAAATGGTAGTAAAACTACTGCTTTAGGTTAGGACAGAAGAAGAACTAACACTTCTGTTGTTGACGTGGTTACGTAGGTGACATAGAAAGTGATGCAGAATGTGATGTTACTATAAATAAATTACTATAAATAAAAAGTTATTTTTTTTAACAGCAGATTAAAGCCTGGCTTTGTTTGACCCATCCACCAACCCTTAGCATTTATAGGAACATTTTACTGCAGGTTTGGCAGGTGTAAAACCCTCAACATAGTAAAAAATGGTACATTACTAACTTTCATTATGCTATTTGTGGCAAGTTATATAAATCAACCCTGTAATCTGACACTTAAATGGATTTAGTTTTGACATAATACTGTAATTTAAGCAAAAAAAAGAAAGCAACAAAGTAGTTATTCATTGAATTCTAAAATGATCCATAGCTGCAGCCCTCAAAGACATTTGAATTATAGTTTGATTTAATTTTAAGATTTTCCTTACCATACTTATAATATGACAACTAACTCTACACATGAATGTACAATCAAGAACATGGATCACCAGCTGGTGGGCGTGCTGAATGCATTGAAGGCTTTTAACACAGTATGTAGCCATTAAGTGCATGTTAACACTGTGTGAAATTACAAACCTGGATATTTCCTGTTGGAGAATGGGAGGCTTGACTGGTGTAGCAACAGTAACTAAGGGGGGCGGTGCTTTGCAAGTGATCAGTGTGTTGTTTGACAGCAAACATATTGCTACAGTAGGACTTAATGCATACTGAACGAGGCTGTATCAAGGTGACAGTTATCAGCCTGATACTCTGCCACTCGATCAAGAATCAATGATGTCATGCACATCATGACGGAAAATTCAAATTTAATAGACAGTCAAATGTATGCATATTCCTGCAGTCAGGCTTTTACACATCACTGCACAGTCTGTCTGCTTAGTTGCATATTTACATTCCAAAACACTGGCACTCATTAATTAAAGAGGAGACCAAAGTTCCCTGCCAGGGTTATGTTGGGGCCGATCCGCCCCACTAAACCATTTCCATTTGCCCTTGGCTTTCTAGGTGAAGCAGAATGAGGGAGAATCTCCATATCGCGTTTGTTCTTGTCAACCTATGGGCAAATCGTCAACCAGCACTGTCATATATTTGCATTATAATGAGCTGTGCCCAAGCATAAAACAGTTTATATTTTTCAGTGAGAGTAAAATGCACCACAGAGACAGGTGTAAAAGCTTGTGCGTGTCTATAAAAATGGTTTGTTGTGCTGTTTGATATTTTATTCCTGTGTGGATTTGTTGTCTTGCGTGTGTCTGCTCACTTTTGTCTCCTTACCTTCTGTTCATAATGCTAGTGGCCTGCTTCTGTGTGTGTGTGTGTGTGTCCGTGTGCCCTGGGGAAAGATGTTACAGACAGTGGCAGTGACATGCTCGGTGCTTAACTACATGGGAGTTGCACAAATTGAGCATGACAAGCTGCAGGAAGAAGATGGTTGGCACAAAGCAGCCGTGCAAGTGAGTTCATATTGCTGAAAAATGGTAAAACTTTCAAACTTTAAAAGATTGAAACAAGTACTTAAACTCCAACAGCTCAGCAGATGCATAATGCAATTTATTCAATGATGATAAATAAATTACTTCCCCAAACAAACAGGATGCCGGACTTCTTTCCCCTGAATAACTGTCAGGTTCAATAATACATCAGTGAAATGTGGTTAGTTAAAATCAACTAATTTCACACTATGAATTATACACTGTAAATGCTGTATCAGCTATTGTTTGAAATGTGAGGTTTATATTGAGGGAAATATTCAAACCCAGGACTCCTTCTTTTTAGAAATTAAAATAAAGTATGAATAATGTTTGACTTCACATTGGGTCTCAAATATACGGTCTTATGTACTATAAATAAGGGGTGTAATAAATTATCTGACACATTATCTGACACATTTTTTTGTGATACTGTGTCAAGATTTGTAGCAGACGGACTCCACAAAAACTAATGCTATGATGGTGGATGTTACAGGGACTATGCCTCATGTAGATGTAGATCCATGTTTCCTGTTTGCATAAAGAAAGTAAAGTTTTGTTGACCCAGATTTTTGATACACTATGACAGTTTTCTTAAAGCTAGGCTTTAAAAAATGGCAATACATTGTTTTTCAGTATCTCGATATATGGTGATATATTGAATTGTAACCCCTGTAGTTGGTGCGTCGTACTCAAGCCAATAAATCCACTTAATATAAAAAATAGTTATTCAGTGAAAATAATTCTAAAATGATCCATAGCTGCAGCCCTCAAAGACATTTGAATAATAGTTTGCTTTTACAATTTTCCTTACCATTCTTATAATACGACAACTAACTCTACACATGAATGTACAATCAAGAACATGGATCACCGGCTGGTGGGCGTGCTTAATGCAATGAAGGCTTTTAGCACAGTATGTAGCCATTAAGTGCATGTTAACACTGTGTGATATTACAAACCTGGATATTTCCTGTTGGAGAATGGGAGGCTTGACTGGTGTAGCAACAGTAACTAAGGGGGCGGGGCTTTGCAAGTGATCAGTGTGTTGTTATACAACAAACGTATTGCTACAGTAGGACTTAATGCATACTAAACAAGGCTGGATCAAGGTGACACTTATCAGCCTGATACTCTGCCACTCGATCAAGAATGAATGATGTCATGCGCATCATGACGGAGAATTCAGATTTAATAGACAGTCAAATGTATGCGTATTCCTGCACAGTCTGTCTGCTTTTTTTAAGATGTAGTAGACTCAGAGACCTGAGTTGGTATCTTGTACTTAAGCCAGTAAATCCACTTAATATATCGCCTTGTTTACAGTATCGTGATATATTGCTATATATTGAATCGTAACCCCTGTATCATGATACGTATTGTAGCGCCAGTTTCTTGAGAACTCACAGCTCTCATTAGTTATCTAAATTTGTACCTTGTACTCAAGCCAATAAATCCACTTATATATATTGCCTTGTTTACAGTATCGTGATATATTGAATTGTAACCCCTGTATCATGATCGTATCGCCAGTTTCTTATAAATACACAGCTCTCATTAGTTATGACTTAATGACATAGTGGACTTAAAGACTTAAGTTGGTATCTTGGACTTGTGCCAATGCATCAACTTTATGCATCACCTTGTTTACAGTATCTCGATATATTGAATTGTAACCCCTGTATCGTGGGCTGTATATATAGCTCTTGATAATTATGACTTTATGGCGTATTGGACTCAGAGACCTCCGTTGTTATCTTGTACTTAAGCCAATAAATCCACTTATTATATCACCCCCCCCCCCCCCCTTTTTTTTTTTTACAATATCGTGATATATCGCAATATATTGAATTGTAACCCCTGTATGATGATGCATATCATATTGCCAGTTTCTCAATACACAGCTCTCATTAGTTATGACTTAATGACATAGTGGACTTAAAGACTTAAGTTGGTATCTTGTACTTGTGCCAATGCATCAACTTAATGTATCACCTTGTTTACAGTATCGTGATATATTGCGATATATTGCGATATATTGAATTGTAACCCCTTTATATCACATCACCAGATTCTTGCCAATACAGCTGTCGTTAGTGATGACTTAATGAAATACTGGACTCAGACACTTGGCTGCTTATACTGCAGCCAAAATATCCACTTCAGACTTGACTTTAACGGCATATATAATATTTTGCAATTTGCATTTGAGTGTACAAAACTTAACAGAAAATTGGAAAAATATTTCAATATAATTTAGTGGAACATTAAGGCCTCAAAAATTGCCATGAAATTTGATTAACACCTCTCTGACAACCAATTATAAGGCTTTTGATGTTAATCGCAGTACTGTTGTTTCAGATTACATTACTTTGTTCCCACCACAGTTTAGTTATATTCATAAAGATGCATAATTTGTAAGAAATAATTATAATTATTTCCAACTCACTAGCTAGAAATGAAACCAAACTATTCCTACTGACAGCAACTTTGAGTTCCTCCCTCGTTGCCAGTGTTACTGTGGCTACATTGTCACTGGCACAATTGTGAGAAGCCTGGTGATTAGCATTCTGTGGCTTTTAGTTGGAAATGTCTACAGTCACAATCTAACAACTAATCACAGTAAAACCCACCACAATTTAACGGCGTTCAAAAAAACTGCAAGTATTTGTGCCACGCTTTTGTTTTGTCACAACGAAACAAAGGGTATTCACAACAAATAATAACATTACACCCTGAGCAAAGAAATCCATGAATTAGTAATTGTAGTAGCAGAGTTCTTTTTTCGTGTCTGATGTGATGTTCGACTCATTAAACATGCTGAGCAGCGAGCTGGGGTCTCGTGTATATGTGCGTTTTGCAGTGTTATCTAATAACTGGCAGACAAATGGAACACTGGCTTGTATTTTACAAACATTAGGCGAAGGTTGTAATTAACATTCACTAATCGCTGCGATTGGCTCGTACAATTAGTGCAGCACAAAGATTTCACTACATTTTTGACAAATCCCTTTCTCAAAGAGCACATATCTGCCAGGATTCATCGACAGGAGAAATTTCAGATGATAATGGGCGAGCTTCAGCTGTGCCGAGGTATTATATATATTCAAAGTGCAGTGGAGAGTGGAGTACAACAGTACTATGGTGACCTCTGACCTCAGCGGATAAGTGATATAATCGTTCAGTTTATGATACAAGCGTGAAAATTGGCGTGAACACTCTCCATGGGTCACTTGACAAGAAAATTGTCCAAGACATTTGAAATTTTAAGATTCAGACTTGAAATTCCAAGATGGCGAGTAACTGTGGGTGGGTTATTGTCAAGTGACCAACAGAGACTGCTCATGCCAATTTGTATGCTTGTATCACCAAATAAACCATTATATCACTGAACTGCTCCACTTAGGTGTCGGCCATCTTGAAATTTCAAATGTCTCGTACAATCTTCTTGTTAAGTGACCCATGGAGAGTGTTCATGCCAATTTTCACGCTTATATCATAAACTGAACGATTCTGCCAAAAATTAGCACTTATCCATAAGCTCCACTATAGAGGGATAGCTCTGATATTTTGAAGTGGGGTCGTATGAGGTACTTATCCATAGTCGGTGAATTACCTACAGGACATGGCGGGTAGCAATCCCCCACTTTGGAGAAACGGGCAGGAGAACTGGCAACAAAGCTTCGTCATGTACTGCTGTAAAGGGGCAGCAGAAAAGCTATTTTTTAAAAAATGTTAACACTTTACAATAACCAACTAAGTAATGTTTATAGATGGTTTATAGACCAATTATTAACCATTTACAAAGTGCTATACGAATGATTTCAAAATCATTAACATACTTAATATGGTGTTAAAAATGTTATAATGAGTGCAACTGAAACTATTAATAAACTAATAATTATGTGTTGATGGTAAAGTAACTATAAACGTACATTAATACACCATTTATTTATTTGCCAAACATTTATAAATTATGTAATTACCATTCTAAATGGCCTATATACGGTTTATAAATGATGATTAAACCGAACAGATTAAATCTGTTTACCATTTTTAAAAGATGGTTATTTTAAAGTGTTACAAAAAAAAGTATACATTATTGTATTCTACTTTCATTTTACTGATTTTTTTCTCCACCTACATCTGACCTAATAATTGATATCAAACACTGATTGATTTAAAAAATATATTTTAACCCTTCATATGCCAGGTTTGTGTCATGATGCCTCCATTTTTATAGACCTGCCTGCAATCACAGCTGTGTAAATAATTATTTTTTGTTTTTATTTTGAGTTTGTCATGTCTCTCTAGATGGCTGCATCTTTGATGTGATTCAAGATGACCCACTTTTGATTTATTTGAAGCAGTACATGCTTGTGTGTATGGATTGTGTGTATAAATCGCATGTTTGTTCTCTATATACTGAATATGGTCAAAATGATGCAATCTGGTGGAAAGTAGTAAAAATGATCACTTCCAAGGCCAAAGCCCACATTGACACCAAGATGTATTAAATGCATGTATTATGCTTTAATGTAAGTGAGATCCAATATTGCCTTTTGAATGGGTTTCAATGGCGCATTTCACGTGCTCAACCTTAAGTGTGTAACTATTGTTTGTACACAGTGTATTTTAGCCTTACTGCAGGAGTTGAGCTGGAAATAACAAGAGCAAATAATAATACATAATCTTGCCAAAATTCATGCCAAATGCATTAACCCTCTGAAATATTGGGCTATTATGTCTGTTAAAAAATATGTTAAAATGTTGGTATGCAGTTTTTTCAGCGTTACCTCAACTTTATGTCCTGAATTAATTTTTTAACTTTGACTTACTTGATCAAAAATTTTGACCCCAAAAGAAACTAAGGAAAACATAAAATCTGATCTTGAAAATTAAGTTTCACACACCAAAATGTACATGTTGCAAATATGAACACAGGTTGCAAATATAACACATAACAGGTACAATGAGGATAATTTCTAGTTCTATATTTTTATACTAAATATATTTGACATTATCTCCGGTTTTACTTGGCCGAATATCATCAAAAAAAATCTGGTATGGAGTTTCAAGCCTGAACTTTACACTGCAAAAAAACCAACTTGTATTTTTTGGCCTAAAACAGTGATTTAAGTTGGTAAAACTTGGAAATAAGTAAATAATGTAAGTTAGCAGAACAAAGCAAGCCAGTTGTATGCTCAAAAAGAAGTTGGTGAGTTGTTGTTACTTATATCTTTAAGTTGGGGTTCACAACAAGGGACAATAGTTCTGCTAACTCTTATTTCTTTGTTGTGAAATGCGGGAAAGCGGTGAAATTCGGTCATTAGCAAAAGCTAGCGGCTAACTGATGCTAGCGGCTAACTGATGCTAGCGGCGCTGCTTGTTACAGCAAAGAGTAGCCATTAGCGTATCAATGCTAACTCAAAATTGTGGTTGCGACATTAGCTGACATTTCATAGCTGCGTTACAATTGTGCCAATTCAACACATTGCAGAAGTTAGCAGAAGTAAGGATTAAAAGTTAACAATGTAGTACAACTAACAGTTGAGTTAACAAAAATCTGAATTCAGAGTTGAGCAAACTCAAAAACAAAACTTAAAATATTTACTTTAATTGTCCAACTTAAAATTTTATCAAAGTTTGTTGCCTTGAAATTTTGAGTTCACCCAACTTTTCTTTTTTTGCAGTGTAGAGGGAAGCTGATGACTGAAGGCTCAACGTTGCTTCATTTTTATGTCTTCATGTCGGTGGTTTCTTGCACTCCAGAGGGTTAACACAGACAAAACTATTAACAAATAAAGAATGAAAAGCGCGTAAAATGCGCTCAACTTGCCCTGAGGGTATGGCTGGAGTAACTTACTAAAACCAGGTTTCAATGCATCAAAACGGCATTCAATCCAAATGACTACATACAACACATTGTGTTTCTGCATCTATGATTATTACTGTCACACAATGGGCTTAGCTGTGGAAACAGGCCTTGATGAAGACATGATATGATGGTGTTGATTGCAAGATGCAGGAAGTGAGAGAAAATGACCAGGAGCGGGTTTGGGATCATTTCAAGCAGAAACAAAACAATCTGCACAGTGTCGGCTGCAAAACTTCAGCTTATCACAATAGCATGAGGTCATTGGTTTAGCATTATAGTAGAAAGCATCCAGTCCATTATTATTACCAAAATTACCAGTTGATGCTTCTGTCTATGTCCTCCTGCCTGCTTCTCCAAGTCAAGTGTGTGCCTACACTGAAAAAAAAACTGGCCCTGTAATTATTATTTCAATCATCTATATAAATTCTACAAAGAAATACGAATTCAGTGCTTTTACTTCAAAATAGCAGTTTTTCATGTAGTGCATTACTTAGTGATTGTTTGTTATTATGTGTCCTCAGTTTTGTATGTAAATTGAATCATTCGTTCCAAGTAATATTCACTTAACCGGTTCATTGGCTTAATTAGTTGATATTTCCAAGTAAAATGTAATTGAGGGACATCAGTGAATCTGCAATTTATTTGTGTATTTTCATTTAAAAAAAAAGTGGTTCTATTAAATAAATATTACTTAGAAGCAGCCTGAGTAAAGATTACAAACTTTAAAAAAAATTTGCCTAGCTTTTTTTTAAGTAAATGTCACTCCAAGTACCTCAACCACTGAGGACCTTTAACATGCACTGTAAAAAAAGAAAAGTTGGGTGAACTCAAAATTTCAAGGCAACAAACTTTGATAATATTTTAAGTTTTGTTTTTGAGTTTTCTCAACTCTGAATTCAGATTTTTGTCAACTCAACTGTAAATTTTATTAACTTATAATTTTACATTGTAGTAACTTTTAATCCTTACTTCTGCTAACTTCTGCACAAATTGGCATGATTGTAACGCCGCTATGAAATGTCAGCTATTGCGACCACAATTTTGAGTTAGCATTGATACGCTAATGTAGCTGTAACAAGCAGCGCCGCTAGCATCAGTTAGCGCTAGCATCAGTTAGCCGATTGCATCAGTTAGCCGGTAGCTTTCGCTAATGACCGAATTTCACCGTTTTCCCGCATTTCACAACAAAGAAATAGGAGTTAGCAGAACTATTGTCCCTTGTTGTGAACCCCAACTTAAAGATATAAGTAACAACAACTCACAAACTTGTTTTTGAGCATACAACTGGCTTCCTTTGTTGTGCTAACTTACATTATTGGCCTAAATGTCAGTAATTTATATTTCCAAGTTTTACCAACTTAAATCCCAGTTTTAGGCCAAAAAATACAAGTTGGCTTTTTTGCAGTGTGTAATCAAACAGTCCAGTGGGTAAAACTGACTATTTTCAAAAGGCTTACCTTTCAGTTGTTGTTTTTTTTTAGTTTCTGTGGTTTGTTTTGTTTTACTCCTTCACTTCTGTTCATGCTTTAATGCAGCAGATTGCAAACTCACCGTATGTCATCCACTTATCTTTGCCGTCGTATCAGAGCTGTAATGAAGTCCATTGTTGTGTTAAAGCTTCCTAATGCAAATGGAACAATGCAAATGGATGTTGGCAAATTTGTCAGAAGTGTTGCCAGGGAAATGACGTGCTCAGATGAATAGCTGCAGACAACAAGCACTTGACAACGGTTTGCACAAAACCTCAAAGCTCCAACACCCCATAAAGGTGCCAGCCCAATTGGAAAACAGCTCACATGTCCGGCATGACAAGCTCAGACTAAGGTTGCTTAAGGTTGGATATCCAGTTCAGTCTGCCAGGTGCATGCATCATTAATGACAGCTCTTTATTATGTTATTGGTCAGTCAGTCTGCTTGACAATCCATTTTGCTGCAATAAAAATGATTGAGGCGAGATTAATGGATTGAAAACAACAATTTCCTTTGGGGTCATAATATGCAATTAAGAAAAGATAATACATTGCAATATGTTATTCTGATACTCAGCAAATAGTGCAACATTTAATCACAATAGCATTGTCTCCTAATTTGTTTCATCTGTATGTTTGTGTAAGATATAGTTTTGTTTTTGAAATATACGCCAATTACCAAACAGCTTGAGATGCATAATGATAAATGAATGAAACAATTAAAACAATAAAATAATAATGATAGCAATAATATTAATAATTTCAGCAATAACAACAATATCAGCAACAACAATATCAACAATAATAATAGCAACAACAATATTAATAATAACAGCAACAATAATTGCAATAACAATAATAATAACAACAGCAATAATAATAATAATAACAGCAGCAATAATAATCATAACAGCAACAATATTTGCAACAACGATAATAATTGCAATAACAATAATAATAATAGCGTCAATAATAACAGCAATAATAATACATGCAACAATGATAATTATAACAACAATAAAAACAGCAACAATTATAATAGCAATAATAATAACAGCAACTATAATAGCAACAACAATAATAATTGCAATAACAATAATTATAACAGCAATAATAATAATAACAGCAGCAATAATAAGAGCAAAAAAAATAGCAACAATAATAATAGCAACAACAATAATAATAGCAATAATAATAGCAGCAAGAAAAATAACAGCAAGAAAAATAGCAGTAACAATAATAATAGCAACAACAATAATAAGAGTAACAATTAATACAATAGCAATAATAATAGCAGCAACAATAATAATAGCAACTACAATAATAACAACAATGATAACAGCAACATAAAATACATTAAATATATGTATCACTGTAGTTATCACTTTGAGTTGTTAGATAATAAAATCTTTTTACTAATAACAAGAAAAATTGTATCTGTTTTTTTTCTCCAAGTTGTTTTCAAGTATGGAATTCAGCCATATGAATTTTGATATTTCCACTACCAGTAGTAAACTGTTTCCCTGATAAAGCCTTTGCCAGATTAGTTGGAAACATTTTTTTATTTTTTTTGGCCTCACAAGCTGCAACAACATTGATGTGAATTTCTCTTATTTTCTTCCTGTTCTTGTTCTGCGTTGGGGCTTATTTCTCACACTTCCTCTTTTTAAACAGTTATTCCAACAGTTCCACTTTCCTTGCAAGTAGAAAATAGGCTTGTGGGAAAAAAAACAGCAAAAGAACTATTCAAGCATCTAAACATTTGCAGGCACACTTTTGACCTTTTATGAGCAAAAAAAACATGTTGAGAGGAGCCGCTAAGTGGTGATTGAACATGCATTACACTCTTCAGAAGAGGTGCAAATTGAAAGAGCTCGTCTTGTGACCCAGACTAAGTCGGTCACTGGACAATGCTTTAATTGCTTTTGTTACTCTTAACTGTCATATAATTCAGGTGTCCAGGCTGTTTGCAATGTCAAACACTATTAATAAGTGAACTTGAAGTAAACTTTTGGCAACAGCAGCACGCCGTACACGTCGTCTGCAGCCTCGAGGCGCATAAGCCGTTTGTTTATGTTTACATTATTGTTTTCCGACCCAATTATTATTTTCACCTGATAAAGAAATGCAAGTTATCCAGCAGCTTTCACTTCAGCAGCCTGGCTCAAAGCTGATTTATTTAATTATTTTTTTTGGAAGTGTGTAAGGCGGACTGGTTGATTAGTATTGGATATGAGATGGAAAGAAAGGAAGGAAAAAGATAAATCTTAAAAAAAATAAATAAATAAAAAAGGGAGGGAGAGAATGTGTTGCAAGCTGAAAAAGGAGACACAGAAAATAGATATCTGTGGCACATCAGCGTCAAACATTGCTCTACCGGGTGCGAACCTGCAGCTCATCCGGGCGATTTTTCAAATTCCCATTGACACTCAAAAGATAATGAGCTTATAGATGTTTTTAAGATGTATTTTTGCTCATGTCTGTGGCAGGGATTATAGTTTGGAGTTAATAATGCTTGTCTCTTGCTTTCACAAACAGAGCCTGGTGGAAAAACTCAGTTGACAGTCTAAAAAGCTTGCAGATGCCACATTATTTCTACACAATGTTCGTCAACTTACGCCATCATTAACTCTTTATCCGTCCAGTAGCTGAGAAATTCTTTGTAATCCTATCTTCTTGACACGTACTGCATGCATATTGAAGAAAAAAAACGGCAAATGTCATAATTCTGAAGTATATAATTACTTAGCAGCAGGTTGTCAAGAGTCACGCCTCACTCTCCACCTACACACCACCAAACTTCATCAGTATGCAATGCATGGAAGCTATTATTTCTGTTTACTGACTAAAATTGTTAATTAAGCATATGAGAAATGTAAGTCAATGTAGTGTAGATGCAATAGTTGGCCAGCTTAAAATGTTAGTGCTATGTTTATTTTATTGTTGGGTTACTTTAACATTATTTATTGTTTTATGGTTCAGACTTTGGTAAAATAATGATAGAAATAATGTACATTCTCGAATAAACTCTTATTGTTTCTTTTGTATTTTTGATCTTTGTGCAGTCACAACTACGGTTGCGAAACATTCCATGGGAATCAACAGGAATTCATGAGAATTAATTGGAATAAATCAGGAATTTACAAAGTTGAAGGTTGGCCCTTAACAGGAAACTTAAATGTAGTTGTGGAATTTTTTTTTTTTTTTTCACATAATCTTGACTAAAACAACCAAATTTCACGCAAGTATAAAATCTACAGACTTTTTTTTTTTTTACAGTGTGGCAGGCGATACATTAACTGTGGGTAATTACCTCATACAACCCCATTAAAAAAAAACAACTACTTTAATGTATGAAGTGAAACAATACTTGGTTAGATTTAAGGAAATTTCATGGTTTAGGTTATTTAAAGTCACTTTTCTGAAAGTAAAAGTCCTGGGTTTATTTGACCTGGGTTTGTCACGCGCCATTTTCGCTTTTGCATTATTTATAATTACTAAATGGTGGCGCAAAACATCCCACGTTAATAAAGCAGCCCATTCAGTGGGCTGATAACGAGCTACTGGCTCTACTAGCAGGTCCAGCAGGCACCTACTGGCCCATGGGATGATAACCGCCAATAAACGCCCATTCAGTCGTCTGATATCATTCAAGTCGGGTGATCAGGGAAAAAACAGGTGTCCTTCCAAAGGTTACTGAGAAGGCTGTTTCAGTGCAAAAGAAATACCTGGTCCTCTCTTCTCTCACTCTTAGCAAACTATCATTTTATGACCTGCTAAAGTCTTTTGTTGCTATGCTGAAGATGACTGGTGGGAATCGTTTGAACCAAAGTAAAGTAAATTTTTTCCCTTTATTTGGTCATTTACTGTAAATGTGGTGCATTGTGGCATTGACTGCTGAGTCTGCTTTAAAGACCATATTAGAGACCATTCATTCATCTTTTAAATAAATGATGCCCTTGTGTGAAAAATGAAATTGGACGTATTCAGGACCTGTCTTTGGTGTCCTTCTAGATGGTCCTAATCAGTCCTTTTGATGTAAGTACCTTTTTTTCCAACAAAAGTGATGTTTTGATCAGTGAATACAAAAGAAGCACAGACTTTTTAGACATGAGAGCAGTTATATCCAGGATTATTCAACAGTAAAAGTGTATTTAACCATACCAGGAGCCATGGAATAGAAGTCCTCCTAAGAATCTCTAAATAAAGTGACATGGGTTCACTTGGAGATACTCGCTCTGCCTCTACAGGCACAGAGAGGCGTGTTTTTATTTTTAGAGTAGCTCGAGCTGTAGCATTGAGAATGCTTCCATGTGAAAAATGACTCAACTTCACCAGAGGGCATCGTGTTGGCCCCCTGGCTCCATCTCACAAGCTCCCAACAACTCTGACGATTAGTGGAGTATGACGATTACTAGCATGTCATGGCCAGCGGGGCCGTGTGGAGAGAATTGTGCCAGGGGATCCATTCGCTCTGGCACAATGACCGGGGCCAGAGTTTGCCGTGGGCTCACTTTCTGATGATGCAAGGAATTTGGAGAGAGGGGTAGTGTTGTGAGTGAAAAGGTCTCTCTCAAGCCGGGGATATGAAATTGAGGCTGGTTTCGTGTCATTTTCGGTCATGATTGCCGTAGGTTTGGAGGGAGGTGGGAGATTTTCAGGATAACCTTTTAAAATGTAAGAATACATCAGATTTATTTTGAACAAAACCTGTTTGTTTTTTGTTTTTTGCTTAATGATGCAGGGAGGCCATGCAAGTCAGACATGTTTCTTTCTTAATGTGCTGTAACATTGGTTGTTCATATTCAATACATCATCACAAAAACTGAGTTTTCCTGAACCTGTTCCAAACCCAAAAAAACGTTGTAATGGTGGATTTTATTCAGAATGCACCCATCAATCATAAGCAATCAAAGAACGTGAGAAATCACTAATAGTATAATTATGATTAACTTTGTTAAGAGACCTTTTTTGTCAACATAAATGTGATTTATTTATTTATTTTCTATGAATGGCAATTTCACATCAGTGTACAACCTTGATACCAAAAAAAGCATAACATATAAATATGGAATGCATCAAAGTTTATCAGTTTGAACATTAAGTATAATATATTTGTGCAGCAAATTCTCACATTCTGTTCTATTAAGACGATGTCCCAAATATTTGGGGCGGAAATCAGGGTTGTAAAAGTGATGGTTTTTTTTAGATCACATTGCATATATTTTTTGTGTTTCTTTAAGAAAACTAAGGTTTTAACATTAGAACGAGGTATCTTCAAAGTCTCCTGAATGGTTTATTTTGTGTAGAAAATGGATGCCTTATTAGCTGATTAAATTAAAAAAAATCTATGTTACGGTATTTATCATAATCAGTATTTTGCTATTTTCCGACTAAAAGCTACAAATCGCATTTTGACAAATATAACAAAACATATACTGTAACACAGCGACACAGTACAGCAGTTTGCGTTGGCAACATGTTTCTTTATTTTAACCCATTTAGGCCTAAAACGCCTGGAAAAAATGCCTGTGAAACCTCTGGGCGATTTTAAAATAACCCCCTAAAACCTGAAGTTTTTCTGGAAATTGAACAGAAGTGTCAACACCTACTAAATAATAGATTTTTCAGCCTCTGTAGCAGATAGAAATTAAATTCAAAAAGTATTTGAGAGCTTATAGCTGTTATATCTGAGCTCCCTCCGCTATAGTCATCTTATGTCATGATTTCAAAGTTCTGGAAAAGTCCCATGTTGCATTGCGACATTCCCACATGTATTCTGATGCATTTCATCGGCCAAGAGACCGAAAATAGGTGGAAAAAACGACAAATACTACAAAACCACGTATCTGCTTTCCCGGCTTTAATGGTAGAATAACGCAACATCGCCCCCGGTTTTAATGGTAGAAATACGGTAATGCTTTACTGGCTTCAATGGGTTAAATAAAATAGAAAAGAGACTCTGTCTCTTCAGGTGTCTCCTGCTCTCTCCACAGTCACATCCGCTCACTGTGGGGTTTAAAACACACTGTTAATTGCTCTGATCACCTGCAGCTGCGCTCATCAGCTGACACAGTACCCGGTTATTTTGATATATATTGTGTATATTATATACATATTCATGTATATAATATACATAATATATATCATGTTGGGGCTACACGGTGGTGTAGTGGTTAGCACTCTTGCCTCACAGCAAGAGGGTCGCCAGTTCAACTTTGGCCTGGGGCTCTTCCGTCTGTCACGTCTCATCAGACACACTATAAGAACCCCGGTCTTCCCACTACACTACTAACCCAGGTGGTATTTGTTCACTCTCATCCCTAATTATTCTCTAACTTTTTGTGATTTTTTTCCTTTTTTCTCTGCCTGGAATCTTACCCTGCCCCTCTGCCTCTGCCTCTGGGTCTAGTTCTGAAACCAACCCTAAACAATTTCAACACAAATCGTTTAATTCTAAATTAAATTACAATATGAATAAAACAGGTGCATCTCAATAAATTAGAATATGATGGGAAAGTCCATTTCCAGTAGTCACACCAACCAAGTATTGAGTCATATAGATGGACGGGTAGCTGAGGCACATGTCGAAGTATCCTTGAGCAAGATACTGAACCCCAAATTGCTCCCGATGCTGCGTTCATCGGTGTGTGAATGAATTCCCAATGGTGGCAGGTGGGACCGTTTAGGGCAGCCTCTGCCACCAGTATGAATGTGTGTGTGAATGGGTGAATGAGCACAGACTGTAGTGTAAAGAGCTTTGAGTGGTTGCAAAGCGACTAGAAAAGCGCTATATGTGTGCAGGTCCATTTACCATTTACCATGGACATACTTTTCAGAGGCCAACTTTTTCATATTAAACATACTTATTAAAATTGGTCTTTTGTAATATTCAATTTTATTTGAGACACTCAATTTTAGGTCTTCATTAAATGTAAGCCATAATCATTATAATTGGAAGAAATTAAATAAATTAAGACGTGGAATGTTTCATTCTGTGTGTAATGAATATATATAATGTGTTATTTCCACTTTTTGAATTAAATTACTAACATAAAAAAAACGTTTCTATGATATTATAATTTATTGAGATGCACCTGTAGATTAAAATGTACCGGATGCGTCTTCCTTGCCTCACGGTCGGCCATGCTTGCTGAAAAGTAGGTGTGGCTCTACTGCCGTCCCTTTTAGATGATGTGGGACTCTGTGATTGGCTCACTGACATTAGGTTAAATAAGTATATTTCAGTAGAGTCAAAGGACTGTTCTGATAAATCCAGACATTTAATATATATTTAATAATTTATTTCCATTAGGATGGATGGGGTTAAGGCACTTACATGCTTACATGTTACACAGCTTACATGTTACACTCATAACATTACATGGTTCATCTATGTATACACACCACATGCATGGAAAAGTCTCAAAAACTTACCTCAAGGACAACTACTTGTTGATTTGCAATACCCGAGTCTCCACATTCACCCCGAGACAATGATTTCCATGCCGTGAGCCATTCCATATCCACTCTCATGTAATCTGAATGCATTTATTGACTTTACCCCTGGATGGTGCTGAATATTCAGCGCATGTCAAAAAAACAAAGTGGCATGTACACGCACATTAATACAAATCAGAATCTTCTCCTCAAAAACAATTCCATAAAATGCAAATGATGCAGGTGACCTTGCCCGGTGGGGAAATGAGAGGAAAAAGCTGCACACATCGTTGTCAACTGAAGTGATAGAAGCAGAAAATATTCCCTCGAGGCAACTGGAACATCTCTATTCCCCCTCCCCTTCCCTGCAGGGCTGGCAGAAAAAGTTTCACAGTGTTACAGAGCATGAAAGATTGTGAGCTTTTGGATATTGACATATTTTAATGCTACTGTGTTTCTCCCAGTCAAGCAGGTATTATCTGCATAGTGAAGCAGTGTGCTGTTTTAAAAGTCTGTGTAGTTGATATGAGTGTGTTGTCCACCATGTGTGAATAATGGATGAGGGTGTGAAAGGAAAGGTGAGGTGGGAGTGGGTGTATTCATGCTTGGTGTGCTCCACGAGGATGTGAAATACAAGGATAACGGCTGCTTTATATTTGACACGCACGTCCCCGCACACATGCATACAGACGGGCACGCAAAACAGAATTTTCTAATGTTTGCTATCACAGGGGATATTTAATTTATGCCACTGCGATGTTAAAGCAGCAGCTGTTCCACAGACGATGAATAGCGAGGTGACTTGTGGACACAAAAGATGCTGTTGAGTGGACCGGCCAACAGCATTTACATTCTAACACCGCCAATAGTTCCAAACCAGCATTCAAACAGGTTTTTTTTTTTAAATAATTATGGGTCAACAAATCCAGTTATGGCAGTTTAAGCAGTGTATGTTCAAATTAATGGTCTTTCTATCAATGTTCAGTATATAATGCAACTTGTTGAACATACAAAAAGTGCAAAATACAGCATACATCCATCCATCCATTTTCCTCTGCTTATCTGGGGCCAGGTCGCGGGGGCAGCAGGATAAGCAGGGCATTCCAGACGTCCCTCTCCCCAGCAATACAGCATACAGACATGACATAATGGTCCATTCTTTAAAGGATACCTATGGTAACTGTAGAGGTTAAGTATCAACAAGATCTCCAACCTATATAACAGAATAGACCGTTTGTCAATACCACCCATATTGACACATATGAGTGTTTGTCAAAATGAGCGTTTTACGGCTTACGGTACAGCTGAGCGTTCTTAAAATAGCACGCATGTCATTATACATGCACGTACATGTCGTGGTTGTAAAAAAGGCTGCAGTTTCTGTGAATTTTGGCGACAAAACCACTGACCTAGGTTTAGGGCAAAAAATGTCCTATTAGGCGTCATAAAAGACAGTTTAAACAGTAAAGTAATGTACGTGAATGCTGGAAGTGAAGTAGTTACAAGGGTCATGTGACTACCACAAGTTATGGAAAAAACATGTTACGTTCAGAAACGTGATTCACGTAACTTACGTAACTAATGTAACTCAAGTAACTCGAGAAAAACAATGTAACTTAAGTTAAAAATCGTAAATGCTGGAAGTGAAGTAGTTACAAGGGTTACGTGTGGTAACCCTAGTAACTACCTTACTTCCAGCATTTACGATTTTTTACTTAAGTTACATTAGTTACGCAAGTTTCATAAAAAAAATTTTACATAGTAGAATATACTTGCGTTGTTTACGTAATGAAAGTTACGTAGCGATTCACAAATCATGAGCCATGAAAGTTACGTAAATTATTCAACACGTAAATGTGAGTCGTATTTTACTGCATGTGCAAGCGCCTTATATTGACGTTTTGGAGGGGAGACCAGTCTGCAAGTATTGTCAGTCTTATGTGACAGGAAAATAAAGGCAGTTAACTTTCGAGCTGCAATCAAAAGTGACCTTTCTAAGTGGATTTTGCACTGATATGACTATGCAAAGGGGCATATCGGACAACATATAAGCGGATACTGATACAATATAATATATAATATATATTGGTTGACAGATATTGCAACATGCTCTAATGTTTACAGTGCTAACATAGGTTTTATCAACAAAATAACTCAAACAAATACTTAAAATCTGATGTGTTAAAGTATACTTTCTGCATGTGTAAATTGGATATGACACATTAAATTGCTGTGAATTCAAAGGAAGTAGCGCTGTTTTCTAAAGATAACATTTACATGTTACAAAACTTACAGCAGCAAATACTCTTTGAAGAAACATAATGTCACCTGAAGTGCTTTTTTAAAAAAAAAATAATAAGGTGACATTGCAATTAAATATTAGTACAAAAGTAATTTGCAAGATGTTGACAGGCAATATATTTCATTTGTTTCCTGGACAAAATCTGCTGGGGAAAAAAATCTGCTCTTTAATGTTTTTAAAGGAACAGTTTACCCCCAAATAAAAAAAATACTTTATTTTTGCTTTTACCTGCAGCTCTGTTTATCAACCTACATTATTTTTGTGAGGGTTGCTGAGTGTTTGAGATAAAGGCTGTAGAGATGTCTGCCTTCTCTCAAATATAATGGAACTAGATGGCACTTCACCAGTGGTGACCAAAAATACATTTGAAAAACTCAAGAGCAATGTCTCTTTCAAGAAAATCATGACCCGGTTACTCAAGACAATCCACAGACCTTGATGTATTATATTATATTATTACATTTCAATAATGGAACCATAAAACTGTTCACAACAAGATTTGTATTGATGTGGAGCTCTGAAGAATACAGTCTGCTCGTACAGGTGCATGACCTGTTATTGCAAAGAATTGGGCATTGTGTGTTACAGTACAAGAAAGTGGCTGTTGCCAAAGTAACAGAATAACATATTGAAACTCACCTAGAAACAATAGTACAAGTCCTGCAGTTCTTAGGACCTTTTTATATGACCTAGAGTAGCATTTCATAAATAAGCCCCCCTATCGTATCAACACGTCCTCATACTTTAACCTAATGGTCACAGTTGTAAACACATGGTTAAGGTTATTAAATGTCACAGTTTTGTAAGGTTTAGGCACTAATACTACTTGGTTAGGTTTTGGGAAACATCATGATTTTGGTTCAAATATGTGTGTTTGTTACACACTTTAATGTAATGTAATGTATGCTAACCAACGTTGAAGTGATTGCATGTGTAAAGTTAAGAACATTGCACAAGTTATGTATATATATATGTTATACAACTTATGTATATGTGTCTTGTGTCTAATGTCTCGTGCTCTTTGACCACTCCTTCCAACATCCTCCCACGGACTTTGTCGCTCTTTATATGAAACCCTGCAAGCTGAAGCGACACCAGACAACTAAACATCCCGAGACGGTGGGTAAACCCAAAGAGTTTTTCCTCGGAAAAAGTTAACTTGTTGTCACAAACGGGCCCCAAAACATTATAGACTGTTTTAAAAAAGCTGGAAGCGACCAGAAGCAGGCAACGGTTGCGTCTTTTGAGTGCTCTCTCCTTATTGTGCAAGCCAAAAAGCCACACAACATTGGGGAAACACTGATTAAACCTGCTTGCATTAAAATGGCTGAGATACTATGTGGACCGCAGGTGGCTAACAAATTTAAAACTGTACCACTGTGAGGGGGTCGCCAAAGTTTACAATAGTAAAAATGTTGGTCCCTCAAGAGAAAGGTTGGGAACCACTGCACAATAAGATAAATATGGGTTGTAATACGTTGCTAGTACAAACAACCAGTGGTGGAAAAAATATTCAGATCTCTTAAGTAAAAGCACTAATACCACACTGTGAAATTACTCCACTACAAGTAAAAGTCCTGCATTCAAAAACTTATTCAAGTGAAAGTACAAAAGTGTCAGCGTCAAAATGTACTTAGAGCATCAAAAGTAAAAGTACTTGTTATGCAGAATGGACCCACTACACAAAATATATTATTAAATTATTATTATTGATGCATTTATGTATGCAGCATTTTTATTTCTCAATGTAGGGCTCATTTAACTACTCAATATACTGTTATGAGGTTTAATTATAAAGAACTAAAGTGGTCAGTTAAATGTAGTGGCGAAAAAATTACAATATTTGCCTCAAAATGTAGTGGAGTAGAAGTATAAAGTTACATTTGTGGAAATCCTCAAGTAAAGTACACATACCTTAATTGTACTTAAGTACAATACTTGAGTAAATGTACTTAGTTACATTCCACCATTGCAAAAAAAACCTAACACACTGCTTCCCAAGTACATTTGAATAAACTGCTGTATTCTGGAAAGAAAAAGTCTGCAGTAAGGGGAGAAAGTGAAACAATTTCATGTTATCCTGAAATGGAGGATCTCAAAAGGAAATATTTCAGAAAAAGCGACTGAAAAGATGGGACATTATGGAGAGTAAAATCCATTGGGGAATGGAGGAAGATGATTTCTGGGCAGAGAGACAAAGTAGTTTGAGAAGTAATGCACAATAAAGTTACAGAATCCAGAAGTCCAAAGCCTTAAATCACAGCTCACTTCAAATCCCAGGCAGGTCTCCCTACTTTCTACCGCCCTATCATTGCTCTGCTCAACAGTAGCTCATATCATTGACTAAGGCTCCAATTCCAGACACAAAATGAAAAACAGATAATGCTTTTGCACTCTGATTCTTCAGCGGGTACAACGTGTCCTCCAGATATGTAAGGGACTTGACACTTGATGGGAGTGAACTCGAGTGTCAATTTCACACTCATTCTTCATCTGTCTCTCCATAGAATCCACATCTGTGTTCTCCCGCTGCTTACCACACTTTCCCTCGCATGCACGTCGGCACAGAAAAATTACAGGAAATTAAAATATGCTCTCACCATATACCGATGTATGTGAGCCCCACCAGAGGCTGAATAAATGAAGCGAGGATGCGGAGGAGTCAGAAGTAAGAGCACGCCTCAGAACCTTGATTAATCTCTCCGGGGAGGAGGGAGACAAACAGGAAAATGAAGGGAAAAAGAATGAAATAAATTCTTACAAAACGAGATAAGCATCATGGAAGAGAGGCATCTCAGAGGAGCTGCATTATACATAAATTACAAACAATCATGCCAGTACTCGAAAACTGGTAAAGCTTGTTCAAGCAGCAACCTCAGGGCCAGAAGAGTGGAGCCAATGCAGAAGTGACCTAAACCTGCTTACTTTCTAATAGCCAGCAGGGGGCGACTCCACTGATTGCAATAAGAAGTCGGATTGTATAGAAGTATATTAGAAAATGACTCTACTTCTTACTTGATTTATTACTGAAGTAAACTTTCTCATAATGAGTTGATGGTCTCAATCATCTGTATTAAGTTTTCTTCACTACAGTACGATGTTCATTTTGTAAATAATGTTCCCAGTTCGAATAAATTAGACAATATCGTCACACTGTTAAAATAATCATAGTCATTTGTTGTCAAAATTTTTTTTTTTTGCCTAAATCATCTCCTCATGACGCCGGCCACCTATGGTAAAATCACCTACATCCTCAGTAGATCAGATCATGTGATTTTACCCCTTTAAGATAATGGCCTATGTTTTGTTTTGTTTCGTTTCGTTTCGTATCCGTTTATTTTGGTCAATACATGTCATTAAAACAGAAGTAACAAACCAGAGAAAAAAAAAACATTGATCACAGTAAACAATAAGTAAACAGAGAAAGAAAATTGATAATGTCAAGTGTGTGACGGATTTATTATGCCGAAATCAAAATAAAATGTGACTTAGGTAATTTTTTGAACATGCCTTTGTGACTTGAGCAAGATATGGTAACACTTTATTTTGAAGGTGTCTACATAAGAGTGACATGAGCGTGTTATAAACATGACATGGGATGTGTCATGAACATTAATGACACTTTGAAGTAACATTAATGCTCATGATACTTGTTATGTCATGTTTCTGACAGGCTTGTGTGACTCTTATGTAGACACCTTCAAAATAAAGTGTTACCATATCTTGTTCAAGTCACAAAGGCATGTTCAAAAAATTGCCTAAGTCATTTATTTCTCTTAAGTGACATACTTTACACACAGTGTTATTACTATGCCAATAGCCATCCTTTGTTACATCCTTTTTAAGTGAAATGATCAATAAATGTCATATGTTACACTTTTGGTGAAGTTTTTTGTGTTTCCTGCAAAACTTGAAAAAATGAGTTTTATTTTAACAGGGTGACAATATGCTTCAGGGTGGGGCCAGCTTGTGATAGACAGGTTGCTACCATGGCTCCCTGTGTGTTTTTGTCTTAGAACTTTGGTGCTTACACAGTCGGTTTTCAGTCAAAGGTTAACTGTAACAATTTGGTTGCTAGAAAATGTTCAGTGCTTCATTGTGTTAAACAGTCTTCATTGTTAAACAACCACTATTACTGATGAAAATCTACATGACGTGACTCAGGCAGAAATAATGTCATGTAGCATTTTTGCCTTTATTGAAAGTGATAGATAGAAAGGGGGAGACAGAGGGGAGGACATGCGGCAAAGGGACCTCAGGACGGATTTGAACCCGGGTCCGCCGCAGGAAGGACTCAGCCTTAATGGTACGCGCTCTACCAGTGTGAGCCACCGGGACGCCCACCTGCATTCTTTCTAATGGCCAGCAGGAGGTGGCTCCACTGGCTGCAAAAAGACTGTATAGATGTCTATGAGAAAACGTTGCCACTTCTCACTTGTTTAATTACCTCAGTAAACATTTTCCAAATCACTTAATGGTTTCAATCAATAGTTACAAGTCATCTTAAATACAGCATGATGTTCATTTTGTAAATTATAGTCTGATTTAGAGTAAAATATGCGAACAAAACAAGGTATTCTTTAGGGCGGTGCCACCACAAGTCACTACCATGATGTTTTTGTCTTAGAACTTTGATCATTTTAATGCGTCAATCTTGTGCTATGTGTGCCATTGTATTAAAAGACACTCTAAGGAGTAGACTCATTATTTTTGAATGACTAATGCTCCTTGCTAACGAAGCTAGCATTAGCTGGAAACATCTTGTCCTTCTGGCAACAGCCAACAACCAAGATGGCGATAGCCAAAGCACAAGTCTCAAGGCTTCAGGACCGGAGTCGAAAGACCAATGGGTGCCATTATGGTGAGTACTCCCATTATCTTTATAAAGTGTATGAATATGTGTTCAGTTATGATCTAGGAATGACACTGTGTTGGCCTGTTGTCCAACTCTGGTCCAGATTAAAATATTTTGACAGCTATTGGTGTGTTTCTGGCTGTGAAATTCGGGATTTCTTTTTGCCACACTAATTGTAAGCATTATCATCCATCCAACAATTGTATTTCCTTTTGTTGTAACAAGCATCATTGCCTCACGGTGGCTACAAACTTCTGGCTTTATGTACTGTGGGCTCTGTGAAAAACATGCATTGGGGAGGAATCATGCTCACTCTCACAACAGCCCGACTTCCTGAAAATTACAGGTTTCAAGCTCTGCGTCACACAAATGACTGGTATTATGGTGATGGAAGGGAATAAACAGGGCTGTTGGTGTATAAATGGGTGGAGGGATGGATGGAGAGGAAGATGCAGAGGGGCAGGATCACGTCGGCGGCTTGACCTGCTTTTCTACCCACTGTCAGGAGCTTGCATTGGAAAGACATTGACAGGGAAGCAGGCAGTCATTCAGTCAGTCCAATATATAGCCCTGTCCTGTCCACCCCCACTACATTCACAGTCAGGCAGAGTATAGGCCAAGTACTCTGGCAATATCATGCTACAGATTTGGGCATTCTGGCCTGGGGAAAGGTTAGCGGTTCCCATAGAGGGCAGGATGCGAGCCTACACCTCCTGTATCCACCTCCTCTTACTCCTCAGCCTGTTAAATCTCTTGCCCATGCCACAGCTGGCGCACAAAAGCTGACAATGAGCTTTTCATTGCTGCCATTCACCTACACACAAGCCACTGTAATTGTTTCTCGCTGTGATTCTCGCTTTGATTGTGCATCCCCCGGCAAACCGCCAAGCAAACCTAACAAAGAAACCGTGGGCCCGTTATCACCGCAGATGAATGGGTGTATACTCGGTAAATATTTCAGCGAGATGGAGCGGGAACAAGAAAAGGGGGAGGATTTTCCGGTGCCAATTGAAATCAAACAACCCAACCTCCTGTCAGTGGTCCAGCATTTCCATGTCAACGCGTACAGATGTCTCACCATCTGTAGAGGGTCTTGTAGAGTCCAGGACTGCATGGGTTAGGTTAAAGGTAGCTCATTGCTGCCTTTACCTTGGGGACTTGAGGGAAGAAAAAGAAACCCACTATTTCAATTCAAAATCCAAAAATCCAGCCTGGTTCTCTTTGCCGGACTTCCTTTTGGAACACCATACCATAGCTGCAGCATGGAGGCTTGAGAAAACGAATAAATTGAGAGTAGCTGCCAAATGCATAGATTGCTTTGTATGAGCACTGCAATGAAAGCATTGAACAAACTGACAGATAACACCACAGCAGAGAAATGATGAGCAGACAGACGGTTACAGTACAGTGAAGTTGTGTGTCCTTGAAACACGTGTCACTGTGAAACGCAATAATTGTCTACTCTGAAACACAGAAAGCACATCTCTCGAGGGAATTGACAACAATGATTTATTTGCATGTCTCGAAGAGTCCTTTACTCTGCATGGCTCTCATGTCATGTGTCTCTGTCTCATCTGTCATACATCGGGATGAACAGGAGACCGCAACACTCCAATCTGTTTTAGGCAATCTCTCATGTCATAACGCAACTGTATGAAATGATTAACTGCCATTTTTAATCCGCATATGATTGTGTGATGTACAGCAAGACAACAAAACCATGCAGGTGTACGGGGATCTACTGTGTATCCACTCTGGGATACAATATGTCAGCGTGACTGCAGCATGCAAGAGGATGGAGCACACAGGCACACAAGTATTATGGCACTTGATACACTGAATTAACTTATTGTGAGACATACTTGCAGAGTGCCCTTTTAGCCTTGACATTAATACTCACTTTGACCACTTGTTGGCTGCAGAAATAATCTATTAACTATAGAGTGTATATAAAAAATGGACAAAGTCACTGTACTGTCCCCCATTGGTTTGTGGACTGCCCGTTTGAAAGGTTACAGCTGACGCCATCTTGCTTTACACCATCATGGTTTTTTGAAACCAGGAGAGACCATATTTCGAATGTGGAGGCGCGAGGACGGGTGTGCATAAGGATAAACTCTTAATGCTAAAATAAAACATACCTTACTGACCGGAGAAAATTTTTAAATGAACAAACTGTGAACAAACAAAGGGCTTTTTCAGACTACACAGTGCCGTGGATACGCATTGTTTTGCTTCCATCCTGATTGAGAGCTCGCCGTGTTAGTGACCTGTCAGTCAATGGTAGCCATGCACCAAATCGTGAGCTTCTTTATCATTTATATTCTTCTAAATGGGACCATTGCTTACACAGTTAACATCACATTGTGTTGAAGAAGTCTTGAAACTAGCAATTGAGACCATAATGTTGCCAGTAGAATTTATTCTGGGATAATAAATCAAGTGATTAGTCGTCTCATTTTGTATTGAGATAGGACCGGAGATCTTTTGCAACCGCCATTGGTGACACCTGTTGGAATTCTGAAAGACTGCAGATATAAGGCATTTCCAGGTTTGCTATAAACACATTATTTCATTGTTTAGGTTTCTTGAGATTACTCAACCTTTAAGCTCTATTTTTGCTCTCTGCAGTGAAATATGTCTCTTTAATTGGTTAACGTTTCACTGTTTTCACCAGCTATTTGCCACATTTCTGTTTGAAAACCCAATGTACACAACCTGTTAGGGATGTAGCAATACACTCAACTCACTCACAATTCGATACGATTCCCGATACAGGGTTAACAATACGACTTTTCTCATGATTTCCTCAAATACAAATAAATGTCTTTAAATCAAACTGAGGCTTGTTCCTAGTTTGGAATTTAAATGTTTGTTTGTTTTCAGGAAGATCAGCATATCAACATTCTCAGGTAGAAGCTGAGATCTCACATTGACAATGTCCCCTGCTGGCTGTCAGCAAGCTATTGTTAGCTATATGTTGGCATGCTAATGTTAGCTACAGCTTAGCAAGTTAATGTTGGCTAAATGTTAGCAAGCTAATGTTAGATATATGTTGGCAAGCTAATGTTAGATGCTGGCAAGCTAATGTTAGATATATGTTGGCAAGCTAATGTCAGATGTTGGCAAGCTAATGTTAGATATATGTTGGCAAGTTAATGTTAGCTATATGTTGACAAGTTAATGTTAGCTATATGTTGGCAAGTTAATGTTAGATATACGTTGGCAAGCTAATGTGTTGGCAAGCTAATGTTAGATATATGTTGGCAAGCTAATGTTAACTGATATCCACTTTTGTCATCTTAAAAGTTCAGTTTTTCGATTTGTCAGATTTTAAAACTTAGTTATTTAACTTAGTTCTTTCTGGTTCTTTAACTTGTTGGTAGTGCATTTCACCACACTGCAGCTTTTAGTCATTTTTCTGTTGCTAACAAACAGAATTGACTAAAATGCGCTCCGTGTCTGTAACTGACAGTGACCTATACCATCAATTTAATTTTTCATCTCAACCGATTTTAATTGATTTTCAACTTGTTTCATCCCTATTACCTGTTTGGCAACAGAGGGGTTTTTTTGTGCTTTTTTTTTGCTGTGGCCAAATTGAAGAGAGTGAACCATGAGGATGAAAGCCATAAAACACAGTTAGGTGATAATTCTCAGTGGGTTTTTGACTATGAGTGTACATGCAAGTGTGAAAGGTAATGTTGATCCATTGTTAATACAGAAATACTGGTTATAGCTTAAGAAAAACCTTACCAAACTGAAGCAATGGAAATGTGAATAGGACAGACTGAGTCACAGGTGCACTGGCTGCGGCTGCAGACTCAGGGCCAACGGGGGAGACTTTCATTGTCCACCTATAAAGTAGAGCCTCTTTAAAATTAAATGGGTTTAAAATAATGAGGTATATCGGTAAGAAGGTGGCAGTAAAAATGTTCCCAGCCTGTCTCTCTCACACCTTATGTGAACAATATACTCTCAATCTAAGCCAAGAGGAAGATAATAGAGAAATAAAGTCAGATTGCATTCCATTTGCAAATTTCCCTGATTATATTTTGTAAAAATGTTTAAATGTTGCGTTTTTAATTTCTCAGATCATGCTTTAGCTTTAAGTGATTTGAGTGGTGGTTAGCAGTGTGTGTGTTTGTTTTCCCTCCCAGATGGATTAACATTTTTAAATACAGCCTTATAGTCAACCACCCACTGTTTAGTTTTTTCAGATTGTGAAAAATATTTTTCTCTCTCGCTGATAACCTCTGACCAATCAACTACAGTTATTTTTTCCTTCCTCAAATACATTGGGAAATAGTGCACAATCATAAAATAATTATCATGGCTCAGTAAAAATAAAATACATAAATTAAATGGCATAAGTTCTCTGATTCAGCATCGATGGGTCAAATTTAAGTGAAGCAACACTTTTGAAGAAATAGTGTAGAAATCCAGTGACAGACTGCTGTTTGTGTACATTTTAGCCCTTCAGCTATAACTGCCTATACCATTGGCTATTTATTTATTTTTAACTATTGATTGATACCTTCCCAGCAGCCTTTGCTTGTCCATACATTTTATGACACTTTGACTGTACAGAGACTTGTAACTTGCCTGGAGACCAGTAATCCATCAACGAGCAACTTGTTGCCTGAAGTTTTTGTTCAAACTTCTGTTGTAGCAGCCAGTGTGATGCTTTCTGCCAAGTCAACCATAAATTCTTTATAAAAAGGACAATGTCAGCAAAACCAAGCATTACAAATTCTGTAATTGATTGTAAATGTATCTCCATCTTATATTATATAATATATTATATCTTATATATAATATTAAAATACTGCCTACGCGCGCGCGCACACACACAAACACACACACACACACACACACACGTATAGATCTGTAATAATATTTCTAGAGTATCTATGATAATAAATAACACTCTGATGGTGCCATTTTGCATAAAGCATACTTTTACATATGAGAATTTTGCATTTTGCTGCTAATACATACAGAAGGTACATAAGTCAAGTATTGTTTGCAAGTCTACAAAAAATGTATTGGCAACTATTTTAGGAACACATTTATCTTTTTAAGAAAATCTTAAACCAGAAAATCAACGGTCTATCGACTGTCTTTTGGCTGTTTTTGGGATGAATCAAGATACTTACAAACTTTTCCAGAATTTTATATTTCATTTTCAAAAAATGGATCATTCACTCAGGAAAAAACACAAATAATCTTTTATTAAAACAGCAGTCCGATCATTTGTATTTATTTATTATAAGAAGTGGTGAAATGTAATGTGTAAGTACATTTACTCAAGTACTGTACTTAAGTACAATGTTAGGATCCTTTACTTGAGTATTTCCATTTTATGTAACTTTATACTTCTACTCCAATACATTTTGAGACAAATATTGAACTTTTTACTCCATTACATTAAGCTGACAGCTTTAGTTACTTTTCAGGATAAGATTTAACATAAAAAACATGATAAATGTAAAGTGATTGGACCTTCTTTTTTAAATTAAATTAAACCTCATAACAGTATATTAAGTAGTTAAAATTAGCCCTACCTTCTGAAAATTAAAACACTGCTTACATAAATGATAATAATAATCCAATAATATATTTAGAATATATAAAACAGTCTTAATGGGGTCCATTCTGCATAATGACTATTTTTTACTTTTAATACTTTGAGTACATTTTGATGCTGATACTTTTGTACTTTTACTTCAGTAAGTTTTGAATGCAGGACTTTTACTTGTAGTGGATTAATTTCACAGTGTGGTATTAGTACTTTTACTTAAGTAACGGATCTGAATACTTTTCCCACCACTGATTATAAGTCATATACGATGACATATTTCTCCTAAAGAAGACTTCCATGAACTTTTTTTGTGTCACACAAAGCCATCATGATGTACTCCTCATCATGGCCACTGAAGTCTTGAGTGTGCGCTTGTCCTGATGGTTTGGATGGACTGGAAAACGGCGCTCCTTGTAAAGGGAATAACAAGAGCTTATCCTGGAGGGGTAATTGCTTGCAGGGGAGGACATCCTTTGATGAAGCAACGGTCTGCTTATCTCCCACCCAAGGTTCCTGTCAAAAAAAAAAAAAAAAGAGAGAGAGAGAGAAAAAAAACTTCAAATGTGGTTGTAATGAAGCAATAACAAGCTGCTGTGAGATGTTTTTATGCATGTCACCATGGTAACTGCAATTGGTAACCTAATGCGAAAGACACTGCATTAAATTGCATTAACGAGAGGGGACCGCAGCAGACTCTCGTGAGATGTTGAGCACATTGTGATCGGAGATGATGAGAGTGGCGCACTGTGCTTTTCAGGAGGGTGAAGAATATGGGATGCTGATGACAGGCAAGGTTCTGTAGTTGGAGTGAAAATCAAGCATCGTATGTCACTGTATGTATACGATATAAAATTGGCTGAGAATAATGGGTTTCTAAAAAAAACAACAGATTGTATACAGCATCTGCCTCTATAAAATTTGTTTAGTGGGGATAGAAAGATATAATAAGGGGCACCTATAATGCTTTTCCTTATTTTCAGTCCTATAGGCCTGTATTAATGTTACAATGTTGGATGTTAATATTAACAACAAGATATCCAACCTAAAACACAGAAAAGACCGTGTCAATACTATCCATAACGACACATACAGTCATGGAAACAATTATTAGACCGCCCTTTTTCTTCAATTTCTTGTTCATTTTATGCCTGGTACAACTAAAGGTACATTTGTTTGGACAAATATAATGATAACAACAAAAATAGCTGATAAGAGTTTAATTTGAGAGCTGATATCTAGCCATTTTCCATGGTTTTCTTGATAATGATTTTGGTTATTATCAAGAAAACCATGGAAAATGGCTAGATATCAGCTCTTAAATTCAACTCTTATCAGCTATTTTTGTTGTGAGCATTAACTTTGTATGACCCGTATGGACTTTCACTCCACTATCAATAAAAGCTATAAAATGCCCCCAAAATATCTTAAAAAAAAAAGAAAAAAAGAACCGTATGGGCGTTTTGCTGTACCGTGAAGCATTCTAAAAATTGGACAGACATCATTATACATACGCTTACAGTTCACGGTTGTAAAAAGGCTGCAGTTTCAGTGAATTTATGCAACAAAAACCACTGACCTAGGTTTAAGTTTTAAAAAAACTCCTGGTGTAAGGCGTAAAAAAGACAGTTGAAACAGTAAATAAATGTACATAAATGCCGGAAGTGAAGTAGTTATAAGGGTGATGTGAGCCACTTAAGTTACGTAAAACAACATCAGTCACGTTAAAAAACGAATTTCTGTTAAAAAAAAATGTAATTCATGGAAGTTTTGTAACAAGTCATTTACTTTTGTTTTCACACGGGACACAAACCCCGTTCTCCTGAGTGAAAGTCCACTCTTTTTCCTTAAACTTGTGACAGATTTCTAGTATATTTGATCCTCTGCTGCTCTTAAGTGTATTTTACTCCAAATGTACACTTTTAGGCAAACAAAATGTTACAATTAACTTTGATTTGTCAACAGGTCATATTTCAAAGACGAAAGACATATGACACTGTGGTAATGAGCTGTCAATCATAAGGTAGCCTTGTGTAAAGCTTATCCTGCTTTATCCCCTATTTTAATAATTTACAAAATAAGCATCATGCCGTATTTAAGAAGACCATAGCATTTGAGTCCATGAACTCATTAAGGCAAGGCAAGGCAAGGCAAGTTTATTTGTATAGCACAATTCAACACAAGGTAATTCAAAGTGCTTTACATAAACATTAAAAGCAGCAAGACACAATTGAAAACAGTAAAAACGTCAATTCGTCATAAAAACGTCAGTCAATTAAAACAGGGAAATAGAAATAAAAATACAAGTAAGATAAAATAAGATACAGCAGGATAAGATAATTTTTACTGTCATTATAACGCAAATGAGAAGTTGGGTCATTCTCCTATTGACTTTCATATAAATGGGCTTCTTTGTAGTCGCCCCCTGCTGGCTATTAGAAATAATGCAGGGATAAGGCACTTTGTCTCTAAGGTTGCTGCTTGGAACAATCCAAGAATAAAAGCATGACCTTGGATATGGGTGCTATGCACCATTCACATTTTTCTTTTATGTATCTTTCAAAATATAAATATATTATCAAAATATGTATCTTTTATTTTAAAATCCTGGAGCGCATTACATTAGTAAAATAAAAAACGATCTTTTTTCATTTTTATTTCTTTGCTTGTTGCGTCAGTCCCATATGTCTGCACGTATGAATCTGTGTTTGCAGCCCCTGTGAATTTAATGTCTGATTTGCCAAAGCAACAGCGAGTTAATCATTGACTCACTGCCTTCTAGACACATTCTGCAAGTGAAGCGGAGATTAAAAGGTCTAGTCTAGCTGTGGGATTTGTCTAAAATCAGCATCATCAGGAAAAAAAATACAAATGCTCTGATGCTGGCACGGGAAAAAAAATCATTAAAACGGTGATGCAATTTCAAAAGACGTCTAGTGTCTAGTAGACATAAAAATATACCCTGCAAAAAATAGTCATTAGCCTCAGTTTCAGCCTTACAGCCTTTAAATAAATGATTTTGTATGGGCAAAGCATACACTGTCTCCAAGAATATAATGTCTCATATATACACAAACATGTACAATAAATGTCAGGATGGTAAAGATCGCAATTTGTAGGTCATAGGCCACTCCCAGACAATCACCGAGAGGTCAAAACAAGATGCAGTCATTTTAAATTGAGATGCCTTTCTGGTCACAGATGATAATGTTTGTCTATCAACATGTCTGCACTGAAAGAGACGATTCTAATGGAAGGAATTACTGCAGATTATCTAAACGGAGAAATAAACTATCTGCCTTTCAGCCTCAGTTCTGCGTGTCGGAACCAGCGGCTGATTTGTATTCCGCGATCACATTGTCTCTCATTCAAATGAGCTCAAACACTTTTGTGAACACTTTCTCATTCACCCCACCGTCTCTCCATAGAACAAAATTACACATTGCATATTCTTTGCCCTTGGGTTTGGAGACTTAAAAACAGGAATAACATAAAAGATGCTTAATGTCAAATTTCACACAACAGCAAGCTGCTCTCCAAGCAGCGCCATAAATCATGTATAACTACACTTCCCCCAAAACTTTTCCTCATGCCTTTGTTGGCCTTTTTTCCCTCCAGCTCACACGGTGGCCATCCTAACCCCTTTTTACTTTTCTATATATTCTATTAAATCTGTCTCTTACCATGATGTTTAACTTGACTATGGAGTGTGTTGTTGCATAGCCTACATTTAGTGGTTAAAATAATATAATATAAGTCCATCCATCCTTCCATCCATTTTCCTCCGCTTATCCGGGGCCGGGTCGCGGGGGCAGCAGGCTAAGCAGGGCATTCCAGACGTCCCTCTCCCCAGCCACAACGTCCAGCTCCTCCTGGGGGACCCAGGGGCGTTATCAATAGAAAAGACATTCCCATTTAAATCACATAGTAGGGTGTTCGAAAGAGCGGCAGACAATAGATTAGATATTACATATATAATTATGCATAATTAGTTTAAACCACTTTATATACAGTTAAGAAGTTTAATATTTGAGTTATTTCCAACCTACAGTTTAGGGCTTTCACCAAATGTTACTAGATAAATGTGCAGGGTTGTTATTGGGTATTTTGTGTCCACAAAATTAAACTAAATCAAGAATTGTTTTGTCAAATAAGAGACAATTCTCAGTCTTTTCATCTCACTTCAGTCTTTTTATTTCTCCACAATGAGAGTCAAACCCACAGACTGACCAACAAAGTATTCAGTCAAACTGAACTCAACTGATATCAAACATGTATGGATGACAACAACTGCAGCATTTTATCAAACTTTCCTCAACTTTAAGCTTCACTGCTCAGAATTTTTTTTTAATGAAACATTAAAAAAAGTCTAACTTTGCAGCGTTATTTCCGACAATTTCGGAAAGAGTATCGACAAGAGTATCGACATTATATCCCTGAAAGTGAGCACGCTACGGCCTCCGGAAAACAGTCTACAAAAAATGTTGAAAATATTGATGACCCACTAGCCGTCAGAACTCTAAATATTGCTACTTGAGTCAATATAATATTGCCATGCAAAATATTGCGATACAATGCTGTGTAGATTCCCCGCCCCACCTCTAGTAACTGATTCCCATTATTTTGCCAGGCATTAATTGGCATTTACTGTGCATCCCTAATACTCAACTCAACTCAACTCAACTCAACTCAACTTTATTTGTAAAGCACTTTAAAACAACCACAGCCGCAACAAAGTGCTGTACATAAACAAACTGAATAAGAGACAATAAAATAAATAAAACAGGAATAAACCAAAAATAAATAGATTCATTGCTTTTTTTCAAAACAATTTAAAAAACAATAAATAAAAGAAAACCATAAAACACTAAAAACAAGAGCAAGAGTCTCATGCGTGGTTAAAAGCCAAGGAATAAAATATACAATGTTTATTTAAAGATATTATTTATATATATTTTCATTAAGAATATTATTATTAGATATTAAATTGATAATTGAAGGATTTTATTACGTATGAATTCAACTTTTCATCCATAAGAGTAATAAAGAACTCTCACTTTAACTACAGTATCAAAGTTCTCTATGCCCATGATGATTAATATTTGACAAACTTCTCAAAACGTGGGTGCAGAAATGTGCTGAAATAGTTTGCATGTGGTCCACTGATAGATATGATGTTCCTTTTTCTCCTCAGTGCCCTGGTAAACTGAGGTTCCCTTGGGACCACGCTGT
Source organism: Centropristis striata (assembly GCF_030273125.1). Taxonomy (NCBI): domain Eukaryota; kingdom Metazoa; phylum Chordata; class Actinopteri; order Perciformes; family Serranidae; genus Centropristis; species Centropristis striata. Next base: position 14,019,277 of record NC_081533.1, read on the forward strand.
TGTATTTTTGAAACTGTTTAAAAAAGTAACCTAAATTCACCCAAAGCCTTTTTTCTCTCTCGGTTTCTTACGAATTCCTTGAGTCCTTTGTTTCTTTGCGAATGCTCAGATGTACTTTATATAGAAATACCAAGCCATGCATCATGTCAAGTGAGATTTACTGTACATTTCTGCATTTGCTGACTTCCAGGGACCTTTTGTGTTTGTGTCTCTTTCGTCTCATCTGCTTCTCTCTCTTTACATCTTTGCACTTTGTAAGGGAAAAAATAATGCAGCGAGAGATTACTTCTAATACACTCCTCAAATGCAAAACGAGTTTAATGTGCACCATTGTTAATAGCTTGTGACTGAATAACCTGCCATTTAGTCAAACTTTTCAGCGAGGGGGCTGCAAATTATGCACAGCCATTTTTGAGTCTGAGGGAGAGGAGGCTGATGTGTAATAGAGGGGACAGGAAGCTATTGGCAGCGGAGGGTGTCGGACATGGCGTGCATTGCCCTCACGACACGAGATGGAGCAAAAAAAGAAAATACAAAGCACCTAAAGTGCATCAATTTTTCAGCATCTGACACAACGACAAGCTATTTTTCAGGTCGGGCTCCAAAAAAGCTGAGCACTTAGATCATCATTAGAGTGCAATTTTACTGAACTCCCTCCATAATAGCTGCTGTGCATTTTCCATTCCCATGCATTGTGCACCCCTCTGGTAAGTAGCCTGTCTTTCTGTTTGTTTGTAACACAGTGAGGTTAGTGACGTTCAGTTCTGGCTGAACTGATTTCTCAGTTCTCCCATCGGCTCATTTACTTTTTTGTTTTGAGGTTGTTTTGGGGGTATGCTGTGCTCTGCTCTTGGCCTCTGGCTGATTGTGCTATGAAGTGTTTTTGACTCAAGTTCAGCATGTCTCAGCAGACGGTATAAGATACAGGGTTCATACGGGTGCTTGAAATCCTTGAAAATGCTTGAATTTAAATGTTGTATTTTCAAGGTTTAAAAAGTGCTTGGATTTTGGATAAAGTGCTTATAAATGCTTGAAATTCTTACTGTTTTTCTCTTGCAATTTGACTATATCCATCTATAGACTATAGATAATCACATGTTCAATGTAAAAAATAAAGAGTAGTATGAAGACCGTTCCTCCTAAAAGTGTAATACCATCGCTGTTGGTATGGTTCAGTGAAATCTCCCCCTTTTAGTATGTAAGTACTCATCTAAAACATGCAATTTACAACAGGTGTAAGATCCAATCCAATCCAATCCACTTTATTTATATAGCACAATTTTAGCAAACACAAGGTTTCCAAAGTGCTGCACAAACAATAAATACATAACACAATACAAAGAGATGTAGTAAACAATAGAACAGTAAGATGCAATAAGATAAAATAAATTAAAAATGGGATAAAAATAAATAAAATAAAATGTAAAATGTACTGCCCGCACAAAATAAAATATGCATGAATACAATAAAAACAAAAAATCATAAAATCAACATAAAATCAACACTCTATGTGGTGTTAAAAGCCAACGAGAAGAGTTGGGTTTTAAGAAGAGATTTAAAATGAGACAGTGAGGAGGCCTGTCTGATGTGCAGCGGCAATTCATTCCAAAGTTTTGGAGCTGCAATGGCAGCTGGAAAAGTCCTTGAAAAATGCTTGAATTTGACCACTGCTAAAGTGTTCGAACTCTGAAGATAGATTCTGAGATAGGATGGGGTTTACCATTGATAAAACTTTTGTATGCAAGTTGGCTTTGTTTTACTGTGCTTTGAACGGTTCATAAATGGTTTGTATGATTTCCTACGAAAGGTAATGGACTAGAATTTGTAGGTATCCATTAAAATTCTGACTGTTGATGAAGCAAGGTAATGTAGAAGAATACGTAAGTCGTCAGTTGGGTGGGTGTGAGGGATCGAACCCCTGGTCCTCCTGTTTATGTCATTTTGTAGGACATTATGTCCGCATGGATTAAAGTTCTCCATCGCTATGACAGATTTCCGCTATTTGGAGTTCACAGAGGCCACTTATGAGATCAATAGCCATGTTTCCTTTAGGGGAAAGAGCGGCCGCTGGGAAAGTCTCAGGCCACGCCCTCTCTAATGTCTGTCTCCATTACAAAAAGGCTCCAGAGGGATTTACGAAACTCCAGAGGTGAAGTATGGTTTTCGATCGCATCGTAATCGTTTTGCGACAGTTTTGACCGTGATCCGTGATCACATATGTGACGGATTAAACACGGGAGACGCAACTATTGCAAAACAAAAGCAGCATGGCTAATTATGCACGGCGTCTCCGCTGATCATAAACATAGTGATCGTGAAGATAGATTCTGAGATAGGATGGCACATGACATGACAAGTGTCATGAGCATTAATGTCACTTCAAAGTGTCATTAATGTTCATGACACATCCCATGTCATGTTTATGACACGCTAATGTCACTCTTATGTAGACACTTTCAAAATAAAGTGTCACCAATAAAACATTGATAAACTAAACTGATAACTAAACAATCTCCCTCTAGCTCTTCTTTGCTGGGTTCTTATCTGATGCCTATGAATGTGGCAAATTGTCAAAGAAGTGATGATCTTAAAGGGGTAAAATCACATGATCTGATCAACTGAGGGTGTAGGCGATTTTATCAAAGGTGGTCGGCATCATGAGGAGATGATTTAGGCAAAAAAAACAACAATTTTGACAAAAAATGACTTCGGCGATTATTTTAACACTGTGACGATATGTGAGTCCTCAGTCAGTCAGTGGTGGTTTGGGGCCATGTCCTCTGCTGGTGTTGGTCCACTGTGTTTTCTGAAGTCCACAGTCAACATAGCAGCCATCTACCAGGACATTTTAGAGTCTTCATGCTTCCACAAGCTCTTTGGAGATGCTGGTTTCATTTTCCAGCAGGACTTGGCACCTGCCCACACTGTCAAAGGTACCAAAAGCTGGTTCAGTGACCATGGTGTTACTGGGCTGGACTGGCCAGCAAACTGGACTGACCTCAACCCCATAGGAGTATATGGGCTGCTGTCAAGAGGAAGGGGAGAGACACTAGATGACCTGAAGGCTGCTATAAAAGCAACATGCGCTTCAATTATCATCACCCTCATGCCATATTAATGCAGTTATTCATGCAAAAGGAGCCCAACCAAGTATTGATGTATAGAAATGAAGATACTTTTCAGAAGCATGACATTTTTGTTTTAAATATCCTTTTTTTAAATTGATCTTATGTAATAATCTAATTTTCTGAGACACTGAGTTTTGTGTTTTCATTATCTGTAAGCCAGAATAATCAAAATTACAAGAAATACAGGCTTGAAATATTTCACTCTGTGTATTGAATCTTTATAATATACGAGTTTCACTTTTTGAAATGATTGACTAAAAATAATGAGCTTTTTCACAATATTCACATTTTATGAGATGTACCTGTAGGTGGTTAGTTTTATGTTTTGTAGGTCTAAAGACCATTTTGCGACCAGTAAGTCACTGAATTCAAGAAACCTTATTGTGTGTTAAATACTTTTGTGTGTTGTGCAATGTTGTCGCAGTGTTGTTGAAGGTCTAAAGAAACCAAGAGTGGACTCTGTATCCTTGGTAATGTTTTGATTGCAGCATTTGTTGAAAACTTTTTTAGTTCAGGGGCATTGCTTTACAAGTCTTTAAGGACCCACTGTTGAATTAGTTCTAGTATTGAATGCTCAAAGACGTGTCCAGAAGTGTATTAAACGTGTTTGTGTCATTCTCTTTCAGGAAGCTCTTTCACTCCTCTTTTGAGCTCTGCTTAAATCTAGTATTTTTGCACGGTTGCAAATAAAAATAAAGCAACACTCATATTACTTGTAGAATTAAACTCCAGTGATTGCTGCGTAGGATTGTTTCCAACTTGTGTGATCCAAATATTTCCAACAAATCCAGAGCATTGTACAAAGTCAACATTTAATGCTCTTGTCTAATTAAATATTCTGCATCAATCCATATTTGCTGGTGTTTAAAACTAAGAAAATAAACAATATTTACTCCCCCGCTTTCAGCTCACAAGTGGAGGCACACCTGATAAAACTGAGAGAAATCGAATACCAATATAAGTTACATTTATTACAGTTTTATTTTTTTATTATAGTTTACACTTATGTTATTTTCATCCAAGAAAGTTGATTTAATTGCATATTATGCACTGAACGTGTGCTATACCCCCCTGAGAATTGCCTTGGTAACCTGGCCAACCTCAGCTATACTGATCCTGCAGTCTCTGACAGCAAGCATCATGAACCCCTTTTGATTTTGTTTTTACAGTTCAGCTGTTGGAAAGTGTGAACCGCAGGCAAACTTGTGTATCTTGTTAGTGAGTTACCTTGGACACAGTCAGAAATACTTTTTTTTTTAATTCAATTGCATATATAGCATAAAAGAAAACATCAGAATCACACATATCCATATAAGCCTCAATGGAAATCAGCGTCAAACAGAAAAAGAAAACAATTACAAAAGTTATTACCACAGCATTGCATTGTGGGTGATTAATGCAGACGTATATGTCCAGAGTTTTCAGCGGAAATGGTGTAAAAATTTGCGTAGTATTTGATTTTTGGGGGAAAAACATTGCACATACTGTTTTAGCACACTATTTAGCATGTTGGTATGGAATTTTGGATGCAGCAAAACTCATTTCATCTGCTGAATCACTCTATTCAAATTAAGGACTTTTTTGGTTGAGGTGATGATGAGGGTGGCAAAATTCCAAGAATTTTCAAAGTCTGAAACTTTCCATGGGAATTAATGGCAATTTATGGGAATTAAAATTAATTTATAGGAACACATGGGAATAAACAGTGAATTTACAAAACTGAAGGTTGGCCCTTAACAGGGAACTTAAATTGTTTGGGAAAATATATTTTAGCATATTCTTGACTAAAACAACTTGATTTCATGCAAGTACACTTGAATATCTGCTATTCCTCAATCACATTCACACAGCACACTGCTTACTGCAAGGTTGCTGATGCCACGCCCCCTACCGAGGCCACGCCCCCTATTTGCTCTGTACATTCCTCACATGTTCAATTCAACACTTACATTTTGAAAGGTACTTTTTGGGGGGATTTCTGGAGGGGGCGGGGTCATTTTCCTTTGAAAATGGGTGGGGTAGGGAGTGATGAGTAATATTTAACTCAACATTCATGTTTTTGCTGTTTTTTGATTGTTCAATAAAATAATTCAAAGTTGATAAAGTTCTACTTACAAATAAATCTGTTGAAATGTGATTTTTTATTTTGAATATTCCCAAAATTCCTCCAGCTTAACTTCCCATGGAAAGTTTCCAGAACTTTTCCACCCATTTTTCAACCCCGGTGATGACATCATACAATATAACAATAAAATAACAGACAACAGAAGCTCCAAATGTGATAAAAAATGCATTCATTGCATCCCTACTTAATTTCATTGACCACCACTGTGGAACAATGTTTTGATAGATGACCATGTTAACAATGACAAAGGGGTCATAGTTTCAAAGTGTTTCAAACAAACGCTTTGCAAAAGTTTCATAAGGGTACCAAAGGCATTCAAGTCCTTCAGGGTACATACAATGTATTTTGGTGATAAACAAAACTGTGTTTGATTACAGTGAAAACTCCACGGGATACCTTTTTTAAAAGCTGAACAGCGAGAGGGCAGAATGAAGCGAGGATATAGAGACAAATCCCTGTGGTGCCCCGCAGACCGAGAATAATGGTTCAAGTTATAGGACACTTTGATATTGATAGGTTCTCTGATTCGGGGCTATTAAAATTAATAAATATGCTGTGAGAATTGATGGATTTCACTATTAATTCAGAGTCAATGGGCCATCTCCAAAAATTGTCACCTGATGACATCATCTATTAAAGTCTCGGCGCTCTGAACACCAGCTGTCTGTGTTTGTAGACACTGATTTTGCTATCTAAGATATGAAATATATCCAAGGGTAGCTTTTCCTTTTAAGAGCAGACTTCTATCAAGTTTCTACTGGGAGGCATTTCAACACTCCTCTGCGTGTCTCCGTTTCAAACGCATTACGTCTAGTCGGACATACAGTATTGTGATAATCTCTGAAACTCTCTGTGTGACTTGTGATGGCTCACCATAGGAGCAAAGCCACATCAAATCAAACAATGCTGTGATGAGAAAGGCAGCGCATCTCACTGGGGAAAACAAACCATTAGCTCTTTGAGAAATTCATCAAAAGCTTCCTTTTTAACAACTCACCGCAATGTCATTGTGAAGTTGAGGCAATCTGACATTGCAATTGCTTTTGTGATTTAACTATGAAATGGGTTTAGTCCTCTGGTGGAATATTAGAAAGTACAATGATTGGACTAATCTTAGGGAGGTAACTGAGGGAGTCCATGGCTCTGTTGTTTCAATGATTAAAGAGTTTTAGCTGATTACTCTGTCGGGACGAGAGGAGAGATTTATTTTTTTTTGTATGTCTGCATGTGTCTGCATCACTGTGATTCCCCCAGAGTGAATATGTGGTCGGGATAAATGTGATGAAAGAAAACGTGGTTTATCTGTGGACCTTTTACACTCTGTTCCCCACTTTGTAGTTGAGAGAGCCTTTGTAGCCTGGACACATGATGCTCAAGTGTTCTTAGCCAGGGCCTTAGAAGAAGGGATGAATGAAAAGAGTGTGATGGACATTGAGGCTACAGGATTGAAGTGGGTCCCAGGCAGAAATGGATTTGTAAGGAGGGGGGATATAGAGGGCATTGGATAGCAAGGGTAAGCTTCAAAAACCCTGTTTTTGTCGATCAATTTTGACCACACTGTTAAAATGAAAATGATGAGATGCTTTTTTTTCTTTTTTCTTCCCCGTCATGTTGACTGTGAACTGTGTGGACATTACATTTTATGAGGTTTACAGTCTGGGAAAAAAATGTTCTCTTAAAAATGATTTATTTATTCATGTTTTATTTATGAATTTCATCCCAGGCTGGTGGGGGAACACATTACCATTCAACTATTTGTGAAAAAGGAAACATAATTAAGCTGTTTTTCACATTCAATGTTTCATGGCCAAGTGTGATTGCAGTTTTTACTCCGCCAGCAGCAGGGCATAAGGATGGCAATGCTGGTAGCTCAATTCATCTGTCCAACCTGTTGGTAAAGAGCACATTATTTTGAAGACTTTAGGCCAGATTGCCATGCAATTTGCTGTGGGTTTTCATGATACCCAGAGGATGACTACTAATGTTTTAAAGTTATCTTTACACGCCACAAAGAGGTAAGTTTTTACTTTCCTATCTAAATATGTACTTTTGGTTTAAGTTTTATACAGACATTCAGAGATTATACAGAGATTCATGGTTTTTGAGTGAAATGTCTCAACAACTATTGGATGGATTGCCCAAAAAAATGGAATTCAATTTTACCTTTTGGCGACAGTACTATCCTTGGTCATCTAGTGCCATCATAAGGCTTAAAAATGGATGTTATTATATCTGAGTAAATATCATAGACTGTACACAGGAAATGGACATAGCATATGGGTCTGTATAATAATGCCAATGCTGAATTGCCTTAAAGCTGCATTCTATCTTTTGACCAGCAGGGGGGGGGGACTCCACTGGTTGCAAAAAGAAGTCAGATTGTATAGAAAACATAGAAAAAATGACCCTTCTTCTCACTTGATTTATTACCTCAGTGCACATTGTCATAATGAGTTTGTGGTCTTTGTCGCTACTTTCAGGTATTTTTCAATACAGTATGATGTACATTTTGTAAATTATATCCTGTTCCAATTTAGAGTAAACAAGAAAAAAAGCCAGGAGATGCTTTAGGGTGTGGCTATCTTATGACTGACATGTCAATCTGCATAGAGGCCTGGTGATGCTTAAATTATGGAAGCTAACTCTGTTAGCAGCGTAGCCGGGAGACAGTTGCAGTCAGGTTGCAGGGTACAGGTGAGCGTGTATAATGTCCTCAGGTTCTATGACAGATCCACACTCTTGTCCAAATGTGGTAACTTCTGCCTCCTAAAAAATGCAGTTTGTGGCGACAAAAAGGCCAAAATCGAGGTCCACAAACCAAAAGTTAGCTATGTCGACTTCTTTTATACAGTTTATGCTAAATATTTCCAAAACTTCTGAGTCTCCCATCACTGAGCTCTATTTTGTGTTTAGTGCTAATTAGCAAATATTAGCATGCTAACAGGCATAACTAACACTGTAATCCTGCTGATAGCATGTAGCCCAGAGCACCACTTCGCTTTGGTACAGCCTCATGTTAGAGCTGCTAGCATGATGCTATAGACTCTTAGCCATGTTGTCATGATTTGTCCATTGATGGCGTTGAACCCGGGGGCGTTGCCAGGAGACAGTTGCAGGGTAAAGGTGAGCGTGTATAATGTCCTCAGGTTCTTTGACAGATCCACACTCGTGTCCAAATGTGGTAACTTCTGCTTAAAAAAATGTTTTTGTGTCCAAATTTGAAGTTCACAAAACAAAAGTTGGCAAATATTAGCATGCTAACAGGCATAACTAACACTGTAATCCTGCTGATAGAATGTAGCCCAAAGCACCACTTCGCTTTGGTACAGCCTCATGTTAGAGCTGCTAGCATGATGCTATAGACTCTTAGCCTTGTTGTCATGATTTTTCCATCTATGGTGTTGAATCCAAAATGCTTTCACTCAGCTTCTCAGATTGCTTGGTGTCATGAGTATCAGTTCAGCTTGGCAGTTGTCTCCATTTAGTGTTAGCAAACTGTCAGCCTCACCGCAGAATACATTCAGTGACCACATTTCTGAATATGTACAGCCAATGTTTTTTGATTGATGGTTATGTAATGCAGCCACTTGGCACTGAATGCTGCCATTGGATGAAAATCATATTCTGCAGACTATATAAATTAAGTTTCTTCTGAGAATCTGTGCCATTTTTTAAAACAATATAAACTTTTCTCTGGTGCCATTCTCTAGTCTAAATTGAGACTTTTGATTGGCCCAAAGGTCTTCATCACCGCTGTCAAAGCCTAGAGAGTGTGATAAGTCATCCCTAGAGAGCAAAATATTCAGCATATTGGTCATTATGCCATACGGCTTTGCGCCCAACAGTTTTGTGAAGTAGAGTATTTTGATCATAATTCTCTGGGGAATCTTTATTCCTGTTGGGATAGCATGCTGTGAAAATATGACCTCGAGTTCTTTTCATCTTTTCATCCAACATACTTAATTCGGTTTTTAGTCTGCTTTCACTGTAATTCTCTGTATAATAATACCATTTGGCCTATAGTAAGAGAGTGCACTCTGGACTTTATGTAATCTCAATTACTTGTTCTTATCTACTAGGCACATCATACTAATAAGGTGATTCATTGCCATAGAGTTTGACAATCCATCACTCCTACATGTTCACGGAAAAATCAAGTGGTCTAGTTGCATTAAAGTCTCTTGTTGTATAATCTAACAAAGTCAAAATCTCCCACGCACACAAAGAATGGAAAACCGATGGATACAAGACTTGGCCAAACCTTCAAAGCCAATTGTAACTTCTCAAGGTTTTTCTTTATATAATTAAAAAAATCTATCTGAAGTCAAAAGGTGAAGATATTGAAAGATTTCCCAGCCTTTTTAGATGTGAATAGCTTCTCCAGACACATTTGATGTGGCTTTCTAACATCTTTTTAGTGAATTATATAATCTGTCTGTTTTATAACTTCACCGTGACAGCATATTGTCAGCATATTCTAAACTTTGGCAAAGAAGACAGGCTATCTCAATATACAGAGGATTTTCTAGAATATATTGAGTGTTGAAAAGCCCCACGCTCAGGTGTACGGATGGACCTGTCAGCTGTGAAGAGATACCACGATGACATTTTCATTCTTGGTCTGTTATTTCACCTCATGAGACACTTGACTTATGGCGGGGAAGTTTTCGCTATGACACTTCAGCTGACGGAGAATTGGCTCATTAGCTTTGGTTGCATTCTCGACATTTCTGCTTCATCAATCCAGACACATGTATTTATAGAGTGCTTTAATAAATGGGTTCATCAGAAAGTGCTTTTTAGAACAACAAAGGGCACATATTACTGATAAACCAGAGCAGGACATTTTAGCTTCATTTCATGACAATACAAAACAACCTAATGCAAAGACTGTAGCTAGGAATAATCTAACATAAAAGCAGCAGATGGCATTTTAGTCTTTTTTTTTCTACCTACAGCTTTGAATGCACAGTGTGTTTGAACCAAGGTTATTATAGTAAAACTAACAAAATAACAAAAACTAGAATTGAAAAAACCTTTTCGTTAACTGAAAAAAAAAGAGTGTATTTTAAAAAACGATAACTCGCTGAAACTGAATTGTGTGGTTACAAAACTAACTAAAATTATAGTGAAAATGTCCTTCGTTTTTGTCTTCTTCAACTTTTTATTAAATACATAAGCTAGTGTTTCCATTTCTCCGCCGCTGAGTGTGTGTATTTCTGCTTTGTGGGCTTCCGGGAGAAGCACGAGTGAAATTACGATAGCACAAACCGTTTAGTTATTATGGTAAAAGTGTCGCCAGTGCAACACTGTAACCTTTGGATGTTGTGCTTTCACTGTGTGCAAATGAAAGTCTTCAATCCAACCATGATATTACAAATCACTTTTTTGCACTTTTTGGTTGATATGAAATGTATGTATTTAGCTCCATTAAATAGCTGCTAGTTAGCCAACATGCAGGAACACATTGTGAATATGTTTACAGAGACTGGGATGTCTACACTCCAACCAAAATTCAAATCTTCTGGAACTGTAAGAGTTAATAACCGTATCGGGGCTTAGATGGATAAACCAAAGGAAATAAAGGCAAAATTTATTATGACCTCTTTGCACCCAACACATAGCCCATTACAACAAAACTAAAACAAATAAAAACTAAACTAAAACTAAACTGAAAAACTATGCAAACTCACTCTAAAAACGTACTAAACTGAATTTGAAAACAAAAATTCACAACGAAATTAAAACTTATTATTATTATAACCTTATAACCTTGGGTTGAACCCACACTTTTCTTTCTGCATTTATTACTCATCTTTACATTTGACTTTGATGGATTAAAAAAATAAACGCTCAAGGTCTATCTTTTTCTAGAACAATGAATTATGTGGCAAGAGTGCAAAAAAAAATAAAAAACGTAATGCAAAGTTGAATCTGTTACATTGAGACTCTCACATCAAGACAACAACACCATCTGTCAGTGTTGAAATGCTCAAAATGACCTCAAACAAACCCTTTTAGCCAAAAATTCTCTGATGGTCATATTGGTGTTCCTGAGAGCCCACACAAACTATTTCTCATTTTTGAATGGAGTGCATTTGTAATAATAATACTACTGCTACATTTGATTTATAAAGTGCTTTTAAAGGTACTCAAAGTCACTCTACACAATACAAATCCAAAATACAGAGAACAAACCAGAAATGAGAGTTTATGAGTTCAGGTTTGGCGGTGGGAGTCAGGTCTTGCCAGCTATCTTGAAAAGGTGGGTTTTGAGTTGATTTTTGAAGGAGCAGAGTGAGTCTGAATGTATACTCTTAAATCTCCAGAGAGCTTTTACACTACAGGTCAGCATTCACACAAATTCATTCACGAGTAGCTGAGGCAACATTCACACTTTGTGAAAGGAAACTGAACCACAGACCTTCAGATCAGTGCTTGTGTCAAATATTGCCAGTGGCAGGTCCTATCAGCTGTCGCTACATATTAATTGTCTGGGTAACTAGTCGAAAGGACATTGTGTAGTTAAAGTGCTCTTTCGACTGCTGGTGTCTGTACTCAGCCAGAGATAAATTGTGAGGGAAGAACCTCAGATACATTTCTAATCTAATCTTATCAGATTTAGATCGCTATCTCGACTAAAGAACCTTGATTAAGTCCTCTCTAATCTCTAATACTGGTGCAGTGCCATTCAAAACTTGCCTGTTTACTTGGCCCATTGCCATGACTTAACTGAGTCCCTGAGCAATGCTACATTATACATGTTATTTTCCAACAGCTAGCTATTTTGAACCAGGTTGTTTCCAGAAACAAAAGTGTTCACTTTGAAATGTTTGATTTTGCTACAATATAACACCTCCTATCTTTCTTTCTTCATCTGTTCTTGAATGTACTGTTGCAGACATTGGAAACCGAGTTCCACCAAGCAAGCGACAACCTTTGAACTGCCCGTGGATATGCCTGAAGCTGCAGTTCTTTGAATGGCCATTTGAGGCTATCCCCATAGACCCCCATGTTAACCCTTTGGAGTTTGGGGCTATTTTGTCGGTTTTTGACTACTTTTCATTCTGCCTGTACATAAACTGAGAAATGTTCACCATGCCATGTTGGTATTGTTTTCAGCACAACCTCACCGATATTACCTGATTATTATTTTTTTCATTTTGACATACTGGATCAACATCCAACACAAAAAAAACACAAAAAACACACACAAAACACACACAGTATATATATATATATATATATATATATATATATGTGTGTGTGTATATATATATTTATATATATATTTTTTTTTTTTTTTACAAAACCACCCAAAAGATGACAAAACACACACATGAAAACACACATAAAAAAAGCCAAAAACAGACACAAAAAAATTGACAAAAATCATACAAAAAAAATTAAAGACAAAATATTGCATTAAAAATGCTGAATGCAAACTGCAAAATTTGATAAACCTCTGCAAAAAAAAATGCACTAAATTGGACATGGAAACTTCTGAAAAAGCTGACAGCAGGGCTTGATTTCGTTTTTATGTTTACCTTGCTCCGGTGCTTTCGTGGACTCCAGACGGTTAAAAAGTCCAACTTGTCGGCAGAAATAATGTTTGTACAGTCTGGTACAAACTGGTCTCTATAGATAATTTTCCCTTCATGACAACTGTACATGAAGTGAATCTTTTTGGAGCCACCACACTGACCTTCATTCAGGCTCTTCAGACACCTGTAGGCGCCTTCATGGAGGCTTCATCCATATGTTTTACAGTCTATGGCACCCAGATTGCCATCTGGAAGTTAATAGGGGCCCCCTCTCAAAACACCACACTATGTATATATGATGCCAGTAATAAATATGCCTTGCAGCTCTCAAGAGCTTGTACTTGACGATGTACTTCCGAGGGTCCTCAGGAACACACCAAGCTAGTGTGAAGATGATTAAATGAACAGTTCTTGACTAAATTGAAGGACTGATAGAGGACAGACAGAGACATGATTGCCCAACTCTTTAGCTCAAGTTATTCTCTATGCATATATTGTAGAAAAAGCAGCCAGTAATCCTCATTATTTTCCTAAATGAGACAAGAAAACAGACAGATGCATATCTGAGACTCAAAATCAACAACCGGCCCGGTTCCCCCGTTTCTAATCTGAGCCAGAACCCTGAAAGATTTGAACCAGAAATGAAACTTTCGCACCGGCCTGGCGGACAACGCCATCTCTGAAATTGTAAACACGGTGTCTTTTACTCGCGCTTGGCTCAAACTGGTTGGACTCTTTGTTAGGTTTCTTTGTCGTATTCCAAACGATTTGCTAGGGAAGCAAGCTCCCCTAGTTTACTCACTCGGAATCATGTCCATTTCACTAATGATGATCACACAATGAACATCGCTGGTACAACAGATGGATCTGGCGAGACTTTCACAATCCATGTTGGTGCCAGAGCTTCATTAGCAGTGCCCCACAATGGAAAAACCCTTTTTGATTAGCCCCACTTTTATATTTCACTAAGTCGACTGTTTCTGGTTCCATTTCTACAGTTTTCTTGAAGTTTGTTGGAGTGGATATATGTTTGGGTTTCAGATGCTGAAGTATCTGCTAAGCATCTTGTTATAGGAGCATTGGGATGTTTTTCTTTGGTTGCAGATATTTCTTTAACTTTTAGCAGAAGAAGTACATGTACTTGGAATTCCTACAACAATGGAGCATCCAAAGGAAGCCAGATTCATCTTTCAAATCCTTGCCAATAACACAATTTGTGCTTTAAAGTTGTGAATATTTTGTCAATTTCTAAGGGTGGCTTTCATTCTCCATTTAAGAAAAGACAGAAGAAATCTGTCATGTTGGAGTGTGTAAATTGTAGGGACAGGCAGGACATCACTCTGCTCTGTGTGTATTCTAGTTTGGACACATTTTATTTCACTTATTTTGCATTTGAATGGAAGCCCTGCTACTTGAATCGTCTTAAACTGATCAAAACAGTGGTAGAATGAATGACATAAACCCTTTTATCCTGAAACATTTGCTGATCAAAGAACATGAAATGGGATAAAAAAAGATTAAAAAAAACACCACTCCTGAATCACTTTATCTAATTGCTTTTTGATATTTCCAGTAGGAGGTAGGCTATATACTCAGTGGTTGTGTATAAAGAAGTCCCATTTGTGTTTTTAGCTTCCAGTTTAGTCCATAATATAAAGTGAAAATTCCCCAAAAGTGTGTGATTAAATTTCTCATTAGCGAAGTTGCCCTGAAAACTTTCAAACAATTTAGTCCAGAGGCCATCTTGCTCAAACATCTTTGCATGAGAGACGACCAAAATGGGGAAAACGGTGCCACAACAGAATGGTCCCCTATCTCCGTCTCGTTACGACTGCTCCTATCAATCCATTCATTTGGAGATAATTAAAAAGTTGCCAAAATAACAGTGTTCAAATCTGTGGGCCAGAGCCATTAAAACATTTTCTCCCTCTCTCTCCGCTGGTGCAGCTGCCAAGCGAGGTGACACTCCAAAATGGCCAGCTGTTATCAGCGCACTCCACACCAGTTGGTCTCAATGCTTTAGAGAATTTGTTTAATAAGATTTTTTTTCCCCCTCTAAACCCGCCATTTCTTTCCCCTTTGCCCGTGCCAAATTTGCCGACATGTGGGAATAAGGGGGACCAGGAAAACCCAGGAATTTAAGCGCTGTTAGTCTGAAAACGCTGAAAATCCCTCCGTCTAATGAGTTGTCAATGCAGGCAGGATGAGAGCTGTGTAAAGAGTTTGTTGTAATCTGTGTATTTAAGACGGACTGGTGTGCTGTCTGCATTTATAAACAGAAGTGTGTGAGGATGAGAACATGGTGAAGCAAAGCGGCACCAAACAAGATCCAAGGATGTATTCTCTTTGAGCTAAAAGCCTTTTAGACTAAGAAATGAATGTTAAAGAGCAGTAATTGTTCTGACTGGGAAACCCTTGAGGTCAGATTAAATCAGAATAAAGTAAAAATGTTGAACCAAATTAAGAAAAACTCCCCTTTCCAGTGTTGTAAGCTCATCACACGTTTCTCACTGTCACGCTCGAGTTATTTCGCGTGACTTTAAGCCAAGAACATTAAACGGGCCCTTAGCAGATTTGGGGACAGCACTGAAATAGAGTTGACCCAATCAGCAGCAGTTCAGAATGAATGAAATGGTGGAAAACTCTCCCAGTGTCAGGGCTTGCTAATTAAAGACGTCCATCAGCGGGGTTGTTCCTGCCAGCACGTCCGCCGCTGCCGACTGTGGCTGAGTGGCACCAAAAGTGTTTTGCTTTTATTATATTCCAAAAGAGACACAGTTAAAGTGTAATTAGGAATGTGAGCGCGCGCGACACACATCACATCACACACACAGGAATGATTGGCTGAGATTTTCTTGTGCGCTCATGTCAGGCTTTAATTACTTTCCAGGGAAAAGCCAAACAAACGCACAAATCATGCTAGCAAATCCCCGTTCCCTTTACATGATTCCAGTTTCCCCACTGCTCCTCGCCTGCAGCAAGAGCTGAGCTCTTTTGTTAAGCAAATCCATCATGATAAAAGTGTGCTCACAAAAAATACAGTCTGTATCGCGCTGCACAGACACAGAATTTAATTTCAGAATTCTTGGAATTCTGACCTGACAAATTGAGATAAAGCAATCTCACCTGAACACCCAGCAGATAATAGCATCTCAAGGTTTACCCACTTCAAGTTTTAACTTTGTTACTTGTGTCACTGGGAGCCTATAGTGTTTTCATTATTTCCCCCCATGTGAAGTGGACCTCGGTGCAAATATCTCTAATTCATTTTATTTTCCACCTTCAAAGTAAACTTAAAGCAACAAAAGTGCTGTGGTGATTGCTTATTCATTGTTTCCAATACTATATTTCCAATTGTGCTGTGACAGTGTGGCTGTTTTTTCTCCCCTGGACAATGGGAGCCGAGTTCAAAACATGTGGCTTCAGAGATAACAAGGAGCAAGACACAAAGCTACAGACACAGTTTGGCAGTGTTGCAGAGAGGTAGCAAGAGAATGATCCTGCTTCAGTCTGTTGACACTCACTGAACTACACTAACACTACACATGTTGATTGCAAAGAGGGAATATGTCACCCAATGCAATTTGTTCTCCCTCCCAGCTTGTCACATTCGGGCGCCATGTATTATCACCAACCGGTTTGAACCATAGACTGTATATAAAGATGGTTGACCTGGAAACTAGTGAGGCCAAAACATCTTAATGGCTGTGGAATAGGTTTTAAATCACATCCCTAGATTAAAATACTGTAAAATTCCTTTTTTCCTAAAGATGGTTTCTGTCATGATGTTTGTTCAAGTGTTTTTCTGATAGGTTTGGTTTAAATTAGTTGTTTGTGAACCCTCTGGAGTCTCCAAAAGTGCCAAAGCATGGCTTCTTCATCACACCTATGGAAGAATTATCCTATCTTTATTCAAGAGCGTAGATTTTCAGTTTGAGAGCATAATTTGTCTTTCTCGTGCTCAGATTTGTTCTCCTCATGCTCACATTTTGCGCTCGCACTCAGATTTCTGCTGCTTTCTTTCAAAATGTGTGCGTGCACTTAAAAATCACATGCTTGTGCTCACATTTCTTCTTCTTGGACACAAACATTTTGCTCGCACTCAAATATGTCCTGTGCGCACTCAAATCTAAAGTCTACGCGCTCAGATCTCAACTCTGCGCTCGCAAAACTTTTGTGCTCGCACCCAGAACACGCACGTCCTCTCAGGTTGAGGTGTCTGCTCAGACTGAACGTGGTCCCGCCCTGCGCTTAAACTAGTGTGTTTCATCAGCCAATAGGGAGACAGCTAGATTATGGCCCGGTGTTAGGTGCGTTCCCTCGGCTTTTTGAGCGCTCCGTCGGGGCGGGTATATGGTCTGTTTGTAAAACTGCTTCTCTCTTAAAATACACCAATTGACCATATTAGCCAGCTATTTGAATCA
The DNA here is from genome assembly GCF_030273125.1 of Centropristis striata. Lineage (NCBI taxonomy): Eukaryota > Metazoa > Chordata > Actinopteri > Perciformes > Serranidae > Centropristis > Centropristis striata. The sequence goes on from NC_081533.1 coordinate 14,036,498, forward strand.
TCACCTATTTAAAACGCAGCATATTTATGTAGAATTAATCTTAAGTAGTCCTAAAAAGAGTTATGGTAGTTTAGATTATATATATATTTTTTTCTATTATTATTTATATATATATATATATATATATATATATATATATATATATATATATATATATATATATATATATATATATATATATATATATATATATATATATATTATTTTTTTCACCTGTGTAGTGGTGTCACGATAGTCTAGTGGTGAAGTACACTACCAACTGTTGCATTTTAAACCATGGGACGCCGGTTCGCATCCCGTCCGCCGCATTCTTGCTGCATGTCTTATTATGATTTAAAATTTTAATTGATAAATTAATGTAACAGTAATACAATCCGTGTAACCAGCTGATTCTCTTATTGCAACGTGTATCACCGTCCTATTTACGCGGTCAAAGCCAGGGGGCGCATAATTAGGCTAATGTTGGTAATACTTTCACTTTCACAAGAAGAAGACTTTGAGCAGGATTCGGAGCGCGGCAGCGAATGAATGGGAGACAGATGGATAGCCAAAGACCTCAAGTAAGTTCATTGCTAAATGTTGCTACAACTCAAAACACTCGTACTTATCAACATATATAGCGGGCCTTTGTCGGCACTAGGGACAGAAACTCATTATGAATGAAGTGACGTCAGCGGGGATTCCCTTCAGCTCGCGCATCATTATGTGTGCCGACCTGCCGCTGGTACGATCATACGTTGCCAATTATTGTACTTTCGTTGTACATGTTACAATGAAGGCCTGCTATATATGTTGATAAGTACGAGTGTCAAAATGATTACTGTACTGTTATTGAAACTACTGTATATGATCGATGTGTTTTGAGTTGTAGCAACATTTAGCAATGAACTTACTTGAGGTCTTTGGCCATCCATCTGTCTCCCATTCATTCGCTGCCGCGCTCCGAATCCTGCTCAAAGTCTTCTTCTTGTGAAAGTGAAAGTATTACCAACATTAGCCTAATTATGCGCCCCCTGGCTTTGACCGCGTAAATAGGACGGTGATACACGTTGCAATAAGAGAATCAGCTGGTTACACGGATTGTATTACTGTTACATTAATTTATCAATTAAAATGTTAAATCATAATAAGACATGCAGCAAGAATGCAGCGGACGGGATGCGAACCGGCGTCCCATGGTTTAAAATGCAACAGTTGGTAGTGTACTTCACCACTGGACTATCGTGACACCACTACACAGGTGAAAAAAAAAAAAAATATATATATATATAAATAATAATAGAAAAAAAATATATATATAATCTAAACTACCATAACTCTTTTTAGGACTACTTAAGATTAATTCTACATAAATATGCTGCGTTTTAAATAGGTGACGATTCAAATAGCTGGCTAATATGGTAAATTGGTGTATTTTAAGAGAGAAGCAGTTTTACAAACAGACCATATACCCGCCCCGACGGAGCGCTCAAAAAGCCGAGGGAACGCACCTAACACCGGGCCATAATCTAGCTGTCTCCCTATTGGCTGGTGAAACACACTAGTTTAAGCGCAGGGCGGGACCACGTTCAGTCTGAGCAGACACCTCAACCTGAGAGGACGTGCGTGTTCTGGGTGCGAGCACAAAAGTTTTGAGAGCGCAGAGTTGAGATCTGAGCGCGTAGACTTTAGATTTGAGTGCGCACAGGACATATTTGAGTGCGAGCGAAATGTTTGTGTCCAAGCAGAAGAAATGTGAGCACAAGCATGTGATTTTTAAGTGCACGCACACATTTTGAAAGAAAGCAGCAGAAATCTGAGTGCGAGCGCAAAATGTGAGCATGAGGAGAACAAATCTGAGCACGAGAAAGACAAATTATGCTCTCAAACTGAAAATCTACGCTCTTGAATAAAGATAGGATAATTCTTCCATACACACCCAGATGTAAAAACAAAGCAGACCAAAAAAAGACACAAAAAGACACAAAATGACCAAAAAGACACAAAATGACCAAAAAAGGACACAAAATGAGAAGACAGAATAACCAAAAAACCCCACAGAAGACACAAAATGACAAAAAAAGACACAAAATGACCGAAAAAAGACACAAAATAACTAAAAAAGACACAACAGACACAAAATGACCAAAAAAGACAGAAATTACCAAAAAAGACACAAAATGACCGAAAAAAGACACAATATAACTAAAAAAAGACACAACAGACACAAAATTACCAAAAAAATGGACAAAATAGCCCAAGACTCCATAGAGTTAAAAAAGATGGGTAGACTGGTCTCCCCTCAAAAACGTGAATCTAGGTCGTATGTACAGGCAGCAAAATACGAGCTGTATTTAAGTTTTACACCATCTTTTGCTATGCGTCTGCTGCCATCTTGCTGACATAGTAGTGACGACAATGATGCAAAGATTAAAATGGCGTATGCCGGCCTTCTGTTTGGCTTTCACCCAGGAGAGCTGGGATTGTGTCCTGCGTGAAAACAAAAATAAACGATTTATAATGTAAGTGATGTTGTTTATGTACGTTACGTGAATCACGTCATAATTTGTAGTCACATGACCCTCGTAACTACTTCACTTCAGTATTTACCTTCATTTATTTACTATTCAAACTGTCTTTTATAACGCCTACACAGGAAGTTTTTTGCCCTAAACCTAGGTCATAGGATTTGTAGCATATATTCACAGAAACTGCAGCCTTTTTTTATAAGCACAAAACTGTATGTGTATGTTGGGGCGTCCTGGTGGCTCACACTGGTAGAGCGCGTACCATTAAGACTGAGTCCTTGCTGCAGCGGACCCGGGTTGGAATCCAGCCTGAGGCCCCTTTGCCGCATGTCTTCCATTACATTACATTACTTGTCATTTAGCTGACGCTTTTGTCCAAAGCGACTTACAATAAGTGCATTCAACCTGATGGTACTAGACATAGACCGTAGGAATCAAGTAAGTACATAACTTTAGGAGCTTCCCCTCTGTCTCCCCCTTTCTATCTGTCACTATCTAATAAAGCAGCAAAATGCCCAAAAAATAATCTTTAAAAAAAACAAAAACGTATGTGTATGTATGATGACGTGTGTCCTATTTTTAGAACATGCCACTCTACTGCAAGCTCCCATACATACATACGTGTCGCAATGAGTGGTATTGCCACACGACCTATTATGTGGTTTAGATTGGAGATCTTGTTGAAAATGGGGCTGTTATGACATGACTAACGGCTGTAATTGACTCTTGATTGGTCAGGTGGGTGTTTAGCCGGAAACTCCACTCTTCCGGGATATTTTTGCCCCAATGATGTACAGTCGGAGGAAATGGAGATGTATCGTCTATTCTTTATACTGTCTGTGGTTTGTGTGGTTTCTTATGAGTTTTCCGCCATGCAGTTTGAATGACAACTTGTGAAATAATGGGCATTCTTTCGAATATGCCGATAATGTTGTGGCGCAAAACTACTTTGTTACATTTAGGCACAACCACTTGGTTATGGTTAGGAAAAAAAGAACATGGTTAGGTTAAAAACAATTGTTTTCATACAGAACTACGGGACAAAGTGATGAGGGAGAACATGAGAGTTTCTAATGGGACACAACACCAGTCTCCTGGGTCAAAACTCTGGGTTCTTGCTGTCTTTAATGCATCAGTTTTCTGTATGCTACATAACAGGAAACCATCTCAAGGCGCAGATTGAAAATTCATGTTTTCTGTGGGATAGGTACAAAATTTGGTGTATTATTTTTTGTCTGTCAGACACTTGGTAAGGAGGCCTTGGTGTAATTTTATAAAGCACAGGACATGCCTGTATCGTGCAAGGCTGCACAAGGAATGTAGTATAAAGTCGTATAGTAGTTGTATAAAGAAAAGAATGAGATACAAAGTTTGGTGCACTTTACACCCATTCACCACCCACATCCTCAATCTCCTTTGTGCTACATGAAGGAAACACTACTTTGTGCCTTGAAACTCAATGTTGTGTGCGGTCCAGATGCTTTCCTGACAGTAAAATACACTTAATGTATGAGAAATACTCACTGAATGAGAATGAAGCAGCATTATCAGTCGAATTCATCAGTCAGTTAACTAGGAAACTAGAAAACCAAACCAATGACAAGAGAAGAACGAATTCAGTCTTCAAGTCTTGTCATTACTAAGGCAAAATCTACACTTAATACACATGAAAGTAACATACAGATCATCACCTCAAAACGTCTTACATTTCTGATGACAATTGAGGAAAAAAACAGAAGTAATCAGAGGGAGCAGGGAGGAAACATTCTGGATAAAAATGTTGAAATTGAGTGTTTGCTCTAAATGAAATAGCTCTTGAATTCAATGAACAGAGTTGATCAAATAAATGAATGAATATCAAACAAACATCCACTATCCAGCAGTGATTGTGCTTTGAATGTATAGAAAGAGTGCAAGGAGGAGAAGCTAAATCATAAATTGTTTAGTGTGTACTCAGCAAATTATAATCAAAACCATATCAAAGGCTTTTTTCCTCCCGAGGATACAATCAACAAATGCAAATGCAAACCAACACATGTGCTGATGTAATTCAACTGTACAGAAGCAGGCAGATAATGAGCAAAATGCAATGCAAATGTCTCCGCATCCTGAATGTGCGTTTATTCAGACACATATGTCATGAAACATACTTTACGCTAACTGGAATTAATTGTCTTTGGTGCATGGCTTGCAGTGAAATGAGACACAGGATTACACTGATTGTAATGATGGTGCAGTGCAGGCTAGATGAGGGGTCAGGGGTGGTATAAGAATGTGGTTTAAATGCATGAAACCCCGGGAAATCAAGATTGCTGTTTTTCTTTATTGCCTCCAATCTGCGATTTTAATGTTATTGCTATTGTAACACACCCACTTCTGGGACATTTAGTGCCTTTATTATCTGAGTGTGACAATGCCCTTTAACTTAATCACAGACACAGTTGCACTTTCTCTCGACTTTGCAGAGGTTTATAGTGTGTTTCCGCTCATTGTTTCACTCTCGAAGCCACAATGTTGGTTCACTCTCACAGCTCTCGTAGCTGTTTTCAGTGGAAATAGCTCTAAACAAACACTTTTCAACAGCAGACAAACACAATTAATGATAGTCTGGTGAACACTAGCATTAAAGAAACCAAAAAATCTTGAAGGAGATGGTAGAGACCAAAACAGAGTTAAAAGACTGTAAATATTGGATGTACACCCATAACAAGGAAGTGTTTGCTAACAAGTTCACCTTATTGACCTAAAGCAATGTACATATATTGTTCGATTTGTATGTTGTAATGGAATCTAAGGTAACGTAAAGACTGACTTTTTCCATTGTACAGCCTGTAGACTGATTTCTAGGTAAAGGACTTGGATGGTTTTGCTCTGAAAATCTGTATATGACGTCTTTGTGCATTTCCAAGTGCCTCTCTTCAACCTCCCCACAGTGCGCTAGTTAACCAATGACCGGCTCCCAATTAAGTACAAGAACAAGTCCATATAAGCACACACACAGACACACAAAAAAATGCATCTAGTAAAGCCTGTCCAACTAAATAACAATGTGTCCAAGTCAAGGAAAAACTAGGGTAAGCATTGACAGGGTTATTGAATAGATTAATGGATTCAATTTACACCAAATTACGGCTCTTGATTGCCTTTTTTTCCACTTGCTAAACTAACTTTATCACTAGCAAAGCTATCTGTGTGGATGGTACTGAGATGATTGGTGTTTGTTTAAGCCAACCATGAATGATATAACAGCTAGTTCACTGCCACTTGCAACGCTAGTAGAGAGCAATGCTAACTATAACATAGGCTTAGCTAATGTTAGCCAGCTAGCTGTATCTTGGCTACACAGTATGGCTGCTTCATCATTTCGGTTGCTTTGAAACGACATTACAAAGTGAGCAGAATACCTTTATTATTACTTTTAACATTTCCATAAGGCTTTTTTAATGGGATACATTAAAATGTGCATAAAACAAGAAGTGAATGGAAACAGGGCTAATTGTTCATTTCCAGGTTATAACTTCAATTTTTACTTCCACTTTTTGTGAAAATTCCCAATACAATGTGCTTAGCCCCAAAATAATTATTCAGAGGTAGGATAAACCTCCAGCAGCTCCAGATCAGTTAAATAACTTTAATATTAAGGGTTATCATTCAGCTTTATAAAGTGTTATGCTAATTTTATGTTGCAATAGACTCGGTCGACACCAGCCAACTAGCTAACTATAACCTTAGCTTAGCTAATGTTAGCCAGCTAGCTGTACCTTAGCTACAGCATGGCTGCTTCATACTGTCAGTTGCTATGTAACGTTATAGTAATTTGCAAACCCCAAACTAGTTAGTATCACCGATTATGATGATAAGTTAACTGGAAATGTTGGTCAATCACGTCTAGTGATGAGGTCATATGTAGGCCTGTGTAAAGATAATTTATGTGCAAATACAGTGGGAGCAAATAGCTTTACTCTTTTGTCCAATGTTTTAGACACTGAAAAAAGTCAATCTTAACACTGACGAGCTATTAAGATTAAACAGGCTTTAAGCAATCCAAAATACATTTACACTGCAGTATTTCCACTACATGTAAGCACTTCAAATGTGACACTCATTTGAATAACTCACACTTGAATAACTCCCTGGTCAGCATTTAAAGCCACATTAATGTGTTTCTTTCAGTGCAAAGAATCAGAGGACATCTGGCTCCTTTTCCTCACCAATCTGTGCACAGAAAGTAACTGAACAATAAAAATAATTGTATGATACCAGGCATGATTGAAAAATAACATTTACTTAATACAACTTTCAAACATGTCTCTTTCTTTTAAGTACAGTGCCTGTAATTAGGTAGACTGTGATTGGTTTTGTCAAAAAAGGTGACATTTTTAAAACCTATACAACTATAAATTAATAAGGGTTCTAGATATTGGCTGGAGAGATGTTTTGCCTTGTGTGGAATATTACAGAACTATATCGTGTGCAACTTGTGATTTTTCAAATGTATGTTTTTCTTTGAGCTAACCTGACACTGCCAGATGGTTTGTTACCCAGAACCATCTGAGCAGCCATTATTGGAAAGTGTTTGAAAGGAGCAGGCACTTTCAAAAAAATACTTGACAGGTGATTGAATGAACCATGAGTCAATCTCCATCTATGTCACTGTCGCGATAATTGTTTCTAATTGTCGCTTTGTGTCCTTACTGTCAAACACACCTAAACCACGCCTGTAGCTGCCAGTAGCCCCTCACAGCATGCTAATTGGTCCAACAACTGGCTGTTGGGCACATACACATTACTTGAAGCCTGACAAGATGGATTTGTGATCATGTGATCCCACGATTCTAGTGTGATCTTGTGAAAATTCCAGCTGTTGTGCAATATATCCTTTGAACACCACAAGCTGCATACCACTAAGTTCCATTATGTTCAAGAAAAGGCAGACATCTCAATGGCCAATATCTCCAACAATCAGCAATGTACACTAAAACATCCTGGATTGATAAATAGCACTTCAGGTCATCGTAAAAAAAATTGTTTTTTTTATTTGGGGGTGAAATTACCCTTTAAAATGCTACTAACCATCAGCTGATTGACTCATACAAGTTATATAATGTTATTTTGCTATTTTAATTGCTATTTGAGCACTTCATACATATAATTTTAAATCATTCTCAATCAGAAACTGTGTAATGATCATTATTAGCAATTAAAGTTAAAGGGAATGGATTAAATGTTCTCCTTTTGAAACAAAGTGTGTGTGCCTTTTGAATTTAAATGGCATCCAGATACCATTACTGCCATCGTGTTATTCCTCTTTACAAGACAAAGATGTGAGACAAACCCAAATACCAACTGCTGCATAATTTCAGTATGAACTAGTTTGTGAATGTGGGAAGCACCTGGCGGTCTAATTGTTGAGTTCTTTGGATTGATAAACAAAGCCAATACTGCGATCAGGTCCATCTAACACTTCACACTGTCTTATCACGGCAATGACCATGTCTAAGCCACAGGGCTGTGTGGCTGTGCGTGCCTCAGTATGTGTGTTTGATAGAACCACTCAGGTGTTCTCCCCTAGGCCTCCTAGATATCATCAGTCATTATCCTCGTCATTCATCAAACACCCCAGGTGCACGTGAGCATGTGTGCCTGGCTGGTCCCCCCCCACCACCACCTCCCTATATCTACCTACCTTTTCCTGCCGCTCTTTCACTCGTTCGCCCCGCGGGGCCTTTCCTAACGTAGCTCCCAGGAGGCCAGAGGAGATGCAAATTTGTACATTCTGGAGGCGCGCGCTGATGTAGTGAGAAGAGAAAGAAAAAGGAAAGGGAATAAATAAGGTAGAAGGAGGACGGCAGACAATATTTCAATTCCTCCCTTACTGCTGTGTCCGCTGCCCTAACCCTGAAGCAAAATAAAAGCCTGAAACAGAATTAACCTGTGCGTTCCCAGTGGTGCTTTGGACACTTTAGTCTAATTTTGTGATCATTAAAAGTCTCTTCTGGGAAACAACAACCTCTGTGCACTGGTTTAATCATGCTTTATGTTTGTGTTGTTTAATGTTATTGGGTACATCAGCTCAGTGGAGCTTTACCTATCCTGCTTGCACTTTGAGAGTGCTTGGTGCAATATGTTTTATATGGACTGTTAGAAAATCCCAAATTGACAGAGTTTATAGGGAACAATCCTGATTGTGCCCTGTATCCTTCAGAGGGTAATACTTAGTGTCAGTGTCAAGCTTCACATAGAGACTTGCTACTTTCACATCACAAGCCATATCTCCATTCAGTTGTTGAGTGAATTTTATCAACTAGTCCTGTAATTATAATCACATTTTGTTATATTCTCCTACAAATAACTCTGATAAACAATATTTTTTTGGTAATTTTAAGACCAGTTAATGACTTAGATATAATGATAATATATGAGCATAATAACACAAGTACACCCTTTTAAAGCTATGAACTTTTATTTGTGTGTGTGTGTGTGTGTAGAGAGCTGACTGAGCCCCGCCCTCAGTGAAACTCAAGTTTTTCGCTTCATTCGTCTTTATTCTGGGGCCTGTAGGCCGAAATGATAGTGACCTTCTTATGTTAATGAACACAATGGGCAATATCTTACTATACCTACTTTTAACTGACTTGGAGAGAATACTAACCTACAGTGTTGTTTTATTAGAAGTTGGCACTATACGGTGCACATGGCTGTAATCGCACCATAAACACAGTTGGAGAATTTGCTAACTGGAAACAAAAAAAAGAAGGTATACTTTGCCATGTAACCCATATATAAGAGAAAAATGATAGAGAGGTCATGAGGTATTTGATTCTTGTTCTTTAAGACAAATTAATGTTTCAGCTGATCAGTTTTGAGATAAACATTTGCCTTGTCAGAATTATTTGACATTTCCGTATCACATTTAGTGCATCGACTTTTTCCGACAATGGCAAAAACCTCCTCATTTGAGCAGAATAACTTTATTATTAGTTTTACCATTTCCATAAAGCTTTTTTAATGGGGTACATTAAAATGTGCATGAAAAATAAGTGAATGGAAACAGGGCTACCTACAGCAAGCAACACCCAATCAACTCTAATTGTTGGCTTCCTGCAGATGAATTAAACTTAATTTATCTTCCACTTTTTGTGCAAATTTGAAACACAATGTGCTTAGCCCCAAAATAATTATCCAAAGTTTGGATATACATAAAGCTCCAGCAGCCACAGAGAAGTTAACTAACTTTAATATTAACAGTTATTATTCAGCTTTCTAAAGTGTTATGCTAATTTTATGTTACAACCGACTAGGTCAGCACCAGCTGGAAACTAATTCCCTTTAATTCTGCAAATAAAACATGATTCCTGTCAAGTCTTATTCAGTTGTCTTTTATGATGCAATAATAGTAAGTATGTAATCCTCCTTCAGTGAAGTGCTGGAATAAGATGGCTCTCCACCTTTAACTTATCCCCAGTCTTTCATGGAGGCCTAAAAAAACTGTCACAGAAATTATATACTTTACCTCTCTTAGTGAAAGACTTACACAGTAATTACAGTATCTTGAGAGAAAAGAAAACTGAAAATGATGACCCTGCTAACCGCAACAGACGCTTGCGTTTACTTGATGATAACTGATGTAGTTATGATCCGTGCACCCGAGAGGAACTTCAACTCTTAACTGATTTAAAAAAATGTCGGGACCACAGACATACGAAAGATTTTACAACTTTTGAAACAAGAAACCACACACACCATACAATTCAGTCACAATTCTGAACCACACACTTGGTGCCAACAGTTTTCGAAGTGGTGAATCCAGGGACTAAGGAACTCACATGATCAAATATGAAAAAAGTTCAAAACCGTAGTCCAAAAACCAATGGGTGACATCACGTTGTTTTTTTCTGAAGCCTTGAGCCATTTTGGTCATCAACATCTTGTTTTTTTTGGCCTGTCAGTCATTATGTAGCCCCGCCCTAAATCAAACATTGCTTTATCTATTGTTTTACTAATGTCTATTTTTACCTTAAGCGGGACCATCATTTATAAAATGAATGAGACAATTAACTTGTAAAGAAAATCCATCAGTTGAGTTGCCCCCTGCTGGCCATTAGAAATAATGCAGGTTTAAGAATGGAGGTTATTGTGTTCACATTTCAAGCTCGGAGGTTGCTGCTTGGTTCGGACTAGCCATCGAATTGAGAGCACCATGATGTCATACTAAGCAATTTCAGAGTGGCGATTCCAGGGACTAAGTAACTCACATGATCAAACATGACTACAGAAAAAAACAAGCGTTGAAGTGGACGTGACGTCATTCATTGTTTTTTTGGACTCCGGTTTTGAAGCCTTGAGCCATATTTGTCATTACCATCTTGTTTTTCTGCCATCACCATATTGTTTTCTTTCCAGCCAATCATGTGCAGAATGGACTGGGAATGATGCTACATCATCAGCTGGCGCTAGTACCAACTAGCTAGCCAACATGGTTGGCAAGGGGCAATCGCTATTCAAAATGACTCCTTAGAGTGTCTTTTAGTACAACTGAACACTGAACAAAAAATGTTCTAGCGGCCAGAATGTTGCAATTAACTTCGATGAACTGAAAACACATTGTGTTTCAATGTTGAAACATTGACCCTTTCACAAAGTGCACTGTTGTAGCGACCTGTCAATCATAAGGTAGCCCGGCCCTAAATCAAACAGTGCTTTATCTTCTGTTTTGCTCTTTTTTTTTTAGCTTAAATGGGATAATGTGAAGCAATAAACTCATAAGGAAAATGCAACAGTAGAGTCACCCCCTGCTGGCCATTAGAAAGAATGCAGGATAAAGGAACTTCTGCATTGTGTTCACTTTTCAGGCTCTGAGGTTGCTGCTTGGTTCAGACTAACCATCAATCATTATGTTTAGAGGTGTGACAATGAATGGAGGAAAAAAGCTCAGGGAAGCCCCCTCAGGGTGCGTATGCATGGGGCACAGATTTATGTGCTACACCACTGGAAACGGAGTATAAATGCTAAATAACAATTTAAGGCAGATTGGGTTGGTTTACTAATGTTTATGCAGCTTTTGTGGCGAAAAATCATGACATTTGTCCTACTTTTGTTGCACAACATTCGGTCTCATGTGCTCCAACTGATAGTAATTAGAGCATACTTGCTTGGAAGGATATTATTTACCAAATAAAAAAAGATTCCCCTGTAATAAGTATTTTCTTCTTCAACAAGAATTCAATTTTCCAAAAGCATTGTCAAGTGGTTCACTCACTGGGTTTCTTGCTGTCCGTGTGAGGGTTGCTTCCTTGTGACTGCCATTGTGGCTCTCATTACCTCACTTAACTCCAACCTACACATCAGCCCAAACCATAAAACCCAGTGGGCTGTATTAGCATGGAAGTTTCCTGAAATTGCCAATTTGCACCAGGAGACTCAAATCTAGAAGCCAGAGGACATAGAAATCTCCCATCAGTATCATCATGAACATAAATGCTTTCAGACCCATGACGTTAAATGCTTTCCAAGGCCAGGGCTGCACCTGCTTTTGCTTTTTATCCCTACCGAGTGTCCTGTGCTTTCCTGTAGGCCCTGGGTGTTCATGTTTGCTTTGCAAATGGACAAACAAGGTGTCCTCAAGTCCTCTCATAATCACATAATCACCATTTTTACTTCTTGGGCCTTGTTTTTCTTTAGCTGTAGCCATTCCGACTGCAAGTCAGTGGATTTATCTTGTTGGTGATGCTGGTTCTTGAATCTCCAGTTTGCTCATAGTGAAGAGGTTCTTATATTTTGCATTATCTCTTTCATTTTATCTATGTTTTTGTGCTTTTGGTTCAGACTTGTTACAAGTTTCCATTTCTTTAAGCAGAACAAACTTCATCTTTTCTAAAATACTGCATGGTTTTGTTTTTGCCCTTGTATTTTCCTGTTTTCAGTAATCTAAAGATATAAAGCAGTATTATGCACAACCACACTCTCACCATTGCCACTTCCCAGATTACTCTGCAGCGAGCCTTGCATTCTTACCATCTTGTTTGTTTTCTTCTTGTTATGCAGCCTTGTTTCTGGTCACCCTCTTTCCCCTCCAAAGTCTTGTCCCCCAGACTGACTTGGCTCCACCCCAGCCTGAACGCTGCCTAGTGGCTGATTGAAATGCTTTAATTGGGGGGTTTGGATGATACAAGCCAAAGACATGTGCTTTGCTCTGTGCCTCCTCTGCTCTTCCATCCCCACACTTCCTCTCGCCTCCGAACGATCGATGCCAAGGCCACAATAGTAGGACAGCAGAGAATGTTTTCTCGTTTGCAAGGTTGGCGCGGCAAACTAGTAAACACCAGCCTGTAACAGAGGGGAGCCATTGGTGCAGGAACCAACTGTGATGATTTTAAAGTGGGCGCAGCGCGTAATGAGTTAGCAGCCTTCTCTATCACCCCCAAAATGAGTTTCCTAAACCTGATATTATGTTGCGCATCTGTTGTCACTGATTTTTTTCCCCCTCGTTTCAAGTGGTGTTTGTATTGTTAATGGGACGCTTCCATTCACCCCTCTTTAAATGTTTATTATGACATCTGCGTTCCTTCAACGTAATTTTATTTATTTCTTCTTTTCTTTAGTTTATTCCTACATGGAGCCAATCGCATATGCCGTTAACATTAAATGAATACATCTCTGCTCCTTTTTCCAAACACCCAGATGGTGACCAATGGAATTGTTCCTCCAAAACAAATTAAGGATGAGAGCAAATGTACAGATGGAGGGTAGAAATTAATTTCTTGCAAATTACATTTCATATGTAGATTGCCGTCACATTAATGGTCTGGTTAATGCCTCTGCAAACGGGGAATAAGAGGAGAGGAGCCCGAGAGGGAAACGCAAAGAGGAAATGAGAGAGCGAGACAGAGGAAATGAAACGAGCGAGAGAGCTAGAGGATGAGTAAAAGAGAGGGATAATGTGCTGGATACTGGAGGGACACTGGGTTATGGTGCATTGATATAGACTCCATATAGGCGATCACAACCTTATCCAGGTGTCTCTCACTTTGTTTTATGAGAGCTTGGATCCTAACACTGCTTCTGCATGGTGCTGGACTTTGCCCAGGTGGAATTAAACAGAAAGCAACCTTTCCTTGCTTTCCTCGCACCATTAAATTTCCCCCCTCTTAAATCACAGATGCAATACGTTCAGTGTGTAAGGGGCTGAAATCTGCAGTAAGGTAATGGTGCCAAGCAAAGAGAGAGGGTGTGTGAAGTGAAGGCAAGCATGCTGACAGAGCTACTGTAGCATGGGGAGCGTTTCACTCCCTCTCTCTCTGAATGAGAGTGTGAGAGAAGAAGAAATGGACAAGAGTGAGAACATTTGCTACATCACCTTAACAGGATTCAATAATAACAATTACTGTCATGTGCCAGGAATGGATAATTCTCTGGCCTTTCACGCCTTTGCACCTGTGTGCTTACACTGTCTTTATGGGGAAAATGCATTCAGAAATGGCAATAGTTTTTAGCACTTACTGTACTTGTATGTAATTACTGTTATTATTTGAGGTAAACTTGGGATGGAAAACCCAGCTCAGTACCACTTACATAGTATGTTCATAATGAAAATAGACCTATATCAGAGCTGGGCATTAGGCGGCCCACGGGCCACATGCAGCCCGTTGGCTGTGACTGAACAGCCCACATGAGGTACCTGGCAATTGGAAATTAATTCAACCACAGCGCTTTTATTTTGAAGGAGATGTGCGTGCGTGCGTGCGTGTGTGTGCCTGCACAGAAATTCATTACACAAAAAACACTGAGTTAAAATAAACAATATAAATAGGGAATAAGTGAGATAATGGAGTTTTTACCATTTTTGACCGCTATGTTTGACTTACTCCACAATAACAGTCTTATCATAACACCAGTAGCAGCTCAAAACCATATTATTTACTGCTTTTTATGAAGTGATGAAATTAATATTGAGCATTATTAGGTTCAGAGTATTGGTCCGGCCCACCGCAGCCTTCACAGTATCTCATGTGGCCCCTTGGGAAAATCAATGGCCCACCCCTGACCTATATTATCCTATACAACCACTGTGCGATACCACCTAAATCGAAGTTAAAGAGGTTATTACATTATTACTGTGCTGGTGCTGATAGCAATATCCATCCAGAAAAGAGGCATTGAACTCTAGGGGGCGTACTCCATATACTATACAGAATTATGGACAACTGTGTGGAAACTTTACTTTTTTCTCTTTTTTTGCCATAACCAATAGAGTTGCAAAGTGGGAGCAGGTTGTTGTTTTTTTTAGCACCCTTGGTTTTGGAGATCCCATTTATTTTCTACATAAACAATGTTCGGTGAGTCACAGTTGAAGCATTTTACTGCTTGGAAGCACATAAAAGTGTCCCAGTTGAATCATCTGTTCAGAAGATGAACAGAACATATCTGGTTGTTCAACAAAATGTCCTGGACCTTGAAAAAGTAGTTTTGGTGCCTAAACCTAAGAAAATTGTTAGATTTCATAACGTAACTGTGTATAAAAGAGGGAAATCAAACATCACGCTTCTCTTCATACAAGATAAATGTAACATAATGTGCTTCACATAAAAAAGGAGAAAATAATAATAATAATAATAATAAAACAACAACACAGAAACAAGCAAACACCCTCCACCCCATTTTAGACACATTGATGGTATCATTTGAGAGAAAATGTGGGGGAAAGTACATTTAGTATCAGTGTCTCCTCCCACTTTGGTACTCTATCTAGTTCGCAGTCTCTCATACATGAACCACACTTTGCAAGATATTGCTATTAGTGATCCTTCCTTTGTTTAGAATGAGATGTATTCCCCCTTGTTCTTAATCTGGCCCTACCAAATGAGCCCCATTATTATACAGACGGATGGAAATTAGCTAATTATTTCCCCCGACTAGTGGTCTCACACCATGCCATGTTAGCAAATGTGTGAGCAGGAGAGCATCAGAAGTCTGCTACTGACTCTCAATGTCTGAATGTGAGCAATCATAACAGAAGTGCTATGCAGACTTGTGATTCATGGCTATTGATTAAATATAATAAAATTCCAATGTCATGGTGGTGTTATTAGTTGAAACAGAAAAGACCACACAAACCACAAATTGATTTAGATGGACGAGACTAATGAGGTTGTACAGTGATAGTTGTGGCCACCCATCCAACCAAACGTCTCAAAACAATAAGAAATATGATGGGTAAAGAATACTAATTGAATCAATAGTACCTCCACACCCAATGAGAGGGAGTACAGATACAATAAGCAACTACACATATCTGGTATATCCAAATATCACAGATGAACAACATAGTTTAAAGTTACATGACGGGATGGGAAATGTAATAAC
The DNA here is from genome assembly GCF_030273125.1 of Centropristis striata. Classification (NCBI taxonomy): domain Eukaryota; kingdom Metazoa; phylum Chordata; class Actinopteri; order Perciformes; family Serranidae; genus Centropristis; species Centropristis striata. Next base: position 14,052,367 of record NC_081533.1, read on the forward strand.
CACAACAAAAAAGAACAGCAAATAGGTGGGGTACTTTATAACCACAGCTTCAGTTTATTAGATGTAGGTGAATACACCATGAAGTCCCTGTTGGCGCCCACACAATTTAGCACAGAGATCAATGACGCCAAAACATTTTCATTAGGCGAATTGTACCCTCGTCATCCACTGTATTTTACCATAGATGGGGGATTTAGATCTTTAATGGACCTGTAAGTCGAGTTAGATTTGCAGAAAGCGACCAGATCTGAGTCAAAGTGCAAAACGCTTCACTGTTTAGGGCTCCACAGGTTGCTGCAGCCTCTTAATCTTTTACTGTGTAAACATTATAGTGTTTCTCTCAACACAGCATCATAAATAACAGTTTAAAAATATACATATATATAAACATTGTTATATAACTGAATATAGTAAATTATCATAGGGAGAAGGGGTGGGATTTAATGAGCTGTGGCTTCTTCCCATTCCTTTTGAACACAAATAAGTGTTGAGTCTTGTTGTTTCATTTTGTGTTGTTGTCTTGTATTTATTGTTGTTCGTTTGTTTTTAATTGTTCATCTTTTATTTTGTGTTCAAATAAATGCTCAATCAGTCAGTCAATCAATCAATCAATCAATCAATCAATCAATCAATCAATCAATCAATCAATCAATCAATCAATCAATCAATCAATAAAACAATCAATCAATCAATAAAACATTGCAATTGGTAATGTTGTACAATTGTTGAGTTCAGGCACCAAAATGACTTTCTTAAGGTGGAACAGGGTTGGGCCTCAAAAAACATTTCTTCCAGGCATAAGTTTCAACAACTGGACACAAACTCTGAGTTGTTGTTTGAAAGTCCTTGGTTTATTTTACTAAGTGCCTTTCTAGTTCTAGACTTTACAATATTCATAATAGTCTATTTCTTTTGTAGGCTTTTTTTTAAATGATGGCTTGTCGACTTTAATTCAAGCCTGCCTCAGGTCTCACCACCTTTAATAATGAATTAATTATGATACTGTCAGGCTGCCCACATGTACAACTTAATGTAAAAGTTGGTGAAATAAAAAAAATCACATCTTTTGTAAACTTTTCCTATTATTTTTCTTTCTCTGTCTTGCTCCATCATCCAGGACTATTAAGGTTTTTAGCAGTGCTTTTCCAAGACCACATGCTGTAAAAGAGCGAGAGTGCTGTGCAATTATCAAGCTTTCTAATGGTGTCCCTTCTCACGTATGGCCTCAAAATGCTATTTTCTGTTAGTGGTCACAAAGAAAGAAAAAAAAAAGACCGAGCCAGCCCACTTCAGTAAAGAGCAAAAGAGCTCGTACACATAAATGGAGATAAAACCACAGGAACTCACCGGTGGATTAGAAGAAGCAATTTTCTGCACTACTTTCAGAAATGTTATCAACAAAAGGACAAACTGAGCTTCATTCCCAGAAAAATGTACGATGTACAATTCTACAATGTCATTTAGGAGATGCTTTTATCCGAAGCAATGTACATTTGAGAGGTAGTACAACACAACCAAAGATGAAGTCAAAAGATGATGCATGTGTTAGTGCCATGGGTTAGGTTTGAGTCAAATAAGACGTAAGTTCTATCAGGTAGTGTAAATAGTGCTTGTTGGGGTTTTTTGTTTCATTTTTTTATCCGTGTAGATTATATGTGAACGTGTTTAGTAAAGAGATGAGTCTTTAGTTTCTTCCTAAAGATTGAGATGGTCTCAGCAGATCAAATGGAGTTTGGAAGTTTGTTCCACCACCGGAGAACTACAGAGGAGAAGAGTCTAGTTTGAGACAAAGAGCCCTTGAGCGGCGAAGGAGCCAGACGCCTTTCACTCAAAGAGCGAAGTGAGCGGGAGGGTTTGTGGACCTGAATAAAGAAGTTCAGGTAGGTAGGAGCTGTGCTGTTGCTGTTCCGTAGGCAAGAGACAGTGCTGTGTATTAATTTGAAGATGTATTAAAATATCTGACATAAAGCAGTTATATATGCATCAAACATGTTTTGATAAACACACATAAATCTGACCAACAGTCACAGTCTCTTTACAGGAAACTTCTGCTTGATTAAGATATGAGCAGCTCTGATTTAGGAAATCCCACTGCACCATTTGAGAACAATAACAGGAATAGGATTACTGAGGAGTTGCTGTTCGAACCAAGGGCCTGTTTTTGTGTATCCTGAATATTGTATCTGTTTTGTGATACTTGTCAATAAATCCTGCACAAAGCTGTCTTTCTAGAAACTTTTGTTGTCTCTTGAGCCAATGCAGAGAGATGAGTAGTGGAGTGACATGTGCTCTCTTGGTTGAAGGACAAACCCACCGCCGCAGTCTGGATCATCTGCAGAGGCTTGGCGGTGCATGCAGGAAGGTCCTGTACCAGAAGTTGTGTTGATGGTAAATGGTAAATGGACCTGCACTTATATAGCGCTTTTCTAATTTTCTAATTGCTTTGCGACTACTCAAAGCGTTTTACACTACACACACATTCATACTGGTGGCAGAGGCGACCCTAAAACCTCCTGGAACCGGCCCTGAAACCTGCCACCATTGGGAATTCATTCACACACCACAGCATCGAGAGCAATTTGGGGTTCAGTATCTTGCTCAAGGATACTTCGACGTGTAGGCTGCAACGGTCAGGGATCGAACCACCAACCCTTCGGTTAGGGGCCAACCAACTCTACCAACTGAGCCACAGCCGCCCTGATTGCTTGGTCAGGTAGGGTCTAATCTTCCTGATGTTGTTTAGGAAGAATTGACGCGATCGGGCTGTTGGGGCCACATGAACCTTAAAGTCAGTTGGTCATCCGTCATGATACCCATAAGTTCCATGCAGAGCTTCTGGTCACAAGTTGCATGGATCCAAACTGAATATTAATTGGGTGATACTGTCATCCATGTAGAGATATCAGCAAGGCAAGCAGAGATACACTCTAAGAAATGATTCAAGGAGCCTGTAAATGTGACAGTCATATCAAAGTATGCATACTAAATAAAAATGCTGAACATATTATTATTATTATATATTAATATATAGTATTTGAGTTGACTACATCAAAATTCATTAGTAGAACTCCAACAGGAATCTTTGTGTAAAATATCCACGTATAAATTAAGTTTACTTCTTCGAAATAAATTAATATTTGACTCACAGATTACATGGTTTAAATATCTGTAATTATAAGTGTAAAATCAGTCAGTAAAACACATTTTTTTAAGTAAATCATAAGCAAATTTGCAGTTATATCCTACAAATGTTTTCAATTATATTTACTCAGTTTGTTAAGTGATTTCCACTCAGTTTTCCATATGGTTAATATAATATTTCAGTTATATTTATTCAATTTATGTGGTAATTGAGCCAAGTCAATTCATTGAGATGTACGTGAAAAAATAAAAATATAAAATAAATGTACTCATCATTCATATTTTGTGTAACCAATTTGAGAGCTGTCAAATCAACTCAATATTTTTAAGTGTAAAAATGTTGCACTGATTGAATTAAGGACAGGAATAGCTGGGTATCAATAGCTTAACAGTGGTATGTGAAACTACCTTAACTCGCCCCTGTCAGGTCCTCACGGCACGGTGGCCAATAGGGAAGCAGCTGGTCTATTGTAATTCACAAGAACCTAAAAACAACACGAATCAAAACAAAACTCAAACAAAAGTGCCAGAAAAACATACTAACCTGTTGCTGTAATCTAACATCAAAATCAGTGCTTGTTCAAGTAAAGAAATCAAATCAGATGGAAAAAAACTGGGAAAAGGTTAAACAAAAGCAACATTTCTGTTGAAAATTGAATGTTTACCATTGGATACAACTTTGTTGTCAGATTTGAAGGGTGTTGGACAAATACAGCCATATATATATATATATATATATATATATATATATATATATATACAGTACATCCCACAATATCCTCCTTGATTTTGATTGGCTTGTGGGTAATTTCACATATTCAAATTGCACTCCTGGCTGATGAGGTATACTAAGTGTCAATCAAAATCCATGGCTAATTAAGCCCAGAAGGAAACTGGAGTGCTCTGAATTTTTCCGTAATTATTATTTATTGGGTGCAAAGACTAATTTTATCCAGCAATGTGCATCTCCATTAAAGTATTACAGTTTTGGCACAATTCTCACAAGAATGTTTGTTATTTGCTTGATTTGTGGAGGGTGGAGTGGGAGAAAAAGTCTAACCCCAAAGTTCACTTAGTAGCTTTTCTGGAGCTTTCATTCATAGCAAATGATCTTCATCCACACATCCAGTTTAGACAGTTAAACAAAGTCCATTTAGCAGCAGTTGTGGAACTTTTGATCATATCACTTGACCTTTGTAGTTTTAAGAGTTTGCCCAGTTTTCATGGAATTATAGATGTATAATTAAATTTTGTCTGAGAACCCCACCCTTTCCCACCAAGGTAGTTCATGAGCCAGTGCCGAACCTCAAACCAGATTTGTGCATTTTAACAGCAAAAACAACTAGCTCTCCTACAGGAAAAGTAGTTTAACAATGGCACCAACACTTGGCAGGTCCAGAATCATTTTACTTATTTTTTTAATAGGTGGGGTCAGGGGCAGGGTGAGTAATATTGAACTCAACATTCATGTTTTTGTTGTTCAATAAAAATAATTAAAACTTGTTAAAGTTCTACTTCCAAATAAATCTGTTGAAATGTCATGATTTTTAAATTTTGAATATTTTCAAAATTCCCCAGCTTAATTTCCCGTGGATAGTTTCTGGAAATTCACTGAAAATTTCCCACCACTTTGCAACCCTACCCATCATAGTCTCCGCTCCCAGGACTTTTATCATCTCAAGGTTCCTAATGTCAGAACAGAGTTAGGGAAGAAAGCTTTTAGATTTTCAGCTCCGAATACTTGGAACTTATTGCAACAAGAGCTCAAACTCCAAAGCCTGATATCACTAAATGTTTTCAAATCCATGTTAAATTCCATCACATCCAGACTTCAGGAGTGTAGATGTTTTATTTGAGTGCAAACACTTTTAACCATTTTTTTTCAATTCAATTGTTTTTGTATGTATTTGTATTGTTGACCAATGTTTGTGACTATGTGTTGAAACGTTCTATGTGCTGCCGTTCTTGGCCAGGTCTCCCTTGAAAAAGAGATCTTGGATCTCAATGGGACAAAACCTGGTTAAATAAAGGTTAATAATAAAAAAAAAAATTGTGAATGTTAAATCAAACTAGTGGTTTGTGGTGAAGAAAAACTGTCTTCATGCACTATGATTCAAGCGACCAGTCCAGTATTGTTGTTGTTGTTGTGCTTGAAGTTGGCATTAACCGGAGGCGTATATGGTGACATACTAGCTGTACCCCAAAGTCAAGGATCCTTCCTTGGTAGGATCCTTCCTTCAGAGTCAGGTCCTCCAGAGGCGAGACCAGAGTCCTTCCTTTCACTGGTGTAACATACAAATGGAACAGCCTTCAGTGTGCAGCTGTGCATCATTGCGTAACTGGACGTCCTGCTTAAATTCAGCGCCACAATTTCAAAATCAGTTCATAACATGCTGTGTCTTTGGCATCAGCACTCTGTATTTGTGGAAATGGAAGAAGATGCTTTAAGGTTGAATCTCCATGATTTAGCAAGTAAAAGCCACTAAGTGGATTAAGCCTGAATATTTCATTGATCCTGGCTGAATTTGGCTGCTACTTAGTTTCATAAAAGCAGTGGCACATAACTCACCATGGAAATGTGTTCTGTGATTTTTTTTATTTTTTATTTTACAGTACAGTACAATAAGTTACTTATAAATAACAATAACAGATAATAGCGGACTTTCGGTCCCTGTTAACACAATAAAGAAATTTATAACTTTCTGAATGGCATAGCAGCGTGCATCATCATCTGATGCTTATATATGAATTAACAATTAATAACTTTGGCGACTGAGACGGTATTAATTAACTTAACTGGCAATTAATCAAGATGATATTTATCATCTTTTAGCTAAATATTGTGGGATTTATCTATTATAATCTTGTTCTTATATGATCTGCTGGCAAATAGAACAAATATCCCTAAAAAGTGTCAAGTCTAAAAGTGATATTAACATTTTCTCCTATTAGTTCACATTGAACATTCCATAGATGCATGCTATATGGCAACAGAGTTCAGGCCATAAGGTCATCAAAGTGGGTTTAACCATTTTAAAAATGCATTTCTTATCATGTGTCTAATAGATTTCTTCAAGTTGGTTCCATGGATGAGCATACACTATACTTTTTTACTTCAGCCTCTGTAGATGGGGTACTTTTTAAATTTTAAAGTTTAGCCCAGTGGACAACAAAGGTCACAGGGTCTTGAAAATCAACAGTTTGCTCACAGTGAGAGAACACAGAGGTGCACAGAAAATGTATCAGAAGGAGTTTGGGGTCAGGAGATGAGAGTGAAAAGTTTGACCTGATACTGCTTGAGTAAAGGTCTTAAGGTCACATAAATCAATATGTTTCTTTCTCTTGGGCTCAATGAATACAATAAATGTCAGTGTGTTGAAATGTTGGTCACAGATAAAGAAACCACATGTGGAGTTATATGGGGCATCAATTAATATACTCTTCCACCGTTCCTCCATGATGGCCACTTTTTTAACATTGAAAGTAGACATTGTTGAGGATATTTCTATGCTGCCAAACTCAATATGAACTGATACACTTGCAGGAAAACATTATTCTATCTATGCATAATCTTGTAAGTAGGCTACCCATATTATTTAATCAGTGTTAAGTACTGAAACAATTAAGTGATTAATCAATTAGTCAATTAACAGATTTTCAGCTTCTTAAATGTCATTTTCTCTGTACTATGTTGGTCTGTTGGTTGAATAAAGCAAGGGATTTTAAGATGTCTCGCTGGGCTCTTGCAAATGTGATGGGTGGTTGTTGTTGGGTTTTTACCCTTTTTTTTTGACATTTTTAGTTTTTCCCTTTATTCCATTAATTCCATTTTCAGTTTGTTTATTAACGGGAAGCAGTGTCTTGTTCTAGGTCTGCAATCTTGATTTATCCACATGAATTTAAATCTATTTTTTCAGCCAAATGATGTAAAATCATGTACATGTTATTAATAATATGAATTGGAATAATCCTGTTTCCCAATAATAAACCCATATCAAAGAAAAACTAGACTGTGTGTGTCTAACAACTTTGTTATACCCAGAGACTGTATATAAATAATGGACGTAGTCACCTTGGCGTCACCCGTTGGTTTGTGGCCCGTTGGAAGCATCGAGTTCAGCGTTACACTCGTCGCCATCTTGTGTCGCCATCTTGTTTCTGATACGGGGAGCAGACCATATTTGGACTGTGGAGGAGGAGAGGGATCTGATCACTGACTACAGCCTCTCTACACCTCAACCTGACTGAGAGAAGCTGCTGCTAATTCATGTTAGCATTAACTGGAGCATTAACTGGGATGTTAGTTATGGCTAGCAATAAACAAAAACAAAATGTATGTTACTTACCTCAGAAAAATGAACAGCGACTCCTTCGAGTGTCTGTTAGTGCAACCAAACGCTGAACAAGACGTTTTTATTGAATAAAACGTTCAAATAAACTGTCATTAAGTGAAAATACAGTGAAAGGGTCAAAGTTATGACACTAAACCGCTAAACGTCCTTTTTTATATCTATATAATATTATATATAACTTTGCCGTGGATACATTGCTCTGCTTCTCTCCTGATGACGGCTCGCCTTTTTAGAGACCTGTCAATCAAAGGTAGCCACGTCCCAAATCATATGATTCTTTATCTTATATTTTCTTCTGAATGGGGCCATTATTAGAAGTATTGACATCAAATTGTCTTGAAGAAGTTTTTTTTACTAGTGATTGAGACCATAGTGTTGTTCTGAAAAAAAATTCTGAGGTAATAAATCAAGTGACAAGTTTTCAAATTTTGCACTGAAATGAATGCACAGATTTTTTTTGCAGCCAAACTCAGCGCCTCCTGCTGGAATTTTCGGTAGAATGCAGCTTAAGGCACTTCCTGGTTTGCCTCCCTGCTCAGACCCGGAGTATGCCCATAAAATGACCCATAGAACTCGAACCCTATATCGTCATTTTTGAGTGGAGACCAGTCTCGTTATACCAGAAAATATAACGATATAATTGTGTAATACACAAATACCTACACATTGTGACCTGTCACCTTGACAATATGAACAGTAACATGACCAGCTGATTCCAGCACTGTGTGGGCGGAGAGATGATCTAATTAGCACCACTGTGAAAATAGCAGTTGGAGTTTGTCAAACTGCCAGAGAAGAAAGTCTCTAACTTATTTCCAGCTGTCAGTGCTTCATGGTGTACATTATCTTATGACACTGATAATATATTTGTTGAAATAAAAGTGTAGGGTGATCATAAGCAGCAGATGTCCATGTAAACAACATGACATGTTCCCATTTTCAGTGTAGACATGATGTTAAAGACAAAATAAGAGGTTCAGCCCTAGTTGTGTTTATATGGAGTAGACTGGCACCATGAAATACTCTGTTGTATTTTAAAGCAGAACTGACTTTTCTGCAAGGGCAAGTTATACTCAAAAGTTGAAACAAAGTTAAAACAGTGTTGCTTCGCACTGCTCCATGCTGTCAGGTCTGATTAAGAATCGAGTTTAGCACTGATTTAAAGCTTGAAGACAAAAACAAAATAACAGATGGGTTGTCTCTTTGTAGTGAATATGCGGGTCCAGAGAATAGCATTTTAAGGAATACATTAATATTTTTGTCGAGTATTTTTTCACCAAGCATCACTGATACAATTTAAGCGGAGAACAAACATCTGTTAATAATTAAAGGCCGACTCCATCTGCGTTCTTTTCTGGGTTTTTCAAGTGGAAATTCCCATTCAGCCGTAAGCGAAAAGCAGTGAAGATGGCGGTCAGCATGGTCGCAGTTTATAAAAGCAGCGACCAGTAATGGCTGGTGAGCTAAGCTGCTGTGGACACCACAGTAGATCAGCAACTTTCATGTTCTGCAAATGAAAATTATTATGTTCGTCAAAGGAGTCTGGTGGCTTATAAGAGAGGGATACAATGCCTTCAGTTCATTATTGCAGAGGGCCGTCTCCCGGCAATGTAAAGTGGTGAATATATAATAGAGGTAATTATTGGTTTAAGTAGGCCTATACCCTATATTTAGAATATTTTCACAGCAGCGGGGGACCATTAGAAGTTGTGTGTCCTTTGACAAACAGTAATTATACCTCTCAGAACATGTGAGTTGTTGCTATACCTCGATTCCACAATATATTGTGTGACCTTTAGATCCAAACTAACAATGTGTTGCTAATGATGCTAAATCTGGTGCAGATTCGGCTGTTGTTGGTAGCTAGCTAACTGACAATATCACTCAGAAACCTACGTCAGGTCATGTTGGGAAAAACGTTTTCAGAAAGGCTTGGAAAAATACAATTTGACCGAGAAACATACCTACTAGGTATAAAGTATACTTTTTAAAAGTATGTGTATTATTAGAGCAGGGATGGGCAACTGGAGGCCCGGGGGCCGCATACGGCCCACACCCTCACTTGAAGTGGCCCTCAGTACAACTACATGCATTTGAGCATGAAATCTTAAAAGTGCAGTGTGAAAATGCACAAAATGACTTGCAATTAATGTTGGTCTGCTGTTCTTACACTGACAAAAAAAAGAAATCACAGTAAGTGGTTATTTTTTATTTTCTTCAAACATTTTGTATTCCTATTTATACTGTTATACATGCATTTGAGCATGAAATATGTTAAGTTACTGCACTGTAAATATATTTAAAATTGCAGTTTCATCATATCTGGTTAAGTGCACGGTCCTATATGTGGCCCTGTGGTAGTGTCCATGAAAAATTGTGGCCCCCTCCAGCATTTAAGTTGCCCATCCCTGTTCTAGAGTATAAAGTGTAAAGAGCTGGACTTTGGGCTTATCTTATTCTTGTGATCATAAACATTGATCTGAAGCTTAATTCTGAACCTTTTCCACAAAATAGTTCTTGAATGAATAAAAACAGCAAATTCTGATCAACCCATATCAATTTCTGGCTTAAAATTTCAACTTCCTGTTTAAGCCCAACCCACTTTAATTTAAACCCCGCCAATTCTGAGGAAAGATGCAGATAATTGTGCACTCACTCATCCCTAACAGATTGCAAAATTCAAATTTCTGGACTTTAAAACATACAGAATACTACTGGCAAGCTACAGAATATAAAAATCTAAAAAATCAAAAATAACAGACCTGCCCTTTAAGGTCTGTGTGCTGTATGAGACCATTATGGAGCTGCTATACTCTGGGATTTGATCACTTCTGACCCCAGATTCATGGCTCATCCTGGTAACTCTCTCTGGGACACTCTCTCCTCTTCCCTATATAATCCATCTCCTCCTACTTCTGATCCCTGACCCCTCAACCACCACCCTTCCTTATTCCCCCACAGCAGTCAACTGAAAACACTTTACTCTCACTCCTCTCTTACTCACTCCAACCTTCAGGCTCTTTTTCTCTGAAGGTAGTTCTACTGGGCTTCAGCTGTCTGGACCTAATGGAAACCACCGCTCTTCCCACACCTTTGAGCTCCCCGTGACTGATAAGGTCAAGATCTCCAGCGGCCGCTATCTCTGGCTCGTGTGGTTGTTGTTTACTCTCTGAGTTTCGGGTTTATTCTTCTCCGTTTGAAAGTATTCTTCTCTGTCCCTCTTCATGCCTGCAACTCAGCAAGCCTGTATTTACAGTATGTGTGTGTGCTCGCATGACCGTGTCATGAATCAGCCCATTGATGTTTCTGTGAGCTTTCTCGTCAGCCAAAGGAGCATACAGCTCCTCCAACATCCAACTGTCTGTATCCACTTCAAAGGCAGACGAGAGTAAGACAGCTGAGCTCAAACAGCAGAGAAGCCTGGATGTGACTCTGCCTGTGGGTTCTTCCATTCAAAGACCCTGACCTGATTGAATGCCTACGTATTTGTGTGTGTGTGTGTGTGTGTGTGTGTGTGTGTGTGTGTGTGAGAGATACGTTCAGCTCTACCACTCACACACTCCAAGTTCAGACATGAAGTTCGGCAGTGTGACGGGCTACGTGAAGGACAACACACACACACACACACATACACATTCTCTTTCAAAGGTGCATAAGGTCAGGTGTGGAGTGCCACAAATGGGTGAAACAACACAGATAACAGGGAAACAAGAGGAAAGTGGCCCCGAGGGACCCTACTGACAGCCTGCTACTACTACACACACACTACAAACCTTGTGTGTGATGCAGGACACACTTTCAGCCTGAGCCATTTATACCAGACTGCTGTAATCCCTGTGACTGTAATTCTACACACATCACTGCTAAACTGTCTGTATTTACACGACTTAGTATAAGAACTATGGCGTGGGGTCGTGTTAATAAATCCTTATTTTCTAAAGCACTTTATGCAGGTGCACAAAGCCTGGAAGTTGTTTTTTTAAGCACCTTGGCATGGCAAAAAAAAAAGTTCAGTTGGTTTCATCTTTGGTTGTGTAATATGTTCACATAAAACTCAAAGAACACAAAGATACCAATAAGTAATTTTCTTTTTCTTTCATGGATTATGACAAATATTCTTTACATATGCAGCATTTATGTGCATATCCATATAAATATGCAATGTCATTTTATTCAATATTAAATAAAAACTTAGATGGATAAATACTGTATGAAATCAAGAGAGGGCTAAGAAAAAAATCCTTGAAAAAAATGAATGAGGCAAATAACATAAAATGTATTTATGTATTGCATACAACTATAGTGGTTATATATACAATATACAATATATACAACTCTTATTTTATAATTCCACATATTTATTTCCAGGTTGTTTTTTTTTCTATAACGCAGATTGATTCCACTTCTTTTCTTATTTCCATTTATGATAATCAAATGAATAGGGCATGGTTATTTTTTACAGATTCAGACCAAAGCAACTAGCTTGAGCACACCACAGCCCTTCAGCCTTGAGTTTGCTGATCCGGCGGGGAGTCCGGGTAGTCCGGGATCAGACCTCTGACTTGTGGGATCCGCCTCACTTCCTTCTGCTAGGGGACTCCACTGGGGAGAGAGCAGACAGCAGCTGTGCAGACGGACCTTCACTTCGCTGCTGTAGCAGCTTGAATTCAGCCACAGCGGGGATTTGATGCCGGACCGGCCTCGACTGCATACCAGATCAGCAAACCCAGCCTTGTGACCCCTGGTCCTGAGGTTTGAGCTGGCCGGATCCGAGAAGCTAAAGCTGCTCAGAGAAGCTTAATCTCTGAAGCTCCTGTTCGCTCTCCTCATGGCGAATGAAATTGCTGTGCGTAGCTCTACAATAAAAGTAAGAATTTATGTAATTAAAATGGTAAAACCAAGAGACAATCATGATGTGGCAGTCAGTTTTGATATTGTAGCAGGGCGTCACAAATGTATTCAATCACTTAATAAAAATTGAGGATTTTTGTTTAAGGTGATGATGTTATAAATGGTGAAGACGCTTGAAGCTTAATTTTAAAACCACAATAGAAGCTAAAATATAAAACAATGCAATTGAGTACAGCCCTAGACAGACAGTCTTTTAATAAGAATCTTTTTTGCATTTTTTTAAGGTTAGCTTTCTAATAATACAGTATATTATAGCTGAGATAGTAACTGAAATCTGATGAAAAACGTTACTGCCAGATTGAAGTTAAAATGGAAATGAACACCTCAATTGTGCAGTAACTGAGTTTGTCATCTTTTGAAAGATGGCCAGAATTCGAGATTAGACATATTATGAGAAGCATATGTATACGCGTCATCTTGCTGACACCCAAACAAACTATTGAGTTCTCAACGAGATGAAAAAGAGCAAAATCCAATCAAAATGGCATTTTGAGCTACAATGCCTCTTTCGTTCTTACTCCTCCGTAATAATTAACATTACACTCAAGCCCCGGCAGATGAGGACCTTGTAATGAGGGTAGTGAAGTAATGATATCCCATTATGACATGCAGATCCCTTGCTGAATGCACTGCTAGAGCTACACTCTGTGGTGAGGCAGGTTACTCCACCAGAATACACTCAGGCAGTAGCAGTTGAGTCCTTCATCCTCATACAGCTCAATTTAAGAACGTCAATATGACCAAGGGCACTGGCAAACACAACTGGTAATTGACGCAGCAATCATATTACATTCAGGGCCAGGTAATGTTCATTGCCGTGCTATTAAAATTGATTTTTGATGCGCAGGGAAGACAATGCTGAGTTTATTAGCAGCAAGAGGAAAAAAAAGAACCACGGTAGGTCGCCGTAATGTGAGGTTGGGGTGGGTCACTAGTACACTGGCACTATTTGTTTATTTGATGTTCCCAATTAGCGACTCAGTGGAGAATAGAGGATAAGAGATGTAACTGAAAGAGAAATACAATTTGGAGAAAAAAGCCACAGAGAGAGCAAGAAAGCTTTGAACACCTGGGCCACGCAGGTGTGTCCCCAGCACACATGGTTTGTGTCAAACCAAGGTCGCAAGGAGGGGGTGCCTCACAGGGGCATAAATAAGGGGAAAAAAGGCAAGGACCTAGGTTGTCCTTTTATACAAGGTAATTTAAGTCTGTAAGAGAGGCCAGTGGCCTTCGAAGTAAATCCAGGTAATGAGAAAAACTATCAGGTCACCAAATGATAAGTGGAAAAGGGTCTAGCTGCAGAGCTCCGGTCCCGAGCTTGGAGAACAAAGTGACGTTTGACATTGTGTAAGCTCAATTAATCATTAGGACACAATAGCATCCGTTTAGTATTTTTAAAATGTGAACATGACCTTTGTAACTTATAAAGTTAGGTCATGCTAAGAAGCCATACATTGAATAACTATAGAGACTGTATTCCAAATCAAACAGGTCTGCAATGCCGCACTTTCCGGTGTTTTCACAGTCATTTTGAATAAGATCGCCTCCACCAGTTTAGGTATAATTGATTTGTACATATTTAACAATCTACGTGAGAAATTTTATCGATGTACATGGAGATTTAGATGTCGAACTACAATACGAAAGTAACTCTGATGAGATAAAGCAGTAAGAACGCTTGGGCAAAACTCAGGCGACTATCTTAAAAGTACATCTTTATTTTAACTGTACTGTATGTACTTATTTTGATGAGTACGGTCCGGGTGTGTTGATAATGATGGTTGACAACGGTGGTATTTATTTGGCTTACCCAGAAACATCCAAATTCCCCTGAAAAACTCAGCAGCGCCCACTGTTTTACAGCGTTAGATTTGGGATACAGTTAGCACACGGCTAATATAGCGGCTTTAGCGTCCTTTTGCCGACTCTGATAAACCAGAGCCTAACGTACACGGTTAAAACAATATAGCCTACGGTTAGAAAGATAAGAAGTTAGACTTTAGTTTCACACAATTTAATTAACTGGAAGTAAAACATGATCATTTATATTAGTTCATGTGAAATTTTGATAGAATCTGAGCTGAACGGTGTCCGATTTGGGATACAGTTACGACAGTGACCTGATGAGTTTGCTTATATTTGCTAGCTATGCTAATGTTAGTAGCAATGAGAGTTAGCTGAAATTATTATTTAAAGCCTTTTGCATTTTTATTATGTGTTATTGTTGAACTTGAAATTGTATTTGTATATGACATAATGATCCAAAGCTAAGATGAGCTTGCTAGTTAGCTGGAAAAAACCTGATATAATAAAATGTAATAATTTCTGTCCATGTTAGCATTAGTTTGCTAACATTAGCATAGCTAGCTAATGTTGGCAAACTAAACAGTTGGTTATTTGCTGCATTACCATACCTAACTTTATAGGTTACAGTTGTATCCAAAATGTAACGTTTCTCTTGTTTGTCTTTGTGTAACAGGGGGAGGTAGTGTACCTTCATCAAACTTATTAATATATGCTATAATATACTAATGATTGCATCTAAACTATATTGGCACGTGATTTTCCACAGTTGGTCCCAGTGCTGGAGGTAGACCTGAGCTTGGAGCTACAGTGGGAGACTAATGGAAAAGTAAGAACTAACATAACTGGTTCATGATTAAAAAGGACAGGTGCTGCCATCAAAAACAAATTAGCATAATATCTCTGTATCACAGTAGGTGATTATTATTTTACTGTAGCCTTTTCAAACCATCCAAAGCCATCTGCTGGTGATGTAGCAGGATTAAAAATGGCCGCAGTGTTCGGCTGATAATTACATGGTTCAGCTTCTTTACCGTGTGCGAGCATATAGCAGCTGAATGGCATGTGTTAGTATGTGACGTTATTTATTGCCAGGTCAAGAAGCTGAACTTGGATTAGCATTCCTAATGAGTTAAGGTAATTGGCCATGTCTGCTGGTGCACCTATGCTTTGTGTGATAGTCATAAACGGTATGCTGAGGAGAAGAGAAGGAAATATTGATCTATCTTTTGCTTTACACAGAAACTGGTGCAAACAAGGCATTTTGAGGAATTTTAGTTGAATTTTTGAGCCAGGGAATTAATTGTGTGTTTTATTCAGGAATGAATTGAGTTTGGTGTTCACACTTTGAAGCATTTACAAGCCCCAAGTGCTCAGGCGGGAAAAATATTACAATGGGCAAGCATGAAAAATAGAAGTGCTTGCTCCCTGTTAATTCCCTCTATTGTACTGTACAATATTTCCTTATTGGTGCATGTGAAAAATGAATCACAACATTTTCATCCGTGGGAGTTTTTGACCGAGCCCGAGCTCCCTTCTCTGCTTATCCTTCCATATCATGCTTTCTGGGCTTTCACCATGCATGCCGCCGCTGATAGTGCTCTGTTGGGGTTTTTATGCTCTGTGTCTTATCAGGTCAGGGGATTCCACCGAGGAACGGCGGCATTGTCGACGCTGACCTCCCCAAAAGTCACACAAAAAGGAACTAAATTTAGCAGTTGCATGCGGAAAGCTCCAAGGAGACCCCATTTGCAATTCAAAGGCAAATTAGCAAATCAAACACTTTGTCAATGCCAAAAGAAATTGATGTTAAAAAATTGAGTGACATGTGTTTAATATTGAAAACTTACCTTAATCAACACATCATCAGCTAAAAAAAGTAATAGCCCTTGAGTGGAGGTAACGTTATGACCTTGGAGGCTTTTTTGAATGCAACGTCATCTACATAAAGACAGATTTTAAGGTCATCACTGTCATATCCAATCTGCAGAGTGACTAGTCAGGATAAATGAAATTACAAAGATATCAATGACAACTGCCCTTGTACTAAGTCAACGCTTTCATCCGTGTGTACTTGAGTTTTCTGCAGTAGTCAAGTGGCAGGGTCTCACAAAGTTGAAAGTAATGTGAATAATAGATTAGATGAATGTTTAGGTCCCAGACATGGGTAGATGCTTAACTGTATAGACAGGACTGTGTCAGGCACATCAGAGAGCATATTATTATGCATCAGTCACACACATCTGTCATTCAGCACACATACAAATACAGTATCCGATCAACGATGGAGGACACGGTAAAGTTAGCAGCTAGCAGGTCTGTCAGGCTGTACTTTGACACAGTGGTGCATTGAGATAAATGCTAACGCAAGCATGGCTACATGGTCACAATGACAATGATGACATACTGATGCTTAGCAGGTATAATGACGACCATGGTCACTGTGGTGGTTTAGTGCAAAGGTTTTCAAACTGAGCTGGGCAGCAGGGGAACACGGTGGAGTTAAATCGGAGGCAAAGATGGTTTGTAATTGTGTATTGGACTCTGAGTGCAACCAAAGTAGGGATGATCTTTAAACAATACTGTGCCTGAACACAGCCTGTGTTCACACAGTATGCACTGAAGGCCAGTCTCGTACTTGTTGGCTATTGGTTTGATGACAGTTTAGCCTCTGGGAGCAATGGATTATCGGAATGGAATATTTCAGGGGTTCCAGTGTGGCCAGATGATATTTGGGCCAAGACTTCCTCTTCCGTGCACTGATCATTGTTTAGAGTTTGATTAGCAACTCAAGATGTGAGAATGTTGTAGGAGTTGAGAGACCTTGTCTAAGACTGGGTAATCTTTATAAACTGACTCCTTCAGACTAATTAAAATTTAAATCTAAAAATTAATAAAGCTAAGTCAAAACTAAAATCGCCCTCACGCGTCAGCCAATTGGTTCTAAGATTGCTTCTTAGCCAATGTTTATATGTGATTGGTCAACATGCAAAAAACACTTTCAACACTTTTGATACCAAAATCATATCTTGTTGCATGCAGATTATGCATTCATATGAAGATATGTTTATAGAGATTACATGGAGGCAATTATGGTACTTGAAATTGATCAAGTGAAGCGATTTTGAAATCAAGAGTGTAACAGCCTGAAACCACA
Organism: Centropristis striata; assembly: GCF_030273125.1. NCBI lineage: Eukaryota > Metazoa > Chordata > Actinopteri > Perciformes > Serranidae > Centropristis > Centropristis striata. Next base: position 14,069,731 of record NC_081533.1, read on the forward strand.
GGAGCTGAACCAAAACATTGGAAATATGATGATTACTACTTCAAGCTGAGTTTTACTCGGACTGACAAGTGACTCATCATGGCCTCAGTGTGTGATTTGTAAACAGGTGCTATTGATTGCATGCACCCTGTGCAAAACATAAAGTAGAAAAATGGGGACCAGAGCTGTTTCAAAAAGAGATTAGAGTGGTGGAGGAGTTAAGCAAGATGAACCTGAAGGCAACCAAGGCCTTATACCAAGCAACACCCAATTGTTCTGATAGCCCAATAAAGCAATTCCCAAAGAATTCCAATTTGTCCGATGGGTCGAATTCCTTCTGAAAGCCTCTTTGCTCTGAAAATACACACTATCCCTTGAGTTTTTTTTTTTTTTTTTGCATAAGTTTTAACCAAAACCACTGTCTTTCACTAACCTTAACCAAGTGTTTTTTGTACATAAACCCTACCATTCCTGAACTACAGTGTTGTCGCACCATAGAACATAATTCTGTGGGTATGTTTGGACTGTTGGGTCTTCTGCACAATAGGTTATTGTTTTTGGAAAAATGGCCTGGTGGACTGATGGAATATCAATCGAAGGAATAGTTTTTACTGTTATTGGGCCGTTGGTACAGTGGGACATGGGAATAATGGGCAGTCCCAACGTTTTTGCTCAATAAGATCCCCAACCTTAACGACAGAATAGACCACCCATAACGAAACACATGAGCATTTTACAAAATTAGGGATTTGCGGCGCAAGGTACCGTGGATTGTTCTAAAAATAGCACCCCTTATTATACATACACGTACGGTTCGCGGTTGTAAATAAGGCTGCCAGTTTGTTAAATTTAGGCTAAAAAAACACTGACCTAAGTTTAGGGCAAAAACCTTCCTGGTTAGACATTATAAAAGACAGTTTAAACAATAAATAAATGTATGTAAATGCTGGAAGTGTAGTATTTACAAGGGTGACGTGAGCCATGTAAGTTACGCAAAAAAAAGGAGGTAACGTAAAAAGTAATTTACCTCTTGTTTTCACACGGGACACCCGATTCTCCTGGGTGAAGTCCGCCTGTTTGCGACCAATCCACCTCCCCTCCCTACTGTGATACCTGCCATTTAAACATCGCCATCGACCATACTGTAGCATACTACGTCCATAAGATGGCGGTGGAGGACTATTTTGCCGCTTGTACAGACACTTTATATTGACGTTTTTAAGGGACGACCAGTCGCTTTTTGCCATTCCTGCAGAAACTTGAGGCTCTTGGAGTGATTAAACGCAATGAGCTGAGCAATGCCAATAAATGATTAAAATGCTTTACTCTTATTAAAAACAACTACAAAAAGCCACCCCAAGGCTACTAAAAGATTCTTTGAATGGGGCCTACAGTACTTGGAGCCATACATTTCTATCCAACTTGAATGTAATAGCAATCAATCATAGACTGATTCAGATATTTCAGTCTGGAACAACCTGGTGGATGGTTTGATAACCCGACAACCAAGCCGTCGACATTGCCATCTCTAGAGCCGTGGCTAAAGACACATTCTTGCATTTTCATGTGTTAGGTATGTCATCATGCCTTCTATGAATTGTCTGCCATCATTTCCAAGGGTCTTTGATTGATGATAACAGAAATCCATGACAGTAACTCAAGTTCACCTCTGGATCCCAATCAACACGGACACAGACAGTTCAGTGAATGGGCTGTTGAGAAAGGTAGAGTGAAAGAGACTGAGGCAGTAGCTCCTCTGGGTAAATGAGCTCATGTCGATGCAAGTGACCTGTAATTATAGATAAAAACCCTTTGCATCAGACCATCATCTGCATCATTGACTCCTCTGCCTCTCGCTTGGACTCTTAAATCACTTATCAAACGGAGCTGGTACAATTCCCCAGGTCCTTGTCTCTATGTTTGCTGATTCTTCACTCACCTATTTTACATACACTTAAAATACTCCACATCTACATACAATAAACGCTCTTACACCTTGATTCTCCTTGGAGAAGAGGTTTTTTTTGAGAGAGAGAGATAGAGAGAGAGGGGGAGATTGATTAGTGTGTGAGAGCATCCCTCTGTATAATGGCAGAAAGAGTAAAAGGAGATGAAGGTGGCGGGTTAGAGGACAACAATATGTGCAAGTGTGCTCGTTATATCTTGAATCCTCCCACAGTGTTGTTACCAGGAAGTATTCCGAGAGAAATCCTCTGAATACCTCGCACGGTATGACAAAGCCACTGATACCTCTAAACCAGCTCTTCAAGCCTTGAACACATTCAAAAGGAAATTGTTTTTCTCTTGTGTGAACCAGATATTTTTGGCTAAAGGGTCTGTGATTGGATATGGATCGCAGCTGGCGACCCTTCTAGCTGTTGGAACTACAATTACCAGCATCTTAAATGTAGTTATACGAACTAATTGTTGTTCAGTTAATTACATTTCACACGGTGCTCTTTCCGTTTGAAGCTGAGGCTCAATGCAAGGTAGCTGTTTAAGCTTCAATACCCATATCTTTAGCTTTGTATTAAAAAAAATCAAGAGTGGAAAATTATAGAAACCGCAGCGAAACAACAATGATTAATCAACTAGTTGTGTTTGATTGCTCTCATCTACTATGAGAAAATTTGGTTCATTTTATTATTAGTTGTGTGTTGTACAGTATGAAGCTTATAAGGCTAACATTAAAGTGGAGGCATACCAGCAGTGATTGTTCCGTTTATTATTACATCGACTTCCACCTGAGAGCAACTTTAAAGTCCTTTTTCCAGACACCTAAACGATCCCTCCTTTATATCAGAAATTTAGCCTTTTCATGTTGTTTCAAAGACATTGCCTGCGATAAATGTCGGGGTCACATCCTCAAAGGGTTTTAAAAGCCAGAGAGTAAAGGTCTGGATCTTTCATCTGGCATTCACTAAGTGTACAGAGAAAGAAAACGGTGTGAGAGAGCATGCACCGGTATTGATGGCGGCCCTCCCTCCTCCACATGAAGCCGGATGCAAATGGTCAGGCTCCCCTTGAGTGCCTGCATGCTCAGGCCTCCCAGCATGCTTCCTTAAGCGGCAAAACTTAACGGATTATTGAGCAAGCCACAGTTTGAACTGGAACACTGGCCTTGGAAGTCAGATTGTTTGGAAGTTGGTCTTGGACATCAATTAATGTCATGGAAAAAAATATTAGACCATTGTTTTTTTTCCATTTCTTGTTCATTTTAATGCCTGGTACAACTAAAGTTACATTTGTTTGGACAAATATAATGATAACAACAAAACTAGCTCATAGGAGTTTAATTTAAGAGCTGATATCTAGACATTTTCCATGGTTTTCTTGATAATAACCAAAATCATCATCAAGAAAACCATGGAAAATGGCTAGATATCAGCTCTTAAATTAAACTCTTATCAGCTATTTTTGTTGTTATCATTATATTTGTCCAAACAAATGTACCTTTACTTGTAGCAGGCATGAAAATGAACAAGAAAAAAAAGAAAACAAGGGTGTTCTAATATTTATTTCCATGACTGTACATTTCAACCCCTAAAACACAACATGTCATTTTCTGCTGCCAGGCGTCTCACAATAAAAACAATCACAAAGGATAGGGTTTAAATATGGCCCAGCAGAGGTCTCCTCCTCTCCAAAACAAATAGTGATGAAAACCAGAAAAAAAGGTTAAAAATCAATGTTTCTCTTTCAAAATAAGTGTTTCTCCAACACTGTTTGGCAGACAAATGGCATCCGGGAGGGGCTGCGTGCTGAGCAGCCGCTAATGTGTGCTTGGCATGTTTCTCCGATTACTTCAGAGGATTGATTCAGACATCATTTGGCTAAAATTCTCCTTCTGGTTAAACTATATATTTAAATAAGACCTAGATATAAAAAGTGTATCATAAAATGTGACTTTACACTGCAGACCTGCCAGTAGAGAGTTGCAGTTCTGTGGATTGCTCGGTCAGGTAGGGTCTGATATCTAGGTTTGAAAATTGTTCGTAGCATTTGGGATGATGTAAATACACAACTCAACAAAATATGACATAGGTCTAGTCATTTTTAGCAATTTTTTTTCATATATATCTTTATTGGGTTGTCAGGACATAATACATATTCAATCAGTAAGGGTACAATTCGCCCATTTTCCCCCCTTTTAGAATGATTTGGGACAAAATGGGATCATTTATGTAACATGTATTACGATGTAGAGCAGAAAAAACTACAGTATGATGTTGTGTATCAAATATATAATCATTCATTTTTTTCCTTGGGGTGTGATGATTATAAGTGTCCTCGAGAGTTATGTTTCTGTCATAATTGTTGGATTTTGGATAAAGATAAGTTCAATCCCACTTGAACATTGCAATAAATGTGCAGCTTTTCCACTCGGGCATAACTAAGTGCAGGGAGGAACAAATGGCGGTCTTTCACCCAGGAAAGCAGGGTTCGCATCCCGTGTGAAAATAATAATAATAATACATATTTATTTGACATTAAGTGGGTATATATAGAAAATTTCTTATTTGAAGTGTTGAGTATCGGGATAGGCCTAGATAAGTATTTTATACTTCAGTCTACTCCCTTTTTTTCGGACCAAAATGATAACAGGAAATGCATACTGAATATTAAGTTAACTGGTTTTTATTTCTATCTTATTACTTAGATGGGGCAGATGCATGTAGGGCTATATATACTTTATGTGTGTAAATGTTTATATGTTTATGTACATCTGTTTAATGGTGCCTATGTGAGTATGTGTATGAATATGTATATGCATCTAGCCTACGCTGTTGTAGTTTATGTTTGTTTATTTTTTTCAGTTCGAAAATAATTAATAATTAAAAAAACAAAAACTAAACAAAAGTAAATTACTTTTTACGTAACTTACGTTTGTTGCATAACTTCTGTGGCTCACTGTTTTTGAAATACGTTTTTTTAACGTAACTTCCTTGGTTCATGTCGACCTCGTAACTACTTCACTTCCCGCATTTACTTACATTTATTTACAGTTTCTGTCTTTTATAACGCCTTACCAGGATGTTTTTGCCCTAAACCTAGGTCAGTGGTTTCATAGCATAAATTCACAGAAACTGCAACCTTTTTAGAACCATCAATCGTACATGTATGTATAATGACGTGTGTACTATATTCAGAACGATCTGCCGTACCGTGAGCCTCTAAACGTGAATTTATACAAATGCTTGTGTGTGTCATTGGGTGGTATTAACAGATGGTCTATTCTGTAGTTTTGGTTGGGAACCTTGTTGCATTTTTAGAGAAACACCTTGTTTGCAGAACTACCTATGTCAAGAGTTTAAGTCATGAGGTAAATTTTGGATGGTTGCAAAAACAATAGATCTTGCCCATACAAGTTAACACTTTTGGAAGTCCACTAATTGTATTGTAATTGCAGACATTGTGCACACAGCATGATAATAGATAGCAAAATGCATCATCTCTATGTTGCATGGCAACAGCTGAGCCCAGGTAGCAGGTGTGAGCATTATTTTATTCAGGAAGTGTGTGTAGCCCCGTGCTGGCATCCATAATGGAGCCAATCCTTCAGGGCTGCATGTGAATCTCCAAGCAGCTTGAGCCCTGAACGCCAAGGTGCATTTGCTAACACAGGGGTTTCATTAACCCCCGTGTTAGCGAACAGTTATAATGTTGGCAGCTGCCAGATGGGAACAGGGATGGTGGGATGGTTCACGTCATCACATAATGTGGCAGGTGTTGTGCAGGGAAAATCCTCAATGCTTAATGGTATTGTTATGAGTGGGACAACAAGAGACAGGAAGGGGCAAACAACAAAAAAAGAATGTCTCTGGGGGAATAATTCTGGGAATCTTTTTTATAAATTTACAAACTCATCTGACAATATTTATCAAATAACAGTTTATTAGCCATCCCTATTCCCTGTGTTGCTGTTGCTTTCTATTGCTTTGGAATCATCAAACAGAAAAGGGACTTTTTTGTAGATTGGGGTTCTTTTTAATCTTTTTAGCAGCTAATGAAGTCTTAAAATTAAGCAAAACATCAAAGATGGCACGCCATGGAGACATACTCCAAGTCAGATCGGTTAGGCTGTGACCACAGTATGCCTTGTCTTCAACACTCTTTGCCTCAGTGGGAGCCGATAAAGGTCAGAATATGCTTGAGGGGGAGTCAACTCCAAAAACTGCACAAAATATTTGAGCCTCTGCCTTTTCCCCAGATGCTGGGGCAAGATTTTTGAGCCTGTTTCTGGTTATAAAGTACATGTCAAGTAAATCTACTGTCTCAACGATACAGAAACATAAATCAGGTAATTTGAAGTAATAAAAACATGCCTAGCAACAAGAGAAGTCCCAAACCCTCAATCTTTTTAATCTCTGTTGTTCCATGGCAAGGTTTTTGTAATTGCACAACACTGGAGTCAATTTGATTTGGTTTATGAGACATATTAATGGGGTTTGCTGTGTTATTCTTTGGATGGTGAACATATCTCTACATAAATAGACAATTCATGGCTAAAAAGATATAAAGATAGGACCTCACTGGCACCATTAGACCACTGCTAAAGCCCAGCAGTGTATATATGCCAAGGGAGTCTACAAAGCCAAACATGGCATGCTCCAATCCGAGGCAGCTGGAGTGTGATTTGTGGGAATCCACCACACTCACGAGTCCACGGCAGCAGTTCGAGACAAAGCCATTGCTTTGCCACTGTTTGTCATGTTGTTGGATCTTGCTCATGAATGGCGTCCATCAGTTGAATGCAAAGTAGGGGAAGCAACAGGTGTCGCTGCTCCCAGTTTGATTGGCTGTGCATGTAAATGTCTTGGATCCCTGAAGATAAGCGGTCAAACTTTTAAAGCCTGTGTGTAACTTCATCAAATAAAGTTACTGCTAAACCCTCTTAAGCTCATGCTTGACTCCCTCTTTGCTTTTTCCTAGACCCCTTTCAAGTTATCTAAAGCTATTCCCCAAATGATTCATTTCAGTCCAGCTATGGATTTTATAAACACCAGGCATGCTGTGAATGTAAGCCTCTGTGCAGACATAATTTAGCTGTCGCATGTATGAGCTAGTTATAGCCACCTCATTCTCCCCTACTGTCAATATTTAGACAGTAGACAGTGGTCAGTGTTCATCCCAGACCCTGCAGAGATTAATTTCCCCAAGGAAATTAGCTACTGATGTGCAGCAGTGTAAATTTTCCATGTATGGTGAATTGAATTACCTAGCCTCCATCAGTATTTACAGAGAAACACATATTTTATGCGAGTGCCAATTATAATATATTTTGAATTATGGAATGAGCTTCTTAAGGGAGATCGGGGCCGCATACAATTTATTGCTGGACCTGCCATTACGGTGAGAAATGGGCATGACATTTGCATTTCCCAGTGCGTTTTGAATAACACGTTTTATTCTATTTGGATGGCATTAAGCAGGGAACTGCAGGGTTTTATGAAGCGGAGGCAGCTCCTGTTATATGGACTCTAACGACAAAGAGATGAAGAGCTGATTCTGTTGAGTAAATGCACTTCAATTGGGCAGCCCGTGTCTTGTAGTGCATTTGTATCCCAGTGTGAGTTTGTTGTGAATGAAATCTGGTGAATTATACGTAACAATAGAATTATCTAAGTACTTTTTAGACCAAAGAGGTACTTCATCCTCAGAAGGAAAACCTCTCGTTTATCTATCTTTGACAGAACTGAATGTGGGTTAGACATACGAAGTAAGGGAATAATGGTGTAACAATTTGAGAAGTTAAAGAGATTTTACTGTATAGTAAAATTTAACATGTATGCATCCAAATGTACTGTATTCGTACACTGTAAATACAAGAAATAAACTGTAAGTAAAGACTGTAAGTTGGAAAAAGGAATCCACTGCAAGTTGCCAGTACAGCATTTTACCAACAGTCCCACTTAATTGGATTGCGTATACTGTATGTGTTCTCAAATTCTGGGCATATGTATAAATGGTGAATCATTGAAGTGGTGCAAATAGTGTAAACATGCTGCCTGTTTCAATGGTGTCCTTTTAGAGTTCTGCTGCTGTCTAAACACTGACAGCGTTGATCAACCTCGGGGAATCTACTGACGTCTCCGAGTTCCAATTTGTCACCATTCCTATGTGCACTCAAAACACAGCTTTTGCACATATTTGCTGATGGCTCTCGTGAATGAGATGTTGCAGACATATCAAAGGATTTGCCGTTTTCCCACAATCCTCCTGCCATCTGCTCTGCACCCTCAACCAAGATGCTTCTACTGGAACACCCCCCACCACCACCCCTTAAAGCTCAGCATACAGTCCATGGCGGTCTATCAACGGTTCTTCATGTTGTTTTTGGATTTTCAAAATCTTTGACTTCATTTGTGAAGTTATTTATTTTATTAATACTGCTATATGTCGAAATTGGCATGTTGTGACTGAGACACCCATAGAGGGCAACAAAAATAACTCTCAACAGAGCGATTGAACTTCTTCCAGCGTGTCAACTCTGACAAGAATCCTCTAGTTTTATTCTGTAAAAATACAAATGTATATCTATGTGGATGATTAATTGAAGTGACAACATTCTTCTTCCAGCCTTTCATAAAAAAGCCAAAGTGCCAATTCAGTCATACTGTTCAACAGTCTTTGATCAACCAAAGTGTGATTTTGACAATGATGTTCCGCGACACCTTTTTTCTGCTGAAGATGTGTCATTTCTTTAGAGAGACAACTGTCAAGAGGAATGAACAACCAAGCTTACTATTGCACATGTTAACATGGTTCTTGAGGCATTCGTCTCAGCTAGACACATAACTGTTAATGAGATGATAAAACATAACACTTGGATACACATTGCAAATTTGACAGTTGAAATCACAAGCAAATGCTTCAATAATTGGTCTTCCCGACACAGATATAGAGCGACAGTACACAAACAAAACCGTAGAATATCAGTGATTCCCAACCAGGGATGCTTTTACCCCAGGGGGTACTTGTGCAGTTTCCAGAGGGTACGTTGAAAGACTGCAGAGTAGCTCAACTAATTGGAAAAAATGTAAATTATGATTTCATTAAAAAAAACATATCCACGTATTAACATTAAAACAAGTCCAACTCCTGAGAACATGTTGCAGTAAGAGTGTATGAAAACTTGTTAGTAAGCGGGCACAGAAGTTTAAACAAAGTATGAATAAATTGTAGAACATAGCTAAAAGTAACACTACATAATATTTGAAGTAGTCAGCTACAAGACTGAGTTACAGTTCAAATAATTAGCTTCAAGTAATCGAGAATGTTTGTGATCATCTAAGAGTATCTGATTAATGGTTGAAATCATGAGCTAAAAGTTATGTTAATGGGTAAATGGTTGAAATAGTTAGCTTAAAGTGACCTTAATGGATAAACAGTTGAAATAGTTAGTTAAAAGTTATGCTAATGGTTAAGCAGTTGAACTAGTTAGCTAAAAGTTATGCTAATGGTTAAGCAGTTGAAATAGTTAGCTAAAAGTGATGCTAATGGTTAAGCAGTTGAAATAGTTAGCTAAAAGTTATGCTAATGGTTAAGCAGTTGAAATAGTTAGCTAAAAGTTATGCTAATGGTTAAGCAGTTGAAATAGTTAGCTAAAAGTTATGCTCATGGTTAAGCAGTTGAAATAGTTAGCTAAAAGTGACGTTATTGGATTAAGAGTTGAAAAAGTTCTGAAGCTAAAAGTAATGTCAATGGATAAACAGTTAATATAGGATATTGAAATTTTTGGGTCACATTAGAAATATATCAATTAAAATGTATTTGTTAAATTGTTCACAAAAAACATAGGAAAAAAATGCAAATTTTTAATTCTTTATGGTTCACCTTTGCCCATAATAACAGCTTCATTAATTTATCTCATCTTATCTCTTATCTCAACTATAACGATAGGCATGATTACACGACAGCTGTTGCTATTATAAACTCAGTGTGTCTGCTGGAGGTCAAACTGAGCAGCATCTTGTATTAATAACCACAATGAATGTATTTAAAATCTGCAACAGCTCTGCATTTGTAATCAATGTCTTCAGATCCATGACCAAGCTGAGCATACAGAACATCTGGTTTCACTGTTCCTTTATAATCCAAATAAACATAGGTGCTAGTTAGCTGACAAGCTCAGATAAATACCAGTCCATTTTTAAAATGACTTCAGAGAGCCAATTAACCAAACTTCTCAACCAAAAGTGATGTTAATGAATGAATGGTTGAAATAGTTAGCTAAAAGTGATGTTAATGGATGAATGGTTGAAGTAGTTTGCTAAAAGTGATGTTAATGGATGAATGGTTGAAATTGTTAGCTAAAAGTTACAAGTCAATGGAAATATGCTGAAAAGTAATATTCATGGATGAAAGCTTGAAATTTTAAGCTAAAAGTAACAATAATGGAGAAACCACTGAAAAGGTTTTCTTAAACAAACTATTGTGATAAAAAAACAAATAGTGTAAATGTAAAAACGGTTGAAAAGATAGTAATACGTAATAGATGGCTGAAATGCTGGTATTAATACTTGTTTTGTTACAGTAGTAGTCATACCGTGGCCTAATAAACATAAACAAAAAACAAAAAAACTATATATTTTTTATACATTTGGAACACACAATGTGAATTGCTGAAGGGGTAGGTGAGGTCACCTGGTGTGGTGGCACCTCGGATCAAAAAGGTTGTGAACCACAGACATAATTCAAACAAAACCTGTGTGGAATCTTGTTCCCCAATCTTAAATCGTGATCTGATGCCAAGATGTGACAAGTGCGTAACCTTGTGTGATTGGATCATAAAAATTGCCTTGAAGCATCAGGGCGAATGCCGGCATTAGAGATGCTGAGGTGGGTAATATGGAACATAAATTATTTTTCTATGTGGATGATACTTTGGCAGAGATGACAGACCCCTTGACCTTCTACACCTGATGGATACTAAACAACCATTGAAATGATCAGGGTATGGAAGAAACTCCAAGACTAGGGAAGTTTCAAATTTTGCAGCTAAAATGTTTTTATTTTATTGTAAGGATATCCAAACCTGTTAGATGACGGATCAGATCGTTTTGTGTGTTGACAATATTCTTAGTTTTTTCCAGAGTACTCTACTAGGGATGTGTTGCCAGACTTGCATCACTGAAATTAATGTTTTATCACACGGGGCGAAAATCTGTCTGAACTGATTGGCATGTGGACATTTTGTGTAGATGGCTTGAATTACGATTGGTTCTTTTACATAATTACAGTTTAACTGAAAATAATTTAGTGAAGTTCCACATTGGAAATAATGGGTTGATGCTCTCATATCTTCTAATTAATGTGTGTTCTTGTGACTTTGAGGATTTGATGCCATAAAATAATACAGTGGGGGAAAAAAATAATTTACGTGACAACTATAATTGCAGCTTCTGCCTCTGAATTCATTATTTATTTAGTTTGATTTCTTGGTTTTTATGTGGTCATAAACAGCCTGTCGCTTTGCGTGTTGTGATAATTGTTATTAAAATAATATTTGCTTTAAGCCTGCATAATACTGTAGAACACAAACGCATTGGCATTCAGTACACTCGAGATGACTCACAATCTTCAAATCCAGTGTAATAAATTAAGAAAATTAATGATGGATTGTTTCTTAAACCGTAAAGGAGCTCTGCATGCATTAACCATACACTTTTACTAGACTGTAGTAGGTCCAGTGACGCTGTGTGTGTGGAGTCCTTGTGGGTGGGCGGGGCATGAGCACTGTGTACCTGTCACCTTATGTAAATGTGACTCTTTATTAATGGCAGGGCAGTGGCTCTGCACCAATGGATGTCGATGTGTCAATGGGGGCCGGACCTCCCTTGTGACAGTCCTGATTAGTGGTTGTGTGCAAGGGTCATTTCAACTACAGGAGGACATGGTGCATTCACTGACAACACTACTAACCATTCTCACTTCATCTTAAAGGGAGAGTTCAGATGTATAGAAGTGGGGTTATTTGAGGCACCAATCCATAGTCAGTGGACTGCCTAAAGTAGATGGAGGTCAGCACGCCCACAGTTTGGAGAAGCAGACAGGAGTACTGGCATTGTGGCTAAGCAATGTACTGCTGTGGACAGGGGCAGCAGAAACATGTATTCCAGACACCTATAAAAAAAACCCACCTTAACCCTTAATAGGACACTCATTGAAATACTTGCAAATTCCAAAATATCAACCCTAGAGAATATTGGAGGATATTACATACAGCCAGAATGTGTACATACGGACCCGGGGGAGGGGGGTAATATTTTGAGAAAAAAAGTTTACAAGATTAAAGTTGCAAATCTATGAGAAAAAAATGTGCAGATTTATGAGATTTAAAGTGGTGAATCAAGAAAGAAAAAAGTTGCTTTTTTCCCACTTTTTTCTCGTAAATCTGCAACTTTTTCGTCTTGTAGATTTGCCACTTTAATCTAGTAAATTTGCAGGGTTCCCAGCTCTCCCCGGGTTTGTATTTTTATTTTTATTCATATTTGGCCCTAATATGCCATCATAGTCAAGTTCTCCTCATACAAGTCATTGAAAAATGAAACAACTGTTTCTTACTGGGGGGTTTTTTCTAAAAAATTTTCACTTTTACATTGGAGGTCAAGGTCAATAAAGTTAATATTATTATATTATTATCATACTGATTGGTCAAATGTCATGGTGTCACCATCTGTGATGAGCCTGATCTTTGCTGATTAGCTGGAAGAAATCCATGTAGTTCTACGACCAAACAGAGAGACATGAGGACCCCATTTGGACATCCACTGAAGTTACCAAATATAGTTCTTCGCCGGATAAAGGGTTAATAGAATGAATTCAAATTTAAGTGTATGCAATAGACTAGACTACCCTGACTGGTTAACCTCACCATCACACAGCCCTGTTTAAGTTGATGTGAGGGGATCACAAGCTGTTTAATGGTCACATCAAAGCCACCAGACTCCATTGATAAAAACAGTAATTTTACCTTGAATAACACAGGAGTTGTTGGTCTACCATGACATGAATCTGTTAGTTTGTTTGTGTTATTGTGCGATTTAAAATTTCTGCTTCACCAAAGCACACAATAACACATATAAACTAACCAATCAAGGCTGCCGTAGACGAGCAACTCATGTCTTCTTCAAGGTGAAATTACTGTTTTTGTCAATGGAGTCTTGTCCTCTTAATGTGACCATACAACATCTTTAGTTCCCCCCTCATATACTTAAACAGGGCTGTCTGACTGCAATGTAAAGCACTGAAAATAACTTCTGGATGCACTTCCATGCCTTTTTAGAAATTTGAATAAGGGAGGAACAGAAAAGGAAAATCCCCTTAGTAGATGACAACATGTGTCAAAAATATTAAGTCGATGGTTAAAGCCTAAGTCATTGTTAGTGCCCGCATCCCACATTCTATAATTTTCACAGCTTGGCATGGAAATGGCTTCAGAAGTTTGGAATTTGATTAATAAATGCAAAGCCAATTCATATCCATTTATAGAAATCCTGATTGCCTGCTAGTTATGATCTCATTGAGGGAGTGGGAAAAGGGACATTGGCAGTGTGGCATTGTCATTTTCCAAGTCTAAACTGACACCTGGGGCCATGCCGTGTCCCTCCAAATTCTCTGACAGCAAGACAATGGATGACAGCTTGGAAAAAAGAATGTGACCATACACGGCTTTGATTGGACAGCCAGTGGAATAATCAAGTGCTTCAGCTCCCGTTCCAGGAACATTATTTGTAATTTCCACTTTCATTTGATTTTCTACAAATGAATTTTTTCCCCGGCACATGTCGTGTCAGAAACCTTTTTTGCTGCGGATGAATGTTCCAGGACAGTTTTTTTTTTGTCGTTTTAACCATTCATTCTGCAGTGGCTTCCTTGGTTTTTATCCTTTCCTTTTCACAGTTGACCTAGAGAAGAAAAAAAGATTTTTATGAATGCATCAGAAGATCTTAATGTGAACATTTAAGAAGTTAAGCATAAGCCAAATCCAAAGCACTGGGCGACAGGAGGGGAAAAAAGTGTGAAATTGTAGAAAGTTGGACCGCTTTGTTTATTTCAAAAGCTTTCCTCTCTCCCTGGTAGGGATTTCTGAATGTGATCTTAATCTGTTTATTATCTTTGAAGGCATTTCACCTATAGGACCTTGTGAATAAGCCTAATCTGAGAAAAATAGCAAAATATTGAGTTCTGGCTGTGACTGATAAAACATGCCTTTTTTCATGCTGTGTTCCTTTCTCCCTTTTGAGGACAAACAGGCTCCTTTTAAGCAGCTAAAGAGCGCAAACCTTTAATCATAAAGCAAGGTGACCGCACATTCTGGTTATCAGGCTCACTCAGCATGCTCGCACAAACACACACACACATGCATACACAAATATGTATGCACACATGCTTTATACTCGCTCAGATATGCACAAAGGCACACAATATTTCACCACATAGACTCTCACCCACACACACTGCATACATACAGTATATATAAATATCTATATCTTCATACGTACAACTTTTTATTGTCAGAAAGTTTGCCTGTTATACAACAACTTCTCCCTCCTCCTTCTGATACACATGGAAACATGCAGGAACCTACTGTATGATAATATATTTCTTCCACCACATTGAAATTCTGTAGATGTCAGTTCAATATTTCCCTTTCCTCTTACTCGCAGGATTTCAAAAGATTGTCCCCCAACTTCGGGAAGGGAAGGAAATTGCTTTTAAGGAAAGGTTTGGGGCTGAACATAAACATACTGATGACTCTGATTTGGGACCATGGTTGCATTTTCTTCCAAGGTTTGGCATATTTCTCTTTCTTTGACAAAGCTGCCTTTTTTGGTCGTAAGCCTCTTTATCCGTATCCCATCATTTTAAAAGTAGAAATAAGCTTGTAAAACATTTTATAGTTGTTATCATATAAATTAGATGTGTAAAAAGGTGGGGCAGATTGACCCTAATTGAGTTAGCTAAAAGTGATGTCAATGGATGAATGGTTGAAATAGTTAGCTAAAAGTAATGTTAATGGATGAATGGTTGAAATAGTTAGCTAAAAGTAATGTTAATGGATGAATGGTTGAAATAGTTAGCTTAAAGTGATGTAAATGGATGAATGGTTGAAATTGTTAGCTTAAAGTGATGTTAATGGATGAATGGTTCAAATTGTTAGCTAAAAGTTACAAGTCAATGGAAATATGCTGAAAAAGTAATATTCATGGATGAGAGCTTGAAAATTTAAGCTAAAAGTAACAATAATGGAGAAACCATTGAAAAGGTTTTCTTAAACAAACTATTGTAATACTTAGCAAAAAAATAAATAGTGTAAATGTAAAAACAGTTGAAAAGATAGTAATAAGTAATAGATGCTGGTATTAACACTTGTTTTGTTTCAGGTAGTAGTCATGCCTTGGCCTACCAAACAAAAACAAAAAATATATATATTTTTTATAAAAGGAATATGTGAATTGAGCTTGTGCTTAATTTGTCCTGCAGCACAGGTCAAGGGACAGAAAAAAGTCATGGAACTTTTCAAAAACCACAGGCCCTAACAAGGCTGTCATTATAAGCAATGCTGTGCAAACCCGCCTTACACTGTAAGCAGAATATTGTTGCATCTGATGTGACAGCCACGACTACACCAACCCACAGCCATGGGACTATCCATGTTTTCATTAGTCATGCTTTCACCTTGCAGTACGAACACCCACTTTCTTAGCTGGGAGTCTTTCTGTAGAAGTATGACTAACCAATTTAGACACCAAACCAACACTGCAAAGACACCAAGATGTGACATGCTGGTGCTGCTTTTGTCCATTAATTGAGATGACGCCACCCTCACCAACGTCATTGGCTTCATGACTGGGTGCAGTGTTGAAAGCGGGGCCCTGTTCATTCCCATGAAAGTTGCTCAGTAGCAAATTAGGCCAAAAAAGTTTGACTTTTGTAATTGAAATTTCCCAAATCTTCTACAGCTCTTCCATGTCTATAGAGAAAGTTTTCTAGAGATTTTTAGTTTAGTGTTAACTTGAACAGGGATATTTAAACATAGGCTCTTTAGGATTATCAGAACAAGTTAATCAAATTCTGAAACAAATAATATCACAGGGGTTGTGGCGTCCAAACGACCCGGAAGTTGGGAGTCAACCATTCGGCCAGTCCAGTCTATTTTGCAAGGGCTTGGTTCCATTCAGTAGGTTTACAGGTTTTACATTTTGTACGAAGAAAGCACCACTATTTTCTCGTTATTTTGACTTTTTTTTCTTGGTTTTGATTTTTCTCATTTTTAATCATTTGTTGTGACTTTGACTTTTTTCTTTTCATTTTGACAGTTTCTTGTGACTTCACATTTTTTCTCATTATTTTGACTATTTTCCCGTTATTTTGACTTTTTTCATGATTTCGAATTTTCTTTCTTTTTTCTTCTCATTTTGACCTTTTATTCATGATTTCAACTTTTTTTCCATTTTGACTTTTTTCTCGTGATTTCAACTTCTTTCTTGTTATTTTGACCTTTTCTTCGTGACTTCAACTTTTCTCATTATTTTGACTATTTTCCTGTTATTTTGACTTTTTCATTATTTTGACTATTTTCTTGTTATTTTGACTTTTTCATTATTTTGACTATTTTCTTGTTATTCTGACTTTTTTCTCTTGCTTTGGACTTCTTTCTTGTTATTTTGACTTTTTCTTCATGACTTCAACTTTTTTCTCAATATTTTGACTATTTTCCTCGTCATTTTGACTTTTTTCATGATTTCGAATTTCCTTTATTTTTTCTTCTAATTTTGACCTTTTTATCGTGACTTCCACTTTTTTCTTCTCATTTTAAGGTGTTTTCTCGTGAATTCGAATTTCTCATTTTAAGGTGTTTTCTCGTGAATTCGACTTTTTTCTTCTCATTTAATCTACAGTCAAAATTGCAGTTTATGTCGTGGCAGGATCTGGCACGGATTAAACCTTGTTTAATTTCTCTCTAGTGATTTGGAGCTTGATTCTTTGTCTGGATTTTATTGCAAACAGATGTTCACACTTTACATTGGCAGACTAGAAAGCGATTCGCTCACATCCCACTCCATCTCTTTCATCAATGTCTCCCCCAACTGTCATCCAAGCCAAGTATCTGTGACAGCTGTGTGAACGGAGCCCGGGTGTGACAACGACTGACGGTGAACCGCAACTCCCATCATACCCAGTCCCTCGGGAGGGTGACGCTTAATGCTGACCTCCTCCATACCTGGATTATTTCTGTAGTTCCACCACACTCCCCCAACAGACATGGTACAGTACACCCTCCTCCATATGGCATCTCAGCTTGCTACGGTTCCCCTGGGAAGCCAAAGGCCTCTCACTTTGCTATTTCCAGACAAGAAAATCATGTTGGTGTGCATGTGTGAGGAGAAGATGCAGTCTGAAACTTTCTCAGTCAGGGGAATGTCAGTTTTATGAACATGATTTGGCAGCAGGATAGATAAAGATGGCCACAGTCTGTGGACAATATGTCTATTTCTTTTTTTTTTTATCCTCATGAGGAATTTAGAAGAGAGAGGTTGTCAGAGGGTGAGTGATTTCTCTTACATTTAAAATATTAATGGCGATTTATTACTTCCTTAATAATTTTGGGGATTTTAACCCATAACAAACCAGGGTGACACCCGTGTAACAAACACTATAGATCTTCTAGAATCTCTCATATTCAGCTTTATGCTTCACATTAACATAAATCCTTAAGTGACACATACTCAACACCCTGGTGTGGTGGTTATGTGACTGTGACAAAATATGTGTGTGACTGGAAACAGAAATGTGAAAAAGTAGCTAATTTCAAAAAGCTTATTTTTGTTACGAGGCTAAGTTTAAACCCATTTAACAATTCTAATCCATTAATAGGGCGTCCTGTATTACATTTAACTTGTTCTGACCGTATTTCCTGTCACTATCTTGATAAATGTTATGGAGATGCAAACAAAAAGGCAAATATTTATTTGTTTTCATTTATTATTCATTTATTATTATTTTGTTACTTAAAAACAAATCTGAAAAATAATTTGTTGTTAAGCAGCACTATTAATGTCACAATTTTGATAAATATTGTGGAGATGCAAAGAAAAAGTCAAATTTGTGTTTCTGTAAGCAGAAAATGTGTTTAGTTTATTTATTTTAAAATAGGAAATATTATAAACATAAATGTTTATGTCACTTTTCAGATCTTTGACATTTAGGGGTAGTATTTTTGTGTCTGTGGTATGTCGCCCATAATTTTCCTTTGAGGACAACTGGGACTGGGTTCTTATGGGTTAAAACATGGAAAGGCACAATTAATACATTTTTCACATTTTTTTCTTGTCATTAATTTATATTAGTGTGTTTATACAGTACAATTTATAAAATAATAAGAGATAAATGGCTCCAGGTGGCGAATGCCCATCGTTTTCGTGCCGATCTGAGATATTTATTGTCTGCAGTGGCTTGAAAAGACAATCTCTTACGTTTTGGCAATGATTGTGTCCAGCTTTGGTTCCAGCTGCTGGGTCATTCCAATGGGAGGTTCTGTTGGAACATCCTGGTTGTCTTTTGCACTTTTTAAATCACACTGCACTCAGATTTTGATGACGGAGGCTTGCATGTGGTCGTCACCTGCATATTTTATCATTTGCAGACATATTTTGCACTCTGCTTCCATTGAGATTTATTTCTACAAAATGTTGCTACAAAGTAGGTCTGTAGCTAATAATTTATCAGCATGGGACTTGCCTTCATATACGCATATCATACAGTCATGGAAACCATTATTAGAACACTTTTTTCTTCAATTTCTTGTTCATTTTAATGCCTGGTACAACAAAAGGTACATTTGTTTGGGCAAATATAATGATGACAACAAAAATAGTTCATAAGAGTTTAATTTAAGAGCTGATATCTAGACATTTTGCATGATTTTCTTGATAAAAAACAAAATAATTATCAAGAAAACCATGGAAAACACACTGAGACACACCGTGCACCTTGAATTTCTAAAAATGTTCCTACTGGAAGCTTGTTTAGATGTTAAATCAAGCAAAAAATACTAGTATCTCAAGTACCATCTTAAAAATGTTAATTAAATAGTATTAAAAGCAGTGGTGGAAACATTTTCTCATGTACTGTACTTAAGTACAATTTTGAGGTACTTGCACTTTTCTTGAGTATTTCTATTTTATGAAACTTTATACTTCGACTCCACTATATTTTGAGGAAAATATTTTCCTTATTACTCCACTACATTTAGCTGACAGCTTTAGTTACTTTTCATGTCAGGATTTAACATGAAAAATATGATCAATCTAAAGTGATTAGACATTGGTATTTAAATAATACCTCATAACAGCATATTAAGTAGTTAAAATGTGTTTGCAATTCTACAATGTCATTCAGCAGACACTTTTATCCAAAGTGACGTACAAATGAGAGTAATACAGTCCTGTCTTTACAAAATTAAAATGCTGCTTACATAAAAGCACCAATACAAATAATGTAATAATATATTTAGAATATATGAAACAATCTAAGTGGGTCCATTCTGCATAACAAGTACCTTCACTTTTGATACTTTAAGTACATTTTGATGCTGATACTTTTGTACTTTTACTTCAGTAAGTTTTGAATGCAGGACTTTTACTTGTAGTGGAGTAATTTCACATTGTGGTATTACTACTTTTACTTAAGTAAAGGATCTGAATACTTTTTCCACCACTTATCAAAAGTATCAAAAGTAAAAGAACCGATTATTCTGAATAAACTGGATGTTAATTATTGATGCAATATTGCGCAACCATTACTTAATTGTTGCAGCTATTATAGGTGAGGCTAATTTTAATAACTTTATGTATTGCTCAGTAGCTTAATGAATAACAATTAAACATGTCTTTCATTTTTTAATTTCTATTTTTTTTCTATTTTTTTTGTAATTATACTTTTCTTCTTTATATTTTTAAATTCCACTAACAAACATCATTATTACTATTATTGTAATTTAATTGTTTGTTTCATATGAAAAACTTTAAAATAAAATATATTAACAAAATAAATAAATAACACATCATCGTGTATGTTTAATATGCCCGCCATATAGGTAATATTTCCTGACCAGGATTACAAAAAATTGCTGGATTTTTATGAAAATTGGTGTTACATGGGTCAAAAGAGAACCTGTTGCATTTTGGAGCCGATCTGAATCACAGGATGGATTCCAAATGTTTTCTTTTTTTTCTTTATCATTAATATTCGAGACAGGGCATGACCTTGGCAGAAGGCTGCTCCTGTTGAGAAGCCCTTTAGTTATATTTTATATTAATAATTGGAAGCATTGGATGCACTTAACCTTAAAGGAAATCTCAAAGTGCTACAGGTTAAAAGTCTTATTATGAAAAGGATTATAAAGGATAGAAATAAAAATAAAAACAGTTACAGTAATAGCCTCTAAAATATAGTGTAGGAGTATAAAGTAGCAGAAAATGGAAATACTTAGTTACTTTCCATCACTTTTTTTATGACCTCAAGGAGGTCAAGGAGGTTATGTTTTTATGTCTGCAGGATTACAAAAAAACACTAATCTCCCAATTTTCATGAAATTTGGTGAAAAGGCTTCACACAGGCCAAAGAAGAACCAAATAAATGAATAAAAATACAAATCATTTTTCGGATTTCTCTGCACTGGGCATTTTTTTTTGAGAGAGGGCATCAGCAGGTTATTGAAATGACAAATTTTATTTCTAAATTACTGACAGGATATGCAAACTATTCCTCACTCAGGGCCAGATTGTGAAATTATTCAAAGTTAACTATAGCAGCTACAGAAAAGAGGAATCCAGGTGTCATGGCACTGACAAATCAAGCTGTTAAAAACAAGAAAAGGAGGTCATAAAATAAACCTTTTTGATTCCTACCTGCCCGACAGCACTTCGACAAGCAATGGCGCAGTGTGTCGTCCACCTTTTTACAACAAACTACCACTCGATCACACAAAGGGAGCATCACCTGCACACAAAGGAAGCAAACCGAATTAAACATGACGGAAAGATTAAATCAGCCTGACCTTCACATCTGTGAACACGCGCTGTTCACAAAATCAAGCTTGTGTTTTATTTAATAAGGTAAATTGCTTGAGTGTACAGTTACCGCGCTCCGTAAACGTGCAAGGACGCCGAAAAGCTTGCTGATGCTTTTCGTGCGGATCAATTCAGAAGGGCCTGATCACAGTTTAATCCACAGAGTAATTATAAGACAATGGACTCCTCCTTTCTGCTGCATGATAATCTCGCTCTGCCTGACGTCATGCTCCTTCCTTGTAATGTTTCCCAGGCTTTTCAAGGAAGCCAGATTCTCACAGCTGCCAGTGTTTCCTCACACTGCATGGATTGGAAGCTTCCCATTGTTTTTAAGGGGGGAGGGGGATCTGTTTAGATGCTATATTAATAGACATAAATGGACTTTATATACCCTCTTTGGTAACACTTTACAATAACCATCTAAGTAATGTTTATAGATGGTTTATAAAGCAATTATTAACAATTTACAAAGTGCTATACATACACTGTAAGACTTGCTGTAAATTTACAGTAACTTGCTGTATTATGATTGTACAGTATATTGCTGTGAAAACAATGCATTGTGGGAGTTTCCATGATTGCTCAGGCATTCCAACGGTCAAAATGATATTTTTTACAGGAATTTACTGTTTTCAGCTGAGCATGTCGGGAAAATAAAGCCGTTATTTTCTAAAAGAAAAAAAGTTTTATTTTATTTCTTTTTTGTCTGGGCTGAAATAATCACAATGTGTTGTTTTTCAAGTAATACTAATATAGAGTTTTCATGGATTAGTTGTAACAAAATTTAGAGTTAAACATTTAAACGTCACATAATTTTTTTTCTTCGTTACGAGACAGTTTGTCAGTAAACGAACCTGTATTTTTATAATACAGTAGATGTACTGTAAATTTTACAGTAACTTACTGGCGAAACTGCTGCCAGTAATTTACTGTTTTAAACTTCTTAAAGGTATATGAATCATTTCAAAATCATTAACATACTAAATATGGTGTTAAAAATGTAACAATGAGTGAAACTAAAACTATGAATAATTTATTAATTTTAATTTAATTGTTTGTTAATGGTAAAGTAACTATAAACTTACATTAATATACCATCTATTAGCCATTTATAAATTATGTTTGTAAGTTAAACATTAATAAATGATGTATTTACCATTCTAAATGGCCTATATATGATAATATATAGGCCATTTAGAATGAATAATATATATATATATATATATAAATATATATATATATATATATATATAATGTATATATATCTGTTTACCATTTATAAATGATGGTTATTGTAAAGTGTTATCCCCTCTTTTAGTTGGTGCTGCAGCTTGTTCGAAAGCATAGATTATATAATGCATGTGCAAACAATCACAAGTGGATAAGTCTTTGTAAGGCTGTGATATTCCTCTCCAGCACTCTTGATGCACACACTTAGACGCGCACAGAAACACACACACTTGCATTTGCATTTGAGCTAATCCCAGAGGTGTAATCAATGCGGAAATGCGTGGCATCAGCAGTATGACAGCATGCTGCAGCACAGCTAGCATAGCAATGAGTATCCAGCAAATCAAGCCTTAGGAATGGGAACCTTATTAAATAAAAGCGGGAAGGGTCAATACCAGCTATTGACGAGTCCATGAAGCCTGCACTTCAAAGGCTTTTCCCTTCCCCTCCCCCCCCTCCGTTTGCTTTTTACCAGCGCAGCAGGGAGACGAGTCTGCCCAGTCTGTGTCAAACTGGTATCCTTGAATGCTAATGCTACGTCCTTGGGATGTAACTTTGTTGTGCTCTACAAGGGAACTTCAAAATCCGATCGCAAATCAGTGTATAGAGGGATCCCTGGAGGATCTGGGGCAGATTGGTTAAACACACAGTCCAATGCACACTAGAGCAAAGCTTCAAGTGCACACACACAAACACCAAGCAATGTATATACGATGTCTGACAGCCTGAGAGTGTGTCAACACCAAGCCTCATAATCAATGAGGGCCATTCAAAGTGCTACACATGTCTGTAGCTAAAGATGCTGTCATTGTTGAGTGCTTTGCTTCCAAGGGCAGCAGCATTATGTATCGAGGCTCCTTCTCCTTAGTTTCTTTTGTCCTGTTCATCTTGTCGATATGTCCCTGAACAAGACCTTTTCTTCTACGGTCAAGTAGTATGAGAGCCAACAACAAACGCTGCTCATAAAGCTTCAACGCCCTTTGATCAAAGAATGGTTATAATGTAGGCCATTTAGTTTAATTAATCAAGGCACAATCAAAATAAAAAATACATGTACAAGAATCAATAGGAGCTCTTGTTTTGTCTTACTCTACTGCCCTTACTTTTAACAATGCAATGTTTGACTTGTGCTTTTTATTATTTTATCTCTTTTCTTATCCTGCTGTATCTTATTTGTATTTTTATTTCTATTTCCCTGTTTTAATTGACTGTTTTTACTCTTTTCAATTGTCTCTTGCTGTTTTTAATGTTTATGTAAAGCACTTTGAATCACCTTGTGTTGAATTGTGCTATACAAATAAACTTGTCTTGCCTTACTTGTCTCCCGCTGGGGCCCCCGACTGTGCTACTTGGGGCCGGTCTGGGGGTCCCCTGGCCTGCCCCCGATACTCTGGTCTGGCCTCGCCCCTCACTGCGGCGTATGTTGTTGTTGTTGTTGTCATTGTCATGATGTGTTGGTTTATGTTGGGTTGATTATGTGTATGATCTTGCACTGTGTTATTGTGTAAAATGTTGTTTTGTATCGCATCAAGCTATTATATTGTGTTGTGATGTCTCGTGTCCCCCTGTGTTATTATATTATATATTGTTGTTTTTTTTTCTTCTTTCTTCTTCCCTCTCTTCTTGCGTTTGCGCTTCTTGCTTTGTTTGCCTATTTACTTTTCATTGTGTTATATATATATATATGTGTGTGTATATATGTGTGTATATATGTATATATATGTATGTGTGTGTATATATGTGTATATATATATATATATATATATATACATATATACACACACATATATATATATGTGTATATATATGTGCACATATATATATGTGTCTGTTATATCATCTCCCTCTCATCCACATACACATACACACACACACACACACACACACACTAACACACACGCACATACACTTGTGATGCCTCTGTGCACATCGTTGTACTTCTGTGTTTTTCTTTGTTGTTGTCTGTCCTGTATGTCTGCTGTCTTTACTTGTGGTCCACATGGTGTAGTCTATTTGTCCCTCATGTCACCTTGTTTGTTATGTCATTTCAACAATAAATATATATATATATATAAAAAAAGTTTAATTAATCAAATCCACACTTTATTCATATATAAGACAGCTCATAATGTAATGACACTGGCTGCGGACGAAATTAATGAAATTCAATTTTTTTTTGTTTCCCGATATGACAACTAAAGATTGGGTAAATCTCAGAGAAGAGGATGAGCTGGAAGACACTGCGAGAGTTTGAGCCTTTAAAACGTCTTAACATTAGTGTAGCCGTATCACAGTTGAGCTTGAACATGTTCAGATAAATTTCAACAATAATCCTGAATGAGAAGTCAGACGTAACAGTGGAAGCTGGAATGAGGCAAAAGGGCTTAGAAGAGCTTGTCAGTCTTTGTTTAGATGGGTGTAAAATGTGTTTTTGAGCCCGTCTCTAGTTTTTCATGCTTTAATCTGCAGTAGGAGTAGTAGATAAAAACAAACAGTATAATAGAAGTGCATGTAGCCAATGTGACATCTCCCATTTGTTTGTGCACTACAATTCGAAGCCTTAAGTTTGATGTGTTGGCAATCGCCATCTTGGATTTTTGGAGCCAGAAGCGACCATATTTGGAAAAGAGGGCAGGGCTGGGGAGGAAGATGCTGACTCATTAGTGACTTTAAGTTCAGCCGAAAACAGAAGAAAAATCATTTTATAGGCAATTAACCAGTGTTGGGGGTGAAGCCATTACTCAGGTGACATTTTTGTTAGTTAGTTTTGCAGTTAAAGTAATTATTTATTTAGTTTTACTTTGCGACTGTGTTTCCCTGTTCCCCGCTTTCTTGGGCAAAAAAAGAAAATCCCAGACTCATATTCATTATTCATTTGTTTCATTCTTGCTGTTAATCCAAAGGTAGCCACGCCTCAAAGTATAACCTGCTTTACTGTCTTTTTTACTCGAAATTGGACCATAATTTACAAAATGAACACCATGCTACACTGAAAAAGACTATAGTTGTGATTGAGAACATAAAGTAATTGGGAAAATGTTTACAGAAGTAATAAATCAAGTGAGAAATAAGATAATTTTTTATACAATTGTACTTCTTTTTGCAGCCGTTAGAAAGAATGCAGGTTTAAGGCATTTCTGCATTGGCTTCACTTTTCAAACCAGGATGTTGTATAAAAGCAGGTTTAAATGACTCCCTGATGTTGCATATTGCTTACATAGGGTTATAAAGTCAATGGAAACTCTTTAATAATTATGAATAAATAAGGGACTTCAATGTATCACTGTCTTGGCCAAGCAGACAAAACAGGCCACAAATGGCAATTTGACAGTCAGAAACACAAGCAGTTTTGTAAGCTATAAATACTGTTAAATACTTGTAGAACAAGTGGAAGTCTTGGCAACAAAGAGATTAGGAGAAATAAAGCAGGGAAGTAATGAGTGGAGCTGCAATGTAAGGGAGAAAAAAAGGAAACGCATAAAACAGAGCAATCAATTCTGCAAATTTCACTTCAATCAAGCAACAACGTATCTCAAAGATATTGACCGGTCTTTTGTGGTTTTCAGTGTTGAATGTTTCATTTTTATTTGTGCCTGTGAAAACAATCACTTACAAAGCGAGGACTTTAACATATTGTCACACTGGAGTTATTTCATTTAGTTGCTCGCCGTCAAAGGAAACTATCGCACTTTGCCGCCCACCATTGCAAACTACCTTGAAATGTGTTGTACCCCGAGGCAGGGAATGTGCCCTGTTGCCATCCTCAAACTTTTCACATTAATGCTATTGACCTCAAGTCTTCTCACAGGGTACAGTAGGCCTCTAAATCCACATGCACACCACAATCTCAGCAGATTGATGTGGCTCTGGAGTGAGTAACTCCATTGATTTCATTTCACAGGGCATTCGATTCAGTAGATCATAGCACCTACAACAAGATTGGGTTGGCATGGATTTTCTCCATCAGGTCAAAGAGGCTTAGACCATAATTGTTTTTTATTACTTTTTGGCTCTTAAAACATACCCATGTATCATATTTCTGACTTCTGCTCGATATCACGCACACATCACTGACATCGGTCAATTTTTTCTATATGATTCTTTTACTGCTGTCTTATATTGAGAAACTCTCTATTTGATCTGCCGTGAACCTTTAATGTATAGAGTGCAATGGAGGTGCCCACTGAAATGTTGTTTTTTGTTGAGCCAAGGCAGACAGTATATGTGATATAAAGACCCTTTGGCTTCAAGGCACTTTGTGCAAGCATTTTACTGTACAACAAGGCTTGGAGCACGTTGGTTAACTCGTTCTTTTACCTGCTTCCTTCCATCATATACTGTGTAATCTTTAACTGCCAAGTTAGCCAGAAGATTAACAACACTGAAATATGAAAATGTTTAAGGTGTTTTTACAAAGGATGGTTAGGGTTGACGTTCAAGCCAGACTTAGGGTTGGGGCCAATTCTAACCACTTATTAAAGCACCACATGAACTCTGTTCGATATTTTGTGTCAAACATGGAAGTGAGCTTTGTGAAAATTATGAACTGAGCCATGTTGGTTTTTTGAAAAAGCTGACTCTTTAGAATGAATCAGATCACTATTATATGTAATGATGTTCACTTGAGTAGTGGAGTCTTCAGCCTCACCTCTAGATAGCAAAAATCAAAATGAGATCATGTAGCTACACTGTAAAAAATGTTTGGAGAAATCACAGTAAAACACAAATTACATAGAAATAGGGTGTAAAATTAAAAATTGTATATCACTGTAGTAGACACTTTTAATTACGTAAAATCAAGGAATAGTACAAAACTTATTATATACTTATTATGCGTTATAAACTGTAGGAAACACACCATTTTTATGTAAAAATATAAAAAATGTTATGTAACGTTAATGGAGAAATAGCATGATGTCACAATGACAAAATGACCCTTAATTCAATTTAAACTGGTAATTTATACATATAAAAAAATATATAAGACCGACTTTTGTACCAGGCAGTAAACCTGATTATTTCTACTGTAAAGTTGGGTTCTATGGGGATTAACTCACTTTTGGAGTCAGCCTCAAGTGGCCATTCAAGGAACTGCAGATTTTGACACTTCCATTTATCTGCCACAGAGGTTTCCACTTACTTAATAAATGAAGCGAAGGCACAGAGTTCGGTAAATTAAGTTTGATTATTCCCTTCTTTTCCTGTTTCCAATGTCTGAAGAGTCAGACCAGAGTTACATTTACACCAACTTTTGTTTATGTGCCTACCTGTAAATGCTTTTAGCCTCTGTAACTTTAATTTACAAAACGATACGCTCAAGCAAACATACACCCAGCGGCCTCATCTGATTTTTAAACATATTACGGCCAATGGCTTCGCATCTCTCCCTCCATGATTAGCTGTGGATACGTTCAGAGACCGCATCCTGCAGGAGCAGAGTTCTGGCCCTGCCTCGACTGCCAATTATCACCAAAGCAGAGGGCTAATTAAAGTTTGATTAAGTTCAGAGTGTTCTTGAGGATATGCAGAGAGGGGAATCGGGAGGGGTCCCACCCAAGATCACACGGTGTCTGTCAGAGGCAGGCGCTGTGAAATTGGATTGTTGGCCGTTATCAACCTTTGACCTTAAGTACCGCGGCGCTTGGTGAATTCAGCAGCTGGGGAAAAAGAAAACTCACTCGAGGGATAGAAAAATAGAGCCGCTGGATGTCCGTTGTGGGCAAGAAAAGTGAGACGCACTGTCACAAGAGAGGCATTCACTAATGAGGTCTAGGAGGGATTGGATGTATGGAGGGAGGGAGATTCTATTGCACTGAGAAATATAAGCAAGCAGATAAAAAATGCACAGCCTACACAGTCCACATTTGTCCCGACGACAGTGAGATCTTGGAAAAAGTTCTATTTGTGAGTTGTGCACAGCTTCTCTGCTGGGGAAGGATTGTGCTGTGTAGGAAGCGGCGTCCCTTTGGGAGCTGAGTTGCAGGTATGGAACGGGGACGTATTGCCCCCTTAAGGGGAACAACAACCCTGCTTGTTCACCGGCAAACTAAGGCAAAAGGACTTAGAAGAGCTTGTCAGTCTTTGTTTCGATGGATGTAAAATGAGTTATTAAGTGTCTTGAGTTTTTCATGCTTTAATCTGTAGTAGGAGTAGTAGATAAAAACAAACAGTATAATAGAAGTGCATTACATTACATTACATTTTGCTGACGCTTTTGTCCAAAGCGACTTACAATAAGTGCATTCAACCTGATGGCACTAGACATAGACCACAGAAATCAAGTAAGTACATAACTTTAAGAGCTAACTGTCATCTCTACAGGAGTGCTATATGTTAAAGAAGAAAAGAAGAAGAGAAAAAAAAGAAGCGCATTTTTTTACTTTTATAAATATGTGAGGTGACCATGACTTAACCGAGGTACTGTTGGAAGAGATAGGTCTTGAGTGCATGTAGCCAATGTGACATCACCCATTTGTTTGTGCGCTTCAATTCGAAGCCTTAAGTTTGACTTGTTGGCAATCACCATCTTGGATTTTTGGAGCCAGAAGCGACCATATTTGGAAAAGAGGCCGCGGCTGGGGAGGAAGATGCTTAGTTATTCAATACTTACTTGAATAGAAAGAAGCGGCGTCCCTTTGGGAGCTGAGTTGCAGGTATGGAACGGGGACGTATTGCCCCCTTAAGGGGAACAACAGCCCTGCTTGTTCACTGGTCGGCAGGGAGGTGCAACCCCCGCCAAGCGTCCTCTTTCTGCTACGCTCTTACTGAACTTGACACACACCGCATCCACAAGAAGGGGAGGGGGGGCTGCGTTACTAATTCATGACATGCACTTGCATATTAATGGTGCACCTTTTCGTGACAAGCGAACATATGCACGAGGCGGCTGCGGGTTGTATTTTTAAAACAGGAAGAAGGTAGGGGCAGTCAGGTGGAAGAGTGGAAGACGACGGATGGCGGCGAGGCAGGAAAAACACTCTGGCAGAGAGAGAATTCTGGGGGACTTCTGCAGATTTCACTCAGTAGCTTCTGCGAGTAAGCAAAGGTAATTATGATAATGGACATTAATGGCTTTATAAGTAAGCACTAATGGCCACGGAGATTGAGTGTACATAGTACAGCACCTGACCTTCATATTCCTCTGTGAATTCAATCTAAGTCGAGCCATGCAGCTGAATTAGAGGAGTGAAATCTTCACTGCTTGGCACAGGGTATTGTGTTGAGATCCTTCAGCCTGAATCTTTTAAGCTTTGTCTCACAGGCTCGAAAGCTCGGCTGCAGAGGAAAAAACACATTGTTCCAGCTCCACATTTCCACCTGCTCTCATCTGACTGACTCATGCCTTTTCCCTGTTTTAGAAGATTAGCTCTTTCTCCGCTTTCTTTCTCCCCAGAACTCCTCCCTTTCCTTCTTTCTATATTTCTTTCTTTCTCAAAAAGGGAAAAAAAATCCAGTTTCAGCACTTCTAAAGCTGATTCCTCCCCCTCCACCTTTCTCCTCTCATCTTGCTACTCTACTCTTGGCTGGGGGTTAAGGGATGAAGGGCTGTCTGATCGGGTGTCTACGCATCAACCTGAGCGCCAGGCTTTCTTCCTTCACTACAGACTTGGATCATCTATTGTCTTCTTTCCTTTTTCTTTTTTTCTTCTGGTAAAATGTTGGCTATCTCTACATTTCCTCCCCTGCTTTAATGATTTCTTTCCCTAATGCGTCCCTCTGCACAGTACTTGTCTGTTCTGCTCAGTTTTTTGTGTTCTACGTCGCACTGGCACCCCCATTTATCAATGTCAATCACCGGTTTTAAAACTCAACAGGCTTGCACACATCGATTACCACTGAATAAAGAATAAAGCATGATGCAAATTTCAGATCAAGGTCGATAATGGAATAATAAGTGCAAACCGCGACCTCTTAATGAATGCGTTGATGTTGCCCTCTGCCCCTCTAGTTAGAGGAAACATGAGGGCCAAGTGAGGGAAGACGTTTTGTTGTCACTGACCTTTTTTATTTCACTCATTAACACCTTGCAAACCAAACAGCCCGGGTCAAAAGTTTCCGGATGTCATCATACGAGAAGAGAAAATGTGGAAATTAAATTACCAAGAGATTCCAAGCCCTATTAAATATGCAAATGGAGGTATTAAGAGGAATAATTGATTGTTAAATCAGTTGTTGATGGTGCCAGACGATGGATCTGAATTTATCAAGACGTGTAAGCAATGTGAATAAAAGATCATTTTATGGTGGCATCTAACATGAAGATTTACAGCCCTAAAACTGACTTTTGTGTCAGGCCGTAAACCTGATTATTTCTACTGTAAAGTTGGAAATTTTAACATCGGGTTCTATGGGCTTAACTCAAAGGGTTTTCCAAAAATGGGCAAAGACAATAAATTAACTGAAGGCACCCACCTGTCCATCAAAGCATCCAGACTTTTACTTGCACATCACTTTAAGCCTTCATTTAATTCAAATGAGTAACTTATGTAAAAAAAAAAAAATTAAAACTCACTTGTACCAGGCTGTAAACCTGATTATTTCTACTGTAAAGTTGAAAATTTTAACATAGGGTTCTATGGGCTTAACTCAGTTTTGGAGCCAGCATCAAGTGGCAATTCAAGGAACTGCAGATTTTGACACTTCCATTTATCTGCCACAGAGGTTTCCCCCTACTTAATAAATGAAGCGAAGACACAGAGTTCGGTAAATAAAGTTTGATTAATCCCTTCTTTTCTTGTTTCCATGTCTATGTCTGATAATTCAGACCAGACTTGCATTTACACCAACATTTGTTTATGTGCCTACCTGTAAATGCATTTAGCCTCTGCAACTGTTACTGAAATGAAAGTACCATTCCAAGCCTTATTAAATATGCAAATGAAGGTATTAAAAGGAATAATTGATTGTTAAATCAGTTGTTGATGGTGCCAGAGAAGGGGTCTGAATTCATCAAGATGTGTGAGCAATGTGAATAAAAAAGACAATTTTATAGTAGCATCTAGCATGAAGATTTACAGCCCGTATTAACTCATCCCTTTAGCCTTCTCCATTTTGGTTTCACAATCATCCTTTTCAGAAAAGAAAGAGGAAAAAGTAATTTCGGACACAGGCTTAGTGAAAAAACATGATGAGAGAATTCCAATTTACCTGATACTCATTCTTCTTTTTCCCCCTGAAAACAGAAGCTATTATGGCAGGAAGGCTGTCATGCAGAAAATAAGTGTGTCTATGTAATTATACGCATAAGCCCCCGCGCTAAAAACCACACTGATCCAGCCACAAAAAGGATTCGAGTTTCAGAACTGCTATGGTTACACAGAATTATCTCTGCTGTATAGTTTGAGTTTTGATATTCTGACAGGGATACATCTTCTATACTCTCTCTCTTGCATGTAATGCAGCCAATGTTCCTAATGAAAATACAGACGGAACAGAGAGTGAATGATCCATTAGCTGTCCATTTTCTTTATTTCCATCTTCAGATGAAGCCATTGTTGCATTAAGTGTGCGCAGCTTGAGTGGGTTTTCTGTCGCAAACACTCAATTCTTTCGTTTCTGAATTCTTAGCAATGCAGTCCTTTCAGTGTTACCATCTCAACAGAAACAAGGCTGAATAGTGTGAGTATGAGCCTCATTTTTCTCTCTTGTTTAATCAAGGTAAGGGCAATCGAGCACAGTTGCACTTGCCCTTATTTTCTTTTTAAACTCTGTGCTTTTGAACAACTCGGTTGTTGTTATCCTTACTACCACCCAGTGCTGTAGATTCCACTTAGCATACTTGAATTGTAAAAAGGAAAGTTGGGTTTGACTTGGTACATATTTTAACAGACACCAGTCAGATCTAAATCACTTGGAATTTGACTTGGAATTTGCTGATAAAAACTTGTGACTAAACACTGCTTTTTTGTCAGTGACTTAGGATTTGCCAAAAAATAGACCAGCTTTGACAACTTGAATCCATCTTATCTCAACCAATTTGTCCCTAGAACTAGACTTTTCTCACGTAACTTGTCATATGACTTGGACTTGTCTTACCTGAATTCACACCTGACTTGGTCCTTTCTTAGTTGACTTGTCATGTGACTTGAACTTGTCTCAACTGACATTATACAACTTAGACTTGACTGACTCATCACCTGAATTTTCTTGAATGACTTGATTCAACTTTGGGTTTATCTAGTCAGACCAGTCATCTACCTTGGACTCGTCCAGATTTATTTGATGTGACTTGACCTTGTATTGACTGACTCTTTACTTAAATTTGACTTCTTTCAACTAACTTGACGGTAGTAGACTGTGATATGCATCGACTCGACACTACTTGTATTGGTCTTGACTGACTCTTCACTTGACTCAAACTTATTTTGAGTTGACGCGGCTTGGACTTGCGTCAACTGACCTGACACAACCTGGTCTCATCTTGACTGACTTGTCTCTTTACTTGGACTTTTCTTGCCTAAATTCACACTTTCTTGATTGACTGGTCATGTGACTTGATACAACTTAAGCCTGATTTCCACCGGGCGCATGACAGCCGCGGAACGGCTGTGTCGCGGTCGCCGTTGCTGATCGCTGCCACTCTAATCAATGAGAGCATTTCCACCGGGCGCGCTGTGGAATGTTACAGCAACGTCTCAGCCGCGGCTCTCTGCGAGCATTAGGTAGCATTTCTGTTTTCTCCACGAGCCGCTGCTAAACCGCGTAAATTTCAACAGAGCAGATCGCACCAGACAGGAAGTCCGACTCAAAATCAACGTAATACACTTCCACCCCCTTTCAAAATAAAACACAATACGCAGTTCATGCAGCCTGGAACTACTTCACATCAACATTACATTATGACCGGGGCACCTGATCAGCAATCAATCAATTAATCAATCAATCAATCGATCAAAGGGTCTCAGAGGATCAGCGACACAGATGACAAGAGACTGATTGTTGAAGTGGAACATCATACAATCATTTATGATATAACATATTGTTTTAGGATAGATGGTCAGATCAACAGATTTTCCACATCAGAGAAGCAAAGTAAGCTGTTGGTTGTTGTTGTTGTTGTTTACTTTATACACACAGTTTATCAGGGGATCTTGCGGTCTCCCGTATGTTCAGGATTATTACGTCTTATCGCAATTATCATGGAGCAAAACCGCGGCGGAGCCGTTCCGTGGCTGTAAAGCGCCCGGTGGAAATCCCCAGTTGGACTTGACAGATTTATCACTCGACTGAGACTTTTCTTAAATTACTTGATGCAACTTGACTGACTAATCATTTAACTTGGACTCGTCTAGACTTATTTGATGTTACTTGACCTTATCTTGACTGACTCTTCACTTGACTTGGACACATCTAAACCAACTTGGCACGACTTTGGCTTGTCTTGACTGACTCATTACTTAAAACCATGCATGCAGGTGGGTCAATTTTGACCCTTATCACAACTAGTGTATACAGAAAGTTAAGACAACACATGGGTTAAGATTTAACTTGAGACTTTTTTTGACATGTCTTGAGTTGACACATGGATTAGTCTCGAGTGACTTGGCATTCAACGTGGACTTGTCTGGACTCTTGAAAGCTGCTCAGATTCTGCCTTTGAGCCTGACGATTATAAAGTAAGACGTTCTGGTCACATGTGTGCTTCATACATGTACATTTACATGTACAGCTCCAGCTCCATACAGCCGTCCCCCTGGATTGGTGAAATAAAAGACTTGAGTGTTTTGTAGTGCCTTTTTTTTATCCGCCAACAAGCAAGAAATTGGTCATCTGTTGCGTTTGTAGTTAACCAGCGTGTGAGCACGGTGGAGCAGCATGTTGGTTGGCGTTATCTCGTGTAGCTGATCAAAAGGCTGCTTTTATTTTATCTGTGATACATTTTCTGCACAATTTTCCCCCCTGTCAGTGAGTTGTGAGCGGTTTCATCAGCCTTTATGTCTCCAGCACTTTTGCACGACAAGAGTGAGCATCTTTTGCTTTTGATTCCTGGCTAACACAATGGCATATCGCTCACTCAATAGGCATTTGTCAGACCAGGCTATGGAGGGTATTGTGAGGAGAAATGAGACCAGAAAGGCTTGTGAGTGTGATCATGTTGCACATGAAGGAGCACTATTAAGCAGAGAGAGAGAGAGAAGGGCAAAAGCAGGACAATAAGGATAGAACTTCGACAATTGAGCCCTCTTTTTTTTTTTTTTTTCAACGATCAGAGGAAGGAATGAAAAGGGGGGTACAGGTTTATGAAAGAGACGGGGGGGAGAAAGGGAGAGAGACAGCGATTGCCCCAGCTGGCGCAGTCTGCTGGGAGCAGGTAGTGTATTTGGGTCAGCACATTGCATCATCAGCATTTCTCCCAACCTGCCTGAGCAAATGGAGAAGGGGCCAACCTGCTCGACGAGCTGCATTATTAAGAGTTTCTGCCTCGTGTCTACTGTACTTTCCCTCTCACAAACAGCACAGAACATACAGTGTGTTGTGAGTGTGTGGACCTATATACGCGAAATCTTCTAAATGTCAGCCTCCAGCTTAATAGACCTCCACACACATGAACAGACTCGCAGGCTCAATCTGAGCAATATCAACACTCAGTGTGTTTCATTAGAAGTGATGATGACTTATGCTCAGGCCTCTTTCTCCCTCCCTCCCATAGGGATTTGTCCTTGCCATTATGTAAACCTAGATAATGGTTTGCCATAATGAAAAGTTTGTAGATGCAGCCGTGATAGATTTTTTTTTTTTTTTTTACTGCTCACTGATTTCAAGCTGTATTTGTTTCCCTCCACCAAGAGGACATATAGATTGAGCTGAATCATTAGTTCCCAACCTGGGAACCAGAGTATAGGAAGTCATATAAGAAGATGATTGCCTGGTAAGGGAATTAAATAAAAATCTGCGATGTAGAATTTTAATTGTTTTCCCTAAGTTTTTCTCTGATGAAATATTCTATAATTCATACGGATCAAGTCTTGTTCTCGTACCCCAGATTTGGGGTCTGTCAACCCATAAGAACCCACGGTGACACCCGTGTAACAAACTTTAAATCTTCTAGAATCTCCCATATTTAACTTTATGCTTGACCATAAATCATTAAATCCCTTAGTGACGCATGCTCAACACCCTGGTGTGGTGGTCATGTGACTTTGACAAGAAGTGACTTCTCCAAAATGTGGCTGTGACTGGAAACATCCATCCATCCATTCTCGTCCGCTTTTCCGCGGCCGGGTCGCGGGGGCAGCAAGATAAGCAGGGCATTCCAGGTGCCCCTCTCCCCAGCTACAACATCAACCCATTTAACAATTCTAATCCGTTAATAGGGTGTCCTGTATTGCATTTAACGTGTTCTGACCATATTTCCTGAACAAATTAAAGTAACAATTTTGATATATGTTATGGAGATGCAAACAAAAAGGCAAGTGGTTATTTGTTTTTATTTATTATTTATTTACTCTTATTTTGTTTGTTAAAAACAAATCTGAAAAAGCACTATTAATGTCACAATTTTGATAAATATTGTGGAGGTGCAAAAAAAAAGGCAAATTTGTGTCTCTGTAAGCAGAAAATGCGTCTAGTTTTATTTTAAAATAAGAAATATCATACACATAAATACCATAAATGTGACACATATGTCACATCACAGATCTTTGATATTTAGGGTTAGAATTTTTGAAAAAACATCATAAATGTGTTCTATGTAGTCCCCCCTGGCTGTGATCAGACAACACTGATCACGATGGAAGTGCATGAAATCACAGATGATAGCAAATGAGCAACACTAACGTCAGCAGCTGTGGCAACCAGCAATCATTCGAAACAAGTCTAGTTTGTCATCCATCACAGTGACAACAAGTGTTTTTTTAAGATGGAATAATGAGTCGATTAGCCACGCTGTTTCAATAAGCAAGGGATGATAACGGAAAACCTGCTTTACCAACTTTCTTGGCAAGGACGATGTACAAATGCAGCCACCTGGAATTTTCCCTCCCAGCCAAAGGCCTTTTGGCAGCCAGCCAGCAGACTGCTGGTTCCCAGTCAACTTCCAGGCACTGGGAGTCCCCCACTGGAACACGCCCATTCATTCAATAACATCACTTTCCTTGTGTGTGAAGTGTACTGAAATCCTGATTTTCAATGGTGGAATGGAAATACTGTACAGTAAGTGAATTTTTTTTTTGTTAAACTTTTTATTGAACATTTTAACAAACATTTTGCATACATCTGGTATACATTAATAATGCATCTTCAGATTACACTTGACATCCTTCCTAAATCTTTCATCTTGGATCAGATATAAAATAACTTTACCTTTTTATATACTCTTTATAACTCATGCTCAAATGCATGTATAACAGTATAAATAGCGATACAAAAGGTTGGAAGCCAATAAAAAGATAACCACTTACTTTGATTTCTTTTTTTTTTCAATGCAAGAACAACAGACCAACATTAATTGCAAGAAGTAATTTTGTGCATTTTTACACTGCACTTTTAAGATTTAATGCTTAAAAACATGTAGTTGTACTGAGGGACACTTCAAGTGAGGCGGCGGGCCATATGCGGCCCCCGGGCCTCCAGTTGCCCATCCCTGAGGTATGTTCATACAGCCAGGTTCATACAGAAAGCTACCAATGTTTTGTTTTGATGACTTCTCTGTGCAGGTTACATTGTAAATAGTTATTAACTTTGAAATCTTTGCTAACCAGGTTTGTATCTCCTGACTGGGTTTGGGTCCATTTGTCTGCATGGGTCCAGACCCTAGCTTTTGAAAAAACAAGACAGGTCTGGATTTGATTCCAGATAGTGCATTTCCTGTTCATGCCCACTTTTTTGGAGCTTTGAAGACCTCTAACATCTAGAGCCTTAAGCATTTTAGTGCAATGTTTTTTTTTAAATAATTATTTATGCAGCAATCCTCCCTAAGACCTGTAAACTGTATATGTTTCACTTTTAAGGGGTATTCACAAAAAAGCTTTTAAAAGCATGTGTCATATTTATCTAAACTTGCATCTCAAGAAGGCTTTGTATTAGATACACATACACACATATTTTATTCCATTGGTTGTACTGAAAATAAGTGTCTGACCAACAGGTACACATCCACATAGCACCAGTATTACTGCAGCTTCAACCACATTTCTTTATTTTCTTATACTGTAACTTTACTACAATTGGACTCTTCCTGAGAGCCCACAGTCATGTTTAACAGTTGAACAGACTGAAGAATGCATGTGACCTGCAGCCTCTGAAGTTTAACCTGAAACCCTCTTGAGTGAAACATAAAAAATGTTGGTGGGAAAAAAAGAAAAGAAAAATCAAACATTGGAAACTGTCTATTAGATGGCAAATAAAACATGAGAGGAATCTGATGTAATACTACCAGCTACGGCCAACATTCTTTGAGTGTATTCAGCTTGAAATCCTGAGTCACTTCTGAGTATGTGGACAAATTGATATTTTTAAAAGGTCAGGATTTTCTACATTTCACGACAAAAATTCACCACATGTAATGTTTTGTTACCGGGCCCATTCTACATTACGGTGATAATTAAAATGTGTTTCCCATTGAAGTAAATTGACAGGAATGCCGAATGTGCAGAATGCTTGAGTGCCAACACAAAGCTACATCTTTCATTGCCCTCACTTCTCCTGAAAAACATTTTAGGTTGCACTTGAGAGGCAAACACTGGCCCTATTTTTAACTGTGGTACCGTATTGATGATTTTGCAGGGCTGTGTGTAATGCCTGCATTTTAATTGCATATTTGTGGCATCAGGGAATAAATGCAATTAACTCAATGTGGGTGGACTTCAATCACAAAGATGCACTGTAGTGAGAAAAAGGTTGTTAGAAGGTAATTATGACTTTGTGATTATTCATTATACTGCATTCAGTGTGTGCCTGTGTGTGTGTGCACATATTTATGAGGATGTGTATTGGCTCTGCTTGTATGTACAGTAAGCAGTATTTTATATTTCATTATCAGAGAGGAATTGTGCTGAAAGGGGCATCTTTTGCTGTTAACAAGGTTGTTTAACAGTTGCTAATTTCTTTTTTTCATTCTCACCTCGGTGATTAATTGTCAACAAAACAATATGCTTACCATTGTGTTTTAGGTAGGAATCCGAATTGAGGAAATGAGGAGGTTAAGCAAGTCAAATTAATAGGATTTGTATCAATGCCGAAGATTTAATAGCATTAAACGCATTCAGCCCTTTTATACAGGTTGTGTCTGTTGTACATCATTTAGAGACTGTATAGAGTAGAAGTGGACTTAGTCTCCATATGGAAGTGCCTTAAACATGCATTATTTCCATTCGCCAGCAGGGGGAGACTCCACTTCGCAAAAGAAAATTCTGATTCGAGAGAAGTCATAAAAATTACTCTCCTTCTGATTTATTATCTCGGTAAACATTTTCAGAAAGAGTTTATGGTTTCAATCACAAGTTTCAAGTCTTCTTCAACCCACTGTGATGGTTCCATTTAGAGTAAAATAGACATCAGATACACCTTGCTAACTGAGCTAGTTTGCACGCTAGTGCTAGTGTTAGCTCATGACTTGGCGTTTGCTACATGGTGCCTGGACCTGATGGGCTGGTAACCAACCTCTCCAGGTCCAAATATGGTCACTTCTGGCTCCAAAAAAACACAATGGCAACAGCCAGAAATATCAAACTCAAGGCTTCAAAACAGTAGTCCACAAACAAATTGTTGTCACGCTCACTACTCCCACTACTTTTGTGTTTTCTGTGCTACCTACCACTCACTTTTCTTCTGTCTTGCATGGCTTAATTCCCCATCATCAAAAAAAAGTAACAATAATAGTTTATCTAAAATGAATACTGCCTTCATATCATATCTCTTACCCACACTGTTGCCCGTAAAAAATGGATCCCTTAGTGCTACGGCTCATAAATATGAAAAATTTAACTGTTCTGTAGCAAGGAGCTGAACCCATGACCCCCACGGTCAGCAGGGAAGTACCTCTGCACCCTTTATACACGGCTCAACCTCATAACTCTCCATCACACATCCACAACTGAGCCCACGCCTATTCCCCCACCTACCTCCTCCAGCCGAGGGAGGCCGATTTGGAGCCTGGGGCTGGAGTGGATCCATCACCCTTTCCTGTGTAGGATGAGGAATGAGCCACCGTGCATCATCCTAATGGTCACAGCCGTCAGGGGTGGGATGAGCTCGGGTCTCCCCCCGCCGCCCAGGCTAAGTGCTCGGGGAGGTGATGGAGGACCGCTCTGTGCAAATGCATGACATGGTTAATGCTCTGCACCACATCAGAGACCAGCCATCAGTCTCCACCTGGCTGACAGACAGGAAGAGATGGTGAAGAGTTGTCTTATCAAATCTGAGGCGATTATACCACTCTCACCTTCATGGACATCTTAAAGACTTTTTACTTAAGGACTTTCTGAAGTTAGCTGGATTATTCAAAGGCAGTTTCTACTCAGAGCCCAAGGCCTTTTTAAGATTGCATTGGAATTTGAAATTCAATTGGGCTTTTTCGTGAGTGGTCACTCAGAATTAAACTCTTTTTGTGCATTTTAAATTAAGTTCAAAGTAGGGTTGCAACTAAAGATGATTTTCTATCAATTGCCCAGTGAAAAATGTCCATCATAATTACCCAGACCTGTACCTGCACATCTTCAAATGGCCGATTTATAGAATAAAGCCTGAAAAGATTTACTCTACAAGGACATGGAACAAGAGAAAAGCAGCATATTTTACATTTTAGAGGCTACAATCATGAAGCAGTTTGCAGTTTTTGCTAGACATGTGACTTGAATAATGGTTCAATATATAACATTGTTGACAATTATCTTTCTATGTATCTACTAATTGTTTAAGTGCAAGACCAAACCATTTTCTTATTTAAGTCCCCAGCCACGAAAGTCAAGATATTTGTTTGATATTGTTAAAAAATTACTCTTTCATCAGTGACTGGAAACTTCAGAGACAAGGTCCAAAGTATACCTAGGCACACAGACCAGGGGCCAAAAATATGTTTTATTAGAGCTAAAATTTTGAACGCAGGTGTCTCCATTAGAGTGAAATGGTGCAATCTTTACAACATCTTAATGGGTTTTTTAGCCTCATGTCTGTGTTCTCCAGTATAATTTTCTCCAAAGTCAGCTTTCACAAGATTCCCCCTACAGCAGCAGACAGGCCTTACTTTAGCTAACTACAGGTGCATCTCAATAAATTAGAATATCATGTAAAAGTCCATTTCCAGTAGTTCAAGTCAAATAGCCCCAACCAAGTATAGAGTGCTTTTAGATGGACATACTTTTCCGAGGCCAACATTTCCATATTAAACATACTTTTTTAAATTGGTCTTTTGTAATATTAAATTTTTTTTTTTGAGACACTTAATTTTAGGTCTTTATTAAGTGTATGCCAAAATCATTATAATTAGCTCAACAGAGCAGATTGCACCAGACAGGAAATCCGACACAGAATCAACGTAATACACTTTTGCCCCCTTTCAAAATAAAACACAATAAGCAGTTCATGCAGCCTCAAACTACTTCACATCAACATTACGTCTTGACCGGGGGCACCAGATCAGCAATCAATCAATCAATCAAAGGATCGGCGACACGGACGACAAGAGACTGATTGTTGAAGTGGAACATCATACAATCATTTATGACATAACACATTCTTTTTATAAGGATAGATGGTCAGATCAACAGATCTTCCACGTCGGAGAAGCAAAGTTTGTTGTTTACTTTATACAGTTTATCACAAGATTTACAGTCTCCAATACGTTCAGGATTATCACGTGTTTTCTCGTTATCTCGCGTGTAGACGGCTGGCTCGCTACGACGTCATTACGCGCCCGGTGGGGATTAACGCCAGGCAGAGGACGGAGCAAAACCGCAGCGCAGGCATTCCGCGCCCGGTGGAAATCCCAATTTAGTCTTAGTACTTTATCACCTCAAATCCTCAGGCAGCCCTGCACATCCAAAAATGACGCAAAAAAAGTTGTCCTGACCCAGCATCCGTATGTGTCACGCAGCTGTGGCTCAGTTGGTAGAGCGGTCACCAACTGAACGGAAGGTTGGTGGTTCGATCCCTGACCATGGCAGCCTACATGTCGAAGTATCCTTGAGCAAGGTACTGAACCCCAAATTGCTCCCGATGCTGCGTTCATTGGGGTGTGAATGAATTCCCAATGGTGGCAGGTGGCACCAGTGTGCCCTGGTAGCCTCGGCCACCAGTATGAATGTGTGTGTGGATGGCTGAATGTGTGTAGTGTAAAGCACTTTGGATGAAAGCGATATATATGTGCATTCCATTTACCATTTATGTGTCGAGTTCGCAGTGAGAACTTGGTTGAATAAAAAAAAAAAAAGTGCTGTAGGATATAAAATGTCTCTTAAAGTATTTTACTGAAAAGGCTCTTCACAGTGTGTGCACACCAGGGGTTACAGGTTTCTTCTTTGAACTTTTACCCTTCTACAGAAGAATGTGAAATCAGCTTTTGTGTCAAACTCTGCCTATACATCATTCTGCACAGTGAAGGTCAAACAGCCAAGTTACAAT
The DNA here is from genome assembly GCF_030273125.1 of Centropristis striata. Taxonomy (NCBI): domain Eukaryota; kingdom Metazoa; phylum Chordata; class Actinopteri; order Perciformes; family Serranidae; genus Centropristis; species Centropristis striata. The sequence continues at coordinate 14,111,577 of NC_081533.1, forward strand.
TAGTAAACTTTTTTTTTTTTTTTAAATCAGAAGGGCACTCTAAAAGATGTATTTCAGATGACAGAATGTGAGGAATCGACATAGTAGCAAGATAAAATTCTTTCTAAATCTATGCCGTATGTGACAAAAGAACCATGTTGGCATGATGAAATACACACACAGCCAGCTTCGATTTTATTATTCAAAAGTGTGAGAGGGCGTTCAATATTTAAGCGATGTTTCTGACACGGCTTGTCATGGTAGTTCTGAAAATAAAACATAGGGAACTGAATATTCTCTTTAAAGTCAAAACGTACAGAAGTTTGACTTTTGTCTGTCAGCGGTCGCTTTCACCGCGCTCTCATGTTCGGCTAAAATCAAACACCGCTCCTGTCTCCACGTCTTATCAAAAACTATATTAAGGCACATTTCCATGCTAAATTGGTTTGTCTGTTTCACAGCTGGACATAGTATTTGTCCAGCTGGAAAGCTTTGATAGCAATCAGACATATATTAAAAGGGAATTTGCGGTGTATTCTACGCTCGGCATGGTCTTGTCATTACCCCTGACACGCTGAGCTAATAATGCTTTGTGACCACTTGGTGTGACGCTGGCCTTTAACATAACTTCTTTTTTTTTCCTTTTATTAATTTAAACAAAACACAACATAAATCACCAATGGACAAACACAGTAAAAAAAATAAAAATAAAAAAACAACGACAACAAAATCACAAAACATAAATAAATAAACTACAATAATAAAGAAGAACTTTAACACATTAAAACTAAACAAGACACAAATAAACATCAACCATAATTACCACATAAAACATACAGTATATCAGTAAACTTGATAACTAAGAGAAAATAATAAAGGGTTAAGTTAAATGCCAGCCTTCCACTTCAATAAACCTTTCCCACCTTTCCAAATACCGTCCAACATCACCATTCCTATTAGCAATATAGCCTTCCAAAACAAAATAACGTTTAAATAAGCATCCTAAATTGATTAATATTATACCTATAATATTTAACGTAACTTGTTGCCTGGAAGCCCCTGAGTATATTTATCAGGCAGACATTGCAAATGCCCAGCGGTGAACTCTGCAGGTCCTCATTGTTATGTAATCGCAGCAGGCTCCACTGTGACACATGTCAAAGTGGGAGAAAATGAAGATCTGATTCACTCAACTACCTCTCCGGTAACCCTCCCTCCATCCCTCTTCCTCCCCAAGATCAATCTATTACCCAATCTTTCCGCAGAGGTGCAGTGGCCACTTGCCACATAAAGAGAGAGCGATGGATCTTGAGACAAGGCAGCAATTTGACAACGTAATTCCAAATTCACCAAATTGAAAGATGACTCTCGGGGCCAGATCGGGACGAGGGACTGAACCGTGGTGTCAAAGTGTCAAGAGCGCTAATTTAATTTCAACTTAAATGACATGAGGAGGTTGAGGCCAATAAGAAGCTCCTGTGTTACTCATCTTACTTGCACATTATGCCAATAACCTGGCCACATTACACCTGTCAGGGTGAAAAATTGCTTCTATTTTGTGTAGACAAATAGTAACCTCACAGCTATAGTCTTTTCATTGCTGCACTAATATGCTACTCAATAAGAGAAGCCCGAAAAATAATGTTCCTCATTTTAGCAAAAAGAAACATTCCTCACCCTGCACTAATGCTTTCATGGGAGGCTGTTGTCTGTAAATTCTATTGGAGCGAGACGTGCAGTAATCCCACTGTTTCTAACACCATACTGAATTTCAAGATTGCTATTATTGTGTATATTTACAGACATTATTAGCAGTGTTAACCTGTTCTAGTAAATGATGATACTCTACATGGTGTCTACCATGTCTACATGGTCGCAAGGTCACATGGATCTGTAGCTTTTCCGTAGCTGTAGCTCTTTTTCCACACAGACCAAAATGAACCTGTTTCAAAAAGCTACTCTCCGCATTGTTTTTTAGCTTTTATGCAACAAAATGTAAGACCCTCCACATTTTCTGAGTATTATGTCCATTCAAAGTGACTTAAGGACAGGAAAACTGTGTTTAGGGCAAAAAACTTCCTGGTATAAAAGACAATTTAAACAGTCAATAAGTGTAGGTAAATACCGGAAGTGAAGTAGTATCGAGGGTGACGTGAGCCACAGAGTGGCGTAAAAAAGTTGTTTACTTTTGTTTTCACGTGGGACACAAACCCCATTCTCCTGGGTGAAAGTCTGCCATTTGTCCGACCCATCGGCCAGAGTGTGACATCGGCCATTTCAACTCGGCCCCGCCGTCAATCACTACTACTACAACAGCAAGATGGCAGCAGAGGACATTCTGAAACGTAAATATAAGTCGCGTTTTGCTGCCTGTACAAATGCCCTATGCTGTCGTTTTGGGGGGAGACCAACCTCAAAAAATCGAGGGCCATGCTAGCAGCTTTGGAAGCCTGTTAACAGTATTTGTCATGTAGTAACCGTCATGGTCGGGTGCATGCAGCTGCACGTGATCCAAAGATCACAAGGTGCAAGTTCCCCTGGAAACCTTAAGCTGTACAGTATTAGCAACATATGCTAATAAATATGCTAAATTAGCTATGCTGATCAGCTAGTTTTGCTTACATTAGCATATGTTGCTAATACTGTTAGCAGTCACAATGGTGCGAGCGCAAATGAACATCATGGTAGTGTTGCTCCACCAGCATGTGAATGGAAACAGAAACGTTCACCTCAGATCCCCATTAAGTCGTCTCACTGCAAAATGAAAATCTATTCAAGTGTATTTTTCTTAATTCTACTCAAAATATCTTATTACGCGTGATAGAAATATTTTTTAAAGTTCTCTCATTCCAGTGAGAGATGTTGTACTTATTAAGTGCAAAAACATTGTTTGTTTTTCAAAACAAAAGGAGCATTTTTTCAACTTAAAGTCTTGACTCTTGCACTAATGTCAAAAGTGTTCAAAAATAAATCAAAAGCACTCTCTTGAATGTATTTATTTTTGCTTTGATTTGTATGCTAATTGTCATTAAACCTAAGGTGCAGCTGAGGCTGATAGGAAATTCTTAGTTTTGCAGCTTTTCATTCATTAACCGTAGTACTTGATACATTGCAATGTCCACCTGATGATCACTCCAGAGAAAACATCAGGGCTCAGTATGTCATTAGGATACATTGTTTGTACAATCATGACCATTAATCATGAATGTTTGTACAAAAATGTGTGCTAATCGATCAAGATGTGTGAACATTATGGATAAGTGAACACTTTGACCTGTTGTGGGCGCCAGATGAAAAGTCATACGGATTTCTTCTCCGGGTATAGTGCTGTACACAATTTCTCTGCAATCTATCCCATAGTTGTTGAGATATTTCAGTGTGGACCAAAGTGGTTTGGCCAACAAGCTTTAATGGTTTGTGTCCAGCCGATACCACAGCTGTGTAATAGGGTCAGTATTAGACTGATGTGTCCCAAATTAGAGCTGCAGGTCTTGTAGGAACGTGAAAAATGAAACCCAAACTCAGAAATGTAACTCTTGAAACAGGCATTTCTAGTCATTAATCATATAGCCAACATTCTACAGAAAATTAGGGATCCAAAACGCATTTTTAAACCAATGGATGTGAACAAGCTTTCCATGGTAAGAAAATGGAATTAAAGATGAGAAAAAGTCTGCTGTGTTCTCCTATGGTGTCATCCTTGTCCTTTGACAAAAGTATACTGTCGTGAGCTTGTGGCCCACCAGCACTTACACCGTCGAGGGAAATTAAAGCTCGCCAAACAGATTAGATGTCACTGTGCTGAAAACGCAATTTTTCATCTTTACCCACCACTAATCTCAAAGGGGCAAGAAGGGATCTTTAAAGATGGGATAAAACGTATGAACAAGAGTGGGGAGCGGTGGCGGAGGAGGGTATGTGTGTCAGCAGAGTATTAGGTGGGCTATGAAACAAAAACTACAGTTGTTTTCCCAGTCGAGAGGTTGGCTGTCATGCTTGCTATTAGGGGACAGCGGAGTGCTTGCAGCTTATAGCCTGGATGTGACATACAGTATAGGTTCTGTGTGTGGGAGATGAGGTTTATCTGGAGGGAGGGATAACACGCAGTGTCCAGCCAGATCTTTAGGGAGGCAGAGGAAATATTGCTCACCACAGATAAGCCTCACTGTCACTTGGCTTTGACGACTATTAGTCCTGGCGTCCTGGTTGGCTCTCCAGCAAGCTCCCCGTGTCACCATGCTGTGATCGAGTAGCCGTGCTGGCTTGGCCCGGGAGAAAGGATGCATATTGATTTTTCCTGTTTTATATACGCTGCCCTAATAGCGGGGCTCCCCAGGCTCTTCTGTTGAGCAAATACTGGAGCACTGTGGCATGTAAACCAGAGAAATACATGAGATAAGTAGGGACATGAAATAAATTTAAGTTGTTTAAAGCCACACAGGCTCAGCCAGTGGTTCCCAACCTTTTCATGCTGAGGTAACCCCACAGCCCTGTAGGATGAACTCATACACAGCTATCCCTGATTCCACAATATGTTCAAAATGTATGTAAAGCATTCATTAAGTAAAAGTTTCTCTTCATACAATATTTAGTTTGGTCAGCAATCATACAGAGTGAAGCTGAATATTTTACCCATTAACCTAGCTATTTAAACTGATTATCCATAAATATAACTTTTAGGTAACTATTTCAACTGTTATACCATTTTTGTTACTTTAGCTAACTATTTTAACTATTTATCCAGAAATGTTACTTTTAGCTAACTATTTCAACTGTTAATCCATTAGCGTCACATTTAGCTAACTATTTCAACTGTTAATCCATTAATGTCACAGTTAGCTAACTATTTCAACTGTTAATCCATTAATGTCACATTTAGCTAACTATTTCAACTGTTTATCCATTTACATCACATTTAGCCAACTATTTCAGCTGTTAATCCATTAGCGTCACATTTAGCTAACTATTTCAACTGTTTAACCATTAACATCACTTTTAGCTGTTTAACCATTAATGTTATTTTTAGCTAACTATTTCAACTGTTAAGCCATTACTTTAGCTTACTATTTCAACTGATTATCCATAAATGTAAATAAATTCGACCATGTATTTATTACTTTGAGCTACCTTTTGTGCTATCTTGCTAACTTTAACACACACTTAAATACCAGCAACATGTAGTCTTAAGGTGCTAAAGTTGACTTGATATTAATAATTACATTTTTTTTTTTTTTTTAAGATACAAATTTCTATTTTTGCTCAAAGCAGAAGTACCCCTTGGGGTCAAAGTAACTCTGGTTTGGAATCGTGTCGTGAGGACATGTTTGATTTGTTGAAACCTCATGCAAGATGCATAATTTAATCCACTGTTTATGTCATTTGTTGCTTTGTAAAGCACTTTCTGATTTGTTTTGTTGAAAGGCTCTATAAATAAATTTGACCTTGGCTTTGACTGCACTTTTCTTTTCCACCCTGTCATGCTATTCCATTATGTTTCATGATGAATTTATGCACACACAAGGTTTGACTAGCCTTAGATTCATTTATGTATTCTGGGAGGGGAATAATGTGTGGTTGACCTCCGTGTCAGATATGCTTGGTTGCATCATCCAGCTATACAAAACTGCAGACCAAACAAGTGTAACACCTGTTTTGGAGACAGAACAAATATCCAAACCACTTTTGTGAACTCCTTCATTGCTGCGGCCACTGAAGCACAGGCCAGTGAGCACATTAATCAGTCTAGAGACTACATCCATCTGTCGCATGGGCACAGCTCGCTACATGCAGGACCCGCGAGCTGTTGGCACTGCCTCCGCCTGTGTTGTCTCCCATTACTTCTGCCCATTTTGACTGTGTTACCTATCAGGCAAGCTGGTGAGGGAAAGCGACAAACTTGGAGGGATGTGAGGTTTGCTGTCAGGGGAGGCTTGTTTAGCTCTCAGGGCGGCTGATAAAACGGGGTATTGATGCATACACATTGTTGCGGTGCAGAATCAATCCAAATTTCCACATATGTATATATTTATCTTACTTGATTGCATCTGTGCTTATAAATATGACTGCACAGAGGCCACATTTTATAAATATACAAACACACATAAGCAAATATTTCATGTTAACACAGCTACAAAACAAAGGAACAGACTCTCAAGGGTCTTCCGTTTTCTATTTAGCCTGCTTTGCACATGAAATAGCACAAACGTGAAGATGGCTTTAAATGCAAAATTATTCATAATGTTTGATGCAAAAAAGGAAAAAAATTCCCCACAGCCATTGCAGCTACAGATTTGACAAGCACAACTTGAGAGCAACCAGTCTCAAAGCTACTGAGTGCATAAATATGGACTCCGCCCATGTCTTCTAAGTGTGAAATGTTGCAAATGCCTGTGAAATTGATTTGTGCAAACCTCTGCAGCGTTTGTCTATACATCTGCATGGCTGCCGTCACCACCAGCGTGTTCTCCTGAAGAATTTCTGGCTTGCACTGAGCATCTAATGCAAGGAGCTATGTGTAAAGATGTTGCATTACTCTTTTAACACGTGTCCAGTTGTAAAAAAAATACTGTAAAACGAACACAGCAACTCAGAGATCATTGGGAGTTATTATTCATGAGAATCTGCTAAAAATATAAAGAAAAACTAAGCTTAGCTGCTTTACAGTACTGGAAAGTAAAACCATTTTTTAAAGTTAATGTAACAGATGGCAGATAAGCTTGTGTGCGCATTTTGTGTACAATATCTGTATGTGCAATCTGCATTTAAAGGGTATATATTATGTTAATTGTTTTTAGTTCCTACTTGTACTATGGGCTCTTTCTAAACATATTTAAATTTTTTATTTAAAAAAAAAAACATTATTTTTCTCATACTGTTACTGTTATTCCGTCTGAATATCCAACCATTCACCCTCAGTCTGAAATGCTCCGTTTTAGTGCCCGTCTCTTTAAGCCACCTGCCGAAAATCAAGCCCAGACTGCTCTGATTGGTCAGTGTTTCCGGGCCTTTCATGTCTCTGCACCATCATTGCAGACAAGGAATGATTGTAATAGCATTATAGCGGCACTTTCTACTTTTTTATAGTATAGTTGTGACATCACAACGTTACAGATGTCCTGAAAGTTTAAGGTTTCTGTATATGGGCTGTGGATTAAGTGTCTTCATATGTTTGCAATATTGCAAGCACCTAGACCTGCTTTATAATAATAATAATAGTAAAAATAATAAAAATTTAAATATGGTAATCATACGTTTTACAATACGTGACCTTTCAGATGGTCTATTTTATGGTTAGGACACTTGACTTGTTTGGGTTCTGCACCGTGTCCAGGCTTTTCAGATTATTCTGTGGGTGCCTCAAGTCCCAATAATTGTGAGCTCCCATGGGGGAAATTCCCCCGTGTGTTTAATGATAAATATAGAGACATGATGTCAAAGCAGTAAGTATTATCTACAGTATGTAATTACATGTAGAGAGAAATTCATGCTTTTCAGCACCGAATGGGAAATCATGCATTAGGCATCAATGTAACATGAGTAGATGTTTTTCCTCCACAGTCATGAATGCACCACGGGTGCAGACACACAAACAGTAGCATACAAACAGTATGGCGCTTTATCATCATTATTAAAAATGCAAAACTGTAGAAGAAGCAGCAGCAGTTAAATCACAGTTACAGAACATGCATACACAATTCCCACTGTTCATGTTTTGTTTTTTCTAGTGCCAGTGCAGAGACCAGGCACAGTTATATTGGAGAAAACCGGCCATATGTGCAAATGCATCATAATTCTAAATGCATTTCTGTGTGCTTTATTCTCCTAAATCACAAATAAATCGTTGGATATGATATGAAATGTGATTGTTTCAGCACAAAAATCTCACTGAAGTCTCTCTGCTGGGTGTTCCCTGGTGAGCACAACCAAACAGGAAACTTGGAAAGTTTTGCTGCAATCATTGATTAAAACATCAAAATAAAACTCGATCAAAATTCAGCTATGTAGCGTGCAAGACAGTGTATATATGCTACAGTTTCCTTTTTAGTCTGCTCTACTCCAGGGTTGATCAGCGAGTTTGGAAAGTAAGTGGTAATTCCATTTTGCATCTAATGTGTACCAACATAAATCATACAATCACCATGGCATTTATCCACACAAATGAATTCTTCATTACCACATTTTCCCCCTGCAGGGCAGCCAGCACATGCTTCCATTAAGCTGAAACCCTGCAGAATATAAATAATTCTGTTGTCTATGTGCACCTTGCTGCACATGGCATTTTGAGGCGAACTCTTTTATTGTAAGGCTACACCACTCAGGGCATGTGTTGGCCATTTGACTTCCGGTAGTTGTTTACAATTTATAAACCCTTGCAAACAACCTCTAAAGACAGGTTTATGCAAATCTGCAAATATGCATTTCTCTTTTAAATTGCGTCACAAGCCGGAATCTAAATGGTAAAACTGCTAACCTCTCTGACCATGTGATTCACAGGTACAGCCAACACATATTCATGATATTCATGTACAGTCTAGTTGCATGGTCTGTACATGTGGGAGAAGATTAGCATAAAACCCACACAGGTCTCAGAAAGAGCATGTTGTGAAGTTGTGAGTGATATTGTTCGGGCACCTGAGAAGGCAGGTCTTCAGGGATGGAGGTGTGTGTTTTAATTATTTTGGTTGGTTAAAGCTGAACAGAAATCTGGACTGACCTCACTTTGTGTGTGAAGAAATATAAACTATGATGACACTGCAGTGGTAGTGAATATCTTCAAACTTTCAAAAGGGATTCACCTACATAATATTCATGTTTAGCAGACACTTTCATCTAAAATGAATTTAAAATTAGGTATTTTGTATATCGACTGCACTTATAGACCATAGCCAATTTCACCCATTCACACACATTCATACTGGTGGCAGTATGAACGGTGCCACCTGCCACCATCAGAAATTAATTCACACACCGGTGAACGCAGCATCAGGAGCAGTTTGCAGTTCAGGATCTTGCCCAAGGATACTTCGACATGTAGGCGGTCATGGTTAGGGATCGAACCACCGACCTTCCGACCAGTAGCCAACTGCTCTACCAGACGTTATACTACAGCCGCCCATCACCGTCATGGAAATAGAATGAGAATAGAAGCAATATTCAAATTTACTTCAAATTTACTGTTGTCTTTTGACTAGTTTAAAAGAAAATAGTTAATGTGAGTAGTTATTGTGATGTGTCAGTGGGGCCTCATAAGTGTGGAGATGGGTGCCCCAAGTTAGATAGCTTGTCCGTCTCTGGAGCTGCCTCCCCCCACCTTCTGTCAAAGTCGTCCCCTAGCAGTCCCCCCCTGTTGGACTCTTTTTCTGCAACCAGTGTAATGTAATAGCGTGCTGGTATTGGCCAGATAGCACGCAAACTAGCAGATAGCAGGCTAGTTAGCTTGCTAATTAACAGATGGCAGCTTAGTTTGCGCACTAATTTGCAGATGGCAGGTTAGTTAGCTTCCTAACTAGTATATGGTATGCTAGGTAGCTGGCTTGCCAATTCCATGGCACCTTAAATCTGCACTGGTTACAGAAAATGAGCTGAATAGAGCTGTGTTTTCCATATTTTATGTTTATGGGCGATAGCTTGATAACACTACGCCAGCAGCCAGCTGCTACTGCGCAGACACTCGCTTCAAAGGAGCAAGATGGCAGCTCTCATATCTGTTATCTGGCTTCACTTTGAACAGTGGAGACCTGTTGTCCACACTTAATACAGTCTATGGTACAATCCATTCACGTTGACGTTAGCAAGACAGGCTAGGTAGCTTTCACTCAGAAACAGGGAAGCTATTACCCTAGCTCGCTAATGTTAGAACTTAATCCCTCTAGTCTGTCCTTTATGTTCATGGTATTACAACAACGACAAGCGAACACAGCAGTTGTAGCATTGGCCTCCATTGGTTTCAGTGACAAGACGGCTGTTCCGCTAAGCCCTGTGGCATCAACAGGGACAGGGAGGACAGCTCAAGACCTCATGAAGTTTTTCAACATGCCACCGCGGCATGTGACCATAGCAACCACAGAAACCACAGCCGATCCTATCACAAATACTTGCCTTGGATTCCCTGCACACTTGGAATTTCTCAGAGCCTTGATGGGACACCGAAATCAATATCCATCCAATTACTTGATTCTTAAGTATGTAAAACTCATGCAAAGGTGCCCCGTGAGGAAAGGAAGGCTCGGGTTGTGGCTCGACTGTAGCTTGAGGTTGTTTTTTCTCCCAAGACTCTGAATGTCAAATCTTTTTTTTTCTTTTTTTGGTGTTGTTTAATTAGGGAATGCTTATCATAGGCGCATGGCACGCTACTGAGGGGTGACAACACCCCAGTGTTGTAAAATTAATTATATCACTAATGTGGACCCTGTGCATGTGAAATAGCTGAACTCTCCCCAAATAGCTCATTAATCTTCAGACAGCCACTCCTGGGCTAGGTGAAGTGGTCTTGAATTTCAATACCCACCCTTGCTGGTGTAACCTTTCCCTCTCTTCTTCTCTCGCTCGAGCAGCCGAGGGGGAACGGGAGCATTGGAGAGAGAATAATATTGTCTGCAGCGGTATCTCTAGCACTTCTCTTCTCTGAGTCATATAATTATACACACCTACACAGTTTGCCTAAACACACACATACGCACACACACTGGCTTGAAGTTTAAAGTGGAGTATACCCGAGAAGTGCTGATGTATCCTGTGATTATTAAAAAAGACCGTCCGCTGCTCTGGCATAAACAAATCACTCCAAATCAAATTGTCCAAGTAATAAAAATGCCTCAATAAAAAGGACCAAACTGGACCCCACAAGCTATTTTTCGCTTGCTCAAAAGTTAAAAAACAGCCACTAAAAAATAAGCAGGAATCAGAGCTGCCCTTACCTTAAATAGCTGCCTTGAATAATACTCTTATTTGTGTAGCGAAGACCTTTTAACATGATTAACGCCCAAAAAAAGAACTCATTATCAGAGTGAAGAGGAGTCACCCATGAACCTGAAGTGCTGCTGTGATTTTAAAAACAAAATCTCCAGTCATGTCCTTCATTAAATGGTCCTGTATGCTTAATAGCAATGTCAAGACTCGTTGTTTTTCAAGAAAGTGATTTAAAGTAAAGAAAAACAAGGTGAAAAGTGCCTTCACTCAAAATCAAGGTACTGATACATTCCTCTAAAAGGTTTAAAAATGACAATAATTATTATAATAGGATTGTATTATTTTATCTTGTGTGACAAGTAATGGCAAAACATTATAGGTTTTTGGGCAAAATAATATATTTAAACTTTACACAAATATTTCACCTCAGTATGTGTTAAGAAGCTTTTCTGGAGGTTTTGATCGTAGCACATGATCTGATGGAGTTTGGCAAGTTGTCTCGGAAATGTATATGTTCAAATGAACCTTTTTTCTGAACACCTTAAAGGGACAGTAGCGATTTTAGTATTTCACTTCCAAAAAGTGGGGGAACTCACAAGTGTTAGGTTAAGTTCAATGTTTTTTTGCAATATAGTATAAGTTCTTTCACCTCAATAGAATCAGCACAGCCAAGGTGAGAAGTGTACACAACATTTCTTTTGTGCAGTTTCTGTTATAATGACATAAATCATAAGAATTCTGGAATTATTTATATCCACTTTTTCAAGGGCCCACTGATGTCATGAATATTGGGAAAGAAATTGGGTCTCCACATGCTATACATATTGAACTACTTGCATTTTAACAACTTCTACTCACAAAAACTCCTGTCCTCTCCTCTCTGCTCTGTGTAAACAGCCTGCGGTTTGTCACGTGACCATTCATTTGCAGAATTTAATGCTTTTAACAGGATCTAGTTATTCCAAATGGTGAAGTTTTAAATGAGACATTTAGAATAAAGTGATTTTGACAGAAATATCACAATTTTAAGCTTAACTTTTGCGACTTTTTCTAAAGGAAACTTTTGAAAACTATTTCTGTTCAAGGGCGATCGGAAAGTTAAAATTTTGATGGAAATGCTTGTTTTTACAGTTTCTCTCTATAATAAACTGTCTTTTTTAGCAGTCTTTAAAGGAAAACATTTATTAAACAACTGTTGTAATACACCACATCATGAATTAAAGGTGCAGTATATAATTCGGGAGAAAGCGTAACATTTTTTTAAGTCTCATTTCCACCAGCAACCCAAAGCGCCACTAATTAACGACTCGGGAATGAGAACCAACTGTCTTTAGAATTGCATACTGTACCTTTAAGTGTTTACTCATTGTAGCGCCCCTTTAAGGACTTTTCATGCATGCTGTTTTGAGTTCTTTTATCTTGGAAACAGCATTTGGCTAAACAATTTTACATCAAGGTTCCTACAGTATTTTGATATGATTGAAAGCTCCAGAACAGCCACTAAATGGACCTCTGGTAAGACTTTGCTTTTATGAACTGCTGGTTCCAAGTATATAATGAACTTTAAAACCTAAAACTGTGCAAACTGTAAGTAAAGTAGTTTCTGTCACAACCTCTGTCCGTGGTGCTGATCCTGCTCAGCGCTGTTAAATCCATCTGGCTGCTGTCCATGGTGCTGAATCTGCCTGTGTTCTTAATGTGTCCTCCTGTTTTCAATTTGACTTCTGTCTGACATCAGTCTACCAATTATCCAACTGCTCGCTGTATTATATAGCTATACAACTGTCTCGTCTCAGTTTTTGGATTTGTGGATCTTGGAACATGTTCTGTCAACAGATAATACCAATTGTATTCTCTGTTTGTTTTGCATCAGCAGTGCAGTAATTTTGGAAGCCCTATTTAGCGTAAGTATAGTATGCTTTCTCTGGTGTGTTATTTTCCCCACTGTTTGTGTGACAGTGACTTTAGTTAGTCTGCCCTGTTGGCAGCAGTGTTTATTCCTTTTCTGCACTCCTGCTGTTGTGGTTATTAAAAACACTAAAAACCAACCTTCTTCTGCTGTGTTTCTTTGCACTTGGCTTCTACTCAGCCACCGGTACACTGAACTTCAGCGGCTTAAATTTTTTATTGAGCATTTGTTGAGACGAAGAACCGCGGCGACAACAGGAAATGTGCTCGCCACCGCCGGGCATTTACGAGTAACCGAGCCAAGACACGGCGGTTCATGGGCCCGGAAAAGGTCAGGAAATCAAAATATGTGGAGTGCACACAAAACTCCTCTCCAAAGCAGAAGTAAACCTGAAAGGTGCATTGAACAAATGAGAGGTTGAACCACTGATCATCCCTTTTTTATGAACTTGGATCTCCCACACGGGCCAAAGAAGTAAACTAGCAGACACTTAGGAAATGGACCAAAGTGATGTATAGAAAGGCAATAACCCAAATATATGATGTTCCTCTAAAGTTCCCTCAGATTTAATCAGACATGCACCAAAGGACACTAATGTTTCCAAGACCTGGACTCATTTAGTAGTTGATAATGGCCTGACATCAAGTCCTAAATGTTGATTTTGCAATCCTGTTGCCATTACCTCAGGCTAAACCTGACATGATGTAAGCCCCATGACAATCTACCAGCCCGCTCCGTTTGGTTTCCTCCTCCTCTGCAGTCACAACACAATTTTGTTTTTAAGTATTCATATATTAATCATCACATCTTGTTTACCCATTAGCAGCTCCGTTCCAAAAGCTTCTTATCGTCGTTTTCATCCATTAAACTACATGGATTGCATGTCAGCTAAGCTCACTCTCCGTCATCCCAATTATGATCGTCTTACTCTGTGGTGTGTGTTTGTGCTGCATGTTGTACATGATTGCTGCTGTATGCGACCGACTGAACATGAATTGTGACTTTTTCTTTGTTCAGATGTTGTTGTTTTTTTTTGCGAGCGTACACCTCCGGATTCTGTCGTATTGTTCATCTCTCCTTGCTGGTTTTTGTTATTAACTTCACGTACAGTGAGCTCCTTATCAGCAGTAAGGAAAATCTTTAAGCTAGACGGTGAATCAGTGGAAAACTCTGTTTTCCTTCATTACCGCCTATTAGGGTGGTGCCTTTTCAAGCCAAATTGGACTGGAGTGATCTGAGAAATGTTCAGAGAGAAATGTTCTCTAATTGGCTCTAAGGGTCTACACGGTGGGCCCAGTGGATGAACTGTTTCCTCACTCTGAGAAAACAAGCTCAGAGGGTGAACCACTCACTAGTCTAAGAAGTGTTTGCAATTACGGAAGTACAGTGTGACATCACCTAAAAGTATTGGCCTATACAAAAGGCACTTTGTTGTATTATGTGTGTATACCAACTTGGAATTGTGCAAGGACAGGTACTTTTTGGTCACTCCAGGAAATATGACTTAGTCCTGCTATTTGTGACACAATGGTTTCAATTCCAAGAAGAACATCCGGAAAAGTGGCCTTGTGTGATGAGTTTGATTTTCTAGATATATTAGATATATATATATACTGCAGTACATTTTGTCTCAGACATATCATTTTTCCAAAATGAGCTAAAGCTAGCGTCTAAATATGCTATTGCTACAATTGATGGCAAAAATTGCACTGTTCTGTTGGACTTGAACAAAAATAAACAGTATTTTTGTTGCTTAAGCTTATGTATTCAGTCATTATTCAATGGTATACTAAAAATCCATGTGAAAAAATTACTTCTCACTGTTCTCAGGTCAAATATTTATATGCGATTAAAATGCGATTAATTTCGATTAATTAATTACAAAGCCTCTAATTAATTAGATTATTTTTTTTAATCCCGGCCCTAATAATAATAATATATTTTTTCCACATTCTGAGCAGAGCTAGTCCTTTTCCATAATGACTCTCCAAATCTGCAAATCAAATACACTTTGTTTTCAACATCACGATTCAATTTTTGATTGAAATTCAAACATTTTTGTTTTCAGCAGTGAAGGCTATGCTGCTGTTCGACCGTCAAGATTGATTTAATCTTTTTCCCTGACAACGCATTCACATTTTCAAACTCTCCTTTAAAAAGATAAGCTCCATGGTATCAGGTGTGATATGAATGCCATATTTTTCTAAGAATGTGGTTGAACCAAACCAGGGCCATTTGGCGACAATTGCCAAGCTACTCCTTGACATTCATCTTTTTTTACAGCCATTCCTCAGATTTGGACACATTTGGATATGTACTCAAGACACAATACATACAATAGAAACAGCTTGCAGGTTAATATTCTGTTCTTGCAATCTGTCAGTGATGCTTTCACTTGCTTTGATAAAACAGCCTTACACTCAAGATTAAGTCACCTAGCAGGAGCTCGCAGCCTCACACTTCATCCTTTTTACCTCACGGCTTTTCATATTCTCTGGCCTCAAAAGAACACCGCACAGAGCAACATGACAAATACAGTACAGTTAAAGCAACCCTGACCAAATCTATCTGCTTTATTGCTATTCACCGTTTCCTCCCTCCATCTGTTCAGCACATCACAACCTGATGTCTCCGACTTCTGCTGCACTATTTTTACCTGCTCCTAGATACTGTCTCCCTGCATGTGACGTCAAGAGAGGGAGAGGAAGAGACGGAGACGGAGAGAGCTGTTATCATCCATCTACAGTGAGAGTTAGCCAGCTCCCCGCCGCCATCCTCCAAAAAAGTAATCAGTACATAATAGCAGAGAGCAGGAAAGGGACATGCCTTATGCTGTGTTCCATTACTGTACACTGTCTAACTTTTCCTTGCTTACAGTATGTTGAACACATGCTTGTGTGCCTTTCTGATTGTTTTGTCATCTTTTTGTGTCTCTTTATGGTTGTTTAGATCATTCTGTTGTCATGTTGGGTCTCTTTGTGGGTTTTGTGGTCTTTTTGTAGTCTTTTAGTGGTTGTTTGTCTTTTTGTGGTTGTTGTATTTTTTGTAGTCTATTTGTGGTTTTTACATCTTATGTAGTCTTTTTGTGGTTGTTTATGTCTTTTTTGTCATCTTTTTGTGTGTCTTTATGGTTGTTTTAGTCTTTGCGGGTTGTTTAGATCTTTTTGTAGTCATTTTGTGGTTGTTTATAGCCTGGGTATACCCAGACTGCCTTGCGCGCTCGAATTTAATTTCGAACCTCCAGGCAGTCTGGAAACTAGAGGGATTTCTTAGCCCTGTTTTAGGGATCCAATCACAGAGCGGGGAGGGACGGCAAGACGATGACGCGTACTACTCGGCACTTGGAAGCTTTCCGGATCCAACATGGCTGCTGCAGACGCAAAACTCTCTTTAGCTGTAGACGGTGTTTTAAATAGTTTAGAGCGAAAGTTGAAAGGCGAAAGGTCTCTCGGCGGCTCCGCTGTCCCCCGGCTGGTAGCGAGATCACCGGTAGCGGGGCTATTAGCGATGCACGGGCGGTCTCGGCGGCTCGTTGCACCGAGCCGGCGGGCCGGCTGTCACCGCCGGTGATCTCGCTCCGAATCGGGGGACAGCGGAGCTCCGGAGGATCGTAAACCACACCTCCTCTACGGAGAAATCCATTGAAGGTGTCCAGACCTAATCTCCAATGAGATTTGGTCTGGTGTTAGCCAGGCTAGGTTGTTTACATCTTTTTGTAGTTTTTTTGTTTGTCTTTGTTGTTGTTTTGGTCTTTCTGTTGACTCTTTGTGGTTGTTGTAGTCATGTGTGAGTCTTTGTGGTTGTTTTGGTCATTTTGTAGTCATTCTGTGTCTCTTTGGTGTTGTATTATCTTTCTTTGTGGTAATTTTTAGTCTCTTCCTGGCTGGCACATGTCTCTTTGAGTAACATTTTGTAGGCGACTTAAGGCCACTTTAGACACCTGCGTCCGTGCTTTAAAGACCCTTTCATGAATCCATTTAAGGCATTAGCTGTAATTTGATACAGCTCTTACAGTACATGATGTTGAGAAAGATGTCATTGCATTTATTTCTTGTGAGCTTTGGTAAGCAATTAGGAATAGCAGCCACTACCAACAAAACCTACCACCTACTGATCATCATTAATTGTAAATTCATTGAATGCCTATTGCAGAAAAGATGTGGAGCATAAGTAGGAACAAAACCAAGGATTGAGTCATGAATATTGTAAGAATTAAAACTTTTACTACAATAAACAGTGATCATTATCAGAAACTGTGTTACAATATGCCACTAAAAATCTTCTCTTGAAGTCTTGTCTCCAAGAATGTATTTGCCGTCACATTCACAGCCCACTGCAGCAGGAAATCCAGCACAGTGTGAGAGCACAAACAGAACTTAGATGGCTGTTAAATTTAGACAAAAAGGGAAGCGGCGCACCGGTAATCAATGTGGCTTGAAGAATTGATCGTCTCTTCCCTTCTGGAGCTTTTAAAAAAATACTTTAGATGTTGGATTTTTTGCTTAGCACAGCTTTAAATGGTCTATTAAAAACCTTATGCAGTCCATGAAGTGAACATTGAACATTGTGATTGATGAATAATCAGTTATCAATAGCGTACGCAGCTAAAATGCATAACTGAGCGAACCTGAGCGAGCCCGTACTTGTCTTGTATGCATGCTCACACCCTTGTCTTTAAACCGCGTGGGCGTAGAGGCGCCTTTTGTCTTTGTGCACGCTTGCATGTGTGTGTTTTACCTCAGCAGGCGCCACAGTGCTCCCTGCCTGTTCACAGCATTAATGCTCAACCTTGTCCAAGGTTAATCTGTCACTCTTGCTGTATATTTGCATTCATTCTTATCTGCACCTCACCACTCAACTGACTGTCTATCTGCCCTAGCTGCTGCTCAAACTTAATCGTCTTTGTACATTATAGATGAGCCTCCAACAAAGTAGACACACACACACACACACACACGCACACCCCAAGCCTCCTCTTTCCTTTTGAAACCACACCCACAACACATATTCCCAGACTGTCAATATTTGCTTTATATTTAATGTCTTAGCGAGCCATTAAGCTGACTGCTCCTCAGAAGTAATATATTTATCACTGCATGGGGGCTAGTGTTGGATCTAAGTGTTTCTCTCTCCAGGCAGCACTAACTTTATGCTTGCGCAGGAGCTGCACAGGAGGGCAGCGAGATAACTCTTTCACTCTTACCTGAGGAAAGGTTGGCTCTTAATTAGTAGCGCGGACTTGTTCCTTCATTTGGAAGAACGCAGAGGCAAAAGTTAGACTGTACATTGTTATATAGTTCTTTCTTCATAATGAGGACGCATAGCAGAGCTTGGCTGACTTGTTACCTTTATCAGAATGTATAAAGGAAAAAAAAGCCTGTATGTTTCATGCGCCTAAAGCTGATAATAAACCTGTATGTATTATGTGATTAGGATGTTTTTCCATTTGTTGTTGAGGGAACGTATGTAGTGGATTTAATCAGCTCCTTGGACATTCACCACAATATGTGATGAATTACTGAACATGATTAGATCACATCAGCAAAAGGAACATGGAGAACTGTAAGTAACAATATGCATGTAAATGAGTGGGTGTCCAGATAGCTGTGTGAATCACTGTCTGCCACGGGGAAGATGAACATTTTCAAAAACATAGATAGTTTATTGTTATATGTAAGCAGCATTTCACGAATGGAGGTGAATGCTTGTTCTATTTTTCTTTTCTTTTTATCGTTTTTTTTAGACACTGTCAGTGTAACACAGTGGTCTGCAACCTTGATTAACAAAAGAGCCATTGTTGGCCAAAAAGAGAGAAAACATTTCAGAATGGAGCCGCAAAACTTATTTTGAGCCTAACATTAAAAATATAACAGCCTCTAAGTCTAAATGAGCCTATCGACATGACTAATAGGCTATAATGAACATGTATTAATATGAAGAATGCAGCGAAGGCCAAAGTGCAAATAAGAGGCTGGACACCGAAGAAATATCTCAGGAAATTTAGAATCGAAAGCTCATCTAGCTAGAAAAAAACTCAAAACTAGACTTGAAGTTGAGTCTTTTTGTCTCTCTTTGTGGTTGTTGACATCTTTTGTAGTCTTTTTGTGATTGTATGTCTTTTTGTAGTCTTTTAGTGTGTCTTTATGGTTGTTTAGATAATTTTGTTGTCATTTTGTATCTCTTTGTGGGTTTTGTGGTCTTTTTGTAGTCTTTTGTGCCTTTTTGTGGTTGTTTACATCTTTTGTAGTCTTTCTGTGGTCATATTAATTTTTTGTAGTCTTTTTGTTTGTCTTTGTGTGGTGTGTCATCTAGCTAGAAAAACTCAAAACTAGACTTGAAGTTGACAAAATGTAGAGGTTAAGGCACCGGGCCGTAGACTTCCGTAAGTTTCGCGAGCTATGATGCAGATTTTAGTTGACTTTTTAATGCCATGCCACATATTAGCTGCACACTTTTACAATTGTTTGTTTATTGTTTATTGGATCCCCATTAGTTGTCACCATGGTGACAACTATTCTTCCTGGGGTCCCTAAAAAGCAAGACACATAACAGTAACATTCACATGCATCATGCATACACAGTACAAGTATATAAATAGTACAAGCACCTACACATACATACTCACACATATACACAGACACATTCAGAGATCAGTTCATTAAGAGTTGTCTCTGTACAAGTTTAAACAAAAAAATACAAAATAAGGCACTCTGCAGCTTTACAGATATCAGTCAACTGAATTTAACCCAATTTCTTTACTCAAAACAGCTTTTTTCAATTCCCTTCTAAATCCTGATTTCTTACACTTAAGAATGAAGCAGTACGGAAGTCCATTCCAGTATACAATAGCTCTGTACAATACAGTTCTTTTCAGTGCATTTGTCCTAGGTCTAGGTAATCTGAAACGACAGCTTAAGGCCTGTCTGGTATCATATTCATGTGTGATCTTGGTAGCTGGGTCTTCAGGAGGTTTTTAAAGGTAGAGAGGGACGCCCCTGCTCTGGTAGGAACTGGTAGTACGTTCCACCAACAGGGAACAAGAAATGCAAAGAGTTTGGATTGCCTTGAAAGAACAGGTGGCAGAGCCAGGCGTTGCACATTGGAAGAGCGCAACAGTTGTGAGGTAGCTTATGCCAGTTTCAGGGCGTTCAGGTAGGTAGGTGCAGTACCGGAGACAAATACATACAAATACATCAAAATTGTATCAGAGGAGTAAATGCACCCAGTTCAATCATCCTAATTGTGCTGCCAAAAGAGGTCAGTGCAGCAATAATCTGCCTCCATTCAAGATATAGTTTGGTCTTAGCCCTGAAGTCCAACACTAAATACAGATTTCTTTACTACTGTTCTGGATCCAAATGCACTAATAAATACCTGCCAATTACAAACGTCTTAAACATCCATCTTGTTCCCTTTATGAGTGTATCACTGAACATTGGAGCTCCATTAAGAGGAATGGTGTAATTAATTGGTTTTTAAAGTGCTGTTTAATGATTTCACAAGTATTTCTGAGTGCCTTATTTATGTGGTTTAATAAGAGCATATCATTGCTCTGCCTTTTTCCAATTGATTTCTTTGGAAATTGTATTTTATCCTTCTGTAAGACACATTCAATGTGTTATTAAAGTACGCCACGATAAAAAATGTTATTGATTTTTGTTTTGTGTCATGAAATTGTTACTGATTGGTTGAATAAACTTCCATTTAATTCAACTTAATGGCAAATTTATTTTCTGGAGCTGTTTAACAAATTCAGTGTAGCTCTAATATGAATCTATGATGAGTTAAATTTGCCATTGTGTAAGTTTCCTAATTTTCCCCCCAAAATTCTGCCTTTCATTCCTTTATGAGTGACAATACATGCATGTTGGCCAATATACTTGTATATGGCATCACATAGCCATATACGGGTCAGTGACAAATAAGGATTGGAAAGAAAAATTATAAATATTAAATACTTTATCCACCTAAATTACATTTAAGTGGACTTATACATATAATTACTTTATTTTAAAAAAAAAACATCACATGATTTTTTTTTTTTTTACCATTTCTACATTTATACATTTTCATCAATATTGAGCAGAACATATTCCAAACACAACCATTTTTTTTCTATAAGTTTTGACAAATTATGTAAAATTTGTTATATACCATAGTGTTGCAATGTAAACATGGATTGTATTTTTTTCTTCTCATTTTAGCTCACATTTATTTTCCTGTATATAATCAGATTTTTATGGGGGGAAAATTACTGGTTACACCAACTGAAACTGGGTTAGATGACGTCATTGACCCATACACAGCCTATTGGCTGATAAGTATGTGTATGTCTATGATTGGTATTTTTTATACTAAATCTATCAAATAAAATGTGTTCTTTATACAAATCTTATGTGGATGTCTGGTCTCACTCCCAACTCATCAGATACCCAATGAACAAGGCACCCTTTAGCGTCTGTATGATATGCACTGGGGTTTATGTTAACTGTGATGTAAACCTGACTGTGGCGATATTGGATGTCCTGAGTATATGACATCAAAGGTCCACTTGGTGCTGTTGGGCTTGGAGGTGGATGGGTCCAACAAACCCTGGACAAACATCAGTGTTTGTGTCACGTGTGAAACCGTGATAGTATGAAATTTTGTTGTGATTTGATGAATGAAAGGAACAAGCACAATTCACATTAAATCCACATGACGTCTGTTTCAGTTCTGGCATGCTTCACAATGAATGGAAATGTTAGACTGAAACGTCTGAAATACTCCAGCAGGGGTCGACACTGTTGCAAAAGAACTCCGGTCCTATCTATCACAATACAAAATGAGACTACTTCTCACTTGTATTTCACCTCAGTATATAATCCCGTGGCAAGATTCTGGTCTCAATGGCTAGTTTCAAGTCTTCTACAATACAATATGAGCTTAATTGTGTAAATAATGGGCCAATTTGGAAGAAAATTGCTGATAAATCAGATCCACCTCTCTCCTCCCCCGTACAAATATGGTCTTGAAAAACAAAGATGGCGACAGATGTAGCGTGATGCTTCAAACTGGTAGTCCACAGACCAATGGGTGACATCACAGTGACTACATACCACTATTTATATGCAGTACAGTATACTTGTGGAAGGCCACACAGCCAAATGTGTGGGTCTGACTATAAAATTACTGTTTAAACTACAAATGTTTCCAGAGTTTTGACCTCTTCATTCAGTGTTGAATAAGTAACACCAAACTGTTTTATTATAAAATACCACATGAGTGCAGTTCTGCAAAAAGCAAGCTGTTTTTGTCAACAGCCACCTTCCCCGATTCAATTTATTATATTTTTTTAAATAACGGTGCAATCTCCCAGGAATTCCATCTTCACTATTCCTCTGAGAAAACTTTCTTATTTATTGTGTATACAAACACACTGCATGCACAAGGTTCAACTTGCAGCCTAAAAGCAATGTTGTAATTTAACATCTTACCTTTCAGCATGTTTGCCAATAAAAGCTGTTCAGGAGCTTATTCTGCAACATCACCGCAGCTGTCTTGGGAATCAGCTGTTAGCACAAAAAACCCCAGCTGCTTACATCAAAACTGGGAAATAAACACAGGCAAGCTCAATTTTAAAGTAACAGTAGATCCAGAATGCGCTCAAAAATCATAGTCTTAAGAATTAAAGGGTAAATGCGGAACAATGTGACTCTACCTCACTCTGAAAACGTATCAGGTCACACCACATGTAGCATGTCAGTCTCCACCAATGAGGTTGTGAGCTCATGGTAGTGCTGTATGAAGTCAAGCACAGCCAGTAGACTGTTGTACAACTCAGTGAGCTGTGTTGAGATGTCTGTGGGGATATAAAGGGCACAAGTCGAGTCCCTCAAGTGGACATTGACTGATTGACTGACGGGCAGGCTTTATGTGTGTTCATGTGCAGGTGTGTGTGTGTGTGTGTGTGTGTGTGCTTGTACAATTGGACCCACCGACATTGACTGTTGGGTGTCATCTCTCTCTTTCCATCCAAACTTAACCCCCTCCCCCCTCCCTTCTTCCTCTCTCTCCCTCTTGTCCGGAGCCGGTGACATCTTGACGGATTAAAATGCTGTGTGCTCCAGTCCTTGGTTGGCCACACTGGTGAACCGCGGGGACACCACTGTGAATCAATACGAGAAAATACTGTCTCTGAGACAGACATCACCCACCCAGGCTCACATAGGACCACATTCTTACACACACACTTACACTGCAAAAAAAAGGGTGTCTAAAAACAAGATAAAAACACTAAATCTGAGGGAAATACATTGCTGCATGGACAGATAATTTCACTTGATTTCTTAAATTAAGATTGTTAAATCTAGAAATAGGCATGTTGAACGCTTAAAATAAGAAATAACTGTTAAAACAAGATAAATTATGTAACACTTCTAAATTTAAAGTTTTTTTTTTTATCTTGGTAAGAAACTAATAATTTGCAATACACTTTGCTTGGGCCTGTTCATGATTGCTTGCAGCTTTAATTTCTTATTTTAAGCGTTCAACATGCTTATTTCTAGATTTAATAATCTTAATTTAAGAAATCTTGTCAAGTGAAATTATCTGTCCATGCAGCAAGATCATTTCCCTCAGATTTACTGTTTTTATCTTGTTTTTAGACACACCTTTTTTGCAGTGCACACACAATACAATACTATGTTTATCTGTTTGATTGTATTGTTTTATTTATAGCATCATTTTAGATTTATACACTTATTATTTATTGCTGATTGTTATATGGAAATGTTTGTTTTATTGTTGATTCTATGTACAGCACTTTGGAGACGTTTTTGTTGTTTAAATGTGCTATACAAATAAAGTGGACTGGATTGAATACATCCACACAAGTGCATTACATAGAAGTTTCATAGATACAAGTAGGTTTTTCAAAATAAAAAATAAAAATATTTCGATTATTTTTAGACCGATGGGAGTGCCCCAGTCTCATTTGCATATCTATTTTTAAATGCCGGTCCAATTGCAACCAAAAAGGATAAAGCAATAATTGTTTTTGCAGATAAAACTGGAGGATTTAGCTCCATATATCATGTATGCATCTTGTCCCAGAGCTCTGTTTCCTTACACTAATGAGTTTTTAGAAATCTAGTAAAAAAGCAGTTTTTCTTCCGAGAATCCCCTTTCACGTTTGATTCTCGTAGGAAAAACTGCTTTTATGGTCTAACTCCAAAATTCAATTAATTCAATACACGGTCGCCGATAAAGTTATAGTAATAGTAATAAAATATTTTTAACCTCTTTCCATGAAATGATTGTGACAATGTGATTTATTCTTGACAAAGTGTATATCCTCTAAAAAAATATAATCAATCTCTTCCAAACATATCACAATGAAAATGAAAGCACAATTTACAGAGGTTTGTGTCTCTTTTTACATGTTTCCAGCTATTATTTTGTACCTTGTTTTCATACAAATCTCTGATTTTACTTCATCTGGACTTTCTAAAGAAAACAATTGTGTTCACAAAAGCTATAAAAATGTCTTATTCTCGCTTATAGAAGAAAGCTATTTTATTTAATATTTTTCAATGGAGAGTGAAGATGACACACTGAGCTAACATTTGCAGAAAACTTGCTGAAAGACATGTTAATCACACACATGCTGTTACACCTACAGTGCATCTATATTTAGATTTCATCACTTGTAGTCACTCTTCTTTCCTCCCAGCAGCTCGGTTTGTGTTTCTCTCATTTGTAATCACCTCAATTAGTCACATCAGATGTGGAGGAGGTAAAAGGCTAATATGGACATATGTGACATTTCATTACAGTCATACATAGCAAACAAATCTGTTAACATGTTGTATGTCTGCAATGTACACACACATGTATACAAGCGTGCGTTGACCTGTAAATGTCTCTCAGTTGGCTGCTACCTCTCTGTTCGCTAACATCGGCTGACGGATCCAGTTCAGGGCGCCACGGTGAAGATACGCTGAGCAGCAGTGAAGTATCTAGGATTCTATCGTAGCTGTTCTGTAGCTTTTGATCACATTGTGTGAAATTCATCAGCAGATGGAGATTACAAATTGAATTTATAAAATTTCATGACAACCGGACAAAAACCATCTGCTACCGGGCGGCAACCTCCGGGTCTGAGCAGGGAGGCAAACCAGGAAGTGCCTTAAGCTGAATTTACCAAAAACAGGGGGTGCTAAGTGTGGCTGCAGAAACATTTCTGTCCATCCATTTCAATGCAAAATGGGAAAACTTCTCACTTGGTTTATTACCTCAGATTTGTTTTTTAGGACAACACTATGGTCTCAATCACTAGTAAAAATCTTCTTCAAGACAATTTGATGTTAATAGTTCAAACAATGGCCCCATTTAGAAGAAAATAGAAGAGAAAGAATCATATGATTTGGGGCGTGGCTACCTTTGATTGACAGGTGGCTAACAAGGTGAGCCGTCATCAGGAGAGAAGCAGAACAATGTGTATCCATGGCAACGTGGCAATAAAGTTATATGTAACATCATATACGTATAAAAAAAGTACGTTTAGCGGTTTGGTCTCAATTTTGACCCTTTCACTGTATTTTCACTTAATGACAGTTTATTTGAACGTTTTGTTCATTAAAAATGTCTTTTTCAGCGTTTGGTTGGACTAACAGACACTCCAAGGTGACATTGAAAACATGAATAGGTTCTGAAATCCCTAATTCGCATTTTCTTTAATGCAACATTTCAAAAATTTCCCGTCAAAATTTGATTAAACTTAAATGGAAAGGGGCGTCCCGGTGGCTCACACTGGTAGAGTGCTTACCATTAAGGCTGAGTCCTTGCTGTGGCGAGCCGGGTTTGAATCCGGCCTGAGCTCCCTTTGCCGCATGTCTTCCCCTCTATCACCCCCTTTCAATCTATCACTTTCAATAAAGCAAAAAAAAAAAAGCCAAAAAAATAATATAAAAAAAAATAAAAATTAAATGGAAACACAGCTTGAAGTTTTTTCAATATATTATCAGCACAGAAAACAGTGGACTGCCCCCTCTGGGTGGGGAGAGGTACTACCTCAAGCGAAGGAGTTCAAGTATCTTGGGGTCACGAGTGAAGGAAGAACGGAGCGTGAGATGGACAGGCGGTTTGGTGCAGCGTCAGAAGTAATGCAGGTGTTGTACCGGACTGTCGTGGTGAAGAAGGAGCTGAGCCTGAAGGCAAAGCTCTCGATTTACCGGTCCATCTATGTTCCAACCCTCACCTATAGTCGTGAGCTTTGGGTAGTGACCGAAAGAACGAGATTGCGGATACAAGCGGCTGAAATGAGTTTCCTCCGTAGGGTGGCTGGGCTCAGCCTTAGAGATAGGGTGAGGAGCTCAGACATCCGGAGGGAGCTCGGAGTAGAGTCGCTGCTCCTTCGCGTCGAAAGGAGTCAGCTGAGGTGGTTTGGGCATCTGGTAAGGATCCTCCCGGGCGCCTCCTGTTAGAGGTGTTTCGGGCACGTCCAACTGGTAGGAGGCCCCGGGGAAGACCTAGAACACGGTGGAGGGATTACATCTCTCTCCTGGCCTGGGAACGCCTCGGGGTCCAGGAGGAGCTGGACATTGTGGCTGAGGAGAGGGACGTCTGGAATGCCCTGCTTAGCCTGCTGCCCCCGCATCCCGGCCCCGGATAAACGGAGGAAAATGGATGGATTATCAGCACTTATTTTGAAATCTGGAAAATGACACTGTCCATATCACTCTGCGTAATCTGTACAACTCTTATATCACATATGTAGTTGGACAACAAAGTTTGCCCGCGCAGCATGCTGAGCTTCTATCTCCTTAATGGAATGTTGGACAAAGGATGGCCCTGACTGTTGTGTCTTTATTGATTCTGCCAGGGTGCCTGAATGTGATTAAGGGGAATTAAACTCAAGCCTGCTGACGCAAATCATGGCCGGAGGTAATATAATGTCCAGATGAAGTGGAGAGATCCATCCCAACGGGGAGGTGGCCCTCTCTGACCCTGCGTGGGCTCAGGCAATTAGCATTGGCAAAGTGCAACTCAATAACAAAATCTCCAAAATGGAGGAAGTGCTTGCACGGCTAATCCCCTCTGCCGCCGAGAGGCCCCAAGCCCTTTATTTTTAGGAGGCCATTGAGAATGCAGGTCAGGGATGTGGAGAAAGCCAAGCCAAGCTGCCATCAGTCTCGATACAGGAGATGGCTGGACAGCCGCCAAGTGGAGAATTATGTTAATGTTTGTTCTAATAATAAAATGCAGTTGAATACATTAATATGTCAATAGATAAGACATGTGTTTTTTTTCCGCCATATGCTGTTTAGAAGGGCAAAGCAGAGGGGTCATACAGGGTTTGAAGCCATTCTGTGTGTTTCTATACACCTGTACATAATAATTAATTGAATAAATGCCCATATTTTCCTTTTTTTTTATCGCAAACTGTCCTTGACTGGTGATCTTATGTGTGTTTAAAATGCCTTAGAATATGCAGGCCATTTAAAATGCAGAGGTAAATGCATAGAGCACTGCACATGCAGCAGCTCCTTTCATGCATTTGTATAGTGTGTCCACCTCATTAGTCTGTTCCTAGTTCTAAACGCTGGTGTTTGATGTGGAAAATGCTCCGACCATGTGTTGGGGCTTGTAGTAATGAATGTTTCATGCAGGTTGGGCCCAAATGATCCATCAATTCCGATTAGATTGTAATTACTAGGGTAGAAATATATTCAAATGAGTTCATTATCAGTCAGATCAGGAGCAGACCAAGCCAGTTTCACTATTTACCAGAGCCTCAAGTGTTTATGCTGTGATTTAAGAGAATGCTGGAGCGATTCCTGCAATTAGGTAAGCATATGTCTTGATGTATCATTTTAGTCAATTAGCCAAGTGCTCTTCAATCTCATGTCTTTACCGCGCGTCTGCTGTTTGCGTTTCGATTCTGAGTGAGGAGGGGGTGGTTACGCGGGTCCTGGCGAGTTCACAGTGTCAGGTAGATAAATACATGGGCTGACCAGATCGCTCACTCTCTTTCTGTCTCGGCCCTCTCTCGGCGCAAGCGTAGGTTTCCATTTCTCCAGGTCACTGCTGAATGACTGCAGATTACATCGGCTACTCTCTGATGTCTACGGGGACGAGGCCATCAGGCTGAAATGACACCGGGTGGTGACAGGCGGACCCCTCGCCGACACCCACCAACATGACTCCCATTCACGGCAGCTGGCCCCGTGACACTAATCTGATTCTCGTCTGTAAAGGGCCTGTTTTACGCCCACCGGCCTCATGCTAAAACAGGAAATGACCGGCAGGGCAGGCCACTCTTGCGTGACTTGCAGGTATTGCAGAAGAACCTGATGAATATTTTTTCTTTCTGCTCCTTGAGTGAATCTATAGACACGAGTACAGAGTGTGCTTTTTTCCCCATTTGTCATGTCTTTAACCTCTTCTACTCCAGCCCTGCCTATTTCTCTCTTTTAGAGGAGGACATGGGGCTTTAGGGGGGGATAGCAGGTCAACAGTAGATGCTACATAGAAGTGGTGGACATCTCCTGAAAGCTAGGAACCTGGAGATTAATTTGAGATGCTCAGCACTGGATTATTTGGCTTAATTAACATTTTGTCTTGGTTAGGCACCTATTCAAATGTTGAGAGTTTAGAGTAATAAGGGCTTAGAACAGGGGGAGGCAACCTGTGGCTTTTTAGATCAGGGATGGGCAACTTAAATGCTGGAAGGGGGCCACAATTTTTCATGGACACTACCACAGGGCCACATATAGGACCGTGCACTTAGCCAGATATGATGAAACTGCAATTTTAAATATGGTAAATCATTTGCAGTGCAGTAACTTAACATATTTCATTCTCAAATGCATGTTTAACAGTATAAATAGGAATACTAAAGGTTTGAAGCAAATAAAAAATAACCACTTACTGTGATTTCTTTATCAGTACAACAACAGCAGACCAACATTAATTGCAAGAAGTAATTTTGTGCATTTTTACACTGCACTTTTAAGATTTCATGCTCGAATGCATGTAGTTTTACTGACGGCCACTTCAAGTGAGGGTGCGGGCTGTATGCGGCCCCTGGGCCTCCAGTTGCCCATCCCTGCTTTAGACCATCTGCAGTGGCTCCCTGTGGCTGTGACAAAAAATCATATGACATGAACAATTATTTCTTTTTTTCCCCTATAAACGGTTTAAAAAAATCTACAGCCCGGCACCTTAACATCTACATTTTGCCAATTTCAAGTCTAGTTTTGAGTTCCTCTAGCTAGACTAGCTTTCGATTCCAAATCTCTTTGGTGTCAAGCTTCTCATTTTCACTTAGCTCCTCGCTGCATTCTGACAAAATCATATTAATAAATGCTCATTATTTCTTATTAATAATGTTACAACCCTGGCTCAGAGGTTGCAACAAAGGAGAGAGGGGACACAGAGCTCTGAGGATAGTTACAATATTTATTGATCAAAAAGAAGCATAACGTGTGTGTATGAGTCAGTGTAGATGGATGTGTGTGTATATGTGTGAGAGTAGATGAAATAATCAGGTCGTCAGCCAGAACAGCAGCCAGCTGCTCAGCCAGGAGAGAGGGAGAAGACTGACTCAGGCAGCCTTTTGTAGATGAGACCACACCCTGAGGCGTGGTCTGCTAAGGACGGCCCACTGCTTCCTGGTAAGGACTGAGGGGAAGCAGGCAGATGCACGGGGCCGTCACATCCCCCCCCATAAATACGAAGAACCATAGGCTTCTGAGATACTAAGGGGTAACCGATCTGGAAAACAAAAAAGCACAGCTGTAAGAATAAATGGACACTGTCAAAATAACATAAGACTAAGCACGTGACAGTGCATCAGCAACAATATTCTCCGACCCCTTGATATGACGGATGTCAAGGTTAAAGGGCTGCAAAAACAAGCACCACCTCATCAGACGCTGGTTTGGATTCTGTAATGAGTGCAGGAACGTTAGAGGGTTGTGATCAGTATAAACTACAAGGGTTCTCCCCCCACCGACATACACTTCAAAGTGCTGCAGGGCCCAAATGAGGGCCAGGGCCTCCTTTTCAACGATAGAATAATTCAACTGATAAGAATTGAATTTCCTTGAGAAAAACCCAACTGGATGCTCAATACCATCTGGACCAGCTTGTAGAAGTGCTGCTCCAGCCCCCAGGTTACTGGCATCGACCTGAAGCTGGAAGGGGTCACCTAGCCGGGGAGCTGCCAAGACAGGTGCAGAGGAAATGAGATTTTTGACATTCACAAAAGCAAGTTCACACTGAGGGGACCAGTCAAATTTAACCTTCGCTCTCAAGAGGTTAGTCAGAGGTACAACTACCGTGGAGAAATTCTTACAAAATCCTCGGTAGTAACCTACCATACCCAGAAACCGCATTAGCTCTTTCTTAGTAGTGGGAGTTGGAAACTGGTCAATGGCGATGACTTTAGCTCTTACAAGACACACCTGACCCTGACCAACCACCTTTCCCAAATAAGTCACTGTACCTTGAGCAAACTCACACTTTGCTATATTAATGGTCAGGTTGGCCCAAGCCAAACGTTCAAACAGAGCACGGATCTGATCAACATGTTCTGCCCAGGTCTCACTGTAGATGACAACATCATCTAAATATACTGCACATCCCTTCAAACCTGCTACTACTCTGTTCATTAGTCGCTGAAACGTAGCGGGAGCGTTCCTCAAACCAAACGGCATGACAGTGTAAGAGTAGAGGCCTGAGGGTGTAATGAATGCAGCAATGTCTTGAGCTCGTTTTGACAAGGGCACCTGCCAGTATCCCTTCAAGAGATCAAATTTGCTCACATATTTCGCAGCACCCACCTGATCTACACAATCCTCCATGCGAGGAAGTGGATAAGAGTCTGGCTTTGTGATGTTGTTTACTTTACGAAAATCAGTGCAGGGTCTAAAGGTTTTATCAGGTTTACCAACCAACACACATGGGGAAGCCCAGCTAGAGCAGGATGGCTCAGCAATCTTGTGCTCTAACATGTATTTCACCTCTGCCTCCAGCTGAAACTGTTTCTCCTGAGGGAACCGGTAAAACCTTTGACGAATCGGTGCAACATCACCCACATCAATATCGTGCTCTATGAGGTGGGTCCTTGAAGGAGTATCTGAGAACAAAACAGGGAATGACAAAATCAGATCACTTAACTCCTTCCCCTGCACTGCCGGCAAATGTCCCAACAACTTGTCCAAATTTTTCAGGGACTCTGAATTTGAAAGCCTGCCTTGCAAAACAGCAACATCTGGACTCTCAATCTTCTCCTCTACACTATCCAAAGATGGAGAGGACACACCCCCCACAGAAGACACCAAAGCCACCGGCTTCACTTCCCCCTGATTAACACGTGGAATATAGGGTTTCAACATATTTACATGACATAATTGTGTTTTCTTACGCCTGTCAGGAGTGGAAACCAGATAATTTAAATCTGTAACCTGTCGAACCACTGTATAAGGACCTGCGAACTTTGCCTGAAACGGGGAACCCACAACTGGGAGGCTGGCCAGAACCTGATCTCCGGGGCAAAAGACATGCACTTCAGCCCGGCGATCATACAGACGCTTCATCTTACCTTGGGCCTTCTCTAAATTCAGTTTTGCCATTTTTACTGACTCATACAGTCGTCTTTTGAACCCATTTACATAACCTGTTAATTCTTCTGGAGGAGGAGGGTTCTTCCACTCAGAATGTAACACAGCCAAAGGACCGCGAACTGTGTGTCCAAACACAAGGTCATTTGGGCTAAAACCAGTGCTCTCTTGTGTGACCTCTCGAGCCGCCAGCATCAACCATGGCAGTCCTTCCTCCCAGTCATGACCCAACTCAGTACAATATGAACACAAAAGTGACTTGAGAGTTTGATGAAAGCGTTCGATGGCCCCCTGACTCTCTGGATGATAAGCCGTTGACTGGACATGTTTTACATGAAGCTTTCCCAACACATCTGCAAACATCCCCGATGTAAAATTGGTTCCTTGATCGCTTTGAACAACCTTGGGAATTCCAAAAACAGACATGAACTGAGTCAAAGCTTTCAGCACTGCTTTGGTTGTTATGTTACGCAGTGGAAAAGCAGCTGGATAACGAGTTGTCTGACACAGCACTGTGAAAAGATACACACATCCAGACTTAGACTTAGGTAATGGGCCAACACAATCAATTAACAAATGTTCAAATGGTTGATTTTCCACTGATATGGGATGCAAAGGGGCTGGCTTAATGCACTGATTTGGTTTACCTGTAACCTGACAAGTATGGCATGTTCTGATATAAGCAGATGTATCTTTCTTCAGCCTAGGCCAATAAAAATATCGCAAAACTTTGTCATAGGTCTTTCTAACTCCCATATGTCCCGCACCCATATCATGAGCAGTTTTCAAAATGCCATCTCTCAATTTAGAAGGAACTACAATCTGAAAAATGGCGTCACCAACAAACCTTTCGCCCTGTGGCAACCATTTCCTCACCAACAGGTCATCTTCAAGGAAATAACCGTGTGCCACACTCTCCATCTCCTCCACTGGACGCACCTGCTGGAACAGCTCGGTCAGAGCAGCATCTCCGTGCTGCTCCTGTACCAGTTCAGCTTTTGAGACAGAGAAGGGAAAGGCAGGTAAAGGAAATTGGACATGTGGAACATTCTTTTCTTTTACCACTAAGTCATTTTTGACTAGCGTCTGTGATCTTGTGACCGCACACACTGGGAAAATCTGTTCATAGTCATCACACTCAACCTTCACTTGGCCCACAGCTGGAGAAGAGGTAACAACCGGTGAGGGAGAAGACACTGGAAATGGACCATCAATCAGATCATTCCCCAAAATCACCTGCACTCCCTGAACTGGAAGAGCGGGGCGCACAGCCAACGACACCTCCCCTTTAACTAGATCTGAACCGAGGACAACCCGATGCAAAGGCACTGGGAACACATTCAACCCCATACCTTTCACCAACACAAAGTCTCCAGTGGCAGTGTCTGCTGAAAATGGCAAAACAGAAGCTACAATGAAAGAGTCCAGTGCACCAGAATCTCTTAGGATTTTGACTGGGACTTTTTCCTCACTCCCCACCAATGAAACAACCCCATCACTCACATGTTTACGATAACCAGGGTCAATATCTTCAACGTCGTGTTTTTGCTCTGAAGTCTCCACAAAGGACTTCTCAAGAGAACACAAAGGCTCTTCAAATGAGAGGCGGGAAGCCAGTGCAACAGGCTTAGTGTGCTGCTGTACTGCAGCGATAGCCTCAGATTTCTCACGCAGCACATTCACTGTGCCTCGCACAGGAGCAACTAAGGCCGCAGGTTTAACAGGGCGGGAACCTTGGTGGGACGTATGCTCGGACCTCAGAACAGGACAGTCAGCTTTCCAGTGACCTTTACCCAAACAATAATTACAAGTCCGACTGGCATCCCACTTACCAACACTGCTAGCTGGTTTGAAAACAGGAGAACCCCTCTCTGAACTCCTATGATAACCACTAGCTCCACCCCTGCGTCCTACATCCCCTCGGACTTTATGAGTCAGAGCATATTCATCAGCTAACACAGCAGCCTCAGATAAAGTGTCAGCACGTCTCTCACTCAAATAAGTGGCCAGGTTCTCAGGGAGAGTTTCTCTAAACTGCTCCACCAAAATCAATTCGCACAAGTTATCAAAGGTCTTAACATCAGAGGCCACCCTCCAACGGCCAAAAAGAGTGGACAGCTCGCGTGCAAACTCAACATACGTTTCACGGTCCTGCTTCCAGATATATCTGAACTTCTGCCTATATGCCTCTGGCACGAGTTCATAAGCTTTTAACACAGCCTGTTTGACCGTCAAATAGTCTTCACTGTCTGCCACCGACAATGCAGAATAGGCTTCCTGGGCCTTCCCAGTTAGCACACACTGGAGCAGCAAAGTCTGTTCTGAATCGCTCCACTTCCTGTTTCTGGCTAACCGCTCAAAGAGTAAGAAAAAAGTGTCGGGGTCCCTTTCTGAGAACTTAGGCACCAACCGCAAACAAGTAGACACATCAAAATTTGAAGACCCACCAGGTCCATGATCTCCTGATGTCACCATCTTACCTTCATTTAACAATTTCAGCTTGTAGCGTTCAAACTGCTGCTGTTCTCTCTGCTGCACTAATTCAGTCTCACGTAGATTGGCCGTGCATTTTAATTTCTCTACTTCAACAGCATGTGCCTGAGCATGAAGAGCCAAGGCCCTCTCCTGAGCCCTCTCCTCACGCTCCAACACCAGTTTATGCTGCAGAGTCAACAACTCTTTTTGTTGCTCAAATGTCAAAGACGAGGGACTGACCTGGGGAAAAACAATAGGTAAGACAGGAGCTGATGCACTTACAGCATCACCGCCTCCAACAACAGCCACCGTAGGCAAAACCCCCAACTGCACCAAGGAGTCCTTAACAGTATCATAGACACAATCCTTGAGCAATTTACCAGAGACTTCAACATCATAGTGGGCAGCCACCTTAACCAACTGATCCTTAGTGAGGAGATCCAACAAATCCTCACTTGGACTCTGCAAAAATTTGTCTACTGCAGACATGGTTCAACCCACACACAAAAAGATTCAAGGGGGGAAAAAAAAAAAATTGCTCCCTGGCAAAACTCAGATCAACTAACCTGCACAGCACAACTCAACCCTCAAACAGATTCACCCGTAACCCAGTGCTACAGCCACATGTGGAACATCCTTTCCCCTGGCTGACTGCCTAACCAGAAACTAGCTAGCTCTCTCAACCCTGGTCTTCATGCACCAGCCTTGGTGGGAGATTTAAACGCAAAGCCCACTGACTCGGCCGGGCAACCATTTGAAACAGCGACCCACCTGGACAGTCAGGGATACGTACCCAAACAATTGTTTGTTGTGGCCGCGCTGGTGCACCAAAATAACAAACTAAAACAATAAACAACGATCCCCCGTGGAGGTCGTTCTGATTCCTAAATGGGAAATTAGTTCCACAAACTTAGACTGTTTACAAAGCACCACAAGGATTAAGGGCAACAAAATTGCAGGCAGGTTAGCACTGATCCAACAACCTCATAGCACACAACACACTGACCCAACACACATGTTCCTCAGAGATGTGAAGAACCTCTCCCCAAACAAAAGTTTTCGCAGGCTGCAGCAACAAACACTCACAGCAGGCCTCGGTACTCACCATGACAAATCTCTGATGAAGCAAAACACAACAAAGCTGAAGCCCACCAAGCTACAAACAGGATTCAAAAATATCCCGGACGAGCCCCCATTTGTTACAACCCTGGCTCAGAGGTTGCAACAAAGGAGAGAGGGGACACAGAGCTCTGAGGATAGTTACAATATTTATTGATCAAAAAGAAGCATAACGTGTGTGTATGAGTCAGTGTAGATGGATGTGTGTGTATATGTGTGAGAGTAGATGAAATAATCAGGTCGTCAGCCAGAACAGCAGCCAGCTGCTCAGCCAGGAGAGAGGGAGAAGACTGACTCAGGCAGCCTTTTGTAGATGAGACCACACCCTGAGGCGTGGTCTGCTAAGGACGGCCCACTGCTTCCTGGTAAGGACTGAGGGGAAGCAGGCAGATGCACGGGGCCGTCACAATAATGTTAATTTACGGCTAATTTAGACTTACTAGGCTGTTACATCTTCATTGTGAGGCTCAAAATAAGGCTCTGGCACCATTTTGACTGAAGTAGGCTATATGATGACCATTCCTATGGTCAATTATATTTCATACATCCATCCATCCATTCTCGTCCGCTTATCCGGGGCCGGATTGCGGGGGCAGCAGGATAAGCAGGGCATTCCAGGCTATTTCATACATTGTTTTAGCAATTATTGGGTTAATAGCATTTATTACACAGATTTGGTGTGCAAAATATTTTTTCAACACTGAGAAAAATGGTCAAATAAACCTCTAAAAACCTTTTAAATTGTGGAGAATTCTGTAAGAAGAATAACATTTTTTGGTAATTGAGTGGCGAGCACTTTTGTTGAATAAAACTACAGAAAATCTCCCTCAATCTCAATATGCATAGGAAAGCCATACGCACTCTAAATGCTCTTGGTCTCTAGTTGGTAGTTGTAAAGTGTCATGATTGCGTCGGGATTATCCGAGAGGTCACAACATTTTTTCAAAAGGTCTTACTACAAAGAAATGCTAGTATGGGGACGAACATCAGACATAAATAAAACTGGGCTCATTCAATCCACAACACTCTTCGTTTTCCAGTGATACCCAATTTATGCAATGGGAGCCCAGTATGCAGAAATACTCAAGTAAGATTAAGACATTTATGTGACACGAGAAAAACGACTTGTTGTTGTTTATGGCCCAAAAACAGAATGTGATTAGCATAAATTGGGCATGCATCATCCATGTCAGAGGTATAGTGACCCTTTTTTTCCCTCACCAAATTTACCTTGAATTTAGAGTATTATTATTACAGCACTTTATTAAACTGGTCACATAGTTATTATCCAACACGCTCGAGTGATTAATGCTTAATGCTCAATTTCCCTTGGACAAATACTGAATTTGGAAAAACTGCTTTCAGTTTCTCTGCTGCATCTACCTGGAACATCTTACAACATTCACTCAAACTCAACACAATTATAACTATGGGCCAGTTTAAAACTATGATAACCAATAACTGCCTTTCAGTGTAACTGTTTTTAATGTTTTTGCATGTTTTTTGTCTGTCCTGTTTCATGTTTTCTATGTACTCTCCACATCATTGTAAATGAGGGGTTGCCCTCAATGATTCCTAAATAAATAAAGGATAAATGAAAATGAAAAATGAAATTCAGCCCCTTTCCCAACATAATATCAAGACATGGTACCAGTGAATTCCTTTGGTCAAGTTTCAAATGACACCAATATATTCCCTGTATCTTTAAAACTGAGTTTGCTCTAAAAGACAGAAAGTAGGTCGGGGATTCCAGGTTAAAAGTAGCTCACCTTGATTTAATGATTTTCAATAAGTGGACTTCTTTTTTTAAGTAGTGGCATTAGTGTGTTCAAAGACCATTGGAAACTGGGTGAAATGGTCAGTGCTTTGCTGTTGAATTAAAAGGTCTTTTGAATTCTGGGCCGGTTCCAGATAAACCTGTGAAATTTCTGTCAACGCCGGCAAAGTTTCTTCCTCTGAGTCCAAAGTTTCCATTGAAAAAGCTGCTCTGCTTTGCCTGGCATGCTCCTTTGCCAGATTTCCCATGTTCAATAGAAAGACCTCTGCCCACGTGAGCAAAGACGCCCGCTGATCCCCAGCTTTGTCCTCATCATTACCGTGACTTTGTTTTGGCTGGCATGTTTTGACTGGCTAATAGTGTAAACCATCAGGGAACGCTGGCGATCCCTTCAAAGAAACTCGCCCTCCGACCATGTAGCTGTGGGCTTTGCAAGGTGAGGATGAATTGGGTCGGCTTGCTTGTTTTGAGACGAGAGACGGGCCCCTAATTGGATATCATCTCACTCTCTTTCCCCTAATTAGCACTGCATTGCTTTATGAACTGATATTAAGATGCAGGAGAAATAGTAATTAGCTAAAGGTTATTACCAGCCAGGGGCACATGGACATGGAGCATGCTGGGCAATGTAATGATTGCACAAGGGTTTGTTTTTTTGGCTTATTTGTTCACCCTTAGTGGAGGTGCAGCTTCTCTACAACAGATGTGTTCAATGCTGCTTTAAATTCACCCATTTAAATTACTATCTGATGATTTTAATTATGTTTCAGATGTATGGATGCTTTTAACCCAGACCTGGGCTTTGCATAAAATACACTGACCTTGTTGCTAAAATGCAATCTCACGGTAAAAAAAAAAAGAAAAGTTGACACGAAATGTAGACTTTTTATCAAGACATTCAATCATAGGAGAGACTGGACCTTTCTCACTAAATGACAAAAAAGAACTGAAAGACATCAAAAACACTAATAAACTGCTGGTTTACTTCATAACATACCTGCTCTCTATTGTTTTTGTGGTTTGAATGTATGTTGTGTTTAAGTTGTGTGTTAAGTTTTTACTATGTTTACAGCTACAGATTTTATATTTCACTGTGTTGTATTGTATTGTGTTTTTTTTTACTTTGTATGTTTGGCTTGACCGGGCCTCAGTACTTCATTTCGTGCCTCATCATGTACATGCATGTGTTGTTGGTATGACGATAAAGAATTATTTAATCTTTAATGTCTTTAATCTCTTTATATTAGAGTTAATCCACATTACAAAATCTTATTGTAACATGTATTCTCACCAGTAGCAGCTCAAAAGCATGTAATTTACTGCATTTTATAGAGCGATGAAATTAACATTGAGTAGATTTTATTTGGTCCGGCCCTCTGCAACCTTCACAGTATCCCATGTGACCCCTTGGGAAAATAAATTGCCCACCCCTGCTTTAACCAGGGGTGGAGCACTTAGAATTACATATAATGTCTGCTTAGCGTTTCACTGGATTTGCATTATTCCAACTGTGTCCGCTGTTTTCGTGGCAACGTACCCAAAGGGTGACGCCCAGAAACACTCAAAACACAGCAAAATAAATAGACAAGAGAAAATACCAGCCTGTTCTCCCCACAAAAACGTCAGTTTAGGTCACGCTGTACAGGCAGCGAAAAACGAGACATATTTACGTATCCAAAATTATGTTTAACTTAAGTTACGTTGTTTACCTAAGTTATGTGAATCACGTTTTTGAACATAACTTACATTTTTTACAAAACTTGCGGGAGACATGTGACCCTTGTAACTACTTCACTTCCGGCATTTACTTACATTTATTTACAGTTGAAACTGTCTTTTATAACGTCTTACTAGGATGGGATTTTTTTTCCCCCTAATAATAATTTCACATAAGGCATTAATAATAATTCCCCTTATAACATAAATCCACAGAAACAGTAGCTTTTTTTTTTTACAACCGCGAGTGTGCGGTTTGTGTGCTATTTTTAGTACGGTGAGCCTTGAAACGCAATAAGTACAGGTGTAGCTCAATAAATTAGAATATCATTGAAAAGTCAATTTCCAGTAGTTCAAGTCAAATAGTCCCAAATAGTACCAAAGTTATTTTTGTTTACTTATTGAAAGTCGCTGTGGACAAAAGCGTCAGCTAAATGACATGTAATGTAATGTAATTGAGTAGCTATTGTATCTTTTTTTTTTTTTTTTTTTTTACAGTGTATGTTAAAGCTGTGGGAGGCATCATTGTGCAAAAATGCCATAATAGTCCTTCATTATAATGTAATTTAAGTGATCTGATAGAATACCAGACTTCAGTGTTTCCTCTTGGCTCTGTTTTCAGGCTTTAGAAAATCTAGCCTGTAATCTCACTGTATCTTCAAACTCCAGTCTCTTCCAGCATGCCTTCCTCAGCTTTAAAGGGTCATTTAATTACAGCCTGATGATTCTGGTCCCATTTTATACGACTCTACTATTCCTCAGCTGGTAGTTTACAGAGTGGATCAGCGTTACAGTGTCTGTGGTGCATTTACAACTTCACTCTAATAATCACATCTCTCAACTGCATGTGCCTGCTGCCTTTACTGAGACCACGCTCAGCCAACATTAAGCTGGAAGCTCAAGCTGAGTTGTAAGGGTTCTTATGCATTTTTCGTGAGTTTTTTTAGTTGCTCTTGAAGTAAAAGTACATACGTATTTGTTTCTTTTTTTTATCTGGAGCACCACTCTAGAAGTTTTTCTTGGATGCTGCTCTGTTGTCATATATACAGTCATGGAAAAATGATTAGACCCTTTTTTCTTCATTTTCTTGTTCATTTTAATGCCTGGTACAACTAAAGCTACATTTGTTGGGACAAATATAATTTCACAACAAAATTAGCTCATAAGAGTTTAATTTAACAGCTGACATTTAGCCATTTTCCATGGTTTTCTTGATAATTATTTTGGTTGTTATCAAGAAAACCATGGAAAATGTCTAGATATCAGCTCTAAAATGAAACTCTTATGAGCTATTTTTGTTGTTATCATAATATTTGTCCAAACAAATGCACCTTTAGTCGTACCAGGCATTAAAATGAACAAGAAACTGAAGAAAACAAAGGTGGTCTAATCATGTTTTCCATAACTGAAGTATATTAAAGCTGGAGTGGGACATACATACAAAGTAAAAGCACTTAACACATGGCCACTGTTGGTTAAACTAAAATAAAAAAGTATTATGACTTCAACATTAATGTTCAAACTATTAAAAATGTGTGATTAAAAAAACAAAACAAAAAATAATGAAAAAGATTTCATTAAAGCACTTGTTTTTGCAACCAACATAATTCAGTTTGCTGCAAAGCCAAAAAACATTTTATTTCTTATCTTTGCATGAAAAACAACCAAAACCATTAATCAGTAATGAAAACAGATGGCGAATATTTTTCTGATGATCGTCCAAGCTTAGATTTGTATAACGTCTGATGGTTCAATCTTTCATAATGCATCATATGTTTAGTTTGAAAAATCTCAATTTGCTAAATAACTATAGCTGCTGAATAAACATACATAACACAGCTGCAATACCTGAACCTCAAACATAATCCTAACATGATCAACAAGTGCAGTGTCAGGTGTTGGGTTTATTTTTGGGGGATTTATTTTTTATTCATCTTTTATTGTAGTTGAAAGGACGCTACTTTTTATAGGAACGATGCTGTCCTGGATCCATGATGTCCAGGATTACAATCAATGATACTGGTTAAAGCTGTATTGTTTTTCTTGTATTTTATTTGTTTTCTGATCAAATGTACCATGTGCTGCACTTTTGTAATGTATTGTAACGTGTTG
Organism: Centropristis striata; assembly: GCF_030273125.1. NCBI lineage: Eukaryota > Metazoa > Chordata > Actinopteri > Perciformes > Serranidae > Centropristis > Centropristis striata. Next base: position 14,152,180 of record NC_081533.1, read on the forward strand.
GGAAGCACCGTAGAGAGTGTTTCCCAGAATGCTTTGCAGCACTGTGTTTTACATGTAAATAAGGGTTTGGAAGCAATCTAAGTGTTAGATTGACATGTTAAGTTGTTATACAGGTTACATTAATGTCTAGTTATTTATGTTCACTGTCATTTATTGTTGTTTTAGGGATAAGTCAGAGAGCACCATTAGTGAACTGACTGTTACATTTTTTTTACCGCCTGCCTCTTTCTCTTATATAATGTAGAAAGTGTGCTGTGTGCATGTGTCACAATAAAGCAGGAGTGGGCAACCTTGACTAACTAAAGAGCCACTGTTGGCCAAAAAAAAGAGAACATCGCGGAATGTAGCCGCAAATCTTATATTGAGCAAAAATTGAGAAAATTAAACAGCCTAATAAGTCTAAATCAGCCTACCAACATTAGTAATAGTCAAATTGTGCATTTATTAATACGATTTTGAAAACTAGTCTATCTAGGGGAACTCAAAACTAAACTCAAAGTTGGCAAAACTTAAAGGTTAAGGCGCCGGGCCGGAGACTTTCGTAAGCTATGAAGCACATTTTAGTTGACTTAAATGTCAAAACTTTTTAAATATTTAAGATTAATATACTTCTTTTTTTTTTTTTTTTTTTTACAATTAAAGAATACAAAAAGTTTTTGGTCTACACCATTGCTTAATTACATTTTTTATGTAAAAATATATGTATTTTTTTTGTCTCAGCCATAGGGAGCCCCATCAGGCGGCCTAAAGAGCCACAGGTTGACCACCCCTGCAATAATGCAACATAAAAGTTCAGAGTTCATCTCTCTGCTTCTTGCTAACCATGACTCGCCACAGTATTTTGTGCTGCATTTTATAATGTACTTTTGTGCTGCACATTTCTAATGTATTTTTGAAGGCTTTTTTACTGTTAAAGTTGCTGTAGGACTGTTGAGTATTACTTGTTGGAATGTGGACCCCAAGAAGACTAGCATAAGCTAATGGGGATCCTTTAATAAAACATAAAACATATACATAAAACACCCACCTTTGTGATTGAATACTGTGTGCTGTAAAAGGGTACAGTGCTGCTCCTTTCCTGGTGAAATAGTTAAAGACTCAGATGTGACTTTTTATTCCCAGCAGAGCCATTTATCATGCTGCCAAGGTAGAGAGTGCTCGCTGCTTGGATTCAAGGTAGAGCCTTCACCCTGATAGGAAGCCTCAGCTGACACTGATTATCACATGCATTCAACATCCAACATTATGGTCAGTTCAAGCAAAACACACAGGCGCGTGCACGGGCCGAGGAGACGACAGCAGAGCATCAATATTGCGGCGCAGTCTGTTATAGTTACAGAAGCAGAGACAGTCACAGTGTTGAAATTCCGGCTACAAAAACCCATCTGTTTAGTGCTGACTGTACACAAACAATTCTTTTTATATCTTGTGCAGGAGAGAGAAAAGTGCAATCTGAAAAGTTGATAGTCAAAGTCAAATAAACATGCTGACAACGCAATGCAGTTTATCTGTGCGCGCACATTCTCAGGTAGATGGGAAGAAACGTTTGTCTTTTTATCGCTCTGTCCATCACTCTCTCTTCCCTTTTCTTCTTTGCTCCTTTCAACACTGTGGGAAGCTGGGCTGTGAGCATGCAGTTTTCTAATCATCCAAAAGAGGACAGTGTGGAACGTGTTGTCATCTCATGGGAGAATGCAGGGATGGAGGCAGGCAGGGAGAAACTTGGGGATGAAGAAAGTGGCAATGCAATGTCCTGAGTGATAAAAATGAAAGCTATTGTGAAAGCTGTGGGTTTTTTTTTTTTTTTTGCATCATGTGGTTGCACTCCTGTCCTCTTTAGTTCATCATAGTATGAAAACAACAAAACTGTTTATGGTTTGCAAAGTGATTTTTTTGTGTGCAAGAAAGAGGATACAAAGGAAAAAATGCAAAGCAATTTTCTGGCCGATCACTGATTTTTAAAAAGCCTGACCTGCCGATTCCGATTTTGGCCGATACTGATTTTTTTATAACTCACAGCATACACCTTCAATGTTTGAATCTTATTTTTTAGAAAAACAGTAACACAGCAGTATTTTTCTTTAACAAATAAAGGAAATCACAATGTCTGAGGTAGTTAATAAAATATTGAACTTAAAATAAATAGCAACAATTTACAGGACAAACTAACAAAAGAACTGCAACCATAAATAAAGTGTTCTGAGTTTTTGGTTTCGTTATAGTACAACATACATACAACACAGCAGGGTTGTCAAAAGTATCGATACTCAAAGAAGTATCGATACTAAAATGTTGTATCCGGATACGATACTCATTTTCAAAAGTATCGATAATAAGTTTACATAAATGTTGGTGACAGAAAAGTGATATTTTCCCAGAATGAAGCAGAGAAAAGTTGACCTGCAACCAAACAGCAACACACACAGCCGAAAATATTGTTCTACTTGTTATTGTTTGTTGTATTCATTTATTTCTGCACTACCTCAGACCTGAAGCTTTTTATCATAGTTGCAGTTTCTTTTTGCACAACTGTTTTTTATTATAAATATTTAACCTGTGGTTCTGTTACTTTTTACATGTTGCATTTTTATTGTTAATAAAAATATTTCTGTTAAATGTTGGGGTCTTTGTTTTGATCCTTTTGGTATTGAAAATGGTATCGAGTATCGAATATTTTCCTGAGTATCGGTATTGAGTTGAAAATTTTAGTATCATGACAATCCTACAACACAGTCATGCAGAAGTACGCGTACGTGCAAATGCACTTTTTCAGACCTTTGCGGAGGTAGATAAGATCACTAGATAAGATCGGTTTGACGCAAAAGAATTGGCCAGTCGGCAATCCCGCAAAATTAAGGAGATCTGTGTCGATCGGTGCACCCCTACATAGCATTACATTGTAAAATAAGATAAACAATAGCTACTCAATAAAATTGAGGCAACAGATTACACGCAATATTATTTATTAAATCTAACTACGTTACAAGTTGAGTTAATAACAACTTAACAGGAAGTGCCTGTCAATTAAAAAAATTGACTAATTCTATTGTGTTGGATTAATTCAAAATTCTCTTGATTTAGAATTACATACACATAAAGATTATATTTAATGCGGTCAAAATAAGTAGATTCTTTGTCAACATTTTATATTAAAGTTACTTAAACAACTGCCTCAAAATCAAAGACGCATTTACATTTTATCAAATATATTAAGTAAGATGAAATGACAATAGAATAATTTATTACAGTGTATCAGGCATCCCAAGACAATCCACACTGCAAAAAAAGTTGGGTGAACTCAAAATTTCAAGGCAACAAACTTCAATAAAATTTTAAGTTGGACAATTAAACTAAATATTTTAAGTTCTGTTTTTGAGTTTGCTCAACTCTGAATTCAGATTTTTGTCAACTCAACTGTAAGTTGTACTAACTTATAATTTTACATTGTAATAACTTTTAATCCTTACTTCTGCTAACTTCTGCAATGTGCTGAATTGGCACAATTGTAGCGCCGCTATGAAATGTCAGCTAATGTTGCGACCACAATTTTGAGTTATCATTGATACGCTAACCCCTGGATTCCACTGGATGCGTAACGGCTGCAGATCCGTCGTCGGAGCCGTTACGCACCCATTATAATCAATGTGTGAGATTCCACCGACTGCAGATCCGCTGCGTAATGAGTCCGACAACGCAGGGCCATCCGACAGCCCTCGCAACACTTGCGCAGAGCTTCTATTTTTGTCGGATGACGGAGCACGGCGCATAAATTCAGCACAGAACAGATCATTCGGGACAGGAAGTCGTGCACAGACACAAAATAAAACATCCGGTATATATTTCCAAATAAAGTACCTTGGGTTCACGGCGGATCGTATTTCATAACTTGAAGACCTGAAATCAACAGGTTAGAGGTTTTCACTCGTCTTTTCACCCCACTGACACCGCTCACTCCGGTGCTTGTTGTAAACAAACAGAGATCACTAAGGCTTGTTAACTAGAGGCTCTCGTTAACAAGCCGGCCGACCTCGTTAGCGCTCGTTAAGACGGAGTCGCTGGATTTGTCTCCAGTCATTAACGAGGAGATGTTGATTATCTTCCAGTTATATCAATTGATTAGGCGTGAATTCGCGAGATCTCGTGTCCTCGGGACAACGCTGTCCGCAACAGCTCCGACACAGACGGATCCGGTGGGTGTTGACGGACTGCAGAGATACGCAGCCGTTGCGGACGGACCCCTTTCGGAGTCGTTACGCATCCAGTGGAATCCCGGGGTAATGGCTACTCTTGTAGCTGTAACAAGCAGCACCGCTAGCATCAGTTAGCCGCTAGCATCAGTTAGCCACTCGCTTCCGCTAATAGCCGAATTTCACAACAAAGAAATAAGAGTTAGCAGAACTATTGTCCCTTGTTTTGAACCCCAACTTAAAGATATAAACAACAACTCACAAACTTGTTTTTGAGCATACAACTGGCTTCCTTTGTTGTGCTAACTTACATTATTGCCCTAAATGTCAATAATTTATATTTCCAAGATTTACCAACTTAAATCACTGTTTTAGGCCAACAAATACAAGTTGGCTTTTTTGCAGTGCATCCTCGCTTTTTATCCCCTTCTGTTGACTCTCTCCTCTGCTCTTTGGACTCATTTTAAGTCTGGACAGACAGTGCAGCGCGATGAGACATTATTACAATAGCGTGTCACTCTGCCCTGCATATTCAGCAGGCAGAAAATCACTCGGAGGTGGAGGTGGAGAGGTGGAGAGAGAAAGAAAAAGAGACGGAGAGAGAGGTTGATGGCTAAAGACAAAGTGAGAGAGGGGAGAAGGCGATGCGGGGCGTTAGAGGAAGCGAAACAGACAGCTGCGTGAAGCTCACAGGAAGAGGCAGCAGCCAGGGGAGAGATGTTGCATGGCGCGGACGTGAGCCGTTCTGACACATGGGTAGCAGAGCGAACAGGGCCAACACAATGGAGGGAGGCAGGGAGCACCGGGAGGCAATATGATTTACAGTAGAGCTATAGCCACTTCAGGTTGGCTGTGGCTCCACAGCCAAAAGCTCAGTAGGGATGCATTCATTCAGCTGAATGGAGCCCCTTATTCCCCCACTGACTCGTTGTCATTGTTCTCAACGAATGCTGGGATGTATAGGAGCTACAGCAGAAGGTCATTTTTTGAAAGGAATGGATGGATGCAGGAGTCCACACATGCTGCTGCTGTAATGCAGTGGAACCTGCATGATCAGCAACCGCTAGTCTTTGTAGCTTTGTCTTTTATAAGACACATTTTAAGCCTTATGTGAAATGCCTGGATTGTTTCCATACTGGGAAGGAACATGGCCAATTGTAAACACTAAAGATATCAGTAAAATATTCACTGGCGAGGTGTTTCATTTGTTTTCTGCCAAATATCAGATCTTGGAACAGGATCCAGTGTCCATGAAGGAAACATCTAGGTCTTGGTTTAAAACAGAAAAAGTCTGCTGTTGCATGAACCGCAAAACAAAATGCATTTAAATTACTCACTCACCAAAATATAAGCTTTTTATTTAGTGATGACCAAATGAAGCTTCATGAACCATTTTCCACCATTTGTGCCAATAAGTTGTTTCAACAGATAAAACTGATGGATCATGAAGCTTAATTTGGACATCACTAGTTATTTTTAACATTGTGAAATAGTCATAAAGTAGCTGTTTAAATCACGTGATTAACATCATAATTATAAATATATATATATTTTGTACCTTCACAAAGTCATGTAATTGATGTAGAAAGTGATGTTTTTGTGTTACAATATGCAATGTTGCATTTAACTTACTTACTAACCAACCACTAACCATATCCTCATTTTCCTATCTTACAAAAACGTATGCAGTTGGTAATATATTTTTTACAAAATATAACCATTTTATTTAGCGATGACCAAATTAAGCTTCATGAACCATTTTCTTTTCTTCCCTGAATTGCCGTTCCTTGAGCCATTTCTTTTTTTAAACAAAGAAACAAACTGATGGATCATGAAGCTTCATTTGGACATCATTAGTTTTTTTTTAACATTGTGTAAGTCACTAAAACACAATGGAAGAAAACAGACTGAAAAAAAAGGTGCCACTTATTACATCCATCATTGAACCCAGTATTTTTCTGTAACATAATAAGATCCGTAATTACGTATGTCAGCCTTTCAGTCAAGGCCAAGCATTGTCCCCAAACCCTTAGATACCAGCCATTTTCAGTAAGATAGTTGAGAAATGTAACTCTGTGAAAGTGGTGAATTATATTTACCCGCAATGGAGTGCTTTTACCCTGTATTGTATTTTTAATTATGACAATTGTTCAATCCCAAACAGTGTCTTAGTAGAAAAACTGTGGCTGTTGCTGTTTTTCTTTTTGTTGTGAATGCAAAACACCAAAGTCAGGATTTTTCTGTTTATATCCATCTGGGCTTTAACTCACTGTATATATTTGAATTCAAAGGCTTATGTTATTAATATTTGCTATTTCATATTTGAACAATACTGTAATTGTAGAACAAACAAGGCCAACACGTGCCGGGTGAACAAAGCAGTCGACGCACAGCGCAGCAATAAAGCCCTTATAGCGCACAGCACCCACACTCATAATTCCACATTCTTGCAGAAAATGGGTTCACTGAACATTCATACATGCATGAAGTGACAAAGCTGACAAACATACATGGCAAGTAAATTGGTAGCCTGCCAAGTCGGAGATTAGTACTGATATAGCCTGACTCTGAGTCTCACTGGTGTTCTTGGCAGGCATGTCATGTGTTCATAATTCTATATCATGCTGTTATCACTGCCCTTTTAAGGCTAATCAAGCAATTAAAGACATTTTTAGCAAACAGGATAGTTGCTATGGTAACGCCAACCCCACAGCCAAGGTGTATGGACCTTGGAGAAATCAATATGTCTGTAATCTAAAGTTTCTATACAACCCCTCCTGCTTTATGGCTGCAGTATTGAGTTATGGGTCCCTGGTAATTACTGCAAGTGTGACCTGGAGCTCCGGAAAAAAAAGAGGTGCTCAAGGATCTTGGGTTTATTTTTGAATGGGTTGTCTGCCAAAATATACTGCAGGAAGCTTGGAGCTGCTAACATTTAACCCCACGTCTATTTGAATGTTGATGATGCCTCGTGATGTGGTGCCATGAGATGAAGATTGTATTCGAAGTAAATCTGTATGCAAAATCTGCTCATTTGCACAAAACCTGAACCAAAGTAATTTTAATTGCATGCAATTGGTTATAAACTGTTATAAAAGTTATAAACTTTGTATCAAAATAGAAGAAGTATTTGAATTGGCATATGATGCAGTAGAACCTGCATGATCTTTGATAAGACACATTTTCAGCTTTATGTGAAATGCCTGGCCTGTTTTCATACTGTGAAGGCAAATTGCAAACACCAAAGATACCGGTTAAATATTTACTGGCAAGGTGTTTAATTTGTTTTCCACCAAATATCAGATGTTGGAACATGAAGGAAACCTCTTAGTCTTGGTTTAAAATTGAAAAAGTCTTCTGATACTTGATCCACAAAACACAATGCATTTAACTTACTTACTCACCTACATATAACCAGTGTATTTAGTGATGACCAAATTAAGCTTCATGAACCATTTTTGGGATAGTTTTAACAAAAATGTGATGTTAACTCGATGGAGTCTTGGGCTATTTTGTGTCTAAGTCATTTTGTGTCTTTTTTGGTAATTTTGTGTCTGTTGTTGTGTCTTTTTTAGTTATTTTGTGTCTATTTTTGGTCATTTTGTGTCTTTTTTTGGTCATTTTGTGTCTTCTGTGTTGTTTTTTGTCATTCTGTCTTCTCATTTCGTGTCTTTTTTTGTCATTTTGTGTCTTTTTTTTTTCATTTTGTGTCTTTTTAGTCCTTAAGTCCAAGATAAAATGTGATTTTTAATCTTTTTTTTTTTACTTTAAAAACACTATCATGCTCAAGAAATGTAAATGTAAATGCTGCAAATGTGAACAAAGGTTGCAAATATAACATATAAGAGGGTTACATCCAGTTCTATCATTTTATATATGTTTGACCTTGTCTCCAGTTTTACTTGGTATATCATCATCAAACTGAAACTGGCCTCATGGAGTTTACAGCCAGAACTTTAGAGGTAAATTTACAGTAGGGCTCCACGCTGCTTTGTTTTCTAGTCTGGATGTCATGAAGAAGTCATGCTTTGGTGCTTTTGGAAACTAATGACATGGTTCAAAGAAAAAGAAAGCCTGTAAGCTACTTAAAAACAGTCTCATTTATATTCATTTAGAGGTGGAAAATATATATTAAATTACCATCAATATGTTCTTTATCAACCATCTTTGATAAATTGTTGAAAATAAAATAACTTCAATAAAGTTTAACTATCAATGTTAAACAATGACATTATTATTAGTAATGCTTACTTCTTTGTAATATTGCCAATACACACATTAACATTTTGTATGTAGTATTTTGTAAATATTTGGATGGCTATTGTAATGATACTTGTACCTGTATATGCCTTGTTAAATTGGTAATAATATATCATGAAGTTAGCAGAAGAGTGTGATTATGACTGTTTTTCCAAATAAGTTAATAATAATAATGAACTAATAGAGAATAATACCATTTTTAAAACATGGGTACAGATAAAATACATTTATAGAAATATGATTAAATGGATTGTATTACCAAGAAGTATCTAACATATATGTCCCTAACAAATGAAATAAAAAATGGCACAAAATTTATTCTTTGATATTTGGGTTGAAAAAAGACATTTTCCACGTTAAGTCTTATTAACTTTAACTATCAATTTACGATTTATAAATGATTAAGTGTAAAATGTTTATATACAGTATATACATTGATAAGATATGGAACAAGGGAATAAGAGCGGGGTTAAATATTGGATTTATATTTCCCATGCATTGCCTTCTGGTTATTTATGATCAACTATGGGTGAAATCTTTATAGGAATATTATATTATATATATGGGCCACCAAGACTTGCATAAATGCTCACAAATCAGCACATTTCTAAGGATGAATTTGACTCAGTACTGATGACTAACATGAGTATGACAGTGAGAAATAGTGTTGGATATTAGTGCTGTGAAAAAGACAAACGATGCAGCCCATAACATCATTTGAACAATCTCTTTGTTTTAAGATATGACGGGTTTATGGCGACTACCGCTGAATTTTCGGAGTGCACTTGGGGAGAGATTCTACAAACGAATGTATTCTTGGAAATCTAATTGCGAGAAGATCAAAGGCTTTTTTGACAGTTTACTGCATATTTCTTTGACATCTTTATATCTGAGGATTACTTTGACTTCTTTATTGTAAGGTTGATTCTTTTGAAAACGTTTTAGAGGATCTAAAGGATATTATTAACACCGAGATACCTTTGGTCTTTTATACTTTTTTACAGCTTTCTGAAGATGTGATAGAATTTAGTATGCGTTTGTGTGGTTGCTTTTCCATTTCAGTCTTTGTTCGTCTATAGCAGCAACAATAAAGTTAACATCTCTCTAGATTTTATTTCTTCTTTTGGAAGACAAACTTCCCTCCACCACATCTGCATCCTCAGACAGTGACCCAGTCATGCAATCTCACAATATCTGCATCCTCTACGCACAATCTGCTCAGAGTAAATGACACCTGCCAGAGCAACATAAATACATCTGAATGGTCCATTGACAGAGCTGAGGCATTAGGCGCCTGGATGGGCTTGAACTGCAAAGCTAGCGACAAGCTCAGGCGCACGAAACGCCAATTCCAGCCTCTCAGATCCGGAGGAAATGAGTTGTTTATGGTAAATGGGGCTCTTAGCAGCACCCGCAGTGTTCAATATTGATTCAATGAATCGGATTTGTAAATATGAGGAGTAGCGTCAGCTTTCCACACTGCAAAACATCTACTTCCACATAAAAGAGCAGCTGGAAGGAGGATGAGTAGTAAGGCTGAATGCTGTGTTTTTATCAGTGTGTGTCAATGGGGAAATAGTTAGATTTTAGAGTAATAACCAAATGCCTTCAAATTCACAATGCTGCCCAAACGTGTAAACTCCAATAAATCATTGGGTGCTCTAAATATATGCATTATTACCCATGAACATTTTTATATAATATACATCATTAACAGGCCAGAAAATGTACTTTTGCAAGCAGCTTCTTAGTGCTATAATGGGGTCAATAAAGGGACAAACCGGATAACATTATCGTGGATCAGGTGTAAGATGTTTTTTGTTGGTTTGGGGTCTGGATTCCAGGGAGTGGAATGGTTTTCATCTGGGGTTTTTGATTTATTTAATTGATTTGATTTGTTTGTTTAGTTATTTATTATTATTATTTATATTTCTTCACAATTATTTGATTTAAATTGTTCATTGATGTGCCTCTGAATGTGGCGTTGCTACTGGTATAATGGACATATGACTTTTGATCTATCTTTCTTTTTTATAATGTGCATATGCCGATTTGTACCTGAATTTGCACTTATTTTTTAAATAAAGAAAAAGTTGATCACAAAAAAAAACCCAAAACATTATCGTGTTATCAGTTCCGGTAATGTGGACACCAACACAGTCCTGATTTAGCTAATTAATTCTGAATTTTAAATGGCAGGTTAACACTCCATTATACCTTGAAAATGCACTAAATTTAAAAAATGCCACCACCACCCCTCAGGTACAGTCACGCATGTTAGACTGGCCAAAATTCATAAATTCATAGCTGCTATGTCACTCTAATTTTGACATATCAGCCAGTAACAAACATTTGCACTGATTGTTTAACAACAGCTAAGAACAGCTAGCTAAAAGTCTGCACTGCTAGCTTAACACTTGCTAGCTAAACTTTTGAAATGCTATCTAAGTTTAGCAAAGAATCAGTGGAGCCAGTAGTAGGGTAGGCATAAAGTTGCCACAAACATTAAAATGTACTTTTCTGTATGGGGAAGTATTATTTTTACTGCAGTATTTCTACTACTGCAACCCTCAACAGTGTGCTAATCTTTCCATTTTTGCAGAGTTTTGGCGGTTCAAATGGACAGAATTAGCTAAATCTATCTGCTAAAAGAGAAATAACCAAAATCATTAGATATTTCACATACTGACTAACTGAAAAGTGGGTTTATTGTTACTCTCACCATAGGTTACTACAAGTTACTCTTTACCTAAAACGGTTGAGCTTGTATAACAATTGTGTTTTCAAGGGATCTAAACTATAGACTATATATCCATTTTTTAAAAATGTGCAAGAAACTGTATACCGTGTGAAGTTATAGACGAAAAGAAGAACATACAGACTTTAGTTAGAACATTAAGGAAAGCAATTCCAAGTTGCATTCAGAGTTTCTGCACACAATGCCGTGATATCTTTAAGTGGAGTGGTGGATTTTAATTTCAAAGATAAACAATGAAAAAGTCATGAACTCAAACATTGTCGAACTCCGGCGAGCAAATCTTGACTTCCAACTTTATAAGCAGTCAGTAGTAAACTCTAAATGTTAAAGTGATAAGCTTTGTTTGAATAGATGTGTCAAAGCCCTCCTTGAGGCAGTTAAACTGGTTGGCAATTATGGAGCTGGAGCTCTTAAGGCGCCGAAAAAGCATACTGACTGAGTGAAAAGAGTATGACAAGTATGTCTCTGATAGTGCCAGTTTATTGGGAAATGTGAGGAGTCACCTGTTTTACAACATGGCGGGCCCCTTGTGAGCACCCCTCTGCCTTGATCAGCACGAGCTGAACTCTTGCACTGCAGGCGAGGAAGATACCACTCACCACTTCAAGTCATCGGCTTTGAAATACGGCGCCGCTTGTGTTATTGCTTTAATTTTGATCTCCTTCATTTCTCTGCAGGAAGAGGCGACGTGAAAAGAGGGGCACTAGGATCCATTTCAAATTTTAATTAGTTGCCTTTTGTAAGTCTAACAGAGATACATTCAGACCAACATTATCCTTTCAAATTTTTAATTAACAGCTGCCTCTTGGTTTCACCACATCAAAAGGTTGGGGTGTCTACTCGTGTCTGTGTGTGTTGCAAGTGTAAATGTGTTTGAAGCTGTGTGTTTTTAAGAGCAGAGGTGCAGAGGTGTGCACATTTTAATGCTCAGCATGGTGTGTCGGATGTATGTCAGGAAAGTTTGGAAGGGACACTGGAGGGGGCCTTAAAAATTTCTCTAGATTTTAAGAGTTTTTTGATTTTTATTCCTTTTCTGCTTGGTTGCAGTTTGTCAAGACCTCCACAGAGAAAGAACATACATTTCAGGATTAATTTAATCTGGATATAGCACCTCACATTTATGCCAGTGCTTATTGCAGAAAAGATGCCTTTGCCAAGATCAGTCTCTTTCTCCCTGATGAGCAACATAGGGAGTTTTGAAATAGGTTTTGACATGGTTACAATATGAAAATGGAAAACATCTTGTCTAATAAGCAAAGCCATATTTCTGCAACCAACTTAAGTGGTTGGGGGAAAAACGTGAATTAGCAACTTGGTTGTATGCATCTGCCAACCAATATGTTTCAGTTACATCCTTTTCTGTCCAGAGTCATATACGATATGTAGTGCAGAATTTACTATAATGTATTGAGTGTAGTTTTCTTGACAAAAAAAGTCTCCCTTTCTGTAAGTGAGTTATTGTGTGGTAAATAATGGCCAAAAAGGTGCTTTTGTAGAATATTGTGTTGTCACAGTGAACTGTACCTTTGACCACAAAATTCTAACCAGTTCATCCTTGAGTCCAAGTGGAGGATTGTGCCAAATTTGAAGAAATCCCCTCAAGTGTTCCTGAGATATCATGTTTATGAGGATGCTATAGATGTGAGGTCATGGTGACCGTGACCTTTAGCCACTAAAATCCAATCAGTTCATCCTTGAGTCCGATAGGATGCTTATGCCAAATTTGAAGAAATCCCCTAAAGGCGTTCCTGTGGTACTGCACTAATGAGAATGAGACAGATGTGAGCTTCTGACCACCACAATTAAATCTGTTCATCCTTGAGTCCAAGTGGAGGATTGCGACTGTGAGGTCGCTGTGAACTTGAACGTCAGAATCATATCAATCAATCCTTGAGTCCAAACAGATTATTTTATATACCAAATCTAAGGAAATTCTCTCAAGGCATTCCTATTAAATCACATTCATGAGTATCAGATGGTTTTTAAGGTCACAGTAACCTTGATCTTTGACCACAAAATTCTAATCAGTTCATCCTTGAGTCCAAGTGGAGGATTGTTTTTAAGAGTTTTAAGAAATCCCCTCAAGTGCTCCTGAGATATCATGTTTATGAGGTTTATGAGGATGTTATAGATGGTCACCATGACCTTTAGCCACTAAAATCTAATCAGTTCAACCTTGAGTCCGATAGAAATCCCCTAAAGGTGTTCCTGTGGTAATGCACCAATCCATCCTTGAGTCCAAGCACATCATTGTACCAAATTTGAAGAAATTCTCTTAACGCATTCCTATAAAATCACATTCATGACAATCAGATGGATTTAAGGTCACAGTGACCGTGATCTCTGACCACCAAAATGTAATCAGTTCATCCTTGAGTCAAAGTTAATCCTTGCGCCAAATTTGAAGAAATTCCCCCAAAGAATTCCTGAGAGAGTGCGTTTATGAGAATGAGTTTAGTATGAGATCAGTGAACCTGACCACCAAAATATTATCAATCCATCCTTGAGTCCAAGCACATCATTGTACCAAATTTGAAGATATTCCCTCAAGGCATGCCTGTTGTAATACATAAATTCATGAGAATAAGCTTGACCTTTGACAACCATAATGTAATCAGTTCACCCTTGAGTCCAAGACATTTTAGCTTCATTTGAAAAAAAAAAATGGGACTGATGGATGAACAAGCCCCAAAACCAAAAGCCTCCACCCACATGTCACAGTGTGGAGGCGTGAAAAAAACCAACCTCTACTTATTATCTTAACATCACACAAATTGATTTCACAACATGTATGAAGTTAACTCCAACTGGGTGGAGCACATCAATCAAAATGTTCATACCTGCTGTTACTGCAACACAAATGTGGCTGAAAATAGTCGCATTCACAGGCATCATTCTTACCTGCCAAAGGAGTGCGTAGGATATAGAAATGTGTTGCATTGTCTCTGTCGATACATGCTGACAGCTGCTCTGAAGAAAAGTGAGAAACCAATTCAGAACGTGACGCCTCCCTGAGACGATATAGGCTCGAAGCCATACAAAGAGAAAAGAAAAACATAATGGAACAGCAGATGCATTATCTTGGCTGAAATCATGTGCTATGTCTGTAAGTTAATGAAATATAGTCTGTATGTGTGCGAGATTGTCTGAAAAAGGCTTGTTATCAACCGCAGTGATAAATCGATGCATTTGGAAAAATCTCTGGAACCGTAGAAAAAGGTGGCAATAACTGAAGGCCAGAGGGAGGAAGAGGACGAGGTTGTTTCAGGGGAATCAAAGTTTTAGAGGTTACCTTTGAGAATTGATGAGGAAAATCAGGTTTACCAGAAACAAACCTGTATACATGCAAAACTAGCCTCACCCTGTCTATAATCTATCAACTAGAACTCTCTCTCCAAAAGTTTTAATCTAAAAAGATGGCCAAAAAGAGCCCAATTCTTAAAAGGATGCTCCTCTCAATTCCAGCCATTACAACTTGATATTTGGATATAATGAACTTGCGCGTTTACCCGAGGGTGCTAGATAATTATAGGCTTCACTATTCCTGACTCCCTTCTGCACCAGCGGGAGATTGGCTTCATTAGGACATACTGACCAAAAGAAAATGGCTGACCTTTCTGGATATCCCTCCAAAAGTAATGTCTTTCTCTCCCTCTAAATTTACCCCAGCTTCCTAATTAACCTTGTGCTTTTGAAGCAGAGGTAGAAAAGTTAGGATAAACTGACTGAAGAAAATAACTGAGAATACATGCTACAAAAAAGTGATATATCATCAGTTATAGTAGTTTAAGCAGCATAATCAAGTTATTGTTGGTGTTAGAGTTCTATATATTGTTAAATTGGCTTCTGAGTACAAAAGCATCTAATCTTTTGATCATGAATTCTCAACCAATCTCTCTGGAGGCAAGGGCCAATATTTCTGGGGTGCCAATGGAGCCAGTGCATAGCCAGATATCCAAATTCTTTTTCCAATAGCTGGTCATTGTTTACTGTCTGATCAGAGATTAATGGAGTGAATGGAGTTGAATCAGAGAGATGACGTCTACAACTATATTTTTTACAAGTAACCAGTTTGGGTAAGTTAGCTAAGCTACTAAACACTTAAATTGATGTCCAACAATAGTCAATGGGTTCTGAGATTTTATTTCACTCAAGGAATTCTGCCTCTTTAGCTCTTAACCCTCTGGAGTCTCCAAAAGCTCCAAAGCATGACTTCTTCATGACATCCAGACTAGAAAACAAAGCAGCGTGGAGCCCTACTGTAAATTTACCTCTAAAGTTCTGGCTGTAAACTCCATGAGGCCAGTTTCAGTTTGATGATGATAGACCAAGTAAAACTGGAGACAAGGTCAAATATATTTTGTATAAAATTAAAGAGCTGGATGTAACGCTCTTATGTTATATTTGCAACCATTTTTCACATTTGCAGCATTTAGATTTTTTTATTGAGCATGGTAGTGTTTTGAAAGTAAAAAGAAAAAGGTTCAAAATCACATTTTATGTTGGACTAAAGGACTAAAAAAGACACAAAATGACCAAAAAAAATACACAAAATAACCCAAAAAAGACACAAAATGACTAAAAAAAGAGACAAAATGAATTAAAAAAGAGACAAAATAACCAAAAAAGACACAAAATGACAAGAAAAAGACACAAAATGAGAAGCCAGAATGACCAAAAAAACAACAACATAGAAGAAACAAAAAGATTTACAAAGACACAGAGAGATATAAAAGGATTCAAAAATGGACAAAATAGCCCAAGACTCCATAGAGTTTAACTGACAGTTCACCCAAACACGATTGGCCAATAGTACTCGGACTGTTAACCGACTACAAGCAGAAACCAAAACACTTGTTGCCTAAAGATTCGATATTTCTATTGAAAAGTCTCTTACAGTTGGTGGTTAATCCTCCAAAGAATTTTAAAAAGTATTTCTCGAACTCGAGCCTCTGTAACCTTACATGTTTAACCAACCAATTATCAGCGTATTGCTTCACTTTTATTGAGTCCGATCTTCTCCACTTAAGTCCTGAAGTGTTTTTGTGCATCTGACAAACTGACTGATCGTCCTTCGCAGTTGAGATGGAGGAAACATTCTCTACTTCAATAGCTTTCAGCAACAAAGTTTTCTTAAACGTACTATCAGGGTTACAAAATCAAAATCATAGCATGCCCAAAAGCAAGCAGAAAAATATTTCTTTTCTGTTTTTTTTTCTCTCCCTAGTTCCTAATAGGAACTTTGAAACTGCTTGTGATGTGATTTTATATGACTTTACAGCTTTGGAGAAACTAGTCAGTTATGAGCTGTTGGGGGCAAATAAATAACAAAAGAAGAAAGCAGCTAAAACACACAACAAACCAGCTTTGTAGTATTGTTAGGAGGGAAGCCAACTCTTTGAAGGCGAGTCCAAGTTGGCCTTAACTTTGGGGGATGGTCAATGTGCGGGGCTTGTTCAGTAACATTCTTCTAACCTTTTAATCCCCTATCTCTCGCATGCTGCTGTGCGCTCTCCCATTGACTGAAACACCATTTTTATTCAATTAATCTTTTATCACAAGCCTGTGGCTGCGTTTTCAGTCTGTGCCAAAAGTGGAGTTGTTTAGGTCCTCCCTTAAATCCGGGCAGCAAATAGATCTCAGCTTTGCCCGGCTGTAATGTCCTCTGTTTGGAGCCTGGCTGCTCATGGGCAGTGCCAGGCGTACACAGGGGAGATATGGTGTATCTGTATGCAGTCCAGAGGAATTAGCATCCTTTTGTACATAATTGTATGCTTGATGCTTTAAGGTTTGATCCTGTGTGCACTGGAGCTGTGGTTATGGTGCGGATGTGTTTCAAAGACTGTGTTTTTTTTTAATTTTGAATGTGTTATCATCTTAAAACTCTACAGATATAATATATAATATTTAACATTAAACAGAACAACCCCTTGGGGCCAGAGGAAAGTTATAATTATTTTAAATATTATTTAAATTAAATTCTAATAAGTAAGAGAAAACAAAACAAAAAATATATTTTATTTTATTTTAGTAATATTAATAAAATCAAATAGTAATATAAGAAAATTCTTAAGATTATGCTAAACTATGCTTATGTTATTAGTCCACAAAAACACATTTGTAATGATTATATTTAATAATTTTCACAAAAATAGACCGATATAATATATCATATTTAACATTAAGCAGAACAACCCCTTGGGGCCAGACGAAAGTTATAATTATTTTAAATATTATTTAAATTAAATTCTAATAAGAAAGAGTAAACAGAAAGGAAAAACATTATTTTTTTAAATTTTATTAATAAAATAATAATAACATACAATTTTTTTTATTTACATCTAATAAGATTATGCTAAACTATGCTTATGTTATTAGTCCACAAAAATACATTTGTAATTAATATATTTAATAATTTTCACAAAAATAGACCAATCATCTGTATCATCTTAAAACTTTATAATATATAATAATAATAATAATATATAATATTTAACATTAAGCAGAAAAAACCCTTGCAGCCACAGGAAAATTATACATATATTTTTAATCAAATTCTAATCAGTCAGAGTAAACAAAAAGGAAAAATAATATTATTATAAATAATATTTTATTCATATAATAATGACAATAATAAAATACATTTGAAAAATATTTATTTATTTAATATTATATATGTTAAGATGATGCTAAAATATGTATATGTATACAATAAGTTTTTAGTCCACAAAAAGAAAGAAAAATCATACATAATTTCCCAAAAACAAACTGATCCAGAACCATAAAAAAGGGCCAAAAATTATTTGTCCTTCAACAATTTTCAATAAAAATAATTATTATAACAATTAGAATAATTCAATTAAAAATGAGCAATAAACATGATATTTTGTCCAATATGTCTCTGAATGAGATAACCTCTCTGTGACTCTGACATACTTGTCTGCGAGTGCTTTCCACTAACCACTCACTCTCCACTCATATTTTATACTGCCTGTCTTGGCAATGTCTACAGGATAAACCTTTCAATTCCAGGCACTATCTGCATGACATTCATGCTATGTGAAGGCTGTGGTGGGGGGGGGGCTCAGGAGCAAGCTTAGGGGGGAGGGTTGGGTTATGTCTCTGTACGCTCCCAGCTTTCACCCTTGTTAGCCTTTACCAGTTAGACAATGCCCTGATGAAACATGACAGGACAAGCTTTCATAGCCATGTTGGGGCTAACGCTTTAAAATGCTAGCAACTGCACTGTTTTGTAGCTCTTGCAGGGAAAGAGAATTTTAAATGACCACACACTGAGGCTTTGTTTGCCAGTGGTACTATCGAAATACCAATAATCGGAAAAACACCATCCAGAGACTTGCTGCGAGCCCGAGAGTGAGTGACTGCAAAAGTGACAAATGTTTGTTTTTTTTTAAGTGAAATTCACTCAAAGTACAAGTCCATGTTGTTCCAGTGATCACGGAGAATATTCAATATAGTGAATATTGAATTATTTGTGAACATAAACAATCCCAGGAGGCTTCAGTCTGTGATGCCGCCAAGAAACAACCTGCAGCTGCTCTATTTATACAAATCTGAATGTGTCAGAAGGCCTTCTCAACAAAGCTCCAATTGTTGCCTTGTACTGATACAACATACGAAACATAGACGGTATAAAATATGGGCGCAGTCGCTGGGAAATGGCTATGAAAAATGGGAGAAACCAAGAAAAATATGCAGTATAGTTGTCATGAATGAGAAAATTAGTTATAGGGGCCAAAACAGGCTGTAAACATGATTATTCCTACTGTAAAGCTAGAAATTTCAATGTGGGGGTCTATGGGGATTGACTCACTTTTGGAGTCTGCCTCAAGTGGCCATTCAAGGAACTGCAGTTTTGGCACATTTTTTAATTTTAGTAATATAATAATAATAACAATAATAAAAGAAAATGCTTTATACCCATTAAGATTATGCTAAAATATGCTTATGTTATTAGTCCACAAAAAATAAATTCGTCATTAATATATGTGTTATCTGTTATCATCTTAAAACTCTACAGATATAATATATAGTATTTAACATCAAGCAGAGCATGAATGAAACTTAGCTATAGGGACCAAAACAGGCTGTAAACATGATTATTCCTACTGTAAAGCTAGAAATGTCAACATGGAGGTCTATGCGGATTGACTCACTTTTGGAGTCTGCCTCAAGTGGTCATTCAAGGAACTGCAGTTTTGGGGACTTTTTAAAATAATAATAATAATAATAATAATAATAATAATAATAATAATAATAATATAAGAAAAGTATTTATATCTCTTAAGATTATGCTAAAATGTGCATTCAAGGAACTGCAGTTTTGGCACTTGGCTTCATTTTACAGCCCTTGAGATTTTTGCAAACCAGAACTAACCCCAGGTAATGTTACTGTCAGTACATTCAGATCCCGGACATTTAAAAGTCGCGGCTGATCGTGTTCTTCTCAGCTATTTCTCGCTTTTGTGGCGATCGGGGAACAGCAGGGAGCTCCCAGGATCACCTGTATGTGTGTGTAAAGCCATGATGCTAGCTGTGCAGCTGATTGATATCATAAGTGAACCATAGGCTGAAAGGTCCCCCAGCGCCAGATGAAAGGCAGGATTAACAGAAGAGGGGTTGAGCTGCGATGAGCACCGGGAGTGCATCGGGGGAGATCAGATGAGGAAATAATAGAGAAGGGTCCCTCGCCTTCAGAGAAAGGCAGACAGGCAAGCAGGGCTTATGAGATGCAGAAGAGTTGTAGGAGATTGAATGATCTGTTCCAGAGAGTTGGCAGCTTTCCCGGCAAAGTTCCCAATCCTCTGAAGAGGAGAAAGAAAAGCAATCTTGATGGCGAAGAAAGATATTAGAATTAGAAAAATGGGAGCAGCAGGGTCAGCAAAACACAATTTACCCAGACATTTTCCTCCCCACAATCTGCCACTTATTCCACCTTTGATCATTAGCCGTTACTTCGGTTCACAAAATATATGCATTTTGCCAAGATCTTAGCATGGATGTATCTCTTAGCCGGCTGACATTGGTTTCTCCTTGTCTGCAAATGCTCCTCAGAGCTGGGTTTGTTGTTTTGTCTTGACTCACAAATAGACTGATCGTGATGCACAATGCGATTTAAATCAGCGAATAAAAGAGGCTATGATTGGTGCATGCGGCCCAGAGCTAAAAATCCCAATCATGCAGTTTGATGATGAGGCGGAGATCGCTATTGATCCACTTAGGCACTCTGTTTCCCATTTGCCCGTCCACAACAGGGACAACACACTGCCACCGAAGTGGGGCATTTTAAGATTGATTGCTTCATCCGGGAAGGGCTCATGGAGATTCATCCCAAATGAAGCACTTTGTTTGTGTGGTGCCTTTTGTTCCAGGGTCAGTCTCAAAACTCAAATAGTTATTTTTCTCTCAATCAGACATACTGTAAACAGGGTAAACTTTTATAGAGTAAGTACATGTGTGGTAATGTGTGGTTTCTTTTTATTCTTTTATGAAACAATGAATATGTAAGGCACTTTTTAAATTACACACAACATCCAAAAAGAGGACCCAGTAGATAGCCAAAGAAAAAACAAATAAAAGCATACTTGAGGATGAAAAATAACATAAAAAATAAAACAAAACAATGAAATATTAAAAGCATGCAACACAAACAAGATGTTCTGCATATAATTAAGCACGGCAGGATGAAAACACCTAAAGCGACATGGCTTGTTTCCATAGTGATGTTGGAGAAAATAACTTTTATAAGGGGCATATTACACTCATTTTTTAGCTTTTATACTTGTTTTTGGATTCAACTAGAACACGTTAACATGATTCAATGGTCTCATACTGTCTGTCTGAGTATACTTCCATAAAAAGTCAGGTTTGTGCTGCTTGGTATCATCTCACGTGAGTTCAGGAAGTCAGGGAGTCTCTTTTCGCCCTTTCTAAATAAAAGTGTCCGTTATTAAAAAAAAGGCTTTTGCATAGTACTGTATATATATCTTTTATTTTGCCCATGTATACATGTTTTTATGCATACTTGAGTATGCATAAAAACATAGCAATTAATCGATTAATTGATCGTTAACGTTATAGATGCTTGAGTTGGCGGGTTTCTTCCAAACGTCCATCCCTATGTTACACCCCTGCACATTCAATCTGTATGTAGTATAGTTGTGATGGTTTGTTTTAAGGCACAGAGTTTCTAAATATAGACTGTGTGCATGTCTGCATGCTTGCAGCTTTTTGATATTTTTGATTGATTGATATATTTGGCACCTAGACCTGCCTCCAATTGGAAAAAGACATGGAAATCTAGCTTTGTACAATATGGGTCCCTTAGGTTTTTGAAAATGTTCTTAAGCACATTTTTTGTCGTATGAAATGTGCTATATAAATAAACCTGATTTAACTTAATCCATACTTTAAAAACCCCAAAGAACTGACTTTTATTGCCTTATATAAAAGAAATACTTGGTGGAGACAAATCCAAAGATATAAATCCCAAATCACTGCACGAAAGACCAATTTAAAGATAATGGACCGTTTCCCAATTTACATTGAGCCACTTCATGCATCTTGGATGGAACAAATAGTTATCCAGCTTTCAAAATAATAATAATTACTAATAAAATATATGTTTTCAGCAGCTGTAAGTGGCAAGCTTGAATATAGGCTTTGTTACAGGCATCTGTTGCTGCGTGCTGGCCCACTAAGGTGACATGAATGAAAAAACGGAACATAAAAGTCCTTTGCATCCTAATAGGCGACATATTCCTGAGTCATGCTGCATCTTTACTTCACGTCGTTGGTGTTTTACAGAACATTTCCCTGTATTTAATGTTCCCCGGCGAAAGGCAAAAAAATGACGGACCCTACTACTCCACCGCTAATTGGCTGCATGAAACATTCAAACAAAAGTTCAGACACTATTTTCCGAAAACAGGAAAGATTAACTAAGGCACCTTGTTATTCAAATTATCCAGCACTGACTCAGAAAACATGCCATTAATGATGTAACAAAAGAAATGCTTTGTTATGGCCCAGCTGCAGTCATAACACAGACAAATGCACCACACTGTTTTTCAATTATTTTACGGAAGTGAGAATGCCCTATAGCAGTTGTTTTTGTTATTCCATTTTGATGATTATGATGATACAAGCCAGGAGAATGTGATAGTTTGCAAACTGGCAGTGATTGTATGGGGAGCTGCTGGAAACTGCTCACACGGGAAATAGATGTGCGGAGAGATTGTGTGTTTGCCATATTGAGCTCCTGTGCATTCGTCTAATAGTTAGAGCAGTTGTTTTTTCCATGTGAAACTTATCATGCGGTATATCTGCGCCTGCAGCTGCAATAAATTCCAAATAAGTGTGTGTTTACTCCTTTGTGTTAGCTTCCTTATTGATATACGCTCGCATTAGAATGGTTTATCATAAACAAAAAGGAAGTAAGAATGCGTAGATCTTTGCCACTGAATAATTTACACAGCTTTATATTCATACTGTTGTTCTCAATCAAATAGGCCTCTCAGTGAAGTTAGAATAAAAGCAGGCATTGTTTACACTGCATATATTCCGTGTTTTGAGACGTAGTGTTCCTATCATTGATGTAAAACCTACATGAGACTTTGGCAAAACTCTAGTCAGAATCCAAGAACATCAGCTCGGCTTGACCCGATTTTACCCCCGCAAACATACCCGATCTACAGCGCCTCCTAAATAATAAATAAAATGTTGCATTTTGTAGCGCATAACCAATTTCCAGCCCATTATTGAGCCCGTTGCCTCTGATTCTGTTCCAAGTGTGTCTTATTTTCAGCTCCTCCTCCCCCAAGAGCATATCTGGTGTCCTGACAGCCCAGTGCGGATTTCTATAGAGGGGGGGAAGGGGGGTGGGGGGTGAGGCTGATGTTTGTGCGACGGGGGAAGAGGACACTGTTTTGACAGATTGGTGTGCCAGTGTGACGGTCTGAGAGAATCTCGGGTTCAAACGGCAGACATCTACTTTCTGACAGCGTCAGGCACGTTAGCTCCGGGAAGCCTCTGATCCGAAGCCTGCGCGGCGGCATAAATGGGGAGGGATACACTGTACGGTTCAAGTAACAGCTGTGTGGGGAAAGCTGATGCTTACAGTAAAGGAGAGTCAGTTTATAGTGGAACACAAGTGTGTTTTTATATTCAAAATATTGATGGAATTCTGCCTCCTTTTGGAATGCAATCACTTCTAACAAACTACAGTATTTATGTGCTTTATAAATCAGCATGTGCACACTTCATCGTGCATGCACTCCACAGCAGGAGGCTAATTAATAGATGGACGGTCCACACGCTGTTGATCACAGCAGAATTAGGTGACTGTGGGTAGCAGAGAACTCAACACCATGGCCAATAATAATAATTTCTTTGTTGTTTATAGTTTAACTCTGTCAGCTGGCTTAACTGGATAACTGATTGACATTAATGTAAATGTTGCTGAGTCAGCAGTGGAAGCATTTCTTTCTATAGCTTTTGAAGATTTTTTATGAATTCAGGATTTTTTCTTAGCTGATTTCTTGGCTGATTTTCTTCCCCCTGTCAATGGTGTGTTTATGTGGTCCTTGGATCATCCCAATTCCAGAGTTGGGAAGTCGTTCTTTTGACCTTAATGACAGAATAAACCGTTTGTCAATACCACCCATAATGATAAATATGTTTTTCAAAATGAGCGTTTTGTCGATCATGGTACCACAGAATTTAGGCTATAAAACCACTGACCTAGGTTTAGGGGGAAAATTCCTGATTAGGCGTTACAAAAGACATTTTAAAATGTAAACTCATGTACGTAAATGCGAGTTGGACATGAGCCACAGAAGTTATGTAAAAAACATTATTCACAAACCATGAGAAAAGTTGCGTAAGTTACGTAAAAAAAAAAAAAAAAAGTTTCCTGCATGTAAGAACACCTTATATTGACGTTTTTGAGGGGAGACCAGTCTCGGTTGTTCATGAGCTTTAAAACGTAATATAGACACAAGTTGTGTTCTTTTCTATTGCAGATCCTTTCAGCAATATATTGATAGTTGTTGCTGTATTTGCGTGACCAATGGAAATGGATCGGGTGAGCCATGAAATGTGTACCAACATTTCTGCAGACTTTCTGAGCTGTTCAGGGTGTGTCGTGTGCATTTTTTCCAGTCAGAAACGTTTTTCTCATTGTTCTCACCCAAATGCTCTATGTCACAATTTTTTTTAAAGTTTAAAAAAAAATAGAAAGGGTTCTTCCTTAGTTCATGCTAAACCCTTCCGCCAGATTTAATGAAAATGGGTCCAGATTTACATAACAAAATTTAAAACATGACTTCCATTCCATTCTAGGTTTTGAACCACCTGATACACATGTTGGTCACAGTTATTTATTTATTCAAGTTAAGGTAAGGGGCATCCCCACTGGTAGAGTGCATGCTATTAAGGAGCCATTTCCTCCACGTCTCCCCCTTTCACTCTGTATCTCTACCACTATCAAATTAAGCCGAAAAATATATATTTATATCTATACTGCCCTACAGAGCCTAACTGCAGTAACTACATTTTTGGTCAAAATTGAGTTATAACTAAAAATGAACCCCTTTAGGTCTGTTTTATCTTATGACAAAGTTTTAGATTTAAATTTTGCTTTATTTTAAGAGAAATATTTATATAAAAACCACTAAACGCAGAACGCATTACACCGATCACCGATCTCCAATACTGTGCTGTGACTACATCTCATATGCGTCTTCAATATACCACAAATGTGTTTCCGTACATAATAAAAAACTTGAGTTCTACAAGTGGTATAATATTCATCACCCACACCAGTCAGAAAACATTGCCTGCTTCTATGCCTCAAGAAAGAACTCCAATTAAGTAACAATCTGTTTCCTTGTAATTATATGTACCAGCTTGCTTAAATTAGGCTGAAACCCATTACAGAATTAGAACTTGAAATTGGGTCAAGAGCGTGTCAGTGTTTCTACTCGAGCAATTGTGGCAGTGGGGGGGATAATAGTTGTAGTGTACGCGGGGCTCCGGAGGTGTCAAGATGCCCGGCTCACTGGTGGAGACGAGGCCCCCGGAGTCACTGGTGCTTCCTTCACAACACCCCGGTCAAGATTCTTCAGACAGCCACAGAGCAGCCGCGTCAACAAACAAATGCTTGTTTTCTACTCATTAGTGCGCTCTGGTGAAAGAGGAAAAACCTACCCAAGAGTGGCTGGAAGGAATGGCGTGTCAACTCCTGTTACACATTCTGCCTCTTTATTTCTTTCCTTCTCCTGGGCTTGGGGTGTCAAAAAAAAAACTGCACTGGGGGGGAAATGGCAGCATGTTTGTGTTTCAGTTGTTGGTTTCAGGGCAGTGAGTTTGTCTGTGTGTTTGCTCTTGTACATTTATCTTTGTGAGGGACGACTGTAGTTCTCTTGTTGTCATCACCTCTTCAAAAGGTTGTTTAAGGGTCAAGATTTGGCTTTTGGGCTAAAGTTACATTCCGTTTTAGTTTATGGAGTAGCCTATTTGACATTTTAGGATATTTTTTCATGTCAAAACTTGATTTAAAAAAACAAAGGGAGTATCTGGCACTACATAAAAAATACTAATGCAATCAAATCTATTTTGTTACTAATCTTTGACATATCCAAGACTCTAATCTCCACCAAAACCCCAGCTCCCTACTATTTATGTTATTGGAAAAAAAAATATCTTTTGTGTTATTTTAGGAGAAATTTTGGGAAAAATGTAATATATAAACTGGCATATAAAGAGTTAAGACTCTGAAAATGATTTAATGTGAGATCTATTAAAAATAAATCTGAAAAAATATTGATGTATGGTGATTTAATATCAGTTGTGTGCGTGGCCTTTTTTGGCCACGAGGGTCATGAGAGGGTAGTAAATACACCAATGGAGTATAAAAGACATGTAAGGGTTAATGACAATGGATTTCAAAAATGGATTAAAAAAATTCATGGCTCAAGCTGTAACACAGCCAAAATGATCAACAAATGAAAAAATAAGAAGAGAAAAATGTACAAAAATTCCTGAGGAGGGCACAGCGGTTAATATCTCATGCTAACTATGTAGCTATAGTGCCAAAACCGGTTAGCTTACTTCAGCAAACGTTACCCAAGAAATAGTTTTGACATAAAAACTGTAAAACTTTACATTTTTTAATGACATGATTAGGTTTAGAGGTGTTTGCCGAAATTTTGGACAGGCAGGTCAGTTATTTCCGCATTTCCTGTTTTTGCGCTAAGCTAACCGGCAGCTGCCTGTACTGCCCAGACTTTTTATTTTACGGCAAATAAAATAAGAAACAGGGAGAAAAGGCTTGCCTTGCTCTCTCTGGGGTAACAAATCCTACCTACCACCATCTCCGTAGCTTTCTAATCATCATGTTATATCTTGCGTGTTATCTGCTTACCTGTCAAGTGTCCCGTTTTGGCCAGGAAAGTCCCGTATTTTACCCTTCTTTGCCGCCGTCCTTCCGTATTAGTATTTTCCTGTAAATCTCTCGTATTTTAACCGAGCCCGGGCGGAGTAAAAAAACCAACACGTTGTTAGAAAACCCAGTTGCTAGAAAACCCAGTTGTTTAAGAGGTTTATGAAGAAAAATGTAGAAAAAAATATTAATCTGTAAAGTTTTTATAGCATTTTTTTGGAAGTGGACATTTTCAGCCCAAAGGGTCTGAAACGGTAGTGAATTAGAGAGGGCCCAGAGGGTTAATTGTGCAAGTCCTACAGTCCCAATAGATGCAGAAGAACAGCATAAAATCTGGGTATTTTTTTCTGCAGACGTTGAACTTTTTTGCCATCATGCACCACTGAGCAACTTTCATAGGGAATAAGCAGAGCCCCGCCTCCAAAACTGTACCCAGTTCTCTTTTTACATCCATGGTGCAAACATGAGGAGTATGAACCTTCCCATCTCTGCAAGAAAGTGAATTAGCATAATTCCCAACATGTCAAACTATTAATTTCAATGAAATGAACACTGCATTGGACCAAATGGCTTCTGCTGCTACTGTACTAATTAGACCGAGAGATGTGGCCAATTGAATTATAATATGTTCTTGCTGTGTTTGTTTTTTAAGTGGCCAGTTTGCATGAGGCCAAGAAGAAAGCCTGCTTCTGCAGTGTTTTTGTCATGTCTTGGGCTGGAGCCTTTTTCATCAGTTTTTCATTAGGTTTCTATTTCCAATTAGGTGCGAGCCTCAGTGGACAAAAAGTGAGGCAAACAAACAATAAATTAGGCAAAGGTGCAACTACTATATCTGCCAAGGCATGCTTCAGTGCATCACATAGCTTAGTGCCAACACATTTTTCTTCTCTGGACATTTCTCTTTTTTCTTCTTCTTCTTTTTCAAGACAACAGTGAGACAAAACTCAGAGATAACCCTGCCAATTATATACTATCTATATGCCCTTCTAACTCAAACTGGAAAGAAAGTACAGTGTACAGCAGTGCCTATGGTAGGTGATAATACAAACCCATATAAGGCTAATTATTAGTTTGCAAACACATATTGCAGCATTCCGTGGTTATAATTGGAAATTATTACCTGATTCCCTGCTTATCAATGCAACCAGCTGGTCCTCGGGCCTGTTGTCTCATGACAAGGCCCTAATTGCTTCCCACATGTGGTTAATGTAAGTTCATATGGTCACTAATGAGAACTGTCATACAGTAGAGGCTTTTTTTTTTTATCCAAACCTCAGAATTATTGAAATAGTGAGGTTTACCCTATGGGCATAATGTGCAAAAAATATTTAATTGGAATTGGAAGGTTCTTTTAATTTGGTTCAGTTGTTTATACGGTGGGAAAAATAGCTTCACTTCATGAAGCAGGACATTTTCCAGTGCTTTATTTTTCTTAGATAATAAAAAAACCCACTAGGTGTTTTTAAAGGCAGTCTGCTGAGTTATATAACAACCTGTTCGGTGTTTCATGGTAGCAGATTTTAATGGTCAATATGTTTATCATAAAAACAGCACGTGTGTGCATGGGTTTTATGTGCAGTTGTGCATCATCATCATTTGCTCCTATTAAACCAATTGTTAATTAAAGAGCTGGAAACTCAAACTAAAACAAAAAGCAAGTGTGTCAAAATTTTCAGCCGGATGGTTTCTACTGGATTAAGTTGATTTCACACTTAACTCCTACATGCTGACAGCATGGCTGTTATGTCAGGAACAACATGCACAAACTTAGTTTTTAAAATCCCCAGAACATTTCAAACAATAACCCAGTCAGCTGTCACTAATAGCCTGGTTCCTGTGACTCTGGCAGGATGGACTCTTCCATCTGCTCTTCTGTGTCCCATTCCAGAAACAAATGTGATAGGGTCCACATATCAGTACAGCTGAGCCAGGGCCCCAAGCCCAATGGTTAACATTGAAGGCTGATATTCTTAATAACTGCTTATGAATATACATATTTAAAGTCTCAGTAATTTCCTGAAAATGCTGGGCACTGTAGTTTTTTGACAAAAGTTAATTAAACAGAAGTTAATATATAATCTGTTGGGAACTATTTTCCGTTGTGGATGAATACACATTCGGTATTTAACAATAGACGGCTTTGGCACAGAGGTCAGTATACCGTCACCCTGTTAAAATAATCGCTTCACTCATTTTTTCAAGTTTTGCAGGAAACATAAAAAACTTCACCAAAAGTGTTACATATGACATTTATTGATCATTTTACTCAAAAAGGATGTAA
Organism: Centropristis striata; assembly: GCF_030273125.1. Taxonomy (NCBI): domain Eukaryota; kingdom Metazoa; phylum Chordata; class Actinopteri; order Perciformes; family Serranidae; genus Centropristis; species Centropristis striata. The sequence goes on from NC_081533.1 coordinate 14,181,129, forward strand.
CAAAGGATGGCTATTGGCATAGTAATAACACTGTGTGTAAATTATGTAACTTAAGAGAAATAAATGACTTTGGCAATTTTTTGAACATGCCTTTGTGACTTAAGCAAGATATGGTAACACTTTATTTACATTATACATTATACATACAACATATTTCATTGTCAAGTACATCACTATCTCCACACTTTACCACCATTTTGCTGTCGCTTTTCATCCAGATGAAAGAACATTTTATTTGTCCACCACTATGCTGAGCAAACTACATGATGATGACACCATTTCAAAATCACCTCGAGCATTGTTTTAATATAGATTTTTCCATATACGTAGGTGCATATCGGACAATATATATGCAGTTACCAATGGATATGATATGTCTATAATAGGCCAATATCGGCTGCTAATAACATCTGACGGATACATTGGTCTTGCTCTTAAAAACCATGTATAAATGCCATCCATTCATCCATTTTCCTCCGCTTACCCGGGGCCGGGTCGCGGGGGCAGCAGGATAAGCAGGGCATTCCAGGCGTCCCTCTCCCCAGCCACAACGTCTAAAACTCTAAAACCACACCAAAAAGACAATAAAACTGATATTAAAAGGAGTGAGTTTTTTTGACAAAGGCAGAAAGTGCTGTAATGAAAAATGAATGCCCACTCCACCACCACCCCCCACTCTCTATGCATTCATTTGTAGTCATATTAGCGATTAATTCCTTGCACACTTTATTGTTTGCCGTGTCTCTCCTGCCAACATTTGCTTTTGGTTGTGTTTGTCATGCAAGCATTAACAGAGTAGGTAAATAAGTGTAAGTCAGTGTGAGTTCGTGCATCCGTCCCTCTGAGCTTGTTGATGTACCCAGTGAGAGCATCAACAAAGTCTTAGTCAGTGGGGAGGTAAATTTACACATTGGTAACGGTCAATGACAAAAACAACTCGGTGCTGCACAGGCTTTTGCTGGACTTTTGAAAGGACACGACCCAAATAGAGGGCTGAGAATGCGAAGGCTCTGCCATTGAGTTGTCAACACAATCTCTGTTATGCTTTTTGGCTGACTTCAGTTTCTTTGTTACAGCAACAACTCAGAGAAAAATGGGTTTTCTCCTATAGGAGATTGGGAGGGATTGATATATTGGGTTGGTGCCACTGTACTAGGGAAAGATACAGAAACCTGTCTGGGGTATTATCAGGAAACACACCAGACTAGCTTTGCAACAGCAGCTCAAAAATTCACTTCTCTCCGACATCTGTACAAATGCACCTCTCACTGGAACGAGATTAGTCTTTGCTTTTGATTATTAAACTGAAAACTAATTTTGGCAGTTCCTGAAATGTTAAAATCTCTCCTCAACTGTCTGCCAGAATCAGTTTCTGAGTAAACAGAGGTGTAAAAGAGGCCATGCAGTGGCAGAATCATGCTTCATTTATTATCTGTAACACCTGCTTTTAACGGATGTTGATGAGATTTGGCAGTTAGGAGAGGCAGCCAGTCACGTCGACATCAAAACAGTCCTCTTTGTATGCTGACTGGTCTGACACTTCGAGCAGTCGAGCTCAATAGATTTTTTTTGTGAATGTTCTTAACACTTGAATCTTTTAGCACAAGGATTCAGGTTTTACAAGGTGACCACCGGAATGCTGCACATTATGTTCTTATAGAAAAACATTATTTGAGAAGACTTGAGGCTTGTGTGTACATTCACCCAGCAAAGTCCTGACTTAGGCGACATAAGTGAACTGTTTAAAGTGCTTCCTTTATTGTTGGACACAGGTCAAAAGTACTTAAAATTGGAGGCAGGAAGCACTTAAGTAAACTTAAGTAATCATCACAGGGTTGTCTCGTCTCTTTAAGCTACATTGGTTGCTTGTGGTCAAACTAGGCTGTAACCAAGGAAAACATACTGGACAGGGTTTATTTAAGGGCTTTAAAGAAAAATTCCAGCATCAGACTTCTTTTTATATATCAGCTGCATTTGTAGGAGGTGAGAACTTGTTATCCTCGGCTGTGGGTGAAGAGTGCACGCAGTATATTGCAAGCAGTGGGGTGAGAGGTGTGTTTCATCCAATCAAAACATGCCGTATGGCTGTGGTGCATCAGGGTGTTGAGGCTGCTGTCCGTGAAAATACTGATATATCTGCCTATTCCAAGATAGATTTCTCTCCATTGGTTGACCATTGGTGCGAAATGAATTGGAAAGCAGGACTTGCTTTTGACTGCAGTCAAGTCAGGTCCTGACAGTGACGGACCTGACAGTGGTAGCTAGAAAACATGGTTGCAAACAACTGTGAAGCCACCTGGGAGCAGCTGTGAAAAAAAGGCTCTGTCATTTTTAGACTTTAGTTCTTGCCATGCTAGTGGCATGGCACTAGAAATGACAATGCCAATCAGCTAGTCCACCATTTTGGTCCAGGCTGAATAACATTAATAATGAGAAGGGCACTCAGAGGACTCTGCCAAGGCCATGCCCTCTCACAACGTTCCCATTAGTAACATCCTGACCAAAATTTAATGGTGTTTGATCCCCGAGAATGCCCTGAAAATAGGGACTTCTGGACCAGCTCTCCACTAAGGGGTTATATTCCCTACACTATGGATATTATCACAATAAGTGTTTTAGGAACTTTATAAACTGGTGGCGAGGAGAATTCGCCTAGCTCTCACTGCCTAATTCGAGCACCTGCCCTGCTTAAGCCAGAACAACAAAGAACAACACCTGTAGGATAACCCATAAACCACAGACACCGCGCTGGCCGCGCCCATTTGACGGCAGCTCTCCTCTAAACGATCTTTGCACTTGGTGAATTTGCTAGGTTAGTTTTAGTAGCTGAGAATAAAAGCTCCAAGGACAAGTTTAATTTAATTGGCTAGAGTAACCTATTATAACCTTGTTTAAACACACAACCTCATCAAAACAAAAGATTTAAAAATCTAATGTCCACTTCTTCACTTTGAATGCAATTGAGAATGTATTGATAATATAGCAAGGAGCAAGCATACAGCATATAATATTTCAATAGTTGATTACAGATCAAATCCAAAAGTTTATAATAATAAAATGATTATTGTTTGATTTGTCTTACCCTAAACCTGACTTTCCTATGTTAATTGAAGCTGTAGCTGGGAATTGTGATCCATCCAATTTGGAGAGGAAAACGGGAAAAGTTGCCTGGCCGAGCAACTTGAAACGCACTGTCCGAAAAACGGTCTTCAGCCGAGGCGATCCACTTTCTCCAAAGTCAGAAAGGTCCTTGACCGAAACCGCAATCCAAAACAGTAAGAACTCAAAAAGAAAAATCCATTAATCTATCTTGACAAGTGTTGGGAAACAGTTACCCTTCTAAACTCATCTCTCGTCCTCATCTGTCAAAATTGGAAATCTTCTTTCTTGATGTAAAAACGTCCTAAACCGTCTTCTTCTTTGGTTGTAAAAATCCAAGTCCTACCACCGATGTGGTCGATCGGGCGTAGTCCTCAGATCCATTGAGTTGAAAAAGTCTTGCAGCTCCTCGTGAAGGATGCAGCAAGGGGTAACAACTGAATTTCCTTGAGAAGCAGCCTTTATACACCATTAATTGACTCATTCTACATCCTCCCACCAAGTTTCATGAAATCTGGGCAGCTGTTTTTTCCTGTAATCCTGCTGACAAACAAATACACCCAAAATACTGAACCAAAAGCTTCCTTTTGGGAGGAATCAATTGAATGGGTTTGCCACAGATATTCATGGTCCTCAGAGGACAAATCCTGTTGACTTTATTATTGCGCCCCCAGCAGGTAAAAGATTTAACTTATGTTGTGAAATATCTCAACATCTACTTGAATTGGAATTGGCGCAACATTTTGTACAGGCATTCAGGGTTTCCAGATGCTATATATCGTTCTTACTCTTAGGCAACATCATGAGGTTCACATCTGTGAAATATCTCTATTAAAAAATAATGGACCAACAAACCAACCAACAAAAACCTGGTATGAAGTCAACAGTGCAATAATTCCTGCTGCTAAAGGGGGGCATTGTTCAGAAAGTAGATACATAAGCATGTTCACATTCTACAATTCTACAATGTCATTTAACAGATGCTTTTATCTAACCCAAAACAGACTTAATATTAATAACTAGTCTAATAACAACCCATTTGCCCCTTTGCGCCCAGATTGTGCACCACTTAACTTGCAACAGTGAGTTTGAAAAGCCATAAACAAACTTGCACCACACACTTTAGACAACTTTAGGCAACTGGGGGTGAAGTTTCATTATATCTGGTTAAGTGCACGCTCCTATATGTGACCCTGTGGTAGTGTCCATGAAAATTGTGGCCCCCTCCAGCATTTAAGTTGCCCATCCCTGCTTTAGACCATTCGCAATAGATTGTTTAAAAAAGTCTTGTTTGATTAAAGGTTGGAAAGGAGGCAGTAGTGGACTAGAAACTTTACCGTAGCTTACTATGATCTCAATTGCACATAATCGCTACACCTGGCCAGTTATGTACACTATGTTGAAATAGAAAACTGTCACAATTAAAAACAAAAGACATCCAGAAAAGCTCACGAGGGACGGCCTTTTCCTTTATGTCGAACCAAAGTTTTAGATGGAGGAAAGGACAAGTATAGGAAGATATAAAGGGAATATCATTTGCAGTAGTGCAACATCAAACAAAAACAAAAGTAATTTGAAGTGACTTTTCTTTAAGAAGGTCAGCTAAAAAGGGCACAGCTATGACCGTGACTATGTCAGTTTTGCTAATGTTTAGACAGCATGCAGTAAAGGAGAATTGCAGTTGGTGCAGTTCCGCTTGTCATACTTCATATTTAGGAGAGCGTGAGCATGTCCTGGAGAATAGGGAGATACGTCAGTAACAATGTTACTGAGCAATGACTCTGAAATGACTTTTGTGCAGCAACATGTCCTCTTTTCATTCAGACAGTTGTTCTCTTCTCTATCTGCTTTTCTCTTTTTTATTTTTCTCTTCGTACTGCTTGGAGATCTTCTTGTACCTCATGGTTTTCCAATTTGCTGTAGAGTGTTTGATACTGCTTCAGGGGTTTTATTCCAAGATAATCCTCTCAAACTCTTTTTTTTTTTTTTAGTAATACACTGGATTCAAAGTTTTCCATTTGTTCCAGAAGCTTCCCTCGTAACCGTTGACCAGAAGAGATCACAGCCCCGCTGCCCTTTCAGCCTCGCCTTAAGAGACATGTTTCAACTACAAGTCTCTAATCACAGTTCATGCCCTTTCACATGACATCAGTTTTGAACAGAGCCAAAGGTTTGGCCTCTGGGCTGCTGAATTGTTTGTATGTGCTGACCTTTTGTCTGCATTGACTATAAGATCGCTAAACATATCAAGCAATGACTCTTTTTGCCTTCTTGCATTGACCTCAAATCTGTTCCCCACCATCATTTTACGCCACAATCCCAAAACAAACACACACCATCTACTATGATTTAGATTCAGAACAACATCAGAAATATTGTCCAATATTGCATCCTTGCACCTTGTTTCTTCCCCAGGTTTGTTTATGATGATACTGAGCCTGTCAGGGGAGCCGTATGGAAAGCGCCAGTGTAAATACCTGTCCTTTCTCCCGCAATAAGGAAACTAAGGTGAACGCCTTTGATCACAGTGACATAAGTGAATGAAATGAGGAGGAAATGGAGAGATGGCAATTGGGACAAATCGCTTCGAAAATTGAACATGACAAGCCTCTGATTGTAATCTCCATGTGGACTTTTTTGGGATGGAGTGTCTGTGATGACGGGGAATATGAATGAATATGAAACTCATTTGAAAGGAGAGCAGTATGAGGAACTGGCCCAAAGGTGTATATCTCAGTATATGTGATATGCACGTGCTACACATTTAAAAAATAAATATTCTCATTCTCATTTTCCTTAATTGTAGTTACAGTAACATTGTAGTGAATAAGAGTTATTAATGGAATCTGGGAATGCATTGCAAAAAGAATATTGGAGGTGCAACACAAGGAATTTGAAACAAATATATGAAACATATATGTGTGAAAATGGTGGGTAAATGTAGCCCTGCATCGCCAAACTACAGTAGTGTCAAAATAATAGCAGTCCAATGTGACTAACCAGATTAATCCAATTGAGAACTTGTGCTGTTTCTGAAGCAAAATCAAGAAATGTAAATGAGTTGTGGAATGTTGTTAAAGAATCTTGGAGTGGAATAACAGCTGAAAGGTGCCACAAGTTGGTTGACTCCATGACACACAGATGTGAAGCAGTTATAAAAAAAAAAACTGTGGTCATACAACTAAATATTAGTTTAGTGATCCACAAGATTGCTAAATCCTAGACACAAAAAAGTTTGTACAAAATAGTTTTGAGTTTCTAAAGTCAACGGCAGACACTGCTATTTTTTTGAACACACCCCTTTCAACTAATCGCCCAATTGCATAGTCTTACGTGCATGCATATCACTAATGCTGGGTCTTGTTGGTTTTCTGAGAATCTACTGCACCTACTGGTACCTTGTTTGCCATGTAGCCATAAAAAATATACTAAAAACCTGGATTAATCTGGTTAGTCACATTGGACTGCTATTATTTTGGACACTACTGTACTTCACAAATGCATATTGGTTTGGAAACTCAGTTTATTTTTTAATTTCCAATGGGTATTTCCAATGGACAGTCCTACGACCAACCAGAGCAACAAAACATGACTGGCAACCAATCAGAGCAATGAAACATGTGACACAGCGCTGGTCAACACATGCGAGGTGGGCTTTGCCCATTTTCAATCAGTTAAAAAATAATGGTGCTAAATTACAAATAAAAAGGACACAAAAAAGTTTTATTGAAAATATTTGAGGCAAGAAAAAGGCAATGAAGCAACATATTCTTGATTCATATTTGATCAACACCGTCTAATTGGACAGATTGATTTGAGTTTTGTGAGCCTGGTGAGTTGCACTGGACGCCAGTTATTCTTTAAACCTGTCCGATATGAGATCAATTATTTTTAATTGGCAAGTCTAGAACCAGGATGCATGGAAAATATGTCTCAATGGGAGAGGGACCAGAAATATCTGCCAGAACAAATAATGTCCGGCAAATTTCTTTGGAAAAGGCTTGGAAACTTTGGATTGGATTACAGGCACTTGGAAATTTGGCCAAGTTATACTGTATCTTGCAAAGTTAATGTTCCAAATTCAAATTTTTTTTTTTGTAATATATCTTGCAGTGTTGACAAAAGTGAAAAATAATTTATGTATCCACCCTGTGATTTGGATCCGCACCAAAACTGATTGGCTTATTCTTTGGCTGATGCTACACCCAAGTTTAATGAAATTTGGGCCTGTAGTTTTTTTTTACTTAATGCTGCTGACAAACAACCCAAACCCAAACCTCCTTGGTGGTGGTGAAAATGGTTTACCTGACAAGGGCCTATTCATGCGTGGTTTGTGTAAATTATGACTCTTGACTGGGATTGATGGAAAGGTCAACAAAGCATGTGACTCGGACACACGAGGCCTCAGTTTGTTTTTCCTGACAGTCAGATCAGAAAACTGTCATATGAATCCTTTTTATATCGGTCATTTGCGAGGGGTTTGGAGGGCACCGGCGAACAATGTGGTCGCAACAATCCATCAGATCAGGAAACGCTCATACTGTGAATCATTTTGGGAGGCAATGACATCCTTTATTGTTGTCTAATTTGGAGGACTTTGGAGGACTTATCCAGTGACCAACTCAGTTTCATCACATCATGGTCTCATATTAAACCTCTGCTCTGGCACATTACGGTGCTTGGGTCCATTTCGGCTTGATGAGATCAATCACGTATGCAGACCCCGGTCCCCATAATTGCACAGTGTCATTGCCCAGCCAGGCCCCATTGCTGTCTTAATGAAATATGAGGGTATCATACACAAGTAGAGACTCTATGAGTGTGTACAGTACGGTTTCCAGCTGCGAAGTAATGTGTCTGCATGTAAAGATTGAAATTTATTTACCCCATGTTGATAGGGAGGCCTGCTGCTGTTTGCCTGTTACCAACCGAAGATTAAAGCATGCAGTAGTGCGTGAGAAATGGAAACGCCCACACAACACACACATTTGTACACTGGAAGAATGGAAATGAGACATGGTGCCTCTATTTCATATACTGTACCACACCTGGAGTTGCGAGGTGAATTAAACTGAACTAAACAGCACAGCAAGAAGAAATCTGAAACTCTGCAAGAATATTGACATATTCACTGCTTGCTGCGCTCATTCTCATTTGCATTGTAATGTTGGCTTGAAATAAATTGTTATTGAATAATATGCATGATTAAAAAAACGTCCAATGTATAAAAATAGAATAATACAACAATTGTCATGAATCACAAGTCCAAAGGTCAGAACACAGGTCAATGCTCCAAAAGAAGTATAACCATTAAATGTATTATACATTTAGTACATTATTTTATATGTAAATGTTTGATAAATATTACTTTTAAAATATCAATTTTTTGGTGCATAAAATTACAATTCTAGATGCATTAAAATAAAAAGTTACCTATAACAATGGCTTTTCCCTGATGCACTTATGTATGTTCTTGCCTATAAAAATGATGATGGTGTTAAGAAATAAAGGAAAAGTGACCTTTTTTACGATATTAAATCAATGATTTGGAACTTTATTTTTCCTTCATCATTGTCACTTTTAACATTTTTTTTTTGTTCTTCAGTCACTTTTTTTCTTTTCTGTATGCTGATCGTCCCTTCCATCAGCCATAACCACAAAATATAATGTCAGAATGTAAATTATCAGGTGAAAAAACTCCCCCTGCATCTCTTTCACTGGCTCACTTTGGCTGAACTTCGCCTGGCAGATTTAAACAAAGGCTCTTGTGGTCGGTGCGTTGTCATCTCATTTCATAGGGAACCGGACCCGGGGACAGGCATGATTAAGAATAACTAAAAAAAACAATGATGTTGACGATCGTGCTTGCATGTGTAGGTTCTATTTTTTATATAATCCATACCTGTATACTGCATTTTTTATATATTTCATTCCTGTATATATTGCACTATGAATTACTTAGTTACTGCTTAAGCACTTCTGGTTAGATGCTATCTGCATTTTGTTGCTTTGTACTTGTGACATGTGAAATGACAATAAAGTTGTATCTAATCTAATCTATTCTAATCTAATATAGAGTAAATGACATGACGTATTTTTGAAGTCCAACCAGGAAGGAGCATCCTATGGGATTTTTGCATCGGATTTTGGATCATGGCAGAAAATAAGCTCTGTGGCAAACACAAATGTCTTATGCATTTTGTTAAGCAGGATAATCTTAACAAATTCACACCACTTTTGTGATGTTTGAAGCATTGATGCAGCCGACAGAAATAAAAAGCTAACAGTATGCTATAGCTAACTGCACCACCGTCGCATGACTTCTAAGTCACTACTGTTAGCTTCCGACAAGCTAGTGAATCTATAGTCTAATAAATTGCTTATAAATGTAATTTACAATTTACAAGAGTTTGCAAGAGCACTGAAAAACACGACTAGAGGCTGTGAGGCGGACTAGTGACAGAGTTCCTGTCCGTGTCCGGCGTGATGAAGTTTAATATCCCCGGCAACCACTGTAGTCTCATTTAGCCATTCGTTAGCAACCGTAATCGTCTTTTTAAGGACATATAAAAAAACCCAAATTCACAAATTTACTTACATAATTTAGGACTTACAACAAAACACGAACATCTCTTCAGCTTGTGTTAACCGCAGACCTTATTTCAGGCATCTAACCACAAACCCATTCAAAATCGTCATTGAGGTTGAGAGGTTAGACCCCAGGGCGCTAACATGCTAACTTACTTAGCCGGGGTTTGAGAAGTCATTCCTGTGGTGCCCTATAGAGACGTCAGTATTAAATAGACTGTTTCATAATCACTTTAATAGTCATTGGAGTTGGTTTTAATGTGTGATACATACAATTTAAATAAATAAAGATCACAATGAATAGGGGAAATTTTGCCTTTGTTGGCTTCAGTTTTTGTCCGATGCCCTAAATAACAGTCCTGGTCGTACTCCACGTACATGAGGTCACGATACTGAAACCACAAAGGAACACTTAACAGTTTCTGTCTCTTTGTGCGCTGACCTGTGTGCTGACCTACAGAAAGGACTGTAAATAAAACATGTTTCTGCTCAGTGGGGCAACACAAACCATTAATGCAATGATAAAAGCATGTGGACCTACACATCACTCTGTGTTACTTATGTCAAGTGTGAAACACTGCTGTACGTGTTAATGTACTTTCAATGTCCGTTGTTAAAAATACTTCGATGGGGGTTGTTTTATATTACACCATTGTGTACTACGCATGTTCGGGATTGCGCCTAAAATATAAATATCATAAGTAAATACTGACTTAGATTGTATATAAAACATAATTTATATGCAATTTGAAAAAATATTTTGATTAACCCTCTGGGGTCTATGATTCCTGATCAGATCATGTGAGGTTTAACACAAAAAAAACATTCAACATTGACATTCCCAGGTCATGTAAAAACCAAAGGCGTGACAATAAGATAATAATAATATTAATATGTAATTTTGCACATAGTTTGTTTTTGAAGAGTTGCAGCTAACAAGGAAAAAAACACCTATAAATATACATGTTTTTATGGGACTTTTTTGTATATAGTTTTATTATATTTAAATGTTTTCCTTTTTATATGTTCATATATGCATCCTATGTTTACATTTTCAAGTTCAAAAACAGTTCATTGAGCATATTTGTGGTTTTTATTGGAGTAAATCGTATAATTTTTCAACTCAGATTTCATGATTTTTGGGTTCAATATGTTAATAAAGTAGGTTGAATCGAAGAAAAAAATAATAATTGTCAGATCATATAGGTGAAGAAAAAATGGATACAAAATATGGGTATAGTAAACATTTTTTGTGTGGTACATGGAGGGCAAAATCAAAAGTATTCAAAAACGGCCAAAATAGGCTCAGACCCCAGAGGGTTAAAATGTTGTGCTTGCCTCAGGTTTTTGCCTGGATTTTATGAAATAATATGGGATGGATCAGTCTTTGCCCTAAAATTACAAGTCTGGTAAAATCACAGTCACATAACTTTATTTATTAAGGAAAATTTGGACGCCAACTACCCTACTTTTCTAATATACAAGCTAATACACCAGAACAAAGCTTGTGCAAAGTGTTCCAAAAAATGTTAATTTAAGTAAAAGCATCAAAAGTATATATCCCTCGGTATATATCATTAAATACATTTTATTCTCAGTCTCACTTTATTTCTCTCTTTCTGTTGGACTGTTAGAGGGACAGCTGAGCCGAGCGCCTGTGATAACTGCCATTAGCATGCCACTAGTCGGGTGTTAATATGCAGTTTCTCTGGGATGGCATTTTGCACTGTGTTATTACCGCTGTCCAGATGTCACTGGAAGGGTCGGCCGGGCTCACGGGTAAGCGTGTGTGTGTGTGTGTTTCCGGTTTAACTGCCTCAGCCCTCCTCTCACTCTCCCAGTCCACCTCTACCATCCTAGCGTAGCATTTATGTTCCTCATTCAGTGCAGCTCGGTGAAAACCATTCTTAGAGATTTCCTATAATTTTCGATAATTTCAGCCAATTTTGCTACTGCCATTTATTTTGCTCCCTCTCTGCTCTCCATTGTGCGCTTATGCTAGTATAAATTCTGGCACCTCCCGACTTTAAGCTCGTCACACACACACGTGCGAATACTGAAAAAAAGATAACGTTCTTGTGTAGGTGCTTTCTCTTTAGATGCATCTAACCTACTTGTTCATGCGCCTTTATCATCATCATTATATGCAGCTGAGATGTTGGTCTATTTAGCAGATAGTGTATTGTTCTCTGTGGTTGGGCTAATCTGTTCCCTAATTGCCTGGACAGACAGGGAGAGGTCCAAGCTCCATTTGGCCAGTCCATTTCACACAGGCCTGTTTCCACATCATTTACCAGGTGAAGCACATTACACATCTGCTGAAATGAGCGCAGGGTGTGAGATGAGACAAGGCCCACGCCAGTTGTGGCATTATGACGCGGTCTTTGAAATGGCCCATCATTCTCCTTCACAAGGTCGGGAAGCTGTACGACCACTGAAAAGTTACTCTCATAATAAATTCTGGAGTTTGTTTGGTGATGTAGTCGAATTATTACCTCTCTTGAGTGAGAAAATGAATCAAAGATCGAGTCGAAATTCCTTTTAGTTTTCTTTATTAGAATTTTCTTTATTTCTAACCCGACCATGGCAGCTACATGTTGAAGTAATGAATGTGTGTGTGAATGGGTGAATGAGCGTAGTGTGTAGTGTAAAGCGTTTTGGATAAAAGCGAAATATAAGTGCACACCACTGCCTAGGTACAGCGGAGGAGAGCTTTGTCCAATCTTAAACCATAAGAACCCATGGTTTCTTAAATCTTCTAGAATCTCTCATTTTCAGTTTTATGCTTCACCTTAACTCATTAAATCCCAAAGCGATGTATACTCAACACCCTGGTGTGGTGGTCATGTGACTTTGACCAGAAGTGACTTCTTCAAAATGTGGGTGTGACTGGAAACAGAAATGTAAAAATGTAGCTAATTTCAAAAAGCTTATTGTCATACTGAGGCCTTTTAGTAAAGCAGAGAACTTTATGATTAAAAGTAACAGAAAAAATACCACAGTGGCTTGTGGCTTTCTTCACAACTTTCTACATGCTCTACTATTACATTGATTAGCTTTTACAATCGTGACAAAATTTCTAACAGAAATAACAACTGAATAACAGAGAAAAACTCTCAAACATGGGTGTTTTTACCAGCCAGGGAAGGACTAACTATCAAATCGCATTGTATGAAGTGATTTTGGAGTTCTGTCCAAACCGAATAAAATATATATTTTTGTTTCCAATTTCGAGATAATTTGCGGTTGTGCAAAGCAGATTTATATGTCAAAGCCACAAGGGTTCAGATTGAATTTAGACTGAATTTAGTACGAGCATATTTGGGCCAAGTATGGAAAAAAAATAGAAATACGGATCGAAGGAAGGGGGGTAATATTTCAAGGAAAAACAGGCAAATTTACAAGATTGAACACAACCATCTTTGGTGTGTTCAGGTTTATTGACAAAGACAAAACAGTATTTTTCCAACTTTTTTTCTCATAAATCTGCTACTTTTTTCTCGTAGATTTGCCACTTTTTTCTCATAAATCAGACTTTTTTCTCGTAAATAGTTCAGATTTCCAAGACTTTTAATCTTGGAAATCTGTGACTTTTATTCTTGTAGATTTGCCACTTTAATCTGGTAAATTGGAAATATTACCCCCCTCCCCCAGGTCCGTATTTTTATTTCTATTTTCATACTTGGCCCTAATTCGCCTTCGTATAATCCAGGCAAGATATTTTGTGTTTTTGTGTCACCTTGCGTAAACCGCTCATACAAGAAGCTTTTTATTTTAGTATGAAGTAACTATGTGTGTATGAGCAATATTAGGCCTGCCCTGCTCTCAGACGTAGCCCTGGGGCATTCAAGCATCTCTCCCTCTCTCTGTCTGTCTGTCTGACTGATGGGCAGGATTGTGGGAAAGCATCCAGCTGCAGAGTGCAGATTCACCCTGAAACTTTTATTTGGCCGAGTCGCCTTCCAGTAACACACTACATCGCACACTCCCCCTAGAACCCAATGCAACGACTGTACAGGCTGTCCAAGGAGGCATATTGGGGACAAAATGAGGTAGAAATATAGGGCAACGCTGAGGTGTGTGCATGCCAGCGCACCTCTGATGGCGTAAAAGAATAATAAAAATGGCACATTGTGATGCCAACTAATCTCACTACCAGACACACACGAAGCACAAAAGCTCATCTCAACTTTGGTCGCCATCCAGGTCATCTCGCTCCATCTCTTACACTCTCAGCGTGTGAGGCCTGATGTGAAAGGAAATATGGTAGAGGGCAGAGGCAGCCCAAACAATGAGAGATACACAACCTCCCCTAATTTAATCTTACAGCAGATGGCAAAATGTAACCTATGGCCCTGACAGATTGCTGTTTTGGGAAAGCCTTCCAGCTCTATGTGGAAAAGTGAGGGAGGCAGACGGATGAGGTTGGGAGGAAGTGAAATGGCGGAGGCAGAATATAAAGATGGTAGAGGCTGAAAAGTTGAGTTGAATAAAAGAGAAAAGATAGACATAAAGACAGCGAGAGTTTAAAAAAGTGCAGCCACGAGTTAAACCTGACAGATTTATGGAAGATCAACAATCTGAACTTCTCGGGGTCAAACAGGAACGTGTGAAAACGCAGGAGAGAGATGTCAGGAACCATGAAAGGCCAATTAAGAGCAAAATCAGAATGGCGGTGAGCGGCGCGAAGCGAGATGAGACGAAGAGCAGGAAAACAACTCAAAGCTGGATGCTAATTGCGCGCATGATCCTGTGATCACTTGTCATCTGTGATGCTGATGATAGAAGTGAATGAGTTTTAATTAGGCATGCCATTCAGAAAGCTAACCTTCTCTAACCTGCATCGGTTCTTTGTTGGGATAACCTGATACCGTTCTCGTTTGACTGAGGAGGAGAAAAAGAAGAACACAAACAAGATAAACAAAAGCAGGAAGAAAGACTTGCATTACCAGTGACACATCATAATGACTATGCTGTTTTTTTCTCGCTTCTTCTGACATTAAAAAACATTCTGGTAATTGTGTGCAACCTCAAACTACAATAGAATAGAATCTTGTTTTAAGATTTTTACATGCAAAATGAAAATATGGCTTTAATGGATTTATTTGGCGATAAAACCAACAAGTTCTCCAACATAAACGGCAGAAGAGGGCGTGTGTCAGTTCCACAGATTACAGCACGTAGGTACGTATCGCAGCTCGCGTTTCACGGCTCTCGTGGATATCCGTACAACGTCGCGTTCTAAAAATAGCACATATGTACACTCCGCGGTTTTAAAAAAGGCTGTTTCTGTCGGTTTATGTTGTAAATCCATTGACTGAGGTTTAGGGCAAAAAACTTCTGGTAAGGCTTTATAAAATACAGTTTAAACAGTAAATAAATGTACGTATATAAATGCTAGAAGTGAAGTAGTTACAAGGGTCATGTGACTGCCGCAAGCTACGTGTCAAATGTAAGTTATGTCAATTCATTTTCCATGGTTTTTCCTGATAATAACCCGAATCATTATCAAGAAAACCATGGAAAATGTCTAGATATCAACTCTTAAATTAAACTCTTATGAGCTACTTTTGTTGTTACCATTATATTTGTCCAAACAAATGTATCTTAAGTTGTACCAGGTATTAAAATGAACAGAAAAATGAAGAAAACAATGGTGATCTAATAATTTTTTCCATGACTGTACCTATTAGGCCGCCACCTAACAAAAGGCCTGAATGTACACGTTATATAATAAGTTGCTTGTACAAATGACTGTAATATCCAAACCAGACAAATAAAAATGTACATTTGAAAACAATGTGACACCAAACCAGAAACGTATGAAGTGCGGTGCAGTAAGTGCAGTATGACAATCATTTTGTGTAGTGGTTGACCGATACAGGTTTTTTAATGCCGATACCGATTATTTTGACATCACTCTTAACCGATCCCCAATATGTGCTGCCGATTCTTGAAGCCGATATTGCCTTTTCTCCCCCCATTTACATAATAAAAATGACACAACGGTAACAAATGTTACACAAGTCCCAATTTAAACAAAAAAGAAACATTTATTAACAAAACATATGAACAGTTGGATAGCAAACAATGTGTATGTTGTTCTAGGCCTGGAGGTGGTGGCGCCTCAGATGATCCACATATTTGATGTGTTTTTCTTTTTACGCTATCAGCAGCAGCTCACCAGAGAATGGCAGAAGTTGCACCGAGCCTTGCCTGCTGTTGACACAGTGAAATGGGCTAATTGATCGGCAAACGCACGCACATATCGGCCGATGCCGATACAAGTAAAAAACGCAAATATCGGCCGTTATATATCGGCTGGCCGATATATCGGTCAATCTCTAATTTTGTGCATTTATTTATGTACATCTAGCACCAAAGAACTTTCTCCACTGCCAGCAGTGCTATGAATTGTCAACCTGAGGGGAGGTCCTTTAAGTAGCTGCATAATGTTGCAATCTACAGCCGTAAGCACTGTGATTTCGGTCTTTTCCAACTCTAGAAGTAATGCAAGGACTTGTCAGAGACAGCCAGTTCAGAAGAGAGATGCACTGTATGTGTAGTAATCTAAATACATGCAAATGAAGCCGCACATACTGCAAAGGACCGCTGCTGCTAATGAAGTGGTGGGTTGCTGTGGGAGGACATTAGCACCCCTGGCTCTGTTTCTTGTATTGAGAAGGGCTTTAATCTGCTTCTCCAGGGTACACAAGACCCACCAGAGTGCGTTTAGCAGGTCGGCCCTCAACACCTGCCTCCACAAGCGCACGTTCTGTTTTGCTTGTTGATTCATGTTATCTCAACATTATGGTACTGCACAAGCCTTGAGGGGTTTCTGAAGACCTGGGCAGGCAGAGAGGAAGCAGAGCCATTCTGAATGATAACGAACCGGTAATTTCTGTAATAAACTAACACATGCTTGGTGCTAATTGAGTTCCAAATTGCTGTAAGCCAGTTTAAAAAGGTTAAATTGGCTTTGCCAAACTGCCGCAGACATTGAATCAACCAGAGGTACATTGAAGATTGTGTTTTTCATTTTCAAACAGCTTTGTCTTCCACTATGGCTTACATCAATGGGAATTTTATTAACCAAATAGTCAATATATGATCCTGCTCATCATTTAAGGCTTGCACGTTTTACATCCCCTACACAAAGTTTATTTTTAATGACCATGTCTTTATTTGACTTTGATAACTTAATTGGAACGAGTTGATGTATTTTAAGGAGACATACAGGAATGGAATAAAGCTATTAATATTCTGAAATGCAAGCTTCTGTCCCAATTAAGGAGCTGTAGATGAAACGTTTTTATTTCTAATAGGAGGGCACTTAGAGGTTCAGCCTGTGAGGAATAATGTTTTTATTTTCCTTTTTTTTTCTCTTCCAATTGCCATCATTATTTAGATTTAATTGGTTTTTAAATAGATCAAACGGAAAGCAGAAGATATCACTTTCTCTAATGTGATTATGGATATTGTCATCTGTAAAAGCTCAGGACGTTTAAACACTTGCAGTGTCTGCAGGAGAATGTATTTAAGGCAAAGAGCACCTTTGCCTAAAGCCATAAAGTTTTGGCACTTTTATCCCCGAGCAATGTCTGACTGATCCTCTGCGTGGATGGATTACTGAGTGTGCCTACAAACAAAGGCCCAAGGGCCCAGACTAGCAGGGGTCCCCCAAGCATTCATCTACACAATCTAATTTAAAGAGACATGTGCCAACCAGGAAGAGACACAAAAGGACCACAAAGAAACACCAAAAAAACTACAGATAGGGACCAAAACAGGTACTAAGGGGTACAAAAACACTTACAATGACTGAAAAGGTGACAAAAATATGACAAAGAGAAGCGAAACAACCACAAAAAGAAATAAAGTGACAACAAACAGACCCAAAACAAAGAAACAGACAAAAAGCAACGACAAATGGACTCAGATCGACTGGAGACACACAATTACTGAAAATAAAAAACAACAACCTAAAAATGACCAAAAGGAGATAGAAAATGATGACAAAGACAAAAATATTATGAAGATATGCACAGCAACCACAAAGAGACACAAAACAACCACAGACACATAAAATGACATCAAAGAGACATGCAACATGACTAAGAAATGGGCAAAACAACCAAATAAATAAATATCGACAAAAATACCAATACAATGATAGAGTGATGCAAAACAACCACACATTGGCAAAAAACAACCACAAATTGACACACAATTACTACTAAGAGACTTCAAAATGATCAACAGGAGATACAAAATGATGACATAGACAAAAATATTACAAAGAGATGCAAGACAATCACAAAGACACACAAACCAATCACAAAGACACACAAAACACTTATAAAGACATGCAACATGACAAAAAAAATGGGCAAAACAACCAAATAATGAATATCGATAAAAAGACCAATAAAATGATAGAGTGACACAAAACAACCACACATTGACATAAAACAACCACAAAGTTGTTAACACAGTTACTACTAAGAGACTAAGAACAGCTACAAAGAGACTCAAAATGACCAAAATATATTGAAAAAAAACTGTTAAAAGACCAAAGGGAGAGGTCGTGAGTGCTTGGCACGTCTGCACCCAGGAGCCCATTGCATCATAATCAGCCCATCCTTGATCAAGGTGGAACTCCTACTAGATCAAGAAGTGCTGCTCTGTAGCTAAAAGCTATGGCAACAAAAAACAGTGTGGTTTTCTAATAAATAATTTATTACAATGGGCTGAAACATTTTGGAGCTCCTGGCAACTCTAATCTATTCTGTCTGGTAACAGTACACAAGGTCCAGTGCAAACACAACAAAACATTGTTATCTCAAAATCTGTCAAGTATTTTTTTTTTCCTGCAGAATACAGACAGATTAATTCAAAACAAGAAATGTTAGAAATCCTGCAAACACAACTCTGACCTTACCAAGACATTTCCAGCATCCGATTCAGGAAATAGCTTTTTCTTTCTGAGAATATTGATTGCCAGTCATGAGCAGGTGCGGGGGGGGGGCTGATCATGTGTTTATACACCGGATCATTCAAGGAATGGTTATGAGTGATTGCTGTACTCCTGATCAATACGGCAGCCACACATTCCATTAGGCTAGCGATTAGCTGTACCGATGCTAAAGTAATGCATTATTTTTTTGAGGGCGATTTAGCCGACTCTGCAACATAAATCATGTTCGGGTTTCAATTTCCATCTTGTGCAGTGGAGATTTTATCAATTCCAAAATGTCTCTCACACAGCTTTTAACAAATGGGGGAAAAAAATAATATTTTCAGTGTCACATCAGCTACAGGAAGTTAGCTTTAGGACTTGTTTTCACAAGGCGGACTGTATGGAACTCGGGGGAAGAGGGAGAGACGTCCCAGGGTCAGAGAACGGGAACCTTAGGCTGGAAGAGGTGCAGCAGGGGTGAAAGTGAGACGAAAAGAGAAATGGTATGCCACAGTGAGGCGTCCTCCATGTTTCATGAGGCCCTCAGCTGTTTCAAGTTCAGCCTCAAGGCTTGACCTCCACACACTGACAGCGAGCTCCAAAAAGGGTCTGTTAAAAGTTTCAGTAGGAGCTGCGAAAGATTTCACACACTCTTGGCTTCTGTAGATAACTCCCTCTCACCATTGTCCATCACCCAGACCAGGTGTGAGCCAGCTGAATTCACCAGCCAGACCCGATCTTTCATCTTCCTTTGCTTTTTATACGCTCATGGATAAGGAATGACTGCAGCTGGCAGAAGAATGAAATATTTTGCAAATCAAGAACAGTACTGAGAAGACTAATGACACCGAAGAGACAGGAGGGGCTGTAACTGAGAGCTTCCCGGTTCAAATAAAGCTGTCAGGGATAGTAAGGACAGGATGAAGGATAAACAGCTTATTTTCCTCCTTTACTCTGGAAAGTATAGAGACTGTATCCCAAATCCGACACATCTGCACTTATGCCGCACTTTCCGGTATATTTACGGTCATTTCGAATAAGATCCCCACCACCAGTGCAGGTATAATTGATTTATACATATTCAACAATCTACATGGGAAATTTAATTAATGTACATGGAGATTTACATGTCTAATTACAATATGAAAGTAACTCTGATGAGAGAAAGCAGTAAGAATGCTCCGGCGACGATCTTAAAAGTACATCTTGTATTTTATTGTGAAGGACAGAAGTACGGTCCAGGTGTGTTGATAACGATGGTGATATTTATTTGGCTTACCCAGAAACATCTCATTTCCCCCGAAAAACTTAGCAGCCCCCATTGTTTCACACCGAGGAGATCCAAGTGTCTTGGGATACAGTTAGCGCACGGCTAATTCACCGCCGTTAGCGTACTTTTACCGACTCTGGTAAACCCGAGCCTAACGTACACGGTTAAAACAATATATGGTCCGAAAGATAAGAAGTTAGACTTTAGTTTCACACCATTTAATTAATTGGAAGCAAAACACGATCATATATATTAGTATTTAATGTGAAATTTCGATAGAATCTTAGTCGAACGATTTGGGATTCAGTTACGCTAGTTGTGTGGAGCTGTGTGAGTCCCATAGACTGTATAAATAATGGAGCGTAGTGACCGCGACGTCACCTATTGGTTTGTGGACTACCCTTTCGAGTTCAGCGTTTCACTCGTAGCCATCTTGTTTCTGGAAACGGGAGCAGACCATATTTGGACTGTGGAGGAGCGAGAGGGATCTGATCACTGACTACAGCCTCTCTACACCTCAACCTGACTGAGAAAAGCTGCTGCTAATTCATGTTAGCATTAACTGGAGCATACTTACCTAAGAAAAATGAACAAAACGTTCAAATAAACTGTCATTAAGTGAAAATATAGTGGGAAAGGATCAATGTTATGACACCAAACTGGTAAACATCCTTTTTAAAATATATATAACTTTTTTGACATGTTGCCGTGGATGCGCATTGTTCTGCTTCTTTCCTGAAGACGGCTCGCCTTGTTAGTGACCTGTCAATCAAAGGTAGCCACGCCCCAAATTATATGATCCTTTATCTTCTATTTTCTTCTAAATGGGGCCATTATTTACGCTATTAACATCAAATTGTCTTGAAGAAATTTTTTTTACAAGCGATTGAGACCATAGTGTTGTCCTAAAAAAAATTCTGAGGTAATAAATCAAGTGAGAAGTTTTCTCATTGAAATTAATGGACTGAAATGCTTCTGCAGCCGCCATCAGTGCCCCCTGCTGGACTTTTTGGTAAAATGCAGCTGAAGGCAGTTACAGGAGGTTGTGAATCCAGGTTGTTTTCCAATGTGCGTCCTTATATTTGTTTTGAAGTCATTTTAGAATGAATTAAGCAGGGCCGTGACCTCAGTGTTTTACAAACACTGAGGTCACTGAGTTCGGGGAAAAAATACCAAGGTTACAACATTGGTATCTTCAATGCTACTAGTTGTGGCCCTTTAATTTAAAAAGAGAGTGATTCTCAAGGAAAATGTTGCAGACTCCTAGAAAAAAAACACCTTGGAAGCTATTGAGAGCAATTTACAAGAGTTTTGTGTTATTCAAGGCTTGAGAAACTCTCATTTAATAGCTCTAATGACTGTGTAAATAAAGTTTGATCAACAGGCTTGACTCTGGCATTTAATTCTTAACCTTGGAGATAATATATTTTTCACAAGGCTTTCCACAGAAAACTGCCAGAATGGTTGTTGTTAGAATTGTACTAACTGTTCACAGTTCACTAAGAATTGAACTGTTGGGCAATGCAAGGAACTGTCATGTTGGTGAATACAAGGTCCATTAGGATTGGCGTGATGTAGAAAATGAACAGAATTAGGTAGGTAGTAGCTTTGACGACCCAAGCAGTCCATTTGATCTGAATGAGAGTGAAGTAGACACTTTTTGTTTTTTTTATATTTAGTCTGGTTTGCTTTCACAGTGCATGAATGTAAGTGGACCACAATAAACATAAGAAAAAGTTTGCCCTAGTCTAACGCACCCTCACGACTCGCGACTCACAGCACATATGAGCCATTTTATACCATTTTAAAGTATTTTCTGCTCATGCATCTTAGTGTTACAACATCTTCTTTTATTTATTAGTCAATTTTTATATATACTTTTTTTTTTATCATGCTCTACTTTTTAATAATTTATTATTTTCATCTTTTTTTCCCTGGCTTTAGTTTGTATTATAATATTATATACTTTTCTTTTTTCTTTTATTGTTTCTTACCTTACTTTATTTTTATTTATTTTATCTAATTATTTCTAACCTGCCTCCAGTGTTTCCTCACTGACGTCGAGATTCCGCTTCCTCAGTTGTTTTTAATGGGATCGGTTGGATGGAGGGTCAGGGTGGAGTGTTTGCTTGTTTCTGTGTTTCATTATTATTAGTAGTATTTTTTTCCTTGTATGTGAAGCACTTTGTCTTTTTTGTTTGTAAATTGCTATACAAACAAAGTCTGATTAATTGATTTATATGTACGTATCGCGGCACAGCTGCGCGTGATAAAAATAGCACACAGGTACGGTCCGCGGTTGTAGAAAAGGCTGCAGTTTCTATGGATGTTATGTTGTAAACCCATTGACCTAAGTTTAGGGCAAAAAAACACACTGGTAACTGTAGCGTTAAACAATAAATAAATGTACGTAATTGCCGGAAGTTAAGTAGTTACGAGGGTCACATGACTACTGCAAGTTACGTAAAAAATGAGATAGCTAATGGTTCTTTTTCTTCAACAAAGAAACAAGAATATGTATCTACAGCCATGCTAGCAGTGCTGTGAGGTTAACAAGTTCTCCAACATTAACAGCGTTTCAGTACCACAAATTAGGCACGTAGGTACGCGGCTTGCGGTACAGTGGCGCGATCTAAAAGTAGCACACACGTACAGTTTGCGGTTGTAAAAAAGGCTGCAGTTGCTGTGGATTAATGTTGTAAATTCGCTAATTTCGGCTCAGGCCAAAAAAAAAAAATTTGGTAAGGCATTATAAAAGACAGTTTCAAACAGTAAATAAATGTACGTAAATGCAAGAAGTGAAGTTACAAGGGTCACGTGACTACCTCAAGTTACGTAAAAAACGTAAGTTACATTTAAAAACGTGATTCACGTAACTTACGTAAACAGCGTAACTCAAGGTAAAAATGGTTTGCTTTTGTTTTCACATGGGATGCGAACCCAACTCTCCTGCGTGAAAGTGTGTCGTTTTTTCAAACATCGCTCGTTGAAATACGTCAATAACGCTTGTTTTTCCCTGTCTGTACAAACGACCTCGATTTAAGGTTGTTGACGGGGGAGAACAGGCTGGTTATTAGAAGCATCTCCCTGCATTGCAAGCATCTTACAACATATACAATGAACAAGTACGTATTCAACACCATGTCCTGTTTATAATCCTTGAGAGTCAGCTATTGAGCATTTCCTGTTTTCCTATACGAGCTCTCAGCAAGTTAATAACTGTTGGCTTGTCCCCTTTGTGCTATAGATTATACCATGGTTGACCATTATGTTCTGTGATGGAAAAACATCCCCTAGCTTTTCTCTTGTATCACCTACGATATTGAATATATACAGTCTATTCACTCAGCTGTTGAAAATTCAATCTTCCTACCTCACTTCATGTCATCACTGCTGTTCTTTCTGTTTGAAGGATATCTTGAGTCGAGGTTAAAGTGACATCAAGGCACCTACATGACTGCAACGACGCGGCAGCCACCCCGATGCCCTCTTTTCTTCTTGCCTGCTAATATCCTGTGAAATCCAGCAAACTTAATTTAAGGGGGAAGGAGCTGAACCTGAACTAAGCGGATTGAATTAATAAATGTATTTTCCATTTAACGGTTTGATTTCTCCAAAGCCTGTTTACAGCCACCGAATGATCTGCCTTTAAGTAAGGCGCACGCCCAAATCTGCTTACAGTTGCCTAAATCTATTATCTGCGCTCCACCTTATGGCAAGTCACTGACTCTGTGTCTAATGTGTGTGTGGGGGGGGGGTGGGTTAGGGGTTGGGTTGGGGGGGGGGGGGGGGGGGGCTATGGGCTTGCTTGTACCAGTTCTGACACATCTGAAGTTAGCAGTAGAAAATAAAGGGATTTTCAGCCACAATTTTGCTTATTCACCAGCAACTGAATAAATAGATTTTATTTGTAAGAAAACGGTGTTACGAGAAAGCACAAAGGACTGAAAACAGACGAACATAATGGACTCTTTCTATTCCAGTATCAGGAGAAAAAAACATAACTTCAGGTCATATTGTTTTGAATTTAATGTTGGACGAGTTCTGTTCCAAAATTTTTGCATTGCACCGCTGTCGGAATAAAAAGCTCTAAACTCTAAACAGCAATGGGAAAATTATTATCTCTTTGAGCTTGTGAAACATGTTCAAGAACAATTAAAAACCTTAAAATGCTTGGTAGTCAAATCTGAATTTTTTTTTTTTTTTAATATCCTGGAAAGCTGATATTGTGGAAGGAACTTATCTTAACCATATATAGATATATATTTATGGCATGCCGTTCAGGAAATTATTATATGTATGGAACTAAAGTCTAAGAATATTTATAGAAACCTGAGAATAGACTTTTAATATAAATTCTGAGACTTTTAATATATTTTCTCAGGTTTCTATATTCTCAGACTTTCAATATATATATTCTCAGACTTAATAAGAAAAAAAAAATGGGTATATAATCCTGATGCCTCCTGATGAAACCCTTGACACTGGTGGCCACTTTATTAGGCACACCTTCACAATCTGATACAATCGTCCAGTCATATTAAGAGCTCATAATATTCATTTTTCTATGACATTGTTGGAAATATGTTCATTTAATTATATGTAGGTCATAGTTAAAATCGTGTTTGAATATTACAAATATGCAAATGATTCCAATAGGCACCATTATCCCCATTGATCCCCATCACTCCCTGTTATCTGTAGGTAAAATAGTGGCATAGAGTTGCTTTAAAGCGTGTTACATGAACCATGCTGGTACCATTTTGGCTGCCTTTACAAATATATTGAAAAAGAGACAAAGCATGTCTGACAACTACAATAAACAAATTTGAAAAAGAAAGACTTAAACTAATCATAAAGTCATGTGTCTTTGACAGTCTCCTCCTCTATTTTATTTTTGAGGCAGGGGGCTCTATGAAAGAAAATCAATTTAAGGCCTTTTCAGCGTTTTGATTCTCTTAGGTAATTGAAACTGCATGGTCCAGAGCCTTTTTCTTATATTAATCGAAGGTGCCCCGGATGCTGTAACTTTTTACACAAGAAGAAAAAAAAAAAAGCTAATTTGGCACAGCGCTTCAATTCGACTTCATTAATTTCTCCTAGGTGAATGGGGACAAGAGATGGAGGCCGAGTACATCAAATCATATTCCTTGCTTGTATCTATTATGCCCCATGATGAGCTTAATTACCTTACTGCCCCTCCCATTCATCAGTCAAAGGACGGGGCTCAGAGTGGTTGGTCTGAATGAAAAACACAATATTTTATCAGTGGAGCGTTTCGTAGGAGTTGATGTTACCGGAGGCGGGAGAAACTCTGGTCTCTCTGCTGGAAACCTGCCCATGACAAGTCATCTGAACCTGGAGCAAAAAGTCTGCTTTTCTGATGAAGCTGTGGAACAGAATGAGCAACATTTAACCGCTGACAGTTCAATTCAGCAGGTAGCTGTCAACAAAAAAAAAATGCTGCAAAATCCATCCAGGTTCAGTTCTGACCTATCCCTGACATTTTCAGACACAGGCATTCTAACTCGGTGCTTTGCAGACGTTGACTTCATGTGGGTTATTTGTCAGCAGAATGGGTGCACCATCAGCTTAGTGGGGGTTCTTTTTGGACGTGAGAAACAAAGTGGAATGACGTCTGGAGAGGTTCTCTTTGTGACCATTAAATCCCAACAATATATTGTCTCAGCAGAGCCGCGTGTCATCCTCAATGTTTATGAAGATGAACTCGTAGCCTCACAAACTTGACAGCGGTTTGTAGGCATGTAGGGCGGAATGGAGATAACGGTGTCTATAAAAGGGACTCGACACCCTGTTGGAAGTTTTTATGTTTATTGATTTACTAAGGACATTTAATGTGGCTTTTCTGACACATATAATAACAGAAAATGAGCCTTTAATGCCATGAAAGCAGATCTGCATGTGTAACTCCAGCCTGTGTGTGGATGCACTATAAATAAATAAAAAAAACTGTTTAATTTAATAAAATACAGGCAGCTGTGGTTGCCAGAACTGTTCTACTTAAACTTCTACTGTAAATTGAATGTAAATATCAGCAAAAAAACTGTCATTTAAACGATTATCCCATTATTTTTAGGGTAATTGTGTCCTTGTGACATTATGGTATTTCTCCATTCTTTTTACATAAAAATTATATTTTTATAGTCAAACTGTGTGTTTTCTACAGTTCACGACAGTAAAAAGGTCAGTTTTGTGTACTATTCTTTGATCTATGTTAATTAAAAGTGCCTACTACGGTGATATACAATTTTTAATTTTACACCCTATTTCTGATGCAATTTGACAGTGTTTTAGAGTAATTTCTATAAACTTTTTTATTTAATTTTTTTTACAGTGTGCAGTGCCTCACTCCTTCCATACTTTGACTGTTTCTCCCATTGGAGCTGTCCTTGGTGCTGAAGTGCAACAAAGGGCACAGTCCCCATTTTCCACAGACAGAATGTATGTTTAATGTAAGATTATTTACAAAATGAAACAGAATTAATAATGATGCACAGAAACATACTGTATGTGAATACCAACAACACACAATCCACAGAACTGCAAATACATGTTGTAAAAACAAAGCTAAAATAAAACGCATATTTCGTTGTTTTTTTTTATTTCAAACCAATTTGTGACTGGTTATATCTAACAGAATTACTTATTTAAATGTAATGTTGGAGGAGATTTTGGGGAAGAAGGTTTTTTAGGTATTTTATAAAAGGAAAAAGTTACCAAGTTCTGTGAACAAGATATGCTAAAATCTCTACCAGCTTCTGAATGAAATTTGAGATGCCAGATAAGTTATGAAATTGCTGGCATGCCGTTCAGGAAATAACTACAGTATATAAAACAAAGAATAACACCAATTTGGTTTATTTTTAAATGCAATAGTAATCCAATAGATTTATGGAGGAAAAAATATATAATTAAATTTGAATTGCTAAACTCAAAGTTGTTGTTTTTTTTTTTATAACATCATGGGTTGCTTCTGAATATTTTCTTTACTGTAAAAAAAGCACTCTATATCGAATTTAACATTTATTCTGTTACTTTGCCCTCTACTTTTTTTCGTCAGGGAGTTTATTTTTTTTGAAGTTTATTTTTCAACAACTCTAATGAATCTCAATGCTCACGACCTGCAACCTGAACAAGCAATATAGACGATATTTCCTTTTCACATAACTACTAGAAAACATTGTAAAACATGTTTACAATCAGTGAAAAGGCTTTCAACATCCAAATGCTTGATGTCAAATGGCGGGTTAAAGCATTTAACAGAAAAGTAATCAAAAGGTAATATCACCTAAAAGCAGTTAAATTATTACATTTCTAACAGTGAGTGATCTGTAGCAAAATGAAAACAGTAAAAAAAACTATATCAGGTAGTTCTTACTGTGATTTTGGAGTGCTAATATGAACATTATTGACATTTAAATTTGCCAAACTTCAATTATGCCATTCACCTGGACCAGACTGACAGTGATTGGAATATACTTACCCCTCAGTGAGCTCTTCAACAGGACTCACTGGGTAATAAAGTAGTGCCAATAAGACAGTTTGCCAATAAAGGATTAAGAGCTTGGGCTCTCTGTTTAAGCAAAATGGGGAATTAAGTGCCGAAGTACTTTTAAGGAAGAATGGTTGAAGTGTGACAGGATGAGGAGGATGATTTCCCTTTTTTTTATTGGTGGGGAAGAAAAAGCACATATTCACTCCGTACACCAGCGGTTCCCAGACTTTTTTAGCCGTGCACCCCCTTCTATGTCCCAACTGGGTTGACGCACCCCGAATCCCCCACACCTTCAAAAAAACAAAATGCAATAAGATTTTTTATAGCCATATTAAAGGTGGAGGACGATGCCAGGCTCAGGATCAGAGGCAGAAAGCAGATCAGTTGGGAAAATGTTATAATATTTTGAGCTGCGTTGAACAAAAATTGCAGCAAATTTAAATGAGCGTGGAGTGAACACAACCCCGTCATCATAACACAGGTTGGAAAAATGCAAGAAGATAACTTCTTCTACGCTTCATTATAAGATCAAAAACAACCAAAAATAGATGCAAAAATGACCAAAGATGACACAAAATTATCAAAATAGACACAAATTGACCAAAAATACATGTTATGTGTTATGTTATGTTATTTATTAATTAATTAATAATACGTCTTTATTGTGTGGGGGAAAAAATGAAATTGTGTCATTATCAGACCGCCATTACATTTTTCATCTCACGCACCCCCTAGCAGCAGCTCACGCACACCCAGGGGTGCACGCACCACACTTTTGAAATCCCTGACGTACACCAAACAATACTGCAGTATTTCTACTATTGCACACTGATAAAATGTCCTAATTCATCTCAGAGAGTGTGCCATTGTGGTTGTTCCTCAAAGACCTTGATGAAAATATTTCACACCGATAAATTGATTCAGTTGTGTTAAGCCAGTTTACTTGGCCAAGCCAAGGCCACTGGCAACAGCCAAAAAAAGGAAACTTCAATCAAGTTTCACCGGGAGAGATGTTTTGAGCAAGTCCTTTCATAACTGCCTCTTTCTAAGGCCAAAATTGGTGAAGAAAACAAATAAAAGCAACACTAAAATGAGGTCAAATGAGATTAAATGGTGTTGGATTTTCAAATTTGTGTTCATTGTCATTTACAGGTTCTGAAACAGAATGACTAAGACCCCTAATGTGTTTTATTCTGTGCCGTTATGAAAAAAAAAAAAAGGTAATACAAACACAGCCCAAGCCTGTGTTGTAGAATTGATGTTTCATTCATTCAGCTCATGCACCGTATGGCAGTTGGATTTTACAGAGGCAACCCGATCCTGAAAGGAATATGAGACTACTCCCAAATCTGTCCCTTAGATATAAAGCCATCAGCTAGTTAGCTTAGCTTAGCCTTAAGCCTGCGTTCTTTCTAATGGCCAGCAGGGAGCGACTCCTCTGGCTGCAAAAACATGTATGATTGTTTCGATTTCTATGAGAAAATGACCCTAGTTCCCACTTGATTTATTACCATTGTAAACAATTTCTGTTGCTTTATGGTCCCAATTTGCTAGTTTAAAGTCTTCTTTAAAAAAGCATGTCGTAGAACTGGCGATATGTATTTTTAATTCACAAACCGATAAGTGACGTCACAGTGGCTTTGTCCACAACTTTTATACAGTTTATCATTCTATCTTGTCTGTTTCATCTGTTTAAAAACAAAATGTAAAAATAACAATTCAACCAGACTGCCAGAATGTTTCTTGATCAGGAGTGTTGCCAGGTAACCAGCAGAGAATTCAGTTACTGATCGGAGCCCAGAAATATGTTGGCATATAAACATCTATTAGACTACAGTGGCTCATTTTAACACTTTATATGGCTTAAACAAATGAAATATACCATGTAATTTAGTAAGCTTTGTAGTCTTTCAACTTAGACATTTAGGCAGAAGCAGCTACTAGCTGTTTCCAGTCTTTGTGCTACGCTAAGCTAACCTGCTGTAGCCTGATATTTAACAGACATATGTATATAAGTAGCTTTTTGGGAGAGATTGATTGATTGATTGATTGATTGATTGATTGATTGATTGATTGATTGATTGATTGATTGATTGATTGATTGATTGATTGATTGATTGATTGATTGATTGATTGATTGATTGATGGATGTCATTTTCATCATTGTTATTTAAGTGCAAAACCAGTAGCTGGTTAGCTTAGTTTAGCATAAACATTAGGAACAGGGGGAAACAGCTTTAGTCTGGCTTTGACCTAATGTAAACAATCCATCCACCAGCACCTCTAAATACCACTTTGTACCTTAATAGTTTAATCTCTACAAACCCAGTGTAAAAGTGATAATTCACCCTTTTGTGCAGGATGTATGGCAGACTATTTCCTGGTTAGGAGCAGTTGATAGCTAACCAGCAGAGGCGTCAGTCAGCTTTTTTGTATGGATTTAAGGAGTGACCTTTATAGATACTGCTTCATAGCTTTTGTGACCTTTAGACAGAGAAAGGCTAGCTGCTTAGACCTGCTTTCAGTCTTTATGCTAAGCTAAGCTAACCAGCTGCTGACTGTAGCCTCATGATTAACACACAGACAAGATTGAGTAGTAGAGTAACCCAACCAAAAAGTTTTCTTTGAAAAATCGGCATTTATCGTAGAAAGAAACTGTGAAATTGAACTTTCTGACAGTCCTTAAACCTATCATAGGATATGAATGTTTCCATTAGAAAAAATAACCAAAACAAAGCTTAAAATTTTGATATTTCTGTCAAAATCACTTTTTTCTACATGTCCCATTAAAAACTTAACCAAAAAGAAACTGTTTGGAGTGACTAGATCCTATTAAAGAAAACTGCCGGATGTTTACACAGAGCCGAGAGGAGTGGGCAGGAGAGGTTGTAAAAATGCAAATAGTTCAATATGTATAACATGTGGATACCCAGTTTTATTTATTTTTTTACAACATTTGTGAAACTTGTGGGCACTTGGAAAAGTGTTGTTTATATAATTTCCATTTTATTTTATTTAAAAAATAATAATTTGTCATTGAAATTCAACTTGCACTTTTTTTTCTATGATTCATGTCAGAACTGTGTTCCCACTTCTAGCCATGATTGTGCTAATTCCTAGATGTACAACACAGATATTGCAGTGAAATACAAGGCCATAGTGAGTAAAATGTAAACAGAGCAAAAAAACAACAACCCTGAAACTGCTTGGGGGGTTCAGAAGGTTAATTTTTTAATTTTTAAACAGATACAGAGTGACAGCCGACAAAACAGATAACTAGGCCAGCCAGGGCCTTGTTAATCAAAATACCAGTAAGCCTTCTGAGAGTTTAAATCCACAGTTGACGGAAACTTTACTTGCTGGTGCTGTTCCATGAATAAGAGTGGCCTTTTCTACGAGGCTGCTGGTGGTCTCCAATCTTCTGACACTTCTCAGTGTCACAGTAGACAGATCATTAATCATCCACACCTGTCTGTCATTATATAAATCAATACTCATTAGCACTGCAGAAACTCTACCAACCCCTTCATAAGCAACAACAAGCAGCTCTCGTCCTTTCTGTCAAAATCTACTGCACCAGGTTGGTCATTTTATGAAAATGTTCCCCTTTGTGCATTACTGCCCACACACAAATGGCTGCTCGATTCTATTCAGGTAAGTCCGGACAAACAGACTACTATTCCTTTAGGTGATAGATAGCTTTTATGTGCTTTTTGCAGGTTGCAGTGTTACAGGAAATGTGCATAAAGATTATACATTTTACACTTAAAACGGCATATTTTTTAAAGGTGTCCTTGTGAATATTTCAGCAGTGCTAAAGTGCATTTCTTTAAAAGCTACACGCCTTTCATGTCTTTAATTGAAATTCCACGAGGTCACCGGCAGATTTGAAATTATTTGTTTACAACAGCTCCAGGAGATAGATTTGGCTAATTACATCTTTGCCCGAGCAAAGACAGACGCTGAAATGGTTTAAATGGAAAATGAACAAAAGGGACACAGCAGTTTAGCTGCTTAAAGTCAACATTTTCTTTCAGTGCAGATCCCTGCTGCACATCTCTGAAGTTAAGGGCCTGGGTAGGCTTCATGCGTGTGTATGTGGACTCTTTTGTTCTATGAGTCTGCATAAATATGTGAGAAATATCATCAAACCATTCATCAAAAAATGTTTATCTAACAACTTCACTAATTCATCAGCCACGCAGCCTATTCACTTTGATTCAAACGCGTATGGCTTGAGGGTATTTGGTAATGCTGAGCACAAGATTAATTAATAAGATATCACACCCTTGCCATTTTAGACAATTTACAAAAAAGGTTCTATCTGCTATGAACCCAACATCAACATGTTCACATATTTAATGAGTCTGCTAATTAACTGAGATGATAGCATACACCGCATTGTGGCTGTACCATGTTTTGCCCAGCAGTGCAAACATATTTGTTTCAGTTCGTATTTATTTATTTATTTAGCTGTGCACATATTTTTTCTCCCAGAAGAGATGTGTGAAACCTTTGGTGGATCCCTATCTCTGCCTCCTCCCAGAGGCTTCTAATGTTTTGAAGTTTTATCTGATTAACAAACTGAATTTCAGGCTGGGTTTCTTAACACCATTGTAAATTGGCTGTCAGAGTTTCACTCAAATTGCAGGTATGCAGTGTTTAAATGGATTAGTAAAATCCATAAAAAGAAAAAAAGAGAAATTGCTGGCATGATTACATAAAGGTAGCAGTTACATAGAGTGCTTTTGAGACTAGAAAATGTATATAATAAAAATATTTATTTTCAAAATAATCATTTTTTTTAAAAGTGAGATTTTCACATCTTTTTTTATGATAAAGCAAGTCTGGGTGTTACATAAATCATGTTGAAATTCAGAATCTGTGTCTTAAACTCAGCCGTCAGGACTTCCATAAGGTTGCGATGTCACAATTATAAGTACATAGAAAATGCCGCTTTTCAGTGTGACATGCACAGTTCTCAGCAAAAAATAGACAGTGACCTTATTTTTTGACCATTTCAATAGAAAATACCATTGACTTGGAGAAAAAAAAATAGTTTTTGACTCAAAACCTCCTGTTTCTGCTTCACAGTTAAAGCCCTGTGGTGTTTACCTTCATTTCTTAACACAAAGCCTTTATTCTGAAATATCTGTAGGACTGTGTTAGTTGAGTATCGGCTTTTAGTCATGGAAAAACAATGATGGAAATGAAATCATATGTTCTAATATTTGTGGCTATTATCAAAGGCAAATTTAGTGTGAATGTCAGTCAGTAGCTGCAGCAGC
This sequence comes from Centropristis striata, assembly GCF_030273125.1. Taxonomy (NCBI): domain Eukaryota; kingdom Metazoa; phylum Chordata; class Actinopteri; order Perciformes; family Serranidae; genus Centropristis; species Centropristis striata. Next base: position 14,213,849 of record NC_081533.1, read on the forward strand.
ACAGCAGTAGCATCGCTGCCTGTGTGCACGCTGCACCGGTGCAGGTCGCAGCTCACTCATTTCGTTTGTTTGACTTAATGTGTGAATTTGGTGTTTTAAATGGTTAGTTTGGATTAACCAATGTCTCACAATCATAACCATGTAAACATGATCTAGTAGAAACCCCAAAATACAAGTTCTAAAATAGGCATTACATCCAGTGTAAGGACATCCATGTTACAAATCCTTACCATTGTAGATTAAAAATTTTAGGCAAATAATGATAAGAGGGTCACACTAAATTAATTAAATAATCTGCTGTTTTTTTCCTAATTTTCTTGAAACAAACATTAACACTGCATTGAGTAGTTAAAAATATGATTGAAGCAGTTGCCCTGGATCTCAAATTATTTTTTTCTTCCTGTTTCAAGTGTCTGCCTTAGCACTCTCATTTTTATATTGTCATATTGACCCCGATCCAATTACTTACATTTCATAAGACACCACAAGGGTTGTAAATGTCATCAAATTTCCATACCTGAAATGTCACCCATTGTGTGTGTGTGTGTGTGTGTGTGTGTGTGTGTGTGTGTGTGTGTGCTTGGCAAGAAAATAAAAATGTAGGCAGAGGTACTTTTACTAGGTGACCATAGGTTTTACAATGCAGTGCATTCTGACATTTAATACAGCATCAGTAATGAATGATGACTAAGGGTTTCATGTGCTTTGAGATCATACAAAATGACATGTGGCTCATCAGTTGTAGGGGCGGGAGTAGACTGTTGTCACTCAGAATAATGGATGAAGTTGGTCTTGTAAAGATGGATGTTGACCTGAAGAGAGCATTAATTCAATTTCTGGCAATTCTGGAGGAAATACTGTGAGAGACTAAGAGGCTGAGCAGAATGAAGGTATAATATGATATGCACACACAGCTTTGCTGCCATCGATGTAAAAATTTGCCACATGTGACGGTTGTGGCAGAAGGTGCAGCATGTTACCCTGCAGACAGTGACAGGAGCTGCAGGAGACAGAGTGGAAAAAAGGTGGGGGGTTAAATGAAACAGACAAATGTAACAGGGCTTTTAGCTTTCTTAGACATATTTTTGCAGCACATTGGTAGCCTGCGCTGGGATCGTAGCATGTCTGCAGTGGCTAATCTAGTCGGGGGGAATGTCCATTAACCTTGCTCCAGAACTATATACCTACATCTCAGATTTGTTAAACAATTCAAAGAGTTCTGGTATTTTATGCTACCCACTGTTGGCTATTTCAGCCAGTTGGAGAGACAAGCAGGAGAGCTTTGTTGGTCGGATTAAGATTTCTGATGTCGCCTGCTTAGCTAGCTAGCTAATGAGCTAATTCTATCATTCATGAAAAATAGCATTAAAAAAATTACCAACAAAATTGGTTTTGTTGTTCATTTGACTTACCTTAAAAGTAACAAAGTAACCCCTTCAGAAAATACCCTTGGTGCAAAAAAAAGTGCTATAAAAATATTATATCTGAATATTTTTTTTCACTTTCAATGCATTAAATCTTTTGACCAACTTAAGTCCTGATCATGATAAATAAAATTAAAATGCAATTTACATGCATTTCTTAAATCATGTCAACCCTTTAATGCCATTTTAGGAATTGTAAACACATGTTTTAAATGATAAAAACACAAAATATGAAATATTTTCCATCTCCAAAGTGCAAACTGGAGTATTAGACCCTTGGATACACCAATAATTGACAACAACATTGAATTTAATGCATTATTATTTTTTAAGCAGTGTGAGTTTATAAAAAAAAATACCCCACCTTTTACCCTTGGTGCAAAAAATGTTCACTTCTTTAAAAAATGCTTTAAAAATGTTATGATGTATTTTTTTCACTTTCAATGCATTGAATCTTTTGACCAATTTAAGTCCTGATCATAATTATAAAATTCCCATGCATTTCTTAAATCATTTTAAACCTTTAAGCTAACCCTAACCTTAGCACTTCATTGCTAGCTAGCTGCTAACTTGCCAGTGTTGAGGCCTAAGCAGTATGGCATTATGTAAGGTAGCTATGTTTAGTGTATGCATTGTGGCATCTACAACAAAAATGTAGAAAGGCTTGGGTACATTGATCATTTACAGAAACTCTCATGTATGCTACTGATACTAACGCTACTTAGCTGCAAAGAGGAGAAGCTAGCTTGAGGCGCTAATCAGAGCTGTAGAAAACTGTAGGTTGTGCAATGACGGATTGACAGTAAGAATATGGCTGTATTCCTTCAGTCTCACTTCAGAAAGAGCAGGAGTGAGTCTCCTGTCAGTCTAGTGTAAATATTAGTCAAGGAAGGGTATGACTGCTGTCCTTTTTATTGGGGACTGTGGATATATATAACACAGAGACTAAAGAAGAGAGGATGGAAGGAGAGATTGAGGAGAAGTGAGGTAGGGTTAAAAGGATTAAGGTCAGAGGGGAAGATTAAGCTCAAATTGATGGCCTGAATTAAAGGGTTAAGGTGGGAATTGGTTCGGTGAGTAAATCATCAGGAATGAGCTGACAAGTGAGAGTTTCTGTGAGTACAAATGATTATTTGGTATTAATTTAACCCACACACAAAACGTTCCACAAACTAGGATTCAAAGAGGTTGATAGGGCAATTCCAGAATGAAAAGAGTATTCAATACAAGGTTTTCTAAGGGTCAGCAGGGTTGAAGACTTTGACAGATTCTGAAGATTTAGATATAATGTGAAAAGGCAATCGGTTCAAAAGTGGGTAGGAGGGATTTTGCTCAAAAGACCTAATGTGGCCTCTTCAAGATGAAGGTTAAAAGGTCCGTAGGAGGGCAGTAGCAGGTCAATGGGAGGAGCAAAGGGCTCTCTCTTTCTCAGTTGGTGAATTGCCTTTTGCTTCAGAGGTCTATTAAATCTTGCTATCATCTCAAAACCAGTAATCCTGCCAAGCGACTGGAACCCTTCAATCACTCCGTATCTGCACCATCTCTGCAACAGCCTGATGATAGGAGACGGCTCGGAGGGATTTCTGTTTTGCAGGAAGCTTGTTATTTGTGTTGAGTCACAGGGATTTTCATTGCAGTTATTATGACATTTTAAAAAAAGCAAGCCATTAATGAGCAAGGATCTAACACCAAATAACTGTACATTTATTCTACACATCTAGGTTTTGTAAAAGCCTGATGTAAAAATCCTTTTATTTACAGTATGTGTTAATGATACGGGAATGACAGAAATGTAGATTGTCATTTGTTACCACTTTTTTAATCAGATGCTGAGCAGCTTTTGAGACCATCAGTAAACTCAGCTTGACTAGTGGGAACGTCATTCGTTTTTCAGGTATTTGGTCCTAAATCTGTTTTGAAATGACCTGAACATGACACCTGATGAAAGATTACAGTTTGGGAGTTCTACCTCTCAGGACTCCCAAGTCTCTGAGCCCTCAGTCAAATTGCTGTCCAGATATTTAAATAATAAAGTTAATGGGATTCATCCTATGGAACCAAAATTGTCTGTTGCAAATTTCCCTATAATCCATTCAAATATAATAATACCTGATTATTTACTCATCAAACCAATTCCCACCTCAACTGCATTTAGGCTTTGTAGGGCAGAATAGTTGTCCAGATATTGCTATAAAATATCCCTTAAGTTACTAGCATTAGGACACAAAATGTCACTGCCATTCATCCAATAGTATCCAGATATTTTTTGAACAGTAACACAAGGTAACTTCTTCTCTTGCAGGAATTTTCTCAATGAAAAGTCTGGGGATCACCAAAGTCAGTAGATCCATCCCCTGGGGACCATGAATGTCAATCACATTTCATTACATTACAACCTTTCCAAATAATTGTAGATTTTTCTATAAAGAACACAAATAACATCATGGTGGACCTGGATGAAAAGTCTGAGATTCCCCAAAGTTACTAGCATTCATCCTCTGGAAACCATACCTTTATGTACAAAATTTCACTGCCATCCATCCAACAGTATCCATATATAGATTACCCATAACATCCATGTAACACATGAAACTACTAAACAGTAACACTGCATAGCTTCTTCTCTTGCAAGATTTTACCTCACTGAAAAGTCTGGGGATCACCTAAGTCAGTAGATCCATCTCCTGGGGACTTTGAATGTCAATCACATTTCATTACATTACAACCTTTCCAAAAAGTGTCTAGATATTTCAATAAAAAACAAATTCAACCTCATGGTGGTCCTAGATTTAAAGCCTGGAAATCACCACATTGCGAATAATTCATCATCTGGGGACCATGAATGTCTTAACGGCAATCCATCCAGGACATTTCACAAAGGGGTTGCCTGACCAACTGACAGATTGGCCGAAAGACATTGTCATCCCAAGAGCCATGGTTAAAAGGCAGAAGTATTTGAAAGTTTTCTTTTGAACTCAACAGATTTTCTTGTAGGAAAGAAATAAAGCTGTCCTCAACTGACAATTAGTCAAATCTGGTAGCACTTCACTGATGCAAAAGGCTTATGCTAAGAGACTGCGAGCAATGTGATGACGATTTTGTGTTTAATTGTGCATACATGATCCATAAGGCCCACACTGTTGTAAGGAAATGGACCTCATCTGAAGTCCTTTTAATATCCTCCCTGACAATAATTACTGGCCATTTCTTGAGCTGCGGAGGAGAGGGAGTAGTACTGAGTGTGTGTCTGCCACAAGGTATAGGGCTAATTGCAGCCTCCGTTTGGTGGAGAGCTCATCGTGGAAATGTAACGCAGCAGGCAGGCAGATGGAATTACTGTAAATGGTGCATTTAGAGAGTTTACGAGTGTTGCCATGAACAGCCCTAACTGACACTGATGGATGCCCAGCTGTACCCTCTTTAATAAAAATGACTGTTCCATCACAGAGTGGTCATTTTCGCTGACAAATTGTCTGATTTATCTACAGCAACATCCTATCCAGTTCAGCAATTTGCTACCTTAAATGCAAAACAGCTTGTGTTTGTAGCATCTTTCAGTGGAAGTGCTAGAAAGACTCTCATAGCTTTTGAGTTGGGGATATTTATGTGCTCAGTGGGCCAAATTGCAGAGCTTTACTGGCAACAAATTGACCATTATGTGCAATGGTTTGGCAGAGCCAACTGCTTATGCTGCAGAGACCACGGGAAACATTGTATCTTATTGGTAGCTTTAAGAATACTAATTACTACTGTCCTAACTTCAGTGTGAAGGCTCAGAAATATAACTTTCAAGAAAGCAAGTTGTATTGGCTTTTGGTTGCATATGGATGAGGAATGTTTTGCTCTCCAAGGAAAATGGGAGTGTATTTAAACCTATAAAATATGTTTTTTACCTGCTGTTTGCTCTGCAATTTCTCACTTTAAAACTTTAAAACATTTCCGAATTAGTTTGTCCTTTCACAGCATATTTTCAGTTCTTGAAAGTTCTTGAAACTTTAACATTTATGTTGCCTAAAAAGGTCAATGGTAATTATTTCCACCTTGCTAACCAAGCTAACTTGGTAGACCTCGTGCCAGCTTATTATTAAGTTCCAACCTCTTGTTCAAATATGGTTACATCTAGCTTCAAATAACCAAGATTGGCAACCAGAGTGCAAAACATGAGGCTTTAAAACGGGAGTTCGCAAACCACTGAGTGGTGTGACCATGGCTATGTCCACTTCTTTTCTACAGTTTATGGTTGTATTGGCTTAACACCAAAATAAATACATGAAACTAAAGGATAAAAGATAAAATGGTTGAACATCCCACTTCTAGCACTTGGAGTGTTTTAGTACAAATGCAATCTTGACTTGATATAATGAAAACGTGAAGGAGAAAAGGGACAGAGCCCAGTTTTTGAACATCGTGGAACAAACGGCGGACTTTCACCCAGGAGAACGGGGCTCGTGTCCCATGTGGAAACAAAAGTAAACGACTTCTTATGTAACTTACACCTTTAACTTAACTTCTGTGGCTCACAGTTTGTGAATCACATTTTTTTTACATAACTTGCATAACTTCCGTGGCTCACGTCACCCCCGTAACTATTTCACTTGCAGCATTTACATACATTTATTTACTGTTTAAATTGTCTTTTCTAACGCCTTACCAGGAAGTTCTTTGTTCTAAACCTAGATCAGTGGTTTTGTAGCCTAAATTCACCAAAATGGCAGCTTTTTTTTACAACAGCAAACCGTACGTGTACGTATAATAACGTGTGTGCTATTTAAAGAATGCTCCGCTCTGTACCGGGAGCTGCGAAACGCTCTTATGTGTCATTATGGGTGTTGTTGACGAACGGTCTGTCATTTAGTTTGGAGATCTTGTTGGTACTTGAACTTATGTAATTTGACTTGGAGGTGTGTCAGACCAAAGAAAATTGGGAACCACTGGGTTTGGCTTACACAAGTAGACCACCTTGCGAACGAAACCTAAAGATTTGGGTTCACCTAGATCAAAGTCTACAACCATTAAGAGCAAAAGAGCCATTGTTGGCCAAAAAAAGAGTAAAAATGTCAGAATGGAGCCACAAACCCTATTTCTAGTCTTACAACGAAGATAAAACGGCATACTAAGTCTAAATCACCCTACCAACATTAATTAATATGAATTTGTCAGATGCAATGAGAACCCAAGTGCAAATTTATAATTGAATGCTATCCTAGCTAGGCAAAACTCAAAAGTTGACTTGAGGTTGGTAGAATTTAGAGTTTAAGGCACCGGGCTTTGTTACAGTGACAAAGAGCCACTGCAGATGGCCTGAAGAGCCACATGTGGCTCCAGAGCCACAGGTTGCCTACCCCTCACCTAGATGTTCAGTGTGTGGTTCCACAGGTCAAAAGAGAAAGACAGCTATGAGATACTCAGGCAAACCATGCCCCATGAAACTAGAAGTCTCCTTTGTTAGATAATTCTGATAACACCAGAACTAAGGTGTTTGGTTCCTTGCTGCTTGATAGTTTAGCGCCGGAGTGACGCACCCCTGCACTCGTTGAACATTAAACATTCATCAAATGAAAATATTGCCAAAAACCTCAAGGAATATAATGTTCTAATATAATATCAAACCTGAGAATGAGGAAGCTAATCTTCGGTATTGCTCACAAATTAAATGTTTGAAAGCAAATATTACTCTCTTCTCTCTATAGAGATTCATCAGAACGCACAATAAAGATGCTGCGGAACAGTTTTGCCTGGAGTGCTGAAAGTAATACAGAGATTAGCCTTAATTATAATTCCTGTCTCATAACTTCAGAGTTTCCATTTTCCAGCCTTTAGTTTTTGATGTTTCATGCTTAGCGTGTTACTCACGTCACCAAACCCCGAATAATCAAGTCTGATAGAAATCGGCACGCTAACAAGTGCAACATCTGCACGTAACAATGACTTTGCTGTGTTGACGAGAGGCGAATCTACATGGTTTTGTGCACACACACACCTGAGCTCATGTTGGCGTGCATGCACATTTTGGAGTGATGGATTCAGGAGGGGGGTGGTGGTGGGGGGGGGGGGGGGGGGGTTCATGAATTAAGTCACCTTTAGTTTGCTGTTGCATAACTTAATTCACATTGTGCACACAGGCAGCTCATTAGAAATGCACAGCCATTCAGTTACCTAATTAGTTCACTAAGTCCCTTCATAAAGAGCTATCGATCCTCATCCCTGCTGGGAATGAATCAGGGGATTTGAATATCGCTCTGTTTCCTCAGGAGCTACACACACACACACACACACACATTCAAGTTCAATCTCAGTGTCCTATCGTCACTCTTTTACTTCCACCCTCACTTGCATACAAACCCAGATGAGATATGAATATTGTCTCCAGAAAGCTCCTCCACTGCACACAATCTGATTTACCAGCTTGGTTACAATGGTGTGTGTGGTGGTGTAAAGGGTGGTGGTGGTGGTGGGGGTGGTGTATGTGTGTGTGGTGGGTCTTCATTATTTTCTCTACCTGTGTGATCCCATTGGTTGTGAGTGTGATCAAAGGGAGACAGGCTCATCTCTGCGCAGTGGAGAGAAAATGGTGGAGAGCCTGATCAGCGAGCCTGCACTGTAATCTTCTGTGAATGCAGCCTCAGCACTATCCCTCTCTCTAAGTCTCTCTCTGTCTTTCTCTGTGTCTCCCCAATGGGGCTGCAGCTCGCTAACCAATAGTCATGCGGCTGAGAGCGGAGGAGGAGGATAAGTGAAAAAGAGGGGATGTGTGGAGGGAAGGGTATGCCATCAGTCCATACCTCCTCCTTTTCTCTTTACCGTGTCCGTGTGTCATCTCTTTATTGTTTGTTTATGTGCTTTCTCGGTTGTTATCGCTCCTTCTGCTGTTGAAATAGTGCTCTCTCCATCATAAACCTCTCTATCTCATCTTCAGACCCCCTCATTTCTCCCCCTCCCTTCCTCCGTCCTCCTCTCCTGCCACTGATTGCAGATTCCCGGCAAACAGGAAGTGAGTGAGGTAGAATCAAACAACAACAACAAAAAGGCCTGCACTCAGCCACTAATCTGCCCATCCACCCCTGCTTGGGCTTTCTCTCTTATTTTTTTCGGACCTGAGTGGATATATTTGCGGCTTTTAAACGTGGTTGGCATGATGGACAATGCTGCTGTTCCTCAGTGCTGTCCCTGATACATTACCAGTGACTGTTTTAAGCCTTGTCATTGTTAATCCGTCGGAAAACAGCTGTTTTTAAAGTCTGACACTGTTGACTTCAGGGGTGTCTTTAGGATTTGAGGACATTTGGGGCTTAGCCTTGACCTCTGAACCCCCCAACCCCCCCTGTGATTTTTTTAAAACTCCCACTCCACTACATTACATATCCACTGTACTACATTACATATCAAATAAGCAGGGATTCAGAATAATACAAAATATAATCGACTAACAAATTGGGATGTATTACGATATATTAATCTACCCAGAATTATTCTGTGAGGTAATTAAAATAAGCTCCACCTTCACCAGCTGCGACATTACAATGATTAACACATTAATGCATCAGTAATTAAAATCCAATAAATAATAATTATTAAAACAGAATTATGATTCTGAAATGTAATTCTGAAACAATCAGCAAAATGGGTACATTATAGGTGTGAAGGGGCCTGAAATCCCTGTCCATTTTTGCAAATTTGAATCATTTAAGATGCACCCAAAAACTGCTACAAGCAGTTGCTGATTTCAATGTATGGATGCAGAGAAAACTATCAATGGATTGCTGAAAAAATAGAAGTATTAATGTGATGATTTTTAGTGCAAGTTGTTTTTTTTTCTCTATGATTTCTAAGTGGATTTATGGGAATTTATTCACAGTGAAGATCAGAAATAATGATGCTCTCTGAATGTGTAAGTCACACTTAATATAAAAATATTTGCATCAAGTCTTTGTTTTCGGGTTTGATTGCATTAGGACTTGGAGAAGATGTTCAATTTTTGAGGAAAATTGCAGCAATCAGGGTTTTAAAGTACCTTAACTGCATCCATGGGCTGTATGTCTCAGCCTCTATTGCAGCTCCAGCTGGATGTGTTGGTGAGAGGGCCAAATCCACAGGCCACATTACAACAACTAACTTCTTATAGTTTTAACACCATCGGCATGCACCTGTCCCTCTCCCCTCTCACTCATTACCTTTGTCTCAACATCTCGCTTCCACTCTGCCGTGCTGCCCTGGGGATGCACACCTCACAGTTTGCTCGAAAACAACATTTCCTGGCACCATGAGAGATAGATACAAAAACAGACATATGGTTGAAATCTCCAATGAGAAAAAACCCACCGGAGAGCAACATAAACAAAAATAATGTGAATGCAGAGGCACTGGTGATGTGGAGTGCCGACTCAGCGCAGCCTTGTTTAATTACTGTTCACCTGGGCCAAAGGCCTAATGGAAGACTTGGCTGCGGGCCCAGACAAACAACGTTCCACTTGGCCTCAACTGCTAGAAAATCTTGGGTCTGACTCATGCGGGCTTGTTGGTGTCGTCGGCCCACAAACTGCAAAAACAAACTGCAAAGGCAGGCGACGACAAGGGAATCCTCACTAACGACGTATGTGCACAGGTCCAGGAGCCAGACACAATGGTGAAATTATAAACTAAACTATGAAATGCTGCTGAAATGTGTTGTTTTCATGCAGCATGTACATGTCTTGGGTTTGTGTCTTATCTCAATGTAAACAGCATTAAAATACAGTGTATTTACATTAAAAATGATTTAAATCTTTGGGCATTTGATGCCTGTTTGTGTTTAATATCATATTTAATCTTCAGGTATGATGCTATTGACAATGCCTGTTTGTGTGAGCACACACGCCTTGGTGATTAGAAAGCTTCCAAGAGCTGGGTGTAATACATTGGCCATGTGATAGATATGGAACAGAGTCAGCATTATAGCCTCTCATTTAGACTCTGTCCTATTGATTTGTCCCACTAAAGTCTTGATTGAAATTACAGGGAAGACAGCGCCAGTAAAATACTCAATAGCCGAGCTCCCATCAATTACAGAGAAGAGAGATTGTGGAGGGAAAATGGTGCTTGCGAGAGGACTGATAATTTTTCAGTGAATTGACTGTAACTTGTCCGTTAGGATGGGGAGGCATTAATCTGTAATGTGCAGTGCATGATCACATTCAATAAGGCAAAGGAGAAGCCAGAAATGGTAAGATATGTAATTATGATATGTATATAATATTATATGTAATAATATGCAATTTTGAGACCTTTGTGTTTAAACTGTGGCCAGTAGATCATCTTTGGCTTCTCGAATATGATGGAAGAAAAAGTTCACCCACAACCCTTTTAATAAGTTTAATATCGGAATTATTCTTTTTTTTTTTACTGAACAACACCATCAGCTTTAACACTGCACAAAAGGCAGCTGCATCTAATCATGGTTGAGAGGCCCATATTTATGTTGGTGTAAGATGTAAACATTAATGCCTCCTCCTTAACTGAGCTACAACGTTAGCTAACTCAGTGGTGCTAACTGAGCATGCAGTATTGGTTGGCTTGAAACTAATCTACACAAGCAAGCTAACGTTACCTCATTTGTTGTGTTTCTGGCTCAACTTGGAACTCAAACTAATGACATTTAGTCGCTAGTAAACATTAGCATACTAACAAGCTAAAGTAAGTTAGTGAACGGTAAATATTGTAAAATACCTGGTACACATCAGCATGTTAGTGCTAACAGGCTAACTGATTTTCCCCCCGGGGGTAAATAAAGTCATTTTGAATTGAATTTTCAATTGAATTGAATGACAACATAAGCATGTTAGTATGCTGTTATTAGCATGTAGCTCAATGTGCTTTCAGATAACTTATCACTCAAAAACTAATGACATTTAATAGCTAGCAAACATTAGCGTACTAACAGGCTAAACTAAGATATGCTGTGTTCCAGTACCCATACTTCCCGTACTTACTATACTTAGTTTGAGTACGCAGGGTGTTCCGATTCCGATCGCGGCGAAAGAAGTGTACCTAAAGGACCCGGATGTTGCACTCATAACGGTCAAAACGTTGAGTGTGGAACGATGTACACTATACGCACTCAACGGCCGCCATCTTGTCTACGTAGCGGAAGAGGCGGAGCCAGGCAGAGCCGATCAGCCCTAAAAAAATGTTTGTAATGGCGGCCGACGACGCCGGCGCATTTTCCACATTTGCTGCGTTAATGGAGCCGTATTGCCGGATTGTAGAAGTAAAGATTAAACAACACAAAGGATAATTTTTTCGCCGTTTAAAGCCGGAAGTTTTTCGCGGGTGACGAGCCGCGGTGGCCGTCGCGAGCGTCATTTCCGGTAAGTGCACCACGGAGTAGGCTATTAGATTTGGAACAACACTCACCTGCTGAAATCTGCGTACTTAGTAAGTGCGGATAGTACTGCGTTTAAGTGTACTCATGGAAGTATGGGTAGGCCTATTGGAACACAGCAATAGTGAACATGGTAAATATTGTAAAACACCTGATACACATCAGCATGGTAGCAATGGCAATGTTAGCATGCTGTTTTTAGCAATTAGCTCAATCTGCTTTCAGATAACTCAGAAACTAAGGACATTTAAAATCTATCAAACATTAGCGTACCAAAAGTCTAAACTAAGAAAGTGAACAAGGTAAATATTGTAAGACACCTGGTACACAGAAGCATCGAAGCAATGACAACGTTAGCATGATGTTACTAGCCAAGGTCAATGTGCTTTCGGATAACTTGTCACTAAATAATTAATGACATTTAGTTAGCAAACGTTAGCATACTAACAGGTTAAATTAATGAACATGGTAAATATTGTAAAACACCCGGTACACATCAACATGGTAGCAATGACAATGTAAGATTGTTAGCATGGCCTTATTAGCATTTAGCTCAATGTGCTGCATTGAAGACAACTCTGAACTCAAACATTTCCAATCCGGAAAACGTACGATACAATGCCACTCAAAATCACTCAAGAGTCCTTACTTGTAAAGTCAGGGCTAATTCATCTACCCCGACTTCACAAAGGAGCAATTGTCTGCCGTAACACAGCAATGGCAGGATCTATGGTAGCGTGTATTATAAATGGTAAACGATCAACTAATACCTAAATATTTATTGCCTGTATTCAATTCACATAAAACATACTATCATATACAGTACTGTGCAAAAGTTTAAGGCAGGTGTAAAATAAGATTGCTTTCAAAAATAGAAATGTTAATAGTTTTTTTTTCTAGTCAATTAACAAAATGCAAAGTAAGTGAACAAAAGAAATATCTAAATCAAATCTATATTTGGTGTGACCACAATTTGCTTTCAAACCAGCTAGACATTTTGCACAGTACTGTATATGTTTTTTTCTCCACTGTTTTGTTGTATTTGCAAGGACGCTGAGAGTTCAATTGTTTGTACACTTTGCGTCGTGCACCTGAAAAGCTTGAGGTCATGAACATGAAATTCCAACCTCCAACTCTGACTGGAACGCAGCATTAGTACAGCCTCACAGAGCTGCTTTCATGGCCATAGACTTCTGTTAGAGTGGTTATTTTAATTTTTAAGTCATTATGGTTTGGGTATCCTCATGATTTACTTAACAGGATATTCTGAAATCCCTACAACAGAAACCACCAGAGATACATACAAATTGAAACCACTAATTTAAAACCAGTAATTTTGGAAATAGTCATAGCGAGTATGAATCATGCAGATTTGAGACTTGACCTATAAATATCTCTGGTGGGCAGAAATTATATGTGATGGATTGGCAGTCATTTCTTTCAACCATTAGAGAAAAACAGGCCTTTAAAAGCGCTATCTATTCCACTAAAGCAGGAGAAAAGTTAAACTTTGTCCTGTGGTACGTGTCCAAAAGAGAGAGAGAGAGAGATGTTGCACTCTTGACTGCTCTCTCTTTCTCCCTTCATTTCCCTCGCTTTCTCACCCTTGTCACTCTACCTCTCGCTCTGCCTCACGTCCCTTCATTTCTACATCCGTACCCACCATTTCCATCTCTCATTTTTCCAGATTCTGCTGACTCACCTTCAACCTGTCAGCCCAGCAAATTCCTCTCAAACTGCCAAAATTGTGTCAGAAAACACTTTAGTTATTTATATATTTCTTGTACTGCCTTTCTGCAACCGGTAGTCTAATCTAGGATTTAACACACTCATCAAAATATTACATTTTAAACATTTAAGTGGACATTTTTAGCATTTAAGTGGAGCTCTTATTCACAATGATTTGCAATCAGCAGGTGAGAAAGAGTTGAGTGACTTTGACAGGGACACGGATTTCATGGAAATTGATAATTAGTAATGGGTTTTCTTGTGCAAATCGACAAATTATGTTCAAGTTTTTCAAAATAAAATCTGTTTTTACTGCCTGGAGCAACTGTGCCATATGTTCACACTATCTGAAGAACTCTTAAGAGATTGGAAATAAGATAAAGAAATGAAAAAAACTGGTCAAAGGCCATTACTTCATAGAGGTTGACAGAAATACAATTTTAATTTCAAGGTGGATTTAGGAGTGATGCAATGAGAGATGCTTCCATTAAAGACATAACGCATATAAAAAATTAACAACACTGATAAAATGTGACCTGTACAATACTATTGGCCTGTCAGCTGTTTGCCAAATGCATTCTACTGGGCCATTTGTTGTCCATTATCCACAAATGCATCCAAGGCGATGTTGAACTGATTAATATACAATGCTACATAAATGTTTGGACTGCCATACTGCCACAGAATTATTCATCTTATCTGTGTCTGCTAACACAATCCATTTCGGCCTTGTTCCAATTGCTTTTGGCATGGGGCGCCACAGAAAACCAGATTATCAAGTTCACAACACACTTTGCCTGATACAATATGCAGTGACAATCAAGTCCCATCTCCACGCTGGAAATTCAGCTCCGTCGCCTTTATTTTTGCAGTTTGTAGGTCACTTCATGCCGTGATGTAAATATTCTGTGACACCATGTTAATAACAAAAAGTGCACATATGGGAATTACCATCACATGTACATATCATTTAAAACATGAGTGCTGAGTGAGAATGATTGCATGGTTTCCAGTGACATTGCTCTCTGTTTGCATGCAACTAATTTGTGCTGACTGTCCTAATGATGAGACTTTTTTTATGCAATATGTTTCCTAAATAGTTTTGTCTTCGTGCCACAATGTGCATCATTATTATTGATCAGTGGTGAAATGCAGCTAAATTAATTCACTGTTGGTTCTGGACCTGAGTCCACATTTGAGTCACTTAAACTTTACTTGAGTATTTTTATCCCATACCACTTTCTACTTCAAATCCAATATAATTCAGAGGAAATATTATAGATTTCACACCACTGCAATTATTTGATAACAATATTTACTTTCCAAATTTTGCACATTAAAAAAACATGAAAATAGACAAGTATAGTTGAAAATATTAATCGATTGGTTCATTGAAAGAAAATTCATTGGCAACTATTTTGATAATTGTTTGAGTCATTTTGATGCAAAAACAATTCACGGTTCCTGCTTCTCAGATTAAGCTTTTCATTTTGATTATGTTAAGAATTTTGATTGGTTGAGTTGATCTAATATTTCTGCAGTAAGTACTTACATTTTAAAGACGTTAAATACATTTTTCCCTCATCCAGGAGGAGCTCGAAGTTCTTAGCTTAGCCTGCTAGCCCTGTGAATGGATGAATTGATAAATACATTATAAAGTATTACATATATTATCATTTTTAAATGATAATAAGGTTTAATCATTAAAATTATTATGAAACTAAAACCCCATTTTTATACGAATTATAGATGGCATTTTATCTGCAATATCCATTCAACATAACATTCAGTTATGACCTAGTAATATTCACTGTTAGTGGCGGAGTCTACCATTCCATTGCTGCATCACTTTACAGTTCCTTCACTTTACATTGCATCACAGATCTGCAAAGTAGCCTGCTGCTAATGCAAATGGATTCAACATGGAGTGTCTTTTATTGTGAAGAACCCGCAGGAAATGCTCATCAAAATAGTTGCCCTGCAGCATCCTATAATGTAATAATTTCCTGATAATGTAATAACGCCTGAAAATGTAATAAAATTTGCACTTAACTTGAACGAAAATCTAGTAAAACCCAATAATGTAATAACTTCACCACCAATACTGTAATAAATATCGTAACTGACATAATTCCAGCTCAGATAAGCTTCTGAGCAGCACTGGAGACCCCAGGTAACTCTTCCCTAAATGTTCCTCTTCACAGATTTCCAACAAATCACTATCTCATGAAAACAACCACAAACAAACAAACACAACGTCCTGTCAGGATATTTAACTACATTATTGGTGAAACTATTACATTATTGGGTTTTATTACATTTTTGATCGAGTTAAGGGCAAATTTTATCACATTTTTAGGCGTTATTACATTATCAGGAAATTATTACATTATAGGTTGCTACAGGCCCCCAAAAGAAGAGAATCAGAAGAGAATCATTTTCTTTTGCATGGTGGATGAGTGTTTTTCTCTTAAATGTCTTAATCTCAAAAGCCATAGTCAGATGCATCAATAAATGCTATATCCATTTCTCCTTCATGTTCACTTTGGGTGTGACGAAAGGTTGCAGCGTTCTCATGGTCAAATGAAAAGGAGCCATTGTTAAATGGCTCCTGTTGACTCCCATCCTGCAGAACAAAGGGTTAAGTATACTACTGTAGTGTAGTAGGTTGGCAGGAAAGCGAGAGATGTGATGGGTGCTATAAGTGCACGAGCTGCCAGATGGTGCTCACAGAAGCGTGATCATTTGACATTTTTTTTTTACCAAAGGGCTCCAGGGGGAATGGAGCGAGAGCGGGAAAAGAGGTGGGGAGACGAGTGACGAAGGTAGGGGTGCACAGAGACCCCCTTGTGCCGATCCTGGATCTCTTTTTTTTCTCAATATTTATTCCCCAAGACAGTCCATTTTATTTCTTTTTTAAAGTTGGGACCCATTTGATCCACTGATGTTGGAAACTGTCGCCATCCATCCTGTCTGATATTTGGCCTCCTGTCTCATGTCGGAATCAAAACTAATTGGCTTGGCTGGCATCGTTTACATGTTGTTCTCAAGCTGTGCCAACAGGGCAAGTAAATCTCATCTGGTACACAATCGGTGAACACTTTGAAGCTAAAGCCATGGCTGCGTGTTCTGCATGCGTGTTTGTTTATGCATGCGTGTGCACATTCGCTATGAGCGTGCCTATGCACATGTGAGTGAGCATTGGTGTGGCCACAAAGCCGCTTTGTTTGGTGTGTTGATATGAGCTTTGTGACTGGAGGGACACCTGCTTTGGTGACTCATCAGCTTGAACAATAATGCTGGCGGCCATGTTTACCATCAGGCCAACTTCGGTGGCAAATGCCATTTAGATATCAGGCGAGAATACGGCAACATTCATGTGGCATTTTCTTACATTCTTGTTCCCTTATGCCATTCATTGAACTATCCAAGCGTGCATGCGTGCTATATATGTGAGAAAATTGAGTTTTCCTCAGCCTTCCAAGAACTGCATATATTTCATCAGACATTATCGCGCAGCAAAAGAAAACTATAATAGATGCACATTATTAAAAGAAGAATGAATTTTGAATTAAACCGGGAATGCAAATGAACTGACCTATTCACTGTAATAAGCAATGTTGCTGTAATTACAGATCTGGGGCAGCATTACACAGCGGGATACAATGCAGTCTTTCTGTGTTGCCCCCCCAAGGTAGTCACATCCTCCACCCAGACTTGATGGCACTCTTTTGTTGGCTCTCCTTAATTCTTCAGAGGAAGGGAGAAAAAGAGCAGCGATGAACAGAATCTTGAATGTACTGCAGAAGAAAAAGGAGTGCATTTGTTGCTCACGGCTCCATTCACATCCTCTCATCCAATTATCATTAATGTATGCCTTATGGTTAATCAGCTACAAAGCTCCCTATACCCTCCTTTAGCTCTTTTATTCATTTCTTGTCCCTTTTTTCTCCTCTTCATGGCCTTAAGTAGAAGGAAGAGGTCAGGGTCTAGAAAAGCAATCCTCTTCAGGCTATAATTAGTGCCATGTAATAAGCAGCAACAGAGGCCAGGAAAATAACTTGACAACAACCATGGGAGAGATGGTGATGATGGTCAAACACAAATTAACAGTTATTAAAAACAACATGCAATAATGCGCTCATTACTGCAAAAACATTTTCCACACATCTGCGGAAAAAAACAGAACAATGAGAGGATATATCCTTTGAAAAGTGATTATAAATTGACTTTAGGGAGAGTGGCAAAAATGGGAAGGAGGGACGGTGTAGCACACCCTTGTGTTCTATAATTCTTTTCCGAGGAGATTGCAGACGCTCGCAAGTAATTCCACTTGACGGAACAAGGGGCCCTTTTTGGAAGCAATTGGGAAGAGAACCAAAGTCTTATTCAGGGAAGTTAATCCCCGTTAATGGGTTTGTTTAAATTCAATAAAAGGAGAATATGCACAGAATGAATTATGAAAAACGATTAATGAATGCTCCAGCAAGTAATCATTTCCCGGATAAATATGCACATACATATTCATTTTCTCCCCCAGCCCCGCGCCCCCACTAACCCCACTCCCTCCCCACCGCCCCCTTCCACCATAAAATCGGCCTTATTTTTAGCAGATCCTTACAGCAACTGCACTCTGTGGAGCTAAAAAGTCACTGACTTTCAAGTAGATGAAAAGAAACCCCCCTTTTTTGTTTTAAAAGAGACTCAATATACCCTGGGAGGCGATATCAATGTGTTTGATCCCTCGCCAAGCTGGTTTGGGGTCTTCTTGTCATAGAAGAGGGCCCCCTGATAGCGCTGATGACCAGAGTGAGAGGACACTGTGGCAGGAGTGACAGGTGTGGGGACAGGGGGGACTCCGTCTGCCATACCAGGTGACGCCTCCAAGTCTGGCATGGCCCTGAGGCTGAGAGAGAGAGAGAGAGAGATGCCTTTGCCTAAAAGAGGGCCTAGAGACATCTAGAGTTGTTTAGGGTGAGGATTTGAAGGGCTTAGCAGATGCCGGTAGTTTAAAAACCACAACCTTAAAGCTCTTATGATATATATCTCTTATGTATCAGTACCTAAAGCTGAACCTGGTTGTCATTTGTGAAATGCTTGTATCCATAGATGGAATAAAATGTTGAGTTTTATCTCTAGAATGAGAAAAAGACAAAATAGAACACTGAAACAATGATGACAATGGCCAACAGTTCACTTCACGAGTTTTATAACAAATACGTTTTCTGTGTGGCGTCTGAGTCTTGGGGAATAAAAAAAAATTGAAATGGCCTACAGGGCAAAGGCCCAGGGGCCGAAACTGTCGGCTTTTAATCTATAAAATGTCACTCAAAGAGACACGTAGCAACCAGGAAGAGACTCAAAAGGACCACAAAGAAACATTAAGTGACTACAAAAAGATGACAAAAACTGCTTCAAAGACATAGAAAACAGCTACAAAGACACTCACAATGACGATGAACTTCAAAAAGACCAAAACAAAAACAAAGTGGCAAAAAAACAACAACTACAAAGACACAAAAATACTACAGAGATTAAACCAACTTCAAAGAGATACAGAACAGCTGGAAAGAGACACAAAGAGACTCACAATAACTGTGAATAGGGGCAAAAAAAAACCCACAGAAAGACACAAACTGACCACAAAGAGACAAAAAAACTACAAAGACAAAAAGACAAAAGAAAATTACAAAAAACAAAACAAAACTACAACAAAGAAATAAAAAAAAATACAGAGACACACAAATTGACTACAGAAAGATCAAAACACCTTCAAAGAGATACAGAATTTTGTCTCTGGAAAGAGACAAAAATCTAAACAATAACAAATTGTCAAAAAAACAACAACTGCAAAGAGACTGAAAATGACCAAAAAAACTACCAAAAGACCAAACATACAACAAAAAGTTCAAAACAGCTTCAAAGAGATACAGAACAGCTGGAAAGAGACTCAAATAGACTTAAAACGGGGGAAACAACCACACAAAGAAACAAAATGACCACAAAGAGACACAAAAAACAACTATGGAGACACCAAATGACAACAAAGAGACATGAAACAACAAAGACGAGATGTAAAGAGACCACAAAAATGGGCAAAACAACTATAGACAAAAATAAATAAATATATCAAAACAATAAGAAAGTGTAAAAAAAACAAAAACAACTACAAAGAGACTCAAAATAACCAAAAATAACTACCAAAAGACCAAAAATACAACAGTTCAAAACAGCTTCAAAGAGATACAGAAATTTGTATCTGGAAAGAGACAAAAATAGACTTGCAATTACTATGAAAAGGGGCAAAACAACCACACACACAAAAAAATGACCACAAAGAGACACAAAGCAACTACTAAGAGACTCAAAATGACCAAACAATCAACCAAAAGACCAAACATACAACAAAGAGACAAAAAAAACTATGAGAGTTCAAAACAGCTTCAAAGAGATACAGAACAGCTGGAAAGAGACACAAATAGACTTAAAAGCGGAAAAACAACCACACAAAGAAACAAAATGACCACAGAAAGACACGAAGCAACTACAAAGAAACACAAAAAACAACTACAAAAACACTCAAAATTACCACCAAAAAAACCATCTCCATCTCTACAAAAAGACCGGAACAAAAGACGCAGAAAGGATGCAAAAGGACCAGGTTTGTAGTTTTTGGTATGTCCAGGGGAACATTGTCTCAAAATCCCATGTCCACATCTGCCGCATTTGCTCTAAAATGCATAGTAGCTTCTCCGAAATGTATTTATTCTTGATGTGAAATTTTGGCTCTGCGGTAATTGGTATGCATTACATACCCTGTAGAAAAATAGCCTCCCACCCACACAGGATTTCACCATTTCATTAGATTGTCTTCATTTAGAAGCAGTTTTTCTTCCCTTTTTTCCCCCAGATTGCCGTGCTATGTTTGTCCAATCCAGCACGGCATCGTCAGTGTTTACACTACATAAGGCTGTGGCTCGGCAACTGAAGGTCACAGAATGTGGTGACAAGTGGGGAGTCATCACAGCATCTGCTTGAGCAGCGGTCACTAATAAAAACAACCTCTCCAACACGCACTTACACAACACAGAGCCACACAAAATGCACTTAGATATAAACAGAAACACCTCGTGAGAGCACACAAACACACACAACAGCAGCAGCAACCAAGAGACATTTACAAATTGGCTTCTTGGCTTGAACATTGCTTCCGTTCATAATTATTTCTCCCTGTCATTGGGGCCTCTGCACACTGCCGGTCCCCTGCTAATGCTGTAAGCATGCCAAGCAACTCCAGAGCTGTCTCTGTGTTCAGGCAGCCAAGGAAATCTCTCTCTGCAGCTAAAAGCCAATTATTTCCTCGTAGATCGGCAGGACTATTTGCCCCAATAATTATTCCTATATAACCTCTTTACAGGAGGAAATTGAAATAACACGGAGGCATTAATGAAAGAGGATAATTTTGCGGTGTGTGTTTGTTGTGCCGGCTCATTTTGCACGCCCAGGCGCACCAGCGTTGGCATTCCGACAGAAACACCTGCAGTGGCGCTGGGAGAAAATGAAGAGGGAAAACCTTTGGTGAATACATCCTCCATGGGAGGCTGAGATAACATCAGATTGCCTGCCTTGATTGTGCGACTGAATAACACAAGTGAACATGAGCAGTTGAGAGCGTAGTTGAGAGCATTTCGCCCATGTGTTTAAAGGAATTTGTTTTTGGCTGTGTGTGGAGAGTACAAATTTGTGTGCACACACGAGGGAGGAAAATAAGAGGCCTCAAGCCAGGGGTACGCTTCAAACAAACTAGTTTCTATGACATTCAGCCATGCTGAAAGGCAAAGAGCTGCTCCGAACTGCCACGCTCAGAGGTGGGGTGAAAATTGAGCGGGGCAAGATGTGATGATTGTTAAAATATGGGATAATGGTGCACACGTTCAGGCCGTCTGTCCTCAAAGACATTCGTAGTGTTCTGCTTGTTTGCCCAAACAAAGTAATTGCTCAAATATTGAAAAAGAGAGCTTTAGACAGAACTTCGGAGGTTTTTTACCTCCACACACCCACCCTGGTGCTGTGATGTGTGGACCATAGACTTTATATAAAGATGGATGACACGTGTCACTTCCTATATAACCAATAACCAAACTTATCATCAAAATGAATAATTGAACATACATTGACGCAATAACAACTGCAACTGTCGGTCTTCAATCTATAAAAATGTCACTCAAAGAGACATGTAGCAACCAGGAAGAGACTCAAAAGGACCACAAAGAAACATTAAGTGACTATGAAAAAGACGACAAAAACTGCTTCAAAGAAATAGAAAACAGCTGCAAAGACACGCCATCGTCACAATGACGATGAACTTCAAAAGACCAAAACAAGAACAAAGTGGCAAAAAACCAACAACTACGAAGACACACGAAAATACTACAGAGATTAAACCAACTTCAAAGAGATACAGAACAGCTGGAAAGAGACACAAAGAGACTCACAATAACTGTGAAAAGGGGCAAAAGAGCCACAAAAAGACACAAACTGACCACAAAGAGACATAAAACAATTACAAAGAGATTCAAAAAGACAAACACCCACCCTGTTGCTGTGATGTGTGGACCAAAGACTTTATATAAAGATGGATGACACGTCTCACTTCCTCCTACTGTACACGATGAAACGACAATATCTAATATATCCAAATTTATCATCAAAATGAATAATTGAACATACATTGACACAATAAGAACTTCCTAAAATGACAGAAACCATCTTTAAGAAAATATTTTTTGGAGATGATGATGGTGATGATTATCCTTTTTTCATAGAGCAACAAGGTCCCAATACAGAGGAGGTGGAGATAGTTGATTGGGTGAAAAATAACATGAGAGGCAAACCAGGATATTTTCCGCACCTTACCCAACCCTCAAACCATGGCTGTGTCAGATCAGACAGAACAACAAGATCTTTTGTTCATTTTGTGTTGTTGTGTTTTTTTTTTTTTATTCGTTTTTTTTTTATCATTCGTTTTTTTAATCATCTTTTTTATTTGTTCCTTATTTATGTGGTGTAACAATGTCTGTTGTGTGTTGAGGGTATAGGTTTGGATATTATTTTGGTTCTCTGAGTGGTGAGAAAGGGACCAGCCCCTGCTTAGGATTGGAAGATGTCTCACTTTGTCTAATAAGTTTTTGACTTTGGCAAGTTTATGTTTCTGTGCATCTTATTAGAGTTATTTTGATTTACCCTATGTGAGGGAATATGAGTTGTTGGGGTTGGAGTTCTGTGTATATCCGCTGTAACCTGTTGATTAAATGTGAAAAAATTATAAATAAAAAAAAAAAGACAACAACAAGATCACCAACCTGAACAACAGAATAGACCGTTAGTCAATATCACCCATGATGACACATGAGTGTCTGTCAAAATCGAGTCGTTATATGAATAAATAAGAATGGTTGTGATTGTCTAAATAAATCCTACATATCTGACAATACAGTTGCCATCCAGGTAATAATTCTGATAGGGATACACAATATATATATCGGTCCCATAAATTATTGGCAGATAATGCTGGAAAATTATATTATTTACTATTCCAATAATTAAATCATAGCCAGTGAATAGTGCCAATACAGTAGGTGGGGTTATGCACATTTAAAGTTAGTTTGACAATAAACACAGAGAAGAACAAGGTCAGCGCCAGCAAACTGACTCAAGAATCAGTTTACAGTTTCAGAGGAAATCATGGAATATATGGCTCTTGATGACAAGGGATTTTTTTTTAAATTGTCATAGACTTCTCTCTGAAGTTGCCACTACTCTGCAGACATTTCCCTTAATGCCTTGTATGATGTGGTGGCCACAATCATTCATAGTAAGTCTGATCGATGCTGTCTCCTGTGTTCCTTTTACCATTGTGTTTTTTTCTGCAGACAAAGCAGCCATAGGTTCTCAGTTCAAAAAGCTTTTGGGAAGCTTTTTATTTTTGTATTCACTTACTTGTGTAAGATTAGTTGGTATCTCAGTTTTTAATAATCATGTCTGCAGACTACACTGAAAAAGAGAGATTTTTTTGCCCTGTAATTATTATTTCAATCATCTATATAAATTCTACAAAGAAATACAAATTCAGTGCTTTTATTTTAAAATAGCTGTTTTTCATGTTACTTAGTGATTGTTTGTTATTATGTGTGCTCAGCTTATGTAAACTGAATCATTTGTTCCAAGTAATATTTACTAAACCAGTTCATTGGCTTAATTAATTGATAATTCCAAGTAAAATGTAATTGAGGGACATCAGTGAATCTGCAATTTACTTGTGTATTTTCATAAAAAAAAAAAAAAAAAAAAAAAAAGTGGTTCTATTAAATAAATATTACTTAGGAACAGCCTGAGTAAAGATTACAAACACTTTCTGTGTGGAAAAACTTGCTTAGCTTTTTTTAAAGTAAATGTCACTCCATTTTTTTCAGTGTAAGAAGGTGTAGGCTTTTAGTTCTATGAATTCAGCCATATAATTTTTAACTGGCCAGCCAAATCGTTTATAGATGATATGACATTTATTTGCTGTTAGAGCTTCTCATAGTAATATAACAGAGTGCATAACTACAATGTTGTTGTCTTCTTCAGCTTTTATATTTTGTTTTCAGTGAATAAACATTCTCAAATTGATTTTGTTAAGTGTATTTAAAAGTGTTTAACAACTCTATTTAACGATTTGTGTATTTTAGACTTAATATTATAAATTAATGTTATATTTAGTCTTAATATAATTGTATATCACATTTTTACCTCATCACTATCTAGATAATAATTTCCCTATCAAATAAACTTATAATTAATATTATTCTTGTCTTCACTGTTCAACAGAATGAAGAAATACAATGCTATACTGTATGAGATATCTGCTTTGGTTTTTGATTGATTTTGTAGTGACTGCAATTTTTATATAATTATTTCTCAGAAATAAAGCAAAATTGAAGTCTAAAACTTTGTCACAAGATAAAACAGACATCAAGGAGTTCATTTTTAGTTAGAACTCAATTTCAACCAAAATGTAGTTACTGCAGTTAGGCTTTTGTAAGGCAGTATACACATGAAAAAAACACACATCTGTGATACAGTTTTATTTTTTTATTTTTTATTTCAAGAATATAGCAGCATGGTCAACAAAGATAGTGATAGATAGGGCCCATGTGAACTCTACAAAATGGAGCTAAATGGGAATCGCACATTCAGATATATTAATATATAGTAACACTGAAGTAGCCTATGTAAAAAAAATGAAATGCCTTCAAGAAAAACTTTGCACCAACATTGCCTTGAACTAGGACACCGGAGATGGCGAGAAAAAGAAAAATAGTCAAAATAATCATTATATGCTCACAAAACTGATTTCCACTTTGCTGTATTTTTTAGCTTAAGTACTGCAGGGGCTGCACTTAGAGGCGGCTTCTTTTGTCCTAAAATGGCCTGTGCATATTCCAGACAATAGCTACCCCTGAGAAACACAAAAGGTTAGGAATGAGCAGAGGAGATAGAGAGGAACATTATCTGTGGCTCGAAATCCCTTTAGTTCTCAAGTCAGAGATGGAAATAGACCAAGATTAGTATGCCAACTTTTATCATCTTGAGATTTATTATATGTTCTAGGAAGTACAAAGAGAAATAAAAGACAAATTCTTTTCTTCTTTTTTTAAAAGTTCAGACCATCTATAATCTATGAGCACCGGAGACTATTTCAATTTAATTTGGGACTTCGGAACAATGTCAGAGACCTTAAAGGTGTATTCAGATGTAAAGGGAATAAGAAAGAAATGACTTTGAGTAGATATGATGTTACAGAGTGGTTGCTATACACTAATAGCAGCAGAATGAACAGAAATATGAGCAGTGTACCAGTAGGGCTGGGTGATATGGACCAAAAGTCACATCCCGATATATTTAGGCTGAATATCGATATACAATATATATATATTCCGATAATATATTTGCAAAGTGAGAGCAAATGTTCAGTCAAAGTCAAGGGAAATATGACATGTCACCAGTAGTTTTATTGAAACTGTTTATTTAAGTGAACATAAATACTGTAGAACAACAGGAGTACCTTTTTTTATTTTTAAATCAAAGCTCCATAAAGTTGCATTTAAATAAAAAAGTATCTTAAATAAAAATAGCCTATGAAATAAAATACAATATTTTTCTGCAAAAAATATATTTATATGAGAAAATAATAATGAAAATTACAAAAGAACTAAATATGACAAACCCTAGTAAAAAGGGCAGCATTTATATATAAAGAAAGAAAGAAATTGAACTATATCGATATATGTGATATGGTGTAATTCTATATCACATTTAAAAATAAATCAATATATCGCCCAGCCCTACGTACCAGTGTTTAAGACATGTTTTGATACTAAAATATAGTATCAATAAATAAATATAGTAAAATGTAGTTTCTTGGGCTGATATTTTGTTTGCTACCAGATGGTGCTCAGGTAGGAATTTCAGGCCGATGCAACACTCTATAGTAAATATATTATTTACTGAAATGATAAAAGAGACCACAGCGACATTCAACAGGATAGATTGAACCTGACAAACTGTTGGACTGAGTTTGGAGCATCTAAAACCACAGTTTCTACAAGATTTCCATCTTTGTTCTTTAAGGGTAGAGTCAAGTGTCCTTGGTACATATTTGGTTAAAAAAAATGTATTGTTTGACGATTGGCTGAACATAAAAACGCTGTTTTTCATCAGTATTCAAGTGTAGCAATCCATTCTTTAACCACATGGATAGCCAATATGAATTAATTTGACCCCAACAGCAATATCCTGGAAACTCCAGCAATGAAGACAAATGATAATTCTTACCCCCTCTGTACATTCGTGGACTAGTTTGGTAATTACTCTCGCAACAGCACGGCAGCAACAGCGTGGGTGCATTTAGCCCAGCATTTCAATTAAGTATTGGCAAAGTCTAATTTGTCATTTACCAATTAGGATAAAGGCTGATTTGGCTCACTATTTCACAGCTAAATGGGGACGGAGTTAAGATGCAAATCATGATTTTTATTCCTCTTTTTTCTTTTCTTTTTTTTTTGTTTCACTCTTTCCAGATGATGGGAGAAGAAAGTGGAGGAGATTTACACTGGTTTTATACACCTTGAGGTTCTTTTTGTGCTTTGTGAGCACAACACTTTTCTGCTAACTTCAATCTCAAACCTTTGGATGACAAGTCTCTGCTCTGGCAGCCATCTCAATAAAACATTGGGCATCAGGGAGCATTGCCTAAGGCTATCATTTGGGTTGCGGCCTGATCAAGAGGTTAGAAGAAGAGCCATCACACTGGTCAGTCAAGCAGATACTCTGTAGCAAAAGTTGTAGTTGGTGCCATGCGGAGGCCTTTTAATTGTATTTCACTTTTTGGTTATCAGTAATTAGTACAAGTTAATACATTTCTATATTTTTCTAGCTTTATTTATTCCCCTGTACCAGTCAAAGTCATGCAACACCCACTGCTATTTGCATGAATATTGCTTCAGCTCACCTGATGAGGACGTAATGTCGTAGCTGGGCTTAATAAAGATTTTTTGGGAGCATCAACTCAGTGTGTGGCCGCCTTTTTGAAGAGTCATTTGTGCCCCATCATAAATTGTCAGACACCTACATCAGCAAAATACATAGTCATAAACTGTGGGAAGTATAACAGATTACCGCTAAAAGTCATCATCAGCATCATAAATATAAAACAGGTTGAGATGAAGAGAGAGGGGGCGAGACCGAGGCAGAGGAGGACCTAAATGTAATAGATGTTGTGTAAGGAAAAGCTCTGATGTTAATAATGGTGGGAAATGTGTTATGTGGGTTATGGATCACAATGAATTTTGTAACATGAAGACACAAATGTTGACATGCACCTAATGCTTATTTATCAGTATGTAGAATTATTCATCTGGCACAACACGACTAAAACAAGACGGATGGCCCTATATAAACAATCAATAATGCACGGTCTAAAGTGCATGGCGTAAGGTCATTTATTGCAAGTCCAGCGCCTCTTTTGCTAGTTAAATGGTGCATAATCTGCAAAGTAGGGTGCAAGGGGCAAAAAGGTTGTATTTATTCTCTTAGTTAATCACAGGTGTGTTTTGTGTGTCATCTCCCATTTTTTTAAAAAGCAAGGTGCGCCTTGACATTTAAATGGCAGAATCTGCAAATTGGTGAGAAGGAAGAAGACCGTCTGTCTGCACTTGTGTCCTGTCAACAATCTGAACAAATGCATCAGTAACCTATTGTATGCATGTTATGAGCCTGCCTGTTGAGGTGCATCTTACTACCTAAATAATGTAATTTAAACAGCAGCAAAGTACTGCACCAATGAGTTTAGACCAAGCTTTTGTTGGTCAATGGTGCAATGTTGCTTTCTGCTACCTCAGGATAGCAACGCACCAACAATGGGGGTCATCCCTATGTTCCCTGGGTCCTTTGTTCCCCGTTTTTCCCCAAAAAGGTCCTATGTTCCCCTGTAGCAATACATACCGGGGAGCATAGGACCCTTTTTCTGGAAAAGGGTCCTATGTTCCCCACAATCTATCAATTTTAACGGTAGACTCTCAGCATGGCCAGCAGGCCTACCGTTGCATGGCCCACCTTAGCTCAAGCAGCCCAAAACTTAAATTTGCAGAGCAGCTACTTTGTGGTTAGTTTGCAGTTCCTTTTTTTTGCTTTTTAAATCTAGAATTACTCATGTTTATATATTCCCACCCCTAATCATATTCTCTTGCATCGAGGCTTAGCTTTCTCATTTTATGGTTAGGGATAGGGTTAGGTTATTTGCATATGCCTGTCAAACAGCCCGTAAGCCGACATAGGCCTATTTGCCATGGAATTTGGCAGTAATGGTGGAAAAAGTAACAGATTGGGGAACCCTATTTGGGAAAATTGGGGAAAAAGGGTCCTATGTTCCCCAGTCTCATACAAAGAGGGGAACATAGGACCCGGGGAACATAGACACGCTCCCCAACAAAGCACCCGACCACTCCTCATTTTAAGTCCAACACACCCATTGGCGCACAGATGGGTGCAGGTACATTTGCACTTAGACAACCTGGGATCTGGGTGTGAAAATGCGACTTATTGCACCACTTACCAAACCACTCTGCGCAGCACTTTTTGCATCACTTTGCGCCAAGTGTAAGATAGGGCACTAAGAGTCTATTACAGCCATGCTAGGGGCTCTGCCAGGCTTCTTGGTAATGTCGGAATGCAAACATACACACAATGATAATATTAAAATTCTGATGGCTTAATGTTTTATCATGGTTACCATTTTAGTTTAGCATGCTAACATTTAGCAAATAAGCACTAAACAAAAGTTAAGCTGAGATTGATGGGAATGTCATTAATTTAAACAATAATTTAGTCAAAAAGATGAGACAATTACACATTGTAAATTCATGACAGCACTGGATAAAAAGTCAAGGGACCACTAAAGTTTTTATACTTCAGCCTGAAGAGTACATGGAGGAGTAGTTTGCACTAAATGTCATTGCCATCCATCCAACAGATGCAGATCATTTTTCCTCTTACATGAAAGTTTGACCCTCTGGTGGCACTCGAAGAAAAGTCAGAGGATCACCAATGTCATTTACTTTCATCCTCTGTGAAACATGGCCGATATGTACCAAATTTCGTGACAATCCATCTAGTAGTTGTTGAGATATTTCAATCTGGACCAAAGTGGTAGCCTGACCGTCAATTTGACATTGCCATCCCTAGAGCCATGCTGCTAGTGTGCATAAAAAAAAATAAAAAAAGAGACTGACAGGCTGCTGCAGGAAGTTATTAAATCAATGCTTTTAATATACTTTCTCCTCATGCACTCGTAGTTCTCAGGCCTGTGCACTCTTTACAGCTGTAGAGCTCTCATCTTAACCTATAATCCAGACTTGATCCTCACAACCGAAAATGTGTAGCCACCAAGGGCCTATTTGGCTTGTCAAATGGTTACTGAGTGAGATGCTAAACCCCTACCTGCCCACTCACAGCACGATAGCACTGTCAGCTAAATGCCAAGTGTAAATGTAAATGTGTATGCGGCTGATATAAGGACAAAATTAGGCACAGGGGTGCATATAAACCTAAATTTTAGATGGCAATTGCAGGACCTTTACTGCTGTGCAATGCAAAACATAGGATTTTGTTGTGGTTTAATCTCCCAGCAGTGCTGCCTGACATCAACAGCATGTATGGAGATGAGGATTTTTTGCTTCAATCGGTCCTTTTTAGCCCCAACTCTCCTGTGGAATATCGGCTGCAGCTTGATGGATGGCTTAATTAGAGCCCTGCATCCATAGTTGAATCACTTTCTAGAAATGAGCAAGCTGTCAACACTGCGAAGCAGATCAATCCTCCCAGTCGACCCTATTCCAACATCAGGCGCTCCATTCCAGTCCAATTGTTTGATGGAGTCCCTGCATGAATCTGGGAAGGTGTTTTGGGAGGGATTTTTAATCACAACAAAATGATGAAAGATCCAAATGGATTCAGATCAAGATCTCATCAAGCTGCTCCTGTGCTTGAATGACTTCATTTGGCGTTTCAAGTTCACGCTAGTTTACAGCCCCTGTCTTGTGTCATAAACATGATTTTTAACAGATGTACACATCAGACGTGACAAGTATTGTTTGCACATCAATCATCTGAAATGGTCAGGTGTGGTAAATGGTACTTAAGCCTGTTTGTCACAGGATGAGTTGCCCAGGGGGGTTTGAGCAACCGCGCTGGAGTCCGCACTGTTTGTTTTCGGTTTGTTTTCCAGGTTTGGACAGGCGGTACTGTGTGCGGCGGTGGCAGGCGTTCAAGCTGGCCTTGCCCTCAGGGGGTGAGGCAGGGAGTTCGGGTTGGGAGGGGGCATTGTAGCAGATGTTTCCTGTCCGTCTGACTAGGGGTGGGGGGAGCGCCGCAGGGAGCGTCTGATGACAGAGACGAGCGAATCGCTGACCTCTCCTCCCCTCTTTCTCACACCTCCCCTCTGCCGACATGTGTCAGTCAGCGCCAGGTCAATATGGTGGCCCGGCGCGCCTGCCGATCCGCCATGTGCTTCCAAGGCGGGGACTGGCAGCGCTGCGCAGCACGATCATTTTCACCCTACACCTGCCAAGTGTGTCAGGACCACGGGAATAAATGAAACCTTGTGGATAAACAAACACGCCTGATGAGATATTAGAGACCGGAGCTTCCGGTTATTTTCCTGCGTAGGTAGGGTTATTGTGTTTTACTCTGACGTCATATACTGTCAGAAAAGCTCCTTCTACAAACCAAAATACACAAATACACATAAAATGTACCCATTTTCCCATCACACCCACAACCCCAACCTTTTCTCCCCTCTCTCTCTCTCTTTCGTGCCCTGGCTACTCGCTGCCATGGCTACCCACTCACATCCACCCACACTCACATCACCCAACCGCTGCAGTTTATCCCATTTGTAACACATGGCTGGCCATCGTACAGCTATGACCAAAGGGAACGCAATGGAGCCAGGCAGAGAGAAAGGGGTGTCGGGGGTTGCGGCAGCCGGATGGAGGGGCGGCTGGTGGACTGAAGCAGTGTTTGGCTCGGTCTGGTTGGCTGTAATTGGTGTCCACTCTTCCAGAAGCCCTGCAGTGATGGCGGACAGGATGACTCTCTCCGCATTTTCCCTGCCATCCACAATGCGTGTGTGTGTGTGTGCATGAATGAATGGAGGCACACACATTTAGGGGGCATACAACTGGTGACAGAGACACTGACAATGTCCATAGGGGCTGTGTGAGTGGGCAGCCAAGGGGTAAGTGTTACGATAAGTGGATGTAGCATCTCATTTGATCACATTATAACATTTATCTTGCTCTTACATTATCTCATGCTTCGGTGTGTCCCTTATGACCTTTGTTTACAACATGAACCGAGGTAAAGACTTATTTCGGGGGGGGCAAGGTTAAAATAGCACAAAATTCCAAAATAAAAGTCTGCTTTTGAATAGAAGAGTAAAGAATGAATTGAAAGGAACACTTTTTAAATGCTGCTCCTTAAATTAGTTCGCTTGATTTAGCAACTCTGTGATGATCACCCTGTGACCATGTCTTGACCCATTTTAAAGAAAACAGGAAATAATATCCGAATGAATCAGAATGAAGCCTTTGCTGCAGGCCTTGAATTCCCCAACACAGTGTACGGCTCAGGCTTTAGCCGATGAAAATGAATCTATTGGCATTTTTCCATGACGCAATCGCAATTAGATCTTATTATGTATGCATGGGGCTAATGGTATTCTGGGACAGGAAAGCGTGGTAAAATGCATTGCTTATTAGATTATTTTTTGGCACTTTGCTTACACAGCTGATGATATAGATATAGACAGGGGATTTTGCGAGGGGAAGAAAAGGGTATATCGTGCAACAAATGCTCCAGCTGGAACATTGCAGCATGGGCAGATTATGAGACAACGGGTCCCTGGACAAAGACATGCAAAAACCTCTCACACAGTTTGTTTTTTGGTGTCTCTTTAGTTGGTACAGGTCACTCTTTATTTAGTTTTTTTTGCCTGTGCTGTTTTGTAGTAATTGTGAGTCTCTTTGTGGTCACTTTATGTCTCCTTGCAGCTGCTTTAATGTCTTTATAGTCATTTTGTCGCTTTGTTTACATCTCCTTGTCATCTTGTTATACCTCTTTGTTGTTGTTTTGTGTCTCTCTGTGGTTGTTGTATGCCTCTTTGCAGCTGTTTGCATCCCTTTGTAGTTTCTTGTTGTCATTTTGATTCTGTTTGTAGTCTTGTCGTATAGCTTTGTTGTTGATTCGTCTCTCTTTGTGCTCATTTTTGGTCCGTGTTGTTGTTGTGCCCCTTTTTACAGCTGTTGTGAGTCTCTTTGTGGTCACTTTGTCTCTTTGCAGGTGCTTGACATGTCTTTAAAGTCATTTTGTCACTTTGCTGTCATTTTGCATCTCCTTGTTGTCTTTTTATACCTATTTGTTATAGTTTTCTTTCTCTTTGTGGTCAGTTTTTGTCTCTTTGAAGTAATTTAGCATTTCTTTGTAGTTGTTTTGTATCTCAAAAATCAAAATTAAATCAAATCAAATCTCCTTGTTGGTTTGCACCTTTTTATGGCCTTTGGGAGTATCTCTTTGCAGCTGTTTGCATCCCTTAGTCGTTGTTCTTTGTCTCTTTGTTGTCATTTTGATTCTGTTTGCAGTTGTTTCAGTCTCTTTGTCATCTCATCGTATAGATTTGTTGTTGATTCGTCTCTCTGTGCTCATTTTTGGTGTGTTTGAAGTCATTGTGCATGTCTCTTTATTGTTGTTTTGCCCCTTTTTGATCATTGTTGTGAGTCTCTTTGTGGTCACTTTATGTCTCTTGTCTCCTTGTCGTTGTTTTGTGTCTCTTTGTGGTCATTTGTTGTCTCTTTCAAATAATTTTGCATATCTTTTATAACCTTTTGGAGTCTCTGTATGTCTCTTTGCAGCTGTTTGCATCCCTTAGTAGTTGATCTTTGTCTCTTTGTTGAGTTCATTTTTGTGCTTTGTACATTCTTTGTAGTTTTTTTTTTAGTCTCTTTGTTGTTGTTTTGCCCCTTTTTTTAAAAGTTGTTGAGTATCATTGTTGTCCCCTTGTTTTTCTTTGCAGCTATTTTGCATCTATTTGCCATCTTGCTGTGACTCTTTGTAGTTGATCTGGTCCCTTTGTTGTTGCTTTGCTACTTTTTATGTTTGAATATCTTTGTGATCTCTTTGTAGCTATTATAGGTCTTTGTAGTTGTTTTGGTGTCTTTGTAGTTGTATTATGTTTTGAATCTCTTCCAGGTTGGTACACGTCTCTAAGCCACATGAAGCAAAAGTGGATTTTTGCTGAATACAAATAATATATATTATCTGACTATGAAATCATCAGCGTCCTAAATGTCTTTTCTTGATGCCAAAGACACCCCGTGTGTGCTGTTTGTGTCTATATCTTGTTCTGCAAACCAATTTTCACTGAATAATATCACTGATAACTTTACTTTGCCCTTGCTAATAAATAAAGTACATTTTCTCAAGCTGCTTCTTAATAAAGCCTCCCACTAGTTCTAAATACAACGAGACATGACAAGAGATAAACATCTGCATTTACACTTCACTCCAGTATGCGTAAAACAGCTTATTTCTCTTTATTTGTTATACATCTCTGTAAATTGCTTTAGCAACAAGACAGCCTGAGTGTATTTGCATAGCGTGATGAAATGCGTCTGTCTCATTGACTTTACCCAACCAGATGTTTTATGAACTAGTGATCAGTCACAAGATTTTTTACAGCACTGTAGTGACACTGCGGCGTACATATGTTCCATTTTTTAAATTGATTTTTAACTAATTAATTTTTTCAAACCACCAACAATCAGCACACATCATTTGGACTGTGCTACATCATCCGGCAGTACACAGTGTCTACCATCCCCAGACAGCTAGTGCAATTTACAGACCTTTGATAATGAGATTGAGGAACAGCAGTTTTCACTTTTTTCTAAAGGTATATATATATATATATATATAAATGAAATGTTGTGGCTGGGAAGAGGGGCGCGTGGAATGCCCTGCTTATCCTCCTGCCCCCGCGACCCGGCCCCGGATAAGCAGAGGAGAATGGATGATATATATATATATATATATATATATATATATATATATATATATATATATAAAACTCTGTTATTAAGTAAATTGATGCTGCAGTGTGCTTTCTTTTTATCCTAGGAGCCGTCTTCCACTCTGTCTTTCTCACTCACTCCCACTCATTCCCTCTCTCTCTTCACAGAGAGGTGTTATCCTTGTCTGACAACTCCCCTATGAGTGAGCGAACGGGAGCCAGAGGTGGAGGCTAGGACTAGAGACTAAGTGGAATGAATGCCAAGAGGAATTAGGTGAACCCTTTTGGCCTGACAAAGCTGGGAGGGCTCGGGAGGGATCTAATCATCACCTGTTATGAGCCTTCAGTGAATTGAACAGCCATTTAAAAAAAAAAACCTCTAAAAGAGGATAGAGATTCAGAACCTTACAGAAATCATGGGGTGGAAAGAAAATGCAATGTGTGCTCTAAAAAGCAACATTTTGTGTACACCACTTTACAGAACATAATGACTGAAATATATGAACATACTGTATCTCTGTCTGAAAACAAAATGGCATTAAACCCAACCTGCTCATTCACATCATACCTGGTTTGGCTGACATTTTATTAGCTACTTATGTGCAGGTTATTTAGGACCATAGCTAACACGAAAACAACAAGTACTTAATTGTGCTGCTAGATGTGAACTCACCTCTCATTTAGACTGTCACAAATAGACTAAAATAGCTGGAAAAACATTCTTAAAGGGGACCCATCATGAGAAACTCACATTTTCAGAGCCTGAGTGTATACATTTGGGTATCTGGAGTGCCCAACAACTCACAAACTGTGAAATGAGACAACCCAGTTAGTTTTTGTGGGCTTCCTAAATAGATGAAGATAATATGGGATTAAACAAGCCATTACCGTTTTGACCTCATGCACAATATTAATGCAGAATATACCAACCTCCACCTGAGTATCTCTACCTCTGCAAAGGTGTGCCATATTTTTTTTGCAAGCCAATCACAGCAGCTTTTCATGAGGAGGTCTTAAAGAGAAAAGCGCTAAAACGGAGCATTTCAGATAGAAGGTGTACAGGTATATTCCGCAGACTGGATGAGAAATATGTTTTTTAACACTGAATAATATAAATATGTTTGAGTACAAACCGAAAATAGTGAAAACTATGAAACTGAAAATGAGGCGTATGTCCCCTTTAAAGGGATTTTTTCAATCCAAGATGATACATAAAATACATATTTTTTTGTCTTACCTGTTTTTTTATATATATACTGTATAATCATATCAATCTTTATACATTTGGTTAGAGTGTTGGACATATGGATTATCATTTCTGGAAAGAAAGTTGAGTTTTCCCATGTATTTTTTTAGCATAACGTAACATATCATTCCTTATATTTGAGTGAATACAGACATCTCTAGGCCCAATATCTCCAACACTTGACCACTCACACCGAAACAATCTTTATGGATGAATAAAACTACAGGTAAGAAAAAAAATATGCATTTTTCATTTTGGGGTGAACTGCCCCTTTAAATCTTCCAATTACAGCTACAATTAATCACACCTTATTAAAGAATAACAGAATATTACAGAATAAAGCCAGAACACATTAATAATAAACCACTAACTCTTAAATATCATCCAGTCCTTTCATATTAATCAAATATTTGTAAGCCACTCAATACCAAGACACAGCTGCGAGCCTGCCGCTAACACTAAATGTGAAGTTATTGTAGCACTGTGAAGTCATGGGTGGCTGTGGCTATTCTGGTCAGTCTGAGAGAAGTACATATTGTCAAAGTGCCTACAAATTAAATAATTTGAAGGTACAAATTAATAATATGTGCAAATGTGACACCTGCTGGGCTTTGTAGATATGCATAGTGCATGTGTGATTGCTCGCAAGCACATGCACGGGCATGAATTCTATCAAAAACCTCAGAATATTACCAATTAATTACCGGTCTTGATCACGCTTTCCCGCCTTTCTACTTTCTCTTCCTTTTTTTTGTGTTGAGATTTTAACCTCCAGGCAAGCTGTTAGCATGGCAACTGAAAAGAAATTCCAATTATTTCTTAGGTCTGAGGAAATGAAAATGGCACATTAAACATAACAATCAATGTACCTTGTGATTAGTGTTTGCACATTCCTGCGTCACACATGACCGCGCTGTACTGTGCAGATATGACACCGCCAGTCTATTACCCAGATTTAATGTTTTGTGAAAACCTCCCAGTCAGATGTGACATTGTTTGAAGTAAAAGCAGAGGTATAGTCTTGTCATTTTTTCTCCAGAAATCTTTCTCTAGCTTTAACTGTCTGTAATAATGAGGGTGATATAATTCTATGGGGTGTTATTATGTGATTAATCAAGCCTTTATAGACTCTACAGTAATGCAGAGGGCATTTTGAGATGCAACGCAGTCACGTCCGTCTGTCTCTCTTTGGCTTTTGTTTCCTGTGTTCAGCCACTTGTTTATGGCCGACTTTAAAGCATGACTGGTCATAAATAATACATCTATTACAGACAGATAGCATCTCACATATCCAGTAGGAAGATATCTTAATAGCAGGAAGTTATATAAATTTTATTCAAGTGTTACACTCAAGGGCAATTGCCCCAGTCCTTCTAGGAACTGTGGAATGAAAGCTGTGAATGTCAATAAGGGTAATAACACGTAGGGATGCTGGGACTCAGGTTGACAGGGAGCCATTTGATTGTCATTATAAAGCCTGCATGGACTGACATTATCAGTGGGAGAATTCTTTATAAGGTAGCACCTAGGAAGTGAAGTTTCTTTGTGTCTGTGTGTGTCTCCTTTTAGTGAAAAAGCTTAAATCCCCATTATCGTGATAATATATTATCACTGAATGTGTAATTTAAAAGGGTTTTGCTTGTTAATAGATTATCTTTAGAATTATGACCCAGCTCCGCAGCTTTACAGACAATTTTAGCCTCGTTTAGCTCACTGTTTGGTTTTATGGCCCCCACATTTACTGTAAGCTTTAGTCTCACTGCTCTTATCGAGCTTGTTTTAGCAGCAGGAAGCCATTTTCAGCACACATTGGCTAATAAATGCACTGTATGCTACCTGCCCGGCACCAAAGAGAAGACGGACACATTTAGGAACTAGCTGCTAAAAGAAGTTGGAACATTTGGCAGCTGTTTTCTCATTAGTTGGCAGAGACTAAACCATAGAGTGGATTTTGGACTTAACATTGTCAGGTGGCCAGAAGCACAAAACCACTGTTGCTTTCTGTTGGCTGGAGGTTTAAGAAAAGAAACTGTTTGCTAGGCTTTTAGCAGGGTCATTCCTATATTCCCAGTGTCCTTTGTTCCTGTGGTTTTATGTTCCCCAGATTTATATGGCACATAATGGCGACATGACATAGGGTCCTATGTTCCCAAGGTCCTATGTTGCCAGGGTCATATGTATCCTAGGTCACATGTTTACATGCAATATATTCACTTAATACGACAGGGTTAGGATTGACTGGATAATATTTTTGAAATGTTTTAACTTGAAAAGGGTCATATTTGACCCAAACACAATAAGAGGGTTAACGTGTGTTAACGGATTATTTAACTGGGTAATATAGGACCCTAGCAACACCGGAACCGGTAACATAAGAGCCTGGGACATGGGGCCTTGAGGACATAGGACCCTAGGAACATAAGACCCTAGGAACATAGGACCCTGAGTTCATAGGGCCCTGGGAACATAGGACCCTAGGAACATGGGGCCTTGGGACCATAGGACCCTAGGAACATAAGACCTTGGGAACATAGGAACCTGGGAACATAAGACCCTACAAACATAGGACCCTAGGAACATAAGACCTTGGGAACATAGGAACCTGGGAACATAAGACCCTACAAACATAGGACCCTAGGAACATGGGGCCTTGGGACCATAGGACCCCAGGAACATAAGACCTTGGGAACATAGGAACCTGGGAACATAGGACCCTACAAACATGGGACCCTGGGAACATAGGGCCCTGGGAACATAAGACCTTGGGAACATAGGACCCTAGGAACATAAGACCCTACTAACTTTGGGACCCTGTAACATAGGGCCTTGGGAACATAGGACCCTACGAACATGGGACCCTGGAAACATAGGGTCCGGGGAACATAAGACCCTACTAACTTTAGAACCCTGTAACCCTACGAACATGGGACCCTGGAAACATAGGGCCCTGGGAACATAAGACCCTACTAACTTTGGAACCGTGTAACATAGGGCCCTGGGAACATAAGACCTTGGGAACATAGGACCCTGGGAACATAAGACCCTACTAACCTTGGAACCCGGTAACATAGGACCCTGGGAACATAAGACCTTGGGAACACGTGAACCTAGGAACATAAAAACCCTGAACCGTGAACGCTGTCACTTTAGCCAAACCAACTTCTGTGATTTTATTTGGATTTCTTTCTGCCCCCTGGTGGCCCAAAATCAATAGGTTTATCTTTGAACAAGAATCCTCTGCTTCTTATGTCTATTTTTTTATGGCTGTAGGTAACATGTCAGGACAGAAGTAAGTGAGAGTAACACAGGTTCTCTATTTTACCCTCCATAACCTCCATAGCCTGCAGCTAAATGCCAGCCTGATAGGTAATCTATAAACCATTCCCCACACCTAAACAACACAGAATACCAATATTAACCTTCATAATATCACCTCTCTTTACTTTTCCTTTCTTTTGTCAACATGTGTGGACATTTGGTGCATGTATACACTTCAAGGACCGGCCCCAGAATGGTCCAACCCCAGTGGAAATCTAGATTAGCTGGACCCAATAGTGCTGACCAGGGATTAGCCAGGAGAAACTCGAGCGAATACACAGCCAACAAATTAGATGTTCTACCCCCGGGTCTTGTTAAATCTTTAGAGACGAGACATTTGGTGCTTATGGGACTCAGCAGGTAATCCGGTGCGGGGTACAAAAGGTCCTGTTTGGATGGAACTGGCCAGATCTACACACTGGTTAGGGGATCTCTGGAGCTTTGGATTTCCTAAGAGGGGATTGAAAGGGAGACTCAGTGGCCACAAAGCCTCTCCCCAGCTGGCCTTGCACGGCCTCTTTCTGGAGATTACTGGGCCGGTGAAAGTGTCTTAATGGAAAATAGCTTTGGATGGGTATTTTGTGAGGCTAAGTGGAACAGAAGAAATATAAAGTTGATCGACGGCATATGTATAGTGCATAGTGGATGACACTGTACTTGTTTGTGAGTCTTGCACACACGTTTCCTCCGCACCTGTGTGCTTAACTGCTTGCCTGCCCTCACTGACATTAACTTCTCATGTCTCGTCTGTCTATCTGTGTGTGACAGGCGAATGAGCAGGAGGCCGCACCCTTGCCTGAAATAGAAGAAAAATAATCTCATTCCTGACTCGCCTCTATCTTCCCCTTGACGCAATGTGCCTGGGCTGCCCTGTGAGATTTGGGTCAGTTTAGATCTATTGACCCTACAGGCTCAGTCAGAGTAAGCCTGAGGGCTACTATGACAGATGTTGTCTCGTGGCACACTGGAATGAATGTGTGTGGGTTTTTTTTTTTTTTCCAGTCAAAAATAAAAGAAGATAGACAGGCTGAGAAAAAAAAGCGTGTTGGAAAATTGATTGGTTGGGTTACTCCTTTTCCTTTGACTTTGGTAAAATGTCGATGTACACATGCTGAAATGCAGACACTGCACATAAAGTTAGAAAGAGAATAAAGGGGTGATCACAGCAGGATAGAGAAGGAAACTAAAATCAGCAAAATCGTGCCATTGACCAATGGCAGGTCTTGTCAGTGCCATCCATTTAAGGGACAGAGGCAACAAGAGTCCGAAATGCAGGAAAACTGTCACTTATTAGCTGTGTTTTCCTTTATTTAAACCTCTGAAGTCCAGGAGATTTTGGTTGAAATTTGTCAACTTCCTCTGCATTCGTTTCCGTCTGTGTTTAGCATCTTTCAGTCTGTCCTTACATCACATGCATGGCTCCTTTTTCTGGACAAAAAAACTTGGCTATCAGTCAGATCTTTTACATTTTATTTTAATTAACAAAGTATAAAGCTGTCAGGAACCGAAAATACAGGCAAAAGACACAGGTTTCTATGGAAATTTACCATTTTCATTTTATTTTTTTTACCATTTATACACACAAAAACAAATAAATAATAATCAAACTACAAAACAGTCTATTTGCATGTAAATTAAAAATAGTAATAGTTTTCATTGTAGAAAGAAAATTCACATTTAAAAAAGGGTCTAGAAAGATAAATGGCACACTGTGAAAGCTCCTATGATGCACTTTCAACTGGCTTTCTCAACTTGTCTACATATCATATATAAATAAAGTTATTACTGTAAATAAAACATGTATTTTCAATAAATAGATGGACTCCAGAGGGTAACCTGTCTCTGTGTGAGTATTTGCTGCCTCGTTTGCAAAAAAATATTAGATGGGAGTCTATGGTACAAATTTATTTGGAAAAAAAAAAATCTAGTAGCTTATTGTCCACTGTTTACACAGTGACCATTGAGCTTTATCCCCCCTCCTTATTTAGTTGGTGAACAAAATGGCATAAAGAGACAATCTCAAGGAGTTCTTCAAACAGGTATGTTTTTAACAAAGGTTTTATATAGAAATTTCAAAAATATCCCTGGCTGGTGAGCATAAACTGTTCTATTGTCCCATTGTTCCGACACACCAATAGTGTCAGAATCTAAAACATAATTCTTTTTTTAACAGGCACTTTCTAGTGTGTTGTTTCTGACATTTTGGCCTTGGGAACAATATGCAGCTGCCACAAAGGGCTCATATGGTGTAGCGGCCGCCCACTGATTGTAAAGTCGGTGGTTTAATCCTTGACCACGACAGCCTACATGTCGAAGTATCCTTGGGCAAGATGCTGAAACTGCTCACGATGTGTGAATGAGTTAGCCTGGGCCACCCATATGAATGTGTGTGAATAGGTGAATGAGCGCTTTGAGCGGTCTCAAAAGACTAGAAAAGTGCTGTACAAGTACAGTCCACATACCATTTTCCATTTGTACCAACAAATCAGATAAATAAAGTGATAAGCGGGCACACCGAAAAATCTTTTCATTCATCTTTTCAAAATCTTCAGTCAATAATTCAATAAAACTCTTACGCTTTTTCAGTTTGAATGCAAAACCAATTCCTGTTGGAACAATAATATAATGGGCCTTGAACATAACCTTGACATGTTGAACAGAACGTTATTATTGCCAGCAAACAAGCTTACATTTAGAAAGGAAATAGACTTTGGGAAGAAAGTGATGTTCCATTCAACATTCTGTTTCAAAACATCTACATAGTAATGTTGGTGCTGCTCACCTCTTGCACTCACATTTCTCAAGTTTTCCTCTCCACGTGTGTGTTTGTACGTCTCGCTGTAAAGGCCCACACTGCAAAAAAAGAAAAGTTGGCTGAACTCAAAATTTCAAGGCAACAAACTTCGATAAAATTTTAAGTTGGACAATTAAACTAAATATTTTAAGATTTGTTTTTGAGTTTGCTCAACTTTGAATTCAGATTTTTGTCAACTCAACTGTAAGTTGTACTAACTTATAATTTTACATTGTAATAACTTTTAATCATTACTTCTGCTAACTTCTGCAATGTGCTGAATTGGCACGATTGTAACGCCGCTATGAGATGTCAGCTAATGTCGCGACCACAATTTTGAGTTAGCATTGATATGCTAATGGCTACTCTTGTAGCTGTAACAAGCAGCACCGCTAGCATCAGTTAGCCGCTAGCATCAGTTAGCCGCTAACATCAGTTAGCTGCTAGCTTTCGCTAATGACCGAATTTCACCGCTTTCCCGCATTTCACAACAAAGAAATAAGAGTTAGCAGAACT
The DNA here is from genome assembly GCF_030273125.1 of Centropristis striata. Taxonomy (NCBI): domain Eukaryota; kingdom Metazoa; phylum Chordata; class Actinopteri; order Perciformes; family Serranidae; genus Centropristis; species Centropristis striata. Next base: position 14,255,897 of record NC_081533.1, read on the forward strand.
ATATCCCTTGTTGTGAACCCCAACTTAAAGATATAAGCAATAACAACTCACAAACTTGTTTTTGAGCATACAACTGGCTTCCTTTGTTGTGCTAACTTACATTATTGCCCTAAATGTCAATAATTTATATTTCCAAGTTTTACCAACTTAAATCACTGTTTGGCCAAAAAATACAAGTTGGCTTTTTTGCAGTGCAGCTCAGAATGAGAGTCCTGCAGGCTGAAGTCCTGGGGTCCGTCGCCGTGGCCAACGTTCTAGGGAGATGCACAGCATTTATTTGTCTGGAAGTAATGAGAAGAGGGAGGCTCGGGGTGTTGCCATGCGTGTCCTGATTTGCACCCCTCTGACGCACACTCAAACACACACTAACTACCGACACCGGCAACCCGAGCAAAGCTGCCATTCGTTACAGCAAGAGTAAATCTCAGTAAACTTCAATAAAGCTCGACATTGGAGAAAAAGGTGCCGCCACACTTGGCTGAGTATGAGATGTGACAAACACAGTCAGGGATTGTTCTCAGTCATTCAGATGTAAAATGTGTACTGCGAGCAATAGTTTATGCTTGTGTTTATCTTGTATTAAAAGTTTCAGTGTCATTGTGGTTTTTGCCCTTCTGTCTCGCGCACAGTTGCTTGCAAATCCTATTGTTATTGCTCAGTAGAGTAAGATAGTACTGTATACGAGGATGCTGAATGAAGTGAGTGAATGCATGCCTGGTGGGTCTCTGCACTGTTAATTCAGTTATATGGCTGCTCTGCAAAAGCAATGGGACTTAATTAAATGTCTCACCTAGAGCAGTGGAGGATCATGTTGCCACTAAATCCGGTTTGAGGTAATGCCGCACTTTATTGTGACGATCAGTGCTTCCCCAGGGGTTCAATTACAGCTGAATCTAATTGAAGGGGAACCGTGCAACAATGCTGCCCCCCCACCTGTCCCTTTCCCTTTTTGTTCTTCATAATCAAAGTCTCCGGCATTTTAACTAAGTCGGATTACCTTGGGAAGTCTTAGGAAACTCTTTTGTAGACCGGAGATGAACAGCTGGTGGCAGAGGTCCACAAACTCATTACCTGAGTTTAAAGCAGAATTGCCTTTACAAAAGAGTGTAATATCCTCCATTAATTGTCCTTATATGAAGTCAATTAATTAACTTAAGCTGTAATAGACTGGGATCTTCTTTTGCTGAGTCAAAAAAAAGAGTCTTGCACACATGATTTGTGTCATTGAGCTGTTCCAAAAAAATCATTTGATATTTACTAAGTGGTTGACAATCTGTTGGAATCGCGAGCAGTTTCCATAGTAACCCAGCTGAAGTGTTACGGCCAAAATTATCATGAAAGATAATATGTTAAAAAAATAAACTCCTGGTTTGGGATTATATTTGTGAAATTCAATGCGACACCCATAAATGAATCCCTGAGGAGTTGGGAAACTAAACAGTGAAAAGAGAAAGACTCAAGTTCTGTAAAATTATATTTTATGCAACTGGGCACTGATCACCATCTCACTGTTCATTAACCATGAGTAAGACAAACTGTCCAACAAGCTGCCAGTCTCCGTGCTGTCTCCAGGGGCTTCATTTAAGAAGAAAAAGACTCTCTGCCAAGTTTTATTGATTAATTATTTATTGATGTGCAGAAGAAAAATGGATGAAAAACATTTTGGTACAGTAATAAAACTTCTGTTACATTTCAGGAAAAAAAACAGTGTGGTTAATTAAGGTTTTGCCTTTTTGAGCCTATTTGCAGTGGTGGAATGTATCTTGGTACATAACTTAATACATCAAATTCATATGACATTTTGTAACAGTTTTACGGGGAAAAAACATGTGGTGAGCTTATAACTTAATGCAGTAGCAAAGGTCAAAACCAAATAGACTGTAAGGCTCGTAATCATGATGGGAGTAAAGGAAGACGTAGTATAAAGAGTGACAAAGTCTCCTTCGAGCAGTGGGCGTGCACTGTGGAAGATATTTATGTGATGGAGAGACTTGCACACAAACTGAGACTTCAAAAGTCACGATTGATGACAAATGGAAAAAAATGGACAAATTACAGAACTCAACTCAACTTTATTTGTAAAGCACTTTAAAACAACCACAGCCGCAACAAAGTGCTGTACATAAACAAACAGAACAAGAGACAATTAAACAAGAGACACTAAAATAAATAAATAGATTCATTGCTTTTTAACAAACAATTAAAAAAAAAAACAATAAATAAAAGCAAACCATGAAACACTAAAAACGAGAGCAGAGTCTCATGCCTGGTTTAAAGCCAAGGAATAAAAATAGGTTTTAAGATGAGTTTTAAAAATGGACAGTGAGGAGGCTTGTCTGATGTGCACAGGCAGCTCATTCCAGCAACCGAGCAAGAGTGTAGGAGTGTAGAAGACAGGAAGAGGACGCCACCACTTCTACTATTGGACAACAAGGACATGTTGATTAAATGCAAGGTTGACTTATGTATATGTGTTACAAGCGACCAAATGAACCTCAACAAGGATTTAACCGTCCCAGAGTTCAACTGAAAGGGACTAAACTTGTGAAAAAGCACCCAGAGTTTATTAGTAATAAGATAGCTGAGTGAAGTGGTGAAACTTTTTACTTAAGTTATTTTGTTTGTATTGCACCTGTTAGCTTTATATGCTGTTTGCAAACATTACCAATTTATTCTGGCTGAGCTTGCCCCTTACCAAGCCACAACCACAACATTAAAATGCTGCTCAGACAGTTATAATAAGCCAATATACTATCTGAGAAAATAACACCAACATGAGCCTTTCTGCATGATGAGCACTTTTACTTTTGAATGTAATAGTAGATTTGGTATAGCTACATTTACATAAGCAAAGCAATACCTTTTCAGTCTCAGTTGCCCAGGGAAACTTGTCCCTTTGACTCCAGCCACATATGATGTACCAGCAAATTGTACACTATATGTTAAAGTCTAGTGTAAAACATAAGGCTAAAAATCTGTCTTTGCAGAAACGTCCCCCTCATTCCTGAACTTGTCAATAAATCTCCAAGCCATTCTGTTGTTGTCCCTCGGAGAGAGGCTTATTTATACGTTCACTGCAGGGATTCCAGTCATTTCACTTTCAATTCATCAAGCTTAATAGGTATACTTGAAGGGGCCTGGGATCCGGCTGCATTAGTTCTGACCATTTCTTCTTCTAAGTTACCTAGCTTGCAGTTAAAGTGCACAATATATTTCCCACATAATTGCATCTTTGTGCCAAAAAAAATACTTCAAGGTTATTAGAAACCGTAACGGAAATGTAAGAGAGAATAAATGGGACATTTGTTTGTCGCTGGAGGGCTTTTTTTGGTTCTAAACACAAAAAGGACACTCCTGCTGGCTCAATACTGTTTTTAGGTGAGTATTTGTTGCTGTTTAATGACTGTTTTGTAAAAAGTCTAAACCATGACGAATTGGATCTGACTCTGAATTGATTGCATGCACACACACACACGTCAAAACGGAGGAATAAATACAGCATAGCCATGTTTAAAAGGACTTCTTCCCAGCAGGTTTAGGGAGTTAAAGAAACAGAAGGTCCCCTGAGTCTTCTTCCTCTTTGTCTGTCTGCACCCGCACTGTTGTAGCACTAATCAAAATTGACAGGTCCTGCTTTGCAAATCCCTCCACTCAGGCATGCATTCTCATCTCCACATTACCTCCATTGTCGACCATATCAAGTTAAATAAATAAACATTAACTGCGGCGCTGAATAGATAGGAGAGGGAAACATAATGAGACAAAACATTGAGATCGTAACATCTCTCTCCCTGGAGACTGATATGAAATTGAACGCGATTAATAAAAGGCCCTAAATTAATTGTCGTCGTCTTTGTTCGGCTCTGAGTTGAAACTTTAATGTGATGTGATTTAAAAAGAAACAAAAGGTGCGGAAGAATGAGGGAACTGAGCTCCTTGTCTTTTGATTGAGAGACGAGATGTTATCTTTATTTTTAACACAGAGCCAGTTTAGGATTTGAAGTTGGTTAGTTATGTGTTCTCCACTTTTCTGAGAGCTGAATAGATTTTCCATTGCCATTTTCTTGTTAACATATCGGTCATTATTTAATGGATGGATATTATTTTGCTTATGTTTCAGGTGCAATGTGTATAATGCTCGTTCACAGTATTTGACTGTGGAATAAACTATGCAATGTCCTCCAAAAAAAAAAACTTTCTAAATTTCCAATCTTGTTTCATCTCATAACAGTAATGGCAAATTGTTTAATTTGCATACAATCTAAATTTAAAGCCAGAGTTAATTTGCATAAAGAGATGAAAGTCATTCTAATGAATAAACCAACACCATTTGGATTGATTTTTCCTCGGCTCAATATTGAAAATACATAAATGACTAAGCAAAATTTTTAAAAGTTTGAAATGTTTTATTTAAGCAACCAAAAGCAGTTTTATTGATATTCCCTGGACTCCACCCATATAAAAGAAAGACATGCTGGTTTTGCTAATATACAACAACAGCTGGGAAAGAATGCATAAAATTTGACCAAACTGCTGGAACACAGCTATCTTAAAATCTTCGCCATGACACGTTAGTCTTGTAACAGAGCACCAGCTATAGCTAGTGTAACCACACTACAACCCGAGCCCTGTGGAGGATAGCCCGCCGTTACGCAATGGCTATGCGTCGGGAGTCTGGTTAGCCACCAGCTAATGTTAAGCTAACCCGACCAGGCTCCCGTGAAGCTTTCGCCTTAAATAATCACGTGCCGCTCAGTAAACAACTACCAAGTCGCTCGCAAAATAGCTCGCCACAACGCAGTCGCTATTCTAATAAAGCTTAAACTCACTTTATTTCAATAACAAAAAAATGTCCAGCACAGTCCAGAGTCGTAGTCGGAACTTCGCTAGGCAACGTAGCTCCTTGACGGGGACGTCTGATAGCCGTTAAGCAAGTCCGACTCGTCTGGATGCGCTGAAGGAGTTTAAATGTTGATTATTCCGCATGGGAAGAAAGTGAGAATGACCTGGTCAGTGCAGTCGACCGTTATAATAGCGGGGGGCGGGGCCCTCCCCACGGGTCGACCTGTCTGTCAAAGACAGACGTGGTGTCATTGGAGCTTCCGCAGTTGGTCACACATTAAACGATTCCTAAAGTGAAACACAGAATGAAGTTAGAAAAAGAACCACAAACAGCCTCATCCCATCCGGTTTGTGTTGTCATTTGTCATTGTGTTGCACTAAAGATGCATTTCGCAAAATGTTTGCCGATGTTGTATGTAACCAGTCTAAAAGACACGAGTTCAGCATCAAACCTCATGTTTTTACTCACTAAGAGCTGTTTCCAGTGGTGGAAACCCTCGCCAATGCATCATTTCTGTCTTTGCTGCCGAATGTGGATTCCTGCAGATAGCATGGTTGATGGGATGGTGAAGAATGCTTGCTTGCCAACAGCTTCACCAACATTTGGGTTCACAGGGCCTTAACCACTACGACAAGAGCTTTGTTGAGCTGCTATCCCCTGACCAATGGGCTATCCTGACTTCTCTAGGTCTGACCAATCGGGCTGCTATGGGGGTGGGTCTTGTGAAGAAAGCATGTTTGATTCATTATAATGTGTTTTTGTCAACAACAAAAATGTTACTTCTACAAATTATGTGCACAGTGTTAGTTCATTTTTTGAATGTTTCAGATAAAAAATGGCCCTTTCTTACACATTGTACCTTTAATTTGGGATAATCATGTTCGAAGTTGTGGAACTACAGTTTCAATGATGCTTTTGGGGGATGCAAGCAGGAACTATCATGTTGCATGTAGTGAGTGAGGTAGCTGTGGGCTAAAGGCCTAGTTTTTTTTAGTCTATATTTGTTAACATTTGTTGACAAATTTCCAAAATGCAAGCCATGAAGAATAAGCTCTTAGGAGTTACTGTTTGCACTGTTACTATGGCATTTTTTTCATCATACCTCTCTTTTCAGATTTGACCAAGAAAAAAGATTGAATTTTTTTTTTTATTATTTTGTATGATTACCATCATGTTCAGCAGAACAAAGCAGTTTCAGTACTGTATGTTCCTTTGTTATCTTCAGCTTCATCACCTTCATACCTGTATATACCATTGCATAGGCTTTATGTTCTTCCTTTTTTCGACCCCAGAAAACTAATACCCACACTCCACTTGTGGATGCCGCTTAAGCTCATCAAAAGCCCAGTCACATAGTTTCTGGTTATCTCCCCCCAGGCTCGTCTACCAGACACAAGAGAATAAACTGTGTGCTGAATAACAATACATAAAGAGTTAATGGTGTTCAGATGCTGGTCTCTCCTTGTCTCTCCCCACCTCTCACCTAACACTTGGATGGATGCTGGATGACAGTTTCCAGGTCACGATATGTGAACAATTCACAAGGTTTGGCTGGAATAGATGACGAACTGCAAAAGGTGACTAACGCCGTCTGTCATTTTCACAAATCATGTGTTGCTCCACGTCTTCTGCAGAGCAAATCTGCACACATCAAAAAGAAAATGCAGAACATTCATTAAGAAATCCTCCTCAGCCAAATCACGTAGTAACTCCAGTAAGTCGTAACCTATTTTTTTTAACTAAGGAAGTCCATCTGTCTAACACAAGATGTGTTCCATTTGGTTTGTACTCTAGATGAACTTGTGGCATAGTGAGAGGTCCTTGTGTGGGTTGGGAAGGCAGACACAAGGACACTCAGCAGATGGACCCCACTTCAGCGCAGCGACAGGGTGACTGGTGGGGGAAATAGGAGGTCCAGCAGGCTCGAAGACCCCACAAGTCTTTGGCATTGGCGGCCATCTCACATACACAACCCACGCACACTCACAATCCCTTGTCTTGGTGACAAAAGTGAGAAACTTCACACTCGATCTCAGTGGATGCAGGACAGGTGGTGAGGAGGATGGAGGGAGGTGAGAAGAGAAAAGGAGGAAAAAAGGCAAAGGGAGCAGAAGCCGCTGAAGTGAAGGAGATGCTTGCATGCAAAACCGTCTTGGCAGTGTTATAAAAGTTGGCCGTGCATAACTGCTCGCTGGCCTAACGACAGTTTGGCTGATCGACGCACTGGCAAAAGCTCAACTCGCTCCCCAAAGGTGACAGCAGACGCTCAAGCCAGGTGGAGCAGTGACATTGGTGTCAGACATCCCACTTGGAATTCACGTTAGGAGAGATTCTCTGTGTTATTTTCTTGCTGGAGTTACCTGTTGGACTTTACTGATTTGGTTATTCAGAGTGCATGAAGACTGGTTAGCAAACAAGCAGGGAGGCTTACACAGTCAGCTGAAAGTGAGCCTAAAGCACAACTGGTTGAAATATAGCTGTCTTAAAGTCTTAAATATCTTTAAGTAATGGAAAAAGTGGTTAGACTAGTTAGCATAAATTATTGAATTAACAGAGAGATAGTAAGCTAAAAGTAAACAAAGAAATACCCTTGTTAGCTAAAACTGAAAGTATGTTGGAAAAAGTAATGTTAGCTTAAAGTAATGAACAAACAGAAAAAGTTAGATACAAGTAATAAACAGAGAAACACCATTGTTAGCTAAAACTGAAAAGATGTTGGAGTAGTTAAAATTAGCCTAAAGTAATGGACAAACAAACAGTTAGCTAAAAGTAATGCAATTATGGTTTGAATGTGTAAATAATAAGCAAATAGCTAAAAGTAATGAATAAGCAGAAAAGGGAAGTTAATGGAACAATAGTTGGAACAATTAGCTAAATGTTGCGGATAAACAGAGAAATAGCTAGCTAAAAGTAATGGAAAATGGTTAGCTTAGAGTGCTGGATAAACAGAAAAGCTTGGCTAATGGAAAAGCAGTTGAAATATTTAGCTAAACGTAAAAGGTAAATTATCTTAATAAACAATAACTGGTCAGATATATTATATTGGTTTAAAGAGTTAGCTAAAATTATTGATGAGCTGAAATATTTAGAAAAAGTAATAGAGGAACAGTGAAATATTTACAGTAAGTACTGCCACTCCAAGAGGTAGTACAAATACAAATTTGAACAAACCAATCTAAACAGTCTGAACACCATGTTTTATTTAATTAATCATGTTAAACACCATCTGTTCGGATTAACACGTGGAGCTGCAGGGCTGTTGGGCTACATCAGACCAAAAAGGTTGGGAACACATAGATAATCACATTACTTCATGCGATAATAGCTACTTTGAGTTGTTTTTTTAAATATGATTCTGAATGAATTTGTGATTATCAGTAATCTGTGGGTATGTTGAGCGAGTTTAAACAGATAAATATTTCAGGACGCCTGGAGGCATTTACACATTCCAGCCATTAATCTGCGGGCGTGATTTGCTTTCCCTTCCCTCAATCAAACGGCTTGTATTTCACACTCGCTTTCTCATCTGGGAGATGACACAACAGGGTAATTCACCTTATCTCCGGCCAGGTTCTCAAATCCAATAAACACAGTTCCCCCATTGCCTTTTGAAGATGGGATTCCCTGTCGAGCACAGCCAGAAATTGGCTTTGTGTGGCGTGCTAAAGCCTAACAATGGCGAACACAATGGAGGTGTAATTGACAAATTTAGAGGATGGTTGAAGACATGGGCATCAAAGGCCGAGAATCTACTGATCACACCCCTTACAAACAACCTCTTACCACCATCCCATGTTAGTATTGCTTTTATTTGCTTGCTGAGTTTGCTGTCTTTTACCTAACAGATAAAAAACGAACGGAAACGGCAATAAAAAGAATGTAGCTTTTTCTAGTAACAGGTGCTCCTGTCTTTGCCCCCTTCCCCCATTTCCACCCACCATCAGCACCATTACCACCACCAGCCCAAGGTGAAACCCTGATAATTGGTCATATGGGATGGGGGCTGATATTGCTCTGGCAAAGCCACTTGGTGTGTCGCTGAACAGGCCAATGATGAAGCCTCTGCCATCTGCCCTGCTTTTCCACTCTTCAGCACATTTTCGAAAAAGATTAGCATCACCTCTTATTTATGACATACTATTTTAGTGTCTGTGTGTAGTGTTGGCGTTGAGATTGCATGTGAACTAATCACTCACTGATTGCACTGTGGCTTTTTACTACCGGGAATTGCATCTGTGATTTATAAATGATTGGAAATGAATGTTGTTTTTTGATTTATTTAAGGGTAATTGTCGCTCTGCTGGGATTTTTTTTTTAAATTCTTCACTGTTTGCTTGTTTAGTGTTCCTCCCAGGTTTCTCCCTGCCATTCTTTGTTCTGTGAGTTATGGGGTTCAACAGGCTACCATATGGACAGTAAATGTGGTTCCTGTCACCGCAAAACTCTTTTACACTTTACTAGCGCTTTGCTTTCTTAATCATGAGCGCCATTATCATTATCGTTGATGTAGCATTTTGTTTTGGTCGTTAGACTCAGGGCTTTGCATGATTAAAAATAAAATATATGGCACGGTGCAATCTGCGGCGTCTGTTGTGCCTGCCGAACCAGCAGTTCTCCCTGCATTGTTATTGCTCTCATCAAACCCAACAAATGTATATTTCAGACATTATGCCTCCACTGCAAGATCGCAGTCACATGGCAGTTTTATCATCCGGTCGGTGAAGCCGCATGTAAATATTTTATAATCCAAAAGTCAACAATTTGTAGCACCTAACATGGCTTGGTAGAAAGTTGGGTTAACAGCAACAATGATGTTGCTGATGCTGTCATGTGCTCACCTATCAATCACATCCGAGATGCTCAGTTTTATCTGCACCGCTATCAAACCAGAAGCAGCTGAACGCCCGGCAGGCAGCCTAAATACTGCACTGCAGTCATGTGTCACCTGTGCTCCATTCTGCCTTATACAACATTTGCTTTATTTGGGTATTTTCAGCCATTGCATCAAACCTGCCTTTTTTTCCCTTATTCGCCACTCCCCCCCCCCCCACAATTCATCTGAAGGGTTCTTTGTGGGCTGTGGGCTGCACAGGGGAGACTTGGAGCTCCGTAAAGCCACGCAACGAGTAAATTAAAATATCAAACTCAAACAGAGCGGCCAGAGTGACAGGATTATGGCACAGAAAGTCCACTTGCGGATGAAGGAATTGAAAACTGAAAATAGGACAGAGGAGAAAGCCACCTATTCTCTTGGCAGAAGCGTCTTACTGCATGAAAAATCAGGTTCTAATAAAAATAGCAGCCTCTCTCCAGCAGTGCCTTCAATCCGCTGTCTCCACCGCTCAGACACATTCAAATAGAAAGCTTTAAAATATAGCAGTTTTTTTTTTTTTTTTGGCACCGTATTAGTTAATTGGTTGAGATAAGATGTCAGCACAGTGTGTGGCAAAATGATTGTCTCCCTAAATAGTAGTGCGTTTCACATTCCATGACAATTATTGACAATAAGAAAAGTTAAGCTGAATTCACAAGGCAGCACTAATGAGGTGTCATTGCCATCCGGCTCCTGTGGAAACAACTTTGGGCACGATGGTGAGACAGACGCCTTAGCAAGCACTCTGATTTCTCTCACTCTTCATGAAACCAGTTAATGGCTCAAGTACAGAACCCAAATGAAGCAAGGGTAAAAAGACTCGACTGATCGGGCGGCTTCATAATGTCTGAACACTCTGCTTTTCTTTAGCATGCAGCACACGCCCTTAATATTCCTGCATTTATCAATGGAGACCACTCTCCCCAGAAAGACAAGAGGATATGCAAACGACCCTTGACAGAAGGCATTTGATATGCTAAAGGCTCCTGATAAATGGTATTAACTTGGCCAGGTGCTTTGCGGCGTATGAATAAAAAGGGATTTGAGAGAACAACAATATGCAGTAACTGAGAGAAAAGGTGAAACGAGTCGAGGTGCGCATGGGAATTGTATAAATCCAAATGCAACTAAGGAAAATCCACAAAACCCATGATATCAGCACTTCATCTCTTAGGTATCTACATGCTGGAGTTGCTCCACCACAGTCTGCATACAGATGTAAAATTACATTTCCCAAGACTATGGCAGCCAGAGGCAGCATGTTCTCAACACACTTCCTACGAATGCCCTTTGGATCCTAATATTTATGCTCCGACCATGTGTTAGGGGAGTTAATGAAATACACCTGCCTGTTTCTTGTGCATAACCTATTCCAAGAAAGGTTTGCCTTCAGTTAAATTGCATGGTAGCTCAGCTAAGAAGGCCATTTCTTCACCTTATGTTCCTACCTGAAATTAGATGCCCTCTCTGATCTCAAACGCTACGTGACTCCATGGCCCCAACACCCTACACTGAGTCCCTGTCAATAGAAAATTACCATCTAACACTTGCTTCTTTTGTCTGATTTAAGCGGAGGTTGGGAAGCCAGGGCGATTGATCCAGGGCATATATCAATAGCACAACCTCGAGATACTCAGCACTTTTTCTAAAAAGGAGCCTGCATTTCCGTTTTAATGTGTGGTCTTGAAAGCTGAGAGGGGGCATTTGGATTCTAGCATTGGTGCGTTCTGATTCCTCTAGCCATGCATGAAAACATGTATCAATTTTACATCCATGTCTTAAGAGACAATGCCTTTTGCTGTTTGTGCAATAGTTGGACATTTTGATCTGGAGATCAATGTCTTCCTCCCCTGCTGATCAAGGTGTTTGGTGAAAGGGAGAGGTAAGACCACACACTGACCATGTTGTCCTTTGGATTCAGTCTATGTACATGTGATCAGACCACATGCACTCTGTTAATGGCCGAGCAACCTTGAAAAGAACAGCCTTCAAAATGAACTACGAATGTGGAAATAAGCATCTGAGATGTGTGAATAAAATGTCTGAATATTTATTCTGCAAAAAAAAGTATTACATCAGACTTTGAAGTAGCTGCAGTTTCCACATTCAGTGCTTGGTTTTACACCGAGTCCTACTTAGAACCCAAACTCTGTTTTTACAGTTTGACAGACTGAGGAACAAAAGAGTTCCGCGGTCCGTTCGGTCTAGCCTGTGGGACTCTAAATCTTTTGTTTGATGGCAAAAGTTGATATTCCTCAAATAAAATATGAGAGTGGTCTGATGTAATACATCCAGCCCAGAGACAACATTCTTTTAGTATTCGACGTTTGAAAACTCAACCGTTTGACCCATAGTCTTTGTGGAGGAACAGTCAAGCCAGTGTAGCTTTTGGCTGTACCAAACACTGATTCCATAGAGCATAACACAATTTTATAGATTGGGAAAATAATAAAAGGATGTGTGTTTGCTGCAAAAGACTTTAGTCTCCTGTGAAAGTAAGAAGAAAGCGATGTTGTAGCTTGCCACAGAAATGATCTACATGTGAACTTTAATATATGCATATGAATGCAGAATCTGTATGCAATGGCACCATGTTTTGGTTGCATTTTGGTGTCCATTTGTAGTCCAAGTAGAGTTGACTGGTCACATTTGAGTATGGTTGCAAAGAGATGGAAAATATCTGGTAAATTTCCAGAAACTTTCCATGTGAAGTTAAGCTGGGGAATTCTGGAAATATTCAAAATAAAAAAACATTTCAACAGGTTTATTCGTAAGTAGAACTTTTATTGAACTATCAGTTTTCTAATTGAACAACAAAAACATGAATGTTGAGTGCATGTGATTGAGGAATTGCATATTATTAGGAATATATTCAAGTGTTCTTGGATGAAATCTGGTTGTTTTAGTCAAGATTATGCTATAATATATTTTCTCCAATTATGTTTTAGTTCCCTGTTAAGGGCCAACCTTTATTCCCATTAATTTCCATGGAAATTTATTGAAAATTCCCAGAATTGTGCAACCCTTCATTGGAGTGAGCTTTGGTTGCCTGCAGTTTTAATTGACATGCTTTCTTTGCTAAAAAGGTATTTTATTTATTTACACATAAATACACGCTTCTACAAAGCACAGAATTTGGGAAAGTTTTAAAATACTACCAAAAAGTAAATAATAATAATAATCCTTTTTATTTATAGAGCGCTTTTCAGGGTACACAAAGACGCTTTACGGTTAAAACAGTTAAAATGCAGTTAAAGATAAAACAAACAATTAAAATCAACAACAAAGTTCACACATTAAAAGCAGTTGTGAACAGGTGAGTTTTGAGGAGTTTTTTGAATGTGGATGGATCTGAAAAATAAACACAGTGTGATTGCTGATTTTCCACACTATGCTAAGTGTCCTCTGCTGCCCAACTATTGTAGCTGTAAGGTTATGCAGAGGTAGTTATCCATGAGCAGTAAAGCTGAAGGGCCCCAGCTGGTTTTGCTTTGAACAGGGGTAAGAACAATTGCCTGTATACCTGCCCGAAGCCTCAGGCTAGGGGTCCACTCCAGTGATCTGATGCACCACTGGGGGTCACGGATCACAGAATCCATGTTTTCTTTCCGGCCTGCTGGTGGTTAAGATAGTATGGCCGACCCATCCCTGGCAGTGGCGCAGTAGGCATGAGGAGTTGCCCCCCCCCCCCCCCCCCATGTGTCTTGGGAACCAATGGCCTCATTAATTCCACCACCCACTGGGTGACTCTGCACCATTACAGACAGGGATGTGGTACCCTTTAAATCTCATATCTTTATTTATACGTTCTGACTTACAATCGACCCTTCACACAGCTGAACAGCTTATCTTGTGTTAATAAATGAATACATTATTGTGGGGTGGTCAAAGTGGACGTTTATATTTCCAAGCTGCAGGGTTTTGAGAAGTGTGTGTGCCATTTGATACATTTTTTAAATGTTGAATTTCTGAATTAAATGTTCACAGTTTGTGTTGGCTGAGCAAATTAAATGGTGCTGTACTGCAGAAAGTTCCTAACTTTGGTAACCATAGTTGAGTAACTTTGATTTAGAAACTCACTGATAGACACAGCTAGAGAGATAATGACTGTTTTAACAGTTCAGTAGTTGTTGAATAACCAGTGGAGAGGTCTGTTTTTCCACCTACAAGACAAAAGATTATTTGAATGAACCAACCCCCCTGACAAACTAACACATTGACTTATAAAAATCTAATTAAACAGTTCATCTTTTTAAAAGAAAAAAAAACACCAGTAGGACCTGTCTGTACTGTAGCTTGCAATTGCAATTAAAAAAACAACTAAATCAATTGAACAGGCAAATTTGGAATCCATTAATGATTTTAATGAAGTTCACCAGGCTTTGTTAGCTTTATAGAGCTACAGATAAGTGCTGTAATGATGACAGAAATCCCTGATGGGATCTATAAATTACAAAAGACATAATTGTACTGTATTTTAGTAATTTGGCTCATCTCCATAAAAAATGAGGATAAATTAACGGCCGGTTTCCTTAAACACTCTGACAACATTGAACACAGACACATCAGCACACTTGCGCGCGCACACACACACACACACACAAGTACACACTTTCCTCAAGGGCATGAACAATAGCACACAGGAGAGAGAGGTGTGAGGAGCGGTGTGGCATATTGCTGGGACTAATTTACCAGCGGCTAGGGGAAGTGCTGAGTGGACACAGCTCGGCGGCTGATTCGGGGCCAGGGCTGGGGCCCCTCGGCGACAGACAGACACCGCCAAGGAGCTGAGGCAGCGGAAAAGTCTACCACACACAAACACTAAAACACACATTCACACATACTCTCTTTGGCTTTCACACTCTTGTCTTTCACTCTCTTATCAAGGAAAGGCGGGTACATGTCAAGGATATGCCACCCCCGGGTGCCAGCTGCAGCTCCTGTTGATATGTTGATGCTTTTCTTTTGTATTTGTTTTTTTCTTGCTTTTTTTGGCATCTGTCGCCTTGCTCCTTGTGCATGTCCATGCTGTGTCCCCCCTCAATGACAAGGGCATCCCATAGCGCCAGATGGACCTCCCACCTAGCCAACCTACACTCTTCTCATAAAAAGTTGATCTTGTCACAGTTTTGAAAAACAAATGGCATTTCCCCCCTAACAACTTTGCACAAACACATTCTGGTCCTGCTGTGACTTCTTCAATGCAGGTAATCTGGAACATTATGAAATTGCTCGACAGTCAGAGCATAGCTTGAAGATGTATATGACTTGTATTCTCATATAATGTGCAATTGCTACCCATGAACTCTATAAATCATGTTGATGTCGTCTCAATGTGGATGCATTCTTTCTAAAGGCCAGCAGGGGGCGACTCCAATGGCTAAAAAAGAAGTCAGTAAGTAAGTCTATGGGGAAATTACCCTATTTATCACCTCAGTAAATATTTTCCTAACTTGATTTTGGCATAATGCATTTGCAGTTCATAAATTGTGGTATGTTTGTTTAAAAATGTGTTTACTTTTCTGAAAAAGATACTGCGTAAATTGTGTATACTACCCTACAAAGTCTAGTTTATTTTCCAACTCGCCCCACATTTGCTTGATGGGGTTGGGGTCCAGACTTTGAGTGGCCCAGTTCATTATTTTCATTGTTCTAGCAGATTCCTTCTGTCGCAGGTAGTTCCAGAAGAATGTTTAGTAAGTAAGTAAGTAAGTAAGTAAGTAAGTAAGTACATTTTATTTATAAACCGCTTTTCACAGGAAAAGAAAACCACAAAGTGCTTTTCAAGGGTATAAAACTACATACAGGCAAAGGCAAAACACAGAAAAATACAATACATCAAGAAAAAATAGTTAAAACCTGGACGTCTAGTTGACCAGGTACATACAGTCAACTAAACGCCTGTTTAAACAGATATGTCTTAATCTGACAATTAAAAGAATCCACAGTTACCGCAGACCGTAAGGGTGCAGGCAGAGCGTTCCAGAGTTTGGGAGCTATGGATTCAAAGGCTCGATCACCCCGAGTCTTAATGCTGGTGTGTGGGACAGACAGTAAATTTAAGGTGTCGGAGGGAGCGAGGAGAGGGATATGGGTGAAGTAGATCAGTCACATATGCCGGGGCCAGATCATACAATGCTCTGTAGTTAAGAGTGAGAATCTTAAACTGGATCCTGTATGCAACGGGGAGCCAGTGAAGAGATTTGAGTACGGGGGTGATGTGAGATTGTCTGTTTGCCTAGTGAGGAGCCTTGCTGCAGCATTTTGGATTGACTGTAGACGGTTTGAAGCAGACATACTGAGTGAGGAGAAAAGAGAGTTACAGTAGTCGATATGGGATGAGATGAAGGCATAAGCATCTCAAGTTCAGCATTTGAAACTACTGATCTCAGTTTGCTGATATTTCTGAGGTGGAAAAAGCAGGAACTAGACAGCTGCTAAACATGGACGTCCAAGAGGTCATTGTTCTCTTGGAAAATAAATCCAACCATCTGCATGTTACATGAACATTGTGGAATTAAATCATATTTTGGTGGCAAAAAAAGGTCAATATTTTCAGATCTGTCAGGTGTTTCATAATTTTGGCCATCTCTGTATATAACTTTCACATGTAGCAAAGCCATCATTTCTGTGAATATCAGAGCCAACTGGCAGAGATTCAGCACCATGGACAGCAACAGCAGCCAGGCCTCGAAGAAATCATAAAAATGCCTTCCTATGGACTACACATAACTGTGCATTATATTTATTTGTCTGTATTATTTGATCACACAAACTCTTTTTGGCATTGACATGATATTTCATATTAAAAAACTCCACTGGGATGAACGTGTAATGTTTGTGCTGTTTTGTGGACTCTGATATGAGTACGGGAAGATTTTTGTTGCAAAAATGATTGAATTGAATGATGGAATCCTGAAATGTTGTTTGTTTGAGCTGTAATTGAGATAATAGTGCATTTTCTTTGTTCAAATAACTAACCTCTGCTGCCATGTTTCCTTTCCCTCAATTCCAATGCAAGTATTGGATACTTTAGGTTTGAATGTTGTGTTCTGTGTTGTGTATTTGGTACCTGGTAATGTGTCTGGTATTTTTAGTCCTCTTATTCTTGTTAAAAACCATGAAACTATGACTACAGATACTTGTCGTGGAGTTGAAGTCAGGATCTGACAAATCCAACTTATTTCTCTATTTCCTTTCGAAGCAAACATGGCGGCCCGACTCTTCATTTCGCTGTTTGTCACTCATCAAACAAAAGAGAAGAGGACGATGAGATCTTTGCTGAAGGCAAATAGTGGGAATTACACTCTCATCTGACGACCACAACTCAACTGGCGGCCATTGTTCAGACAATTTACACAAATTACCACACTGAGCCTATTTGGGATTCCACACTAATTTGTCCAAGTGCAACAATGACTCGGGTAAAATGATAAAATGTCTGTAGAAAGTGATTGTCAGGTTGTATGTCGTTAAAAACAGTGCATTTCTGGGACATTTCAATGCATTACCATACTATAATAATAAGGGTAATGGAAAGCCACAATGCACTGCTCGATAAAAAAAAGTGTTTATGCTAATGTCATTAACTGCCTACTTGTCTGTTCACATAAACAGTGATGTAACCCCGCCTTGGCTTCACATCAGCTCGGCTGGTTTGCTGTCTTTATCTTCTCAGTGTGTCGTCGTACTCCATGCTGAGCCTGTAATAGCGGCCGAGCCTTGACCGCATGGACCCTGCATACCAATCAGTTGTTTAAATTGTGACGGCACATGTTGCTTTTCTGCATTTTAAGTCATATATCGATAAATTGTTGAGTACGCCTCCCCGCTGTGTGCCAGCGCTCGCTGCAATTGAGGAAGTAGACCCCTGCTGTCAGTGTAATGATAAAGTACAGTAAGGAAACATAAAAGAGACTGTACTCAGAGATTACACATAAATGCAGCTTTAATTAGTTGTGGAACAGTTTCAGGTCAGAATGTACCGAAGGCTTCCCAGCAGGGGTCTGGGGGATTTTACCGCAGCGAGGTACGCAGTATGGATCCAAGCAACTTGAGGGAAATGTGGAAAATGGACACCAAGGGCCTGCCGCAAGCATCACTGGTGCAGAGGCAGCCAGCGGCCTCTTCCTTCAGGGGGGGCTCATGGGATACTTCTCCTCTCTGCCTCCTAACGTGAAGCTTTATCTTGTAGAAACCTGTATAGTGCTCTCTGGGGCAAGGAGATACAAGAGACATATGTAGAGATTATCTGTTTTTTCGGTGGACCACCAAACTAAAACCTGCCCACCAAAAGTCAAGTCAAAGTCAAAAGTCACTTTATTGTCAGTTCTGCTACACATGTACACATACAGAGAACTGAAATGACTTTTCTCTCTCAGAACCCAAGTTTAAAACAAATATACACATACACAGCTATATCCAGAATGAAAATAAAACAAGCTAAAAAAAATATGCAGACATATAAAAGGCATTCTCAGGTAGTTAAATACCGGCCCTCAGCCTACGATACAGGCGCACAAGGCACCCTCAAATGTCTGTATGGAGGCCTTTTATCTAACTCTAATGTAAAGAAGTCAGGTGATGTTAAGGGATGAAGACATGGGTATGTCATGGTGTACAACCTTGATTCCAAAAATGTAAAACGCTGTAAAAAACACAACATAAAATCCTTTGCAACCCACATTTAATTGAATGCAGTAAAAAGACATACCATGAATCCCCCTACCTAAGGTGTTGTAGTATAAAATATGTTTAAGACCGTGTAAAGATGAGTATGGGGTGAGTCAATGGGTCAAACAAACATAGGACTTAAGGAGCCCGCTGTTTTTATCCTGCGTTGACTTATATCAGGGTTCACACACTTTTTTAGCAATGGTTTTCCATAACTTTTCAATAACTTCTCCATAACCTTTCAATGAATTTTCAAGACCAAAAAATTAACGCATTTCTGTCGGACCACTTTAGTCGGTGCCTCTAAATCAAACCACAGACACATTTTGATACACCTTGCTATGTTTTAATTGCATCTTGAATTCTTATTAACACACATTTACATGGATTAAAGTAAAAAAAAAATCTTCTGACTGAAATTTTATTCACGCTACAGCCAAGTCATGTGCAGTGTGTGAAACATGTTCCAGGTTACTTGACACTTGCTTAAGAAATACTAATGCATAAGAATTCGGCACCAAATGCAGCCATCACGTTTAAATGCTCAACCAATACTGTTTTACAGGAGGAGGATTTTAAACAGCTGTTCGATTGTATCTATTGTACATAAAAACTGACTACATGACTTACGTAGACGATGTCACTAACATACTGATGATCTTTTCCCCAAGCTTAACAAATGCGTTTTGTTGCACAAACATAACCAAAAAGTCATTAATGTGTTTAAAACTGCAATCATAGTGGAGTGTACTGTTTGATTCGTAAAGCTACCCATTGCATTAAAAAGTGACGGCAATGCATTTGGTTTTAATCAGTTATTTGATGCTATAAAAGGAGGGTGAAACATGATTGACAGGTCGCATTGCACTCTGATTGGCAGGTGTTTCGGGCAATGATACTGCGCCTCACTACTCTGAGGACCTCGGACATGTGTCGTCCATTCTTTACAAAGTTTATGATCCTACACAAAATTCCTGGTTACACAATTCCTCCTGAAAAGAGCTGGTCTGTTCAAGCTCCATCATTGATCCCATCCAAAGTTGAAAGTGATGGTGTAAATGTCGCTGTAAGAACCTTGCAGATTTCACATTTTTTGGACACTTTTAAGCATACAGATAATATATAATTTGTTTACCTGTTTATACTTAATATGAGTATATACTGTACATCAAGGCTGCATAGAAAGTGTGTGTTATTTGAAGAAAAAGTTGGCACAGAAAAGTGTTGAGACAACATAACAGTTTTACAGACACCAAGTTCACACTTTCCCTGTAAAGCATAATAGGACCATAGTTTCACTGATCCTCTGCCACCTATATATGTTTATTTTATTTGTATTTTTTTATCAATTTCACACAAGCAAAGGAATACGATCCAGCCTTGGACTCAACTAAAGTTCTTTTCAGGACAGTCAAGGCAACATAAATGTAAAGATAAAAGCAGTTGTGATTTGGGCAGTATCGTATATTTTTCTGTTTTCTGTCTCAAGTCACAAGTCTCCAAAGAGAAGAAAGATGGGGGATCATCTTCTGTTAAAATCTAACGAGAACCTATGAATTATTCATGTTTCCTTTCCTTTGGTAAATTGAAACAAATTTACTGTTCATGGTTGTGTTTGTTTGTGGTCCATCGAGCCTTTGTTACTCTGTTCCTATAAATCCTCAGTCATGCTCCGTGATTAGAAGACATTTTCTTTTTCTATTTATGTTTTTGTCTTTTTTGATTTTAAAGGGAGAGATCAGAAAAGAAGCAGCAAGACTGCACTGAACAAAGCAAAGTAGCCCATGTGGGAAAATTCAACACCATCCTTTGGAAATAAACCTTTCTAAGAAATCACAGGGTAATTTCACAACAGACCAGCCATTATTTTGATAAATGGACACTAAGTCTGTCTCGAGCCGGTCATACGAGACAAATTCACATCATTATCAGGGACAATCATTGGTTAACAGTCTTTAGATTTCACATTGATCAAACAGCATAAAGCAGCAGCTCCGCTTGTTAGTCACAAACTGTCACTCCAGGGATCTGCCTTTGGGAATCCACAGCCCTGAGGGCGAGACGCTCAGCAACATTTGGCACAGCACATTTTTGCCCTGACACATACACACAATGTGGCTGTTTGTATGAGCCACTGCTGTCTACAATCAAGATCAGTAGAGATGTTTGCTTACATCTAAAACTAATTGGTTCACATTTACACAATGACCTACTGGCAAAGTGGCCTTGTCAGCTACTTTCAGCTGTGGCCTCCCCCCGTGAGACTATATTGTGGTGGAAGCATGGGAGGCATCCTGCCCGAAACCCTCAAACACAGCATCTTAACCTTTTCCCTCTGAGGAACAGGCTGCTGCTGAATGCACAAAAGTGGCTTGACATTAAGGAAACTGAAACTGCTGGCATCGGAGGGGGGTAGGTGACGTGGTATGTAGACCTTTCTCCAAGGAGTGCGTCAGCAGAAGTTCTTAAGTGTACAGAGGTCGGGATAATTCCACTGTCTTTTCACACCAGATAAAAAGGTTAGATACCAACTGTGCAGGAGCCAGAGAGCAGGTGCCTGAGAACAATACGGCTGTATTAGCTCTTTATATAGCTGTCGTCAAATAAAACATACTGTAAATAGCACTGGATTAGCTTGTGATGAATATATCTCTTCCAAGTAACTTGCAAGGAGAACCAAACTTTTTCTTGTGTGTAAATATGCAAAAGATGATCATCAGTATGTGAGAGCATGTGTTCATTAGCTTGAATAAGCCACTTGACCTTCACCAAGCTAAAGAATACAACCTTTATAACAAGCTAACTGTAACATAAGCTGAATTACATTAAGCTTTTGGCTTAGGTTACTTTTACTGTATTTGTTTCTATCATTAGCTAGAATTCATGAATTATCGAAGCTAACTAAAGCACAGTAGCACCTTCTAGCCCAGAAAATATGCATGCTTGTTAGCTAATGATTTATTTTAATGGTAATACAATTAGTATAGCTAGCTAACGTTAGCAAGCTGCTGTTTAATGTTTTGGTAGCTAACTTTATAATTTAGCAAGAATGCAATGAATAAAGCAAAGTGACCCAGGTGGGAAATTCAACGCCACCCTTTCTGAAATAAACCTTTCGAAAAAATCACAGGGTAATTTCACAACAGACCAGCCATTAGCTAGAATTTATGAAACGTGGCTAACTTTAGCACAGCAGCACCCTCTTGCCGAGAAAATATGTTATACTTGTTAGCTAGCTGTGAGCTAATGTAATTATTTCTTTTAATGTTAGCAAAATTAGCACAGCTAGCTAACGTTAGCAGGCTAATACAAGTTATTTGCTGTTTAATGTCTTGTTAGCTAAATTTATAATACAGTGGCACTTATTTATTGAAGATAAACATCACAGAATAATACAGTAAAATGCATATTCTTGATTGATTTAGCTCATGAAAGGCCGTGCAGTTCATGCAGTTCCATGAATGTTATACAATGTTTTAAATATACTCTCAGTAGGCTACTTTATTTCTTAAAGTAGGGGTGATAAAACAATATCTACTGCATGATATAATACAGTGGCATGAAAACGTCATTTCTTGATACAGAAGAGGGGATAAACACATGATTCATAGCTTGGATAAGAGGGAAACTATTATTATGAGCATATTATTATGAAACACTGACTCAGCTGATGCACATTTGTTCAACTCGTAATGGTACACAAAGGGTTGTTTAATTTCATGAAGCCACTGCTTTTTCTCTTTCTGAAGGGAGATCAAGACATCATTTTTCAGCATGACTTTTTTTTTTTTAATTGGGCAGGAAATCAAATTTGAACCCAATTCTGCCAAAAGCAACTGCCCTTATTGAAATATCCAACAATATGAGAATGTAGAAAACAGTTTGAAAGAAATAATGAAGTTCATACAACCTTAATAGAATTTTGGTTCAATCTGTCCTTGTGTTTATCCTTTTGTATCTGGCATCACAAAACTGCCCCTCTAGTTCAAGTTTGAAGTTTATTATTAAATTTCCTGATTAAAAAATATTAGTCACTGTATGCTCTGCTGGTTACAAGTCCAATCACCAGCTGTAACAATTAATTCGGTTATTGATACAGTATCAATATCAATATCAGTACCCAAACCCCATAAAACTATACTGATGCTTGACATCAAAGATGAAAGCACTTGCCAGTTGTAATGTTGTCTGCATAAATGTCAGATTTTCAGTCATGACTGACACTAAATCAATATAGATGCACCCATTATCTAAAAGGGTGGCACGGATTGAATTTTAGTTTGTTTTGATTTGCCGAAAAAATGTTACACTAATTAACTCCAATAACCCAGACCTTTAATGACATTTTCATTATGTTATATTTGTACAGCATGTAATTGTTCTCATCATGTAAATAATGTTCAGGCACAAAAAACAGAAACATGTTGGAGGAGATATTAGGGTGAAATGACAACACATTGTTGGCAAACAGCAGCTCTTCATTGTGAAACTTTTTTTTTTTACAAAAAATTTACTGTTTTTACAGGAAGCATGCATTGAAGAATTACTCAAGATATGTTGTATTGGGGCACAGTCCCAGGGCCCCAAAGTATCAGGGGCCCACCTTGCTTTCATCTACTCAGTGTCAATCAAAGAGACCAACCCGAAGAGTCAAATTGATATCAAAGAAACTTAAAATGATAACATTAAACAAAATCAGACTTCAAAGAGATGCAAAGAAGCTGCAAAGAGACTTCAAATGACTACAAAGAGATATAAAACAACCACAAATAGACACAAAACAACTACAAAAGAGACAAAAACTACTTAAAAAAGACAAAAAAGAACTACAAAGAGGCACACAACCTCTACAAAAAGACCAAAATAACTAAAAAGAGACACAAAATAACCACAAAGAGGCACAAATCAACTACAAAGAGACACAAATTGACCACAAAGAGACACAAAACAACTATAAAAAGACAAAAAAAAAAAACTACAAAAAGACCAAAACAACTAAAAAGAGTCACAAAACAACCACAAAAAGGCACAAAACAACTACAAAAAGACCAAAACAACTAAAAAGAGTCACAAAACAACCACAAAAAGGCACAAAACAACTACAAAAAGATCAAAACAACTACAAAGAGACACAAAATGACAAAAAAAGGATAAAAAATATGAATGTTCCTTTGATGGACAATAATCGATTTGTAATTATTTCCTAAATAGCATAAATGTAGAAGTATCAAAGAAGCATGTCTATCATTTTGCTTGTTAGAGCGCAACCCACAAAGACATAATGTAATAGACCATAATAAATTGCAGCTGGACATCCTGAAAGGGGCTTCACGAGTGCTTTTAAAACTCTAATATTGTTCTTCTCTTCTACTGGATTTGTGCATTTCCCACCCACTCACTAAGTGGGGCGCATATTGTTGCAACTGTAGTGGCTGATTTATGTGTGCAAAATAAATGCTAGCAAATTACTTTTTGTTTCAACCACAATGAGCTAGCAAAGCAATTTCAGGGTAGCTGATATGGAACCTCCAGAAATGCTAACAAAACATTTTGGCAAACAGGTTGCCACCATATGTTATTGTTCTGAAACGCTGCGTAGAGTTCCCTCTTGGTGAAGTGAATTATGTAATTATTCCAGGCTGTAATGACTCGAGCAACAGTTGCATTCATAACTTCGTGCCGGGGGACAGTGCAGTACATCTGGACTTCCTTATTTGTACCTCGGTCAGCTCCTGCCTTGAATGCCGGTCAGCTATTTTGGTCGCCTTCAAAGCAGATTTTTATTAATTAGAAGCTAATCGGCCATGTGCCTTAAAAACAAAATATAATTCTTTGAAGCTCCCTGTTCTTTCTAATACATTAAATGCAATCACATACACACACAAGTGTGCAGATCCATGCATCTGCACTCACACATACACACACACAGCGTACATTGGATATCCTGCTCACACAGGAGTGTGCTCAGTGGAACACTTTGAACCAGTACAGCATCATTAGCGTGCTAGGTTGCCAGAGGCTATGGGAAAGGGCTACCGCACACAGCTCAGGCAGCTCAGCGTCTTCTGCAAAGCCCATGAGGTTCATTACAGAGACACAAGCTCCAGTAGCCGGCACATTGTGAACCAGTGGAAACGTATCATGGCAATGATTCAACTGCCTGTATCTTTCACTCAAAAGGGATTTCCTTGCCTTGGCTTGCCTTCCTTAGGCTCTTTTAACAAACGGCAGGGGAGATTCTCAAGACACTTTGTCATTATCTTAGAAGGGAATTTTACCATAGGAAATAAGCAAAACCGTCAATGAACATTAAATTGGTGTGTACCCTGAAGCGTAAGGTGTTTCAAGGCAAATAAACACAAAAACTGACACAGAGGTGGGTATTAGCAGGCATAACTACAAACACCTACACTCCACAACATACCCAGACAGTTTGTTGCAGGCATCCACAGTGTACTCTGGGTCCTCATCTATTAATGCTGACGGCTGGGCTTCAACACGCAGGTAAAATTACAGTGGAATATCATTATCTGAAGGCATTTGCTGACCTTGACGGCGCATGAAGTACAGCTTCTCTCGTCTCCTCCTGCGAACTGGGGAGAACAGAGCGGTGAGAACAAACACGTTGCCTAATCCATGCTGAAGTCAGCGCTCTCGAGAGATGAAATGCAAAAGCAAAGTCGCCCCCCCACCCCCCTCCAAATCTGTTCTCCCTCTCTATCTCCTTTCCTATTTCACCCCCCTTTCTCTCGCCGCCCTCCCATCTCAAGAACGGTGTCACTTTCACTACTCTCATGGAAAAGTGCTGTCAGCGCTTGTCTCAAAGTGCTGAGAAATTTCAGAAAGTCTCTCCAAGTAACCCTACACTTGTCAACTCTAAGTGGTACATATCCGGTACATAGCAGCCTCAGAAAAAGTCTAAAAACTACCACTAATGGGGCTTCTGCAGAATTTGCAGTGTCCGATGTCCAAAAACTCAAAACTGCAAAATGAAACTTTATGGCTGCAATTCTACAGTGAAATATAGTGATGCAGACTTTATCGGTTTTTCGTTTTTGCTGTGGTTAAAAATGATCAGGAATGTAGCAACAAAATTCTAATGATTATATATTTAGTTTATTTAACTAGTAATGCTGATTTCTAAGACAAACTTTCTCAAAGTCAAACTGAAATTGGAATTTGTCCAAATATTTGCCGAAGGAAATACAAAATATAATGAGACAGCAGCTATTGTCCTTAAAGTTCCATCTTAAAAAGCAGAATAAATCATTTTTTTCTGCAGGCTCACACAGCATTAGCTATCAGCATGAGGGTTTATGAGGAGATTTTCCTGGCCAATGTGAGGATCAAAGGCCAGAAGGTGTTGTACCAAGTATAATTTGTGATTTGGGGTTATATAAATAAAACTGACTTGACTTGACTATCACTCATTAGTGATTTAAACCCTCTTTAAAAAACTGGAAGCAATTGGAAGCACCCCTTTGTACCCAACCTAACATTGTTTTTCAATTTCATTTCAATCGGGTGTTAGTTCTGGTGGTTCCCAAACTTTTTTTTAATACCCCCGAATAACACAATGAGGTTTCTTTAATAAAGACAATGGGCAAGAAAAGCCTTACTGCATTTCCTCATCACCTTTCTATTTATTATTGTTGTTTATTGTTTTAGTCTGGCTTTTAATAGAGCTTTATTAGCTATTAAGTTATTTGTTTTTTAGTATAGTCTTTAATTAGCTTTTATGATGGTCGTTGTGCTGTTTGTTGTAGATCCATCATTAGATTTACCTTGCCTTGGTTTTTCAAATTTGCCCATGCTGGCAGTGGTGAAGTGTATTATTAATATTGCTGTGCCCCCCCTTTTTATACCTCTGGGCCCCTAGGGGTCCCACCCAATCACTGGCTTAAATCATAAACTTGTAAGCAATCTGACTTCTTTTTGTAACCAGTGGAGTCGCCCCCTTCTGGCCATTAGAAAGAATGCAGTTTTAAGGCACTTCCACATTAACTCACTTCTCAGGCCCACAATGTTGCTGGTTTGTTACTCCTTTATTCGCCTCTAGCCACGAAATAACATACAGATTACCAAGAAGGGTTCTCAAATCACAGATGCAATTAAGCAGCAGTCAACAACGTAAGCCCCCAGCTGGTTTACTGCCTGTATGGCCATTGGAATTAAGATTTCACAACAGAAAAATACATAAAACATTCTTTTTGGTAACTACAATTTTTGTCCAAATAAGTACACAAGTGAGAACAAACTCTGAGGAAGCATTGACTTGAAATTAATTTAATTTCCTGCATCTTACATTGTAAAACTTCTTCTTCTAATGTGTTGCTGCAGTGCTCATTTGCTGATAAGAATGATTGTGTGTCACAGAGGGCACTTGAAAAACCGCCCACCTGAAAAATGCTTGTGTCGCCCCGCCTTTGGAAGACTTCCTGCACACGCCAGCAACTGTCACACCCTAATGAGTGAAAGATGACTGGCTGAACTCCTGCTTTTATAAATCTGCTTCTTTTTGGCTGGGTTTCCATCTCCTAATTAATTCCCGTCTCTAAATGAAATTAAATGGGTTTTAGCACTCCTACACCATCTATATACTTTTCATTACCCCACAGTCTTCCGTAATCATTAATTAGTTTGAGTGTTTTATGTATTTACTGTGATTTTGATGAAATGCCAGCGAGCAAATAAGTAGGGATAAAGGGGAAGGAGGAAAGGGGAAGGGAAAAAAAAAAAAAAAAAAAAGAAGTGTTTATGTGTCAATTATGTGCTAACATGGTATCTCGGGCAAAAGATGCCAAGCTTGTATATTATTTATCGAAGCTAACAGACGTAGTTCTAATGCAGCGAGGAGATGAGTAATCATGGCCCTGGGCATCTACAGTACAGTAGATTCCAGACGTGCCAGGGTGTCATTCATGCCACACTACATTTTCCTCTCTCTTTTGATATTAATCATTGCCTGCATTACTAATGCAGATTTCCCTCTTTTTTTCCCATCCCACCACTATCAGTTCTGCCTCTCACTTTCTCTCCTTTTTCTTCTCCCCAGTCTATCTGAATTTTTTATGCTTCGCTCCCTTTTCTTTGGCACCTCAAATGTGTAGACAGACAGTCACAAGCCTGTCAAAACCAAATGTTACAACAGAGAGCGGGTAAATGAAGTGAAAGAACATCAAACACGTGCTTTATTTTTTTCTTTTATTCATCTGTAAATCTGCTACTATTTTCATCTTCGCAGGAATACTAATTAAAAACGAGATGGAAAGGTCAGTGTAGCAGTACCTCAGGCAAATGTCAGGGTAGACGGTAGCAAGCCACAGCCTCTTGTGTTCTCTTTTTTTCCCATGCAGCATACACTCATACAATGATTTTTGCCTGCTAACCTGTTCCCGCTCTCATAAATGACCTGCCGCCCACTCTTCCGCTCATATATACAATATACACATCTCCACACACACTCTATCTCCGCTGCAATTTTCCCATGTGATAGTGTGCTCCATTCCCTGAGCACCTTTCCCGACAATGGCCCACTGAATCATGTGACAGAGCCTCTTGAGCTTCTGTAATACCACTTCTTTAGCTCCCAGCCACAGAAAAGGAGGAGATGACTCTTTAAAAGTCCCTCCAGCTTCAGAGACAGGAAGGTCTGAATGGCACATACCCCATGGACAGCCACTTTTATTGGCTGTAGCTTCCCATCTCCGCGCTCCCCAGACATCTGTTCACCCCACCCTCCCGGGTTCGACTTCCACGCTCTGATATTTCACCATCGCCAGACGCCACATTAGAGGAGGCACCGTTGTTTCGTCCCTGCTGGCAACACGAGGCCTCGAGATGCGAGCGGAAGGAGGGAAGGAAGGGAGGAAGGGATGAAGGGAAGGAGGGAGAGAGATGAGAGAGGAGTCAAATGATCCATAACATATTATTCTGTCATTTGGAAATAGCGTTATGAGGCGAGCCGCCTCACCAGCACCTAATGCTCTGCCTTCCCCGAGGGCCCTTAGGTGGCATTTTCTGCACATTGTGCTCTCTGATGATTAATTATTTAGTCGGAAAACTATTAATTAATGGCCAAAAAAAACTGATTTGTAATAAAAAATTGGATTTTTTTGTACATCGTGAGTCATACAGTCATGGTAAAAATGATTAGACAATTGTTTTCTCAACCTGTTCTCCCATCAAAAACATTAATATACAGTTGAAACCAGAAGTTTACATACACTATATAAAAAGACACATATGCTTTTTTTCTCACTGTCTGACAAGAAATCAGAGAATCACTTCCTGTTTTAGGTCCGTTAGGATTACCAAAATTATTTCTTTTTGCTAAATTCCAGAATAATGACAGATGGATTTTTTTTAGACAATTTTTTATTACTTTCTTCAAAGTCAGAAGTTTACATACACTAACATTGTTATGCCTTGAAACAATTTGGGAAAGCCCAGATGATGCGGTCATGTCTTTGGAAGCTTCTGATAGGTTTATTGACAACATTTGAGTTAATTCGAGACACACCTGTGGATGTATTTTAAGGCACACCTGAAACACACTGCTTCTTTGTGTCAAGTCATGGGAAAGTCAAAAGAAATCAACCAAGATATCAGGAAGAGAATTGTGGACTTGCACAAGTCTGGTTCATCCTTGGGTGCAATTTCCAGATGCTGAAGGTGCCACATTCATCTGTTCAAATAATTAAACCCAAGTATAAACACCATGGGAATGTCCAGCCATCATACCGCTCAGGAAGGAGACGGGTTCTGTGTCCCAGAGATGAACGTTTTTATATAGTGTATGTAAACTTCTGGTTTCAACTGTAGGTTGCATGTGAAAAACGAGCTATCTCTGCGT
Source organism: Centropristis striata (assembly GCF_030273125.1). Lineage (NCBI taxonomy): Eukaryota > Metazoa > Chordata > Actinopteri > Perciformes > Serranidae > Centropristis > Centropristis striata. The sequence continues at coordinate 14,285,141 of NC_081533.1, forward strand.
ACTTCACCATCTGCTGTAATGTGTCCACCGCCATCTTGCTGGCGTAGTTGTGATTGACAACCAAGGGAAGTTTAAAAGGGTAGATTCACACATTTGGTAAGAGACTGGGGTGGTGAATGGGTCAAACAAGTGGTGGACTTTCATCCCCGGACAGCGGGGTTCACGTCCCGTGTGAAACAAACGTAACCCATTTTTAATTTAAGTTATGTGAATCACAGTTACAGTTACGTGAATCACATTTTTTAACGTAACTTGCGTTTTTTACTTAACTTGCGTTTTTTACTTAACTTGCGTTTTTTTACGTAACTCACGTTTTTTTACGTAACTTGCCGTAGTCACGTGACCCTTGTAACTACTTAATTTCCTGCATTTCCGTACATTTATTTACTGTTTAAACCGTATTTTATAATGACTTAACATGAGTTTTTTTGCCCTAAACCTAGGTCAGTGGTTTTACAACATAAATCCACAGAAACTGCATTCTTTTTTACATGCATGCTATTTTTAGAACATGTTGTTGTAGTGCGAGCCGGCCCACACCACGATAAACGCGAACCATGATATGCGTCATTATTTGTGGTAGTGCCACACGACCACTTCTGCCGTTTATGTTGGAGAACTTATTGGTTTTCTTCAATTTCTTGTTCATTTTAATGCCTGGTACAACTAAACGTACATTTGTTTAGACAAATATAATGATAACAACAAAAATAGCTCATAAGAGTTTAACTTAAGAGCTGATATCTAGACATCTTACATGGTTTTCTTGATAATGATTTTGGTTATTGTCAAGAAAACCATGGAAAATGTCTAGATATCAGCCCTTAAATTAAACTCTTATGAGCTACAAATGTACCTTTAGTTGAGAAATTAAAGAAAACAAGCGGGTCTAATGTTTTTTTCCATGACTGTATATTGCAGCCTTTCCTGCAGGAGCTAGGTGTCTTACTCAAGGACACTTTGTCACGGGTGGACACTCACTTTGTGGCAATCGATCGCGTGACCTTTTGGTTAAGGGAAAAAGCTCTCTCACCACCTGCCACCCGACAACTGCCTTGTACATTTTGTCCCTCCTGCACGTCTATAACCGGCAGAGGAGCTGAACTTAAATGACATCTAATACCTTTAACATGATCCTATTACCCCGCCATACAGTTGGCTTCTGCAAATATGTGCCAACTGTAGTTTCAGGGATCCTCATTCGCACCAAAGAATATGGTGAAATGTTTAATCCTCTTAACGGCATCCTCTTCATGTGGCAGAAACACACTTCTGATCTTTCAAGTTCAGCCAATCAATGCATGTTTTCCCGCCCAGCCCTACAAAATAAAAGCTTTGAGTGTCTGAATCCTCCCATTGACTGCACAGACAAGATAAAGTTCAAAGCGAAAAAACTTGAACACGCCGGCAGATTCCTTTGTGGTTCTTCTGCTGCTCCCAGCTCGAGTAGATCTTTTCCATCTCAACAGGCTGTATCCAATCATTTGTATGCGGCGGTTGAGTTTTTTGCTCGGCTTCATCCGACACTGATCGATGGAAATGGTAAGAGTGCGAGCGAGCCAGGATTTCTTGTCACTCTGCAAATTAGACCTTCCGTCAGCAACTTTGCCCGATTCATCTCCGAGCTTATGTTTGGAGAAGAAAAATACAGGAGGGGTTGGTAACACATAGCATTTCCAAGCAGACAGATCCCCCATTGAAGTTTTCCACCTACACACTGAGTATAGACGGTGGGAGAAGACGAGTGGTGAGCCTTTGAAAACAGAGGAGAAAGTGTTTACACTTGCCTCGTGGAAAGGCTTGAATATTAATGCAAGCCAGGGTCATCAATTTATTTATCTATCCTGTTAGGCAGGTGGATGAGGAGTCAGGGTGGGTTTTTGCATGCTTAATTATTCTCAGTTGTCCCAGTTAATCCTTGAGCACGGAGGTACAGGCAGATGCACCGAGGTACAGGCAGATGCAGCCGCTGCCAAAAAAGCACATCTGTGCTCCAGGAAAAAAAGCAACAAAAAAAGAAGACATGGAGGGGAAGAGAGGATATTCATTGCTGTGCACACACTTTTCCTAGGTAGATGTTTTTTGGCACTGGCAGGTGTAATTTAGAGGGGATTGCATATTGCAGAGTCTCGGATTTGGATTTGGAAGTAAGCAGAAAAACTCCAGAGGCGTTACTTATTAAGCTTTGAATGAGACATACATGTTCCACTTTTGAACTAATAAGTGGAGAATAGGCACAATACTTATAAGGTTGTAATTTTTTATATTTAAAAAGGCTGATTTCTCAAGAGAAATGCACAAATTTGTGTAAAGTGTTTCTTATGAATTGTGCAATTAAGAGCAGAAAAATCTGCTCTAATCTTTCCTCTCCTCCGCTGCAGCAATTTTTCTTCATTAGGGCGGATTTCATTTTTTGAAGTTTATGACTTATCCTTACAAACAAATAATTGCAATGTAACCCACAGGGAATTGCACGCATTTTAATCAGAGTGCTAACCTCAAGCTTTGACATGGAAAACTCATCTTGCTGCATTTATTTCTTCGGAGATGTATGCATATTCAATATTAATTTGCGTTATTGTCTTTACCCCCACAATGAATAATAAACATCGCTGTTGGAAGAGAATCGAGGAGCCGAGACGTTCTGCAAGCACACAATGGCTCATTCGTTAGTCAATACTGAATGCTGTTTCTTTATGTACTGTGGTGCCGTCACTCAATGCATTCAGGGTCATGATCAAAGTTGTATAGTGTTCATTATCTGTTAAGTCTTGTGCACACAATTACATCCTCTGCTTCTGTTTAAATGTGTATGTGTATGTGCTTTTTATTATTTTATCTATTTGTTTATCGTGCTTTATCTTATCTTATTTGTATTTTTTATTTCTATTTTCCTGTTTTAATTGACTGTTTTTACTGTTTTCAATTGTGTCTTGCTGTTTTTAATGTTTATGTAAAGCACTTTGAATTACCTTGTGTTGAATTGTGCTATACAAATAAACTTCCCTTGCCTTGCCTAAAAGAGAAAGTGTGTGTTCTTGAAACTTGTGACTTGAAACAATAGGGGAGAGTGGGGCCTGCAGGAACGCTTTTGCATAAAAATACTTTTACTAATACTACTTGAACAGTAATGAAATTTGATCACTGAACAGATAAACCCTTTGATGCACAAAATATAAACACTTTCTAATGCACAACATGGGTCAAAAATGACCCGCATTCATTTCCAATGTTATTTCATTCTTGCTTTTTTTTTTTTTTATTACAACAGATCATTATATCCATTTTTCCTTTCGTGCTTTATGAAGAAAAATAGTTTTTGTATTAATACATCAAGTCTGAGTCAAAAATGACCTTGTGCATTAGAAGTGTAGTGATAAAAAATAGAGTTTTTATTCAAAAAGTATGAAATGAAAACAAAGAATGAGGATGTATGATGATCAAAAACAAGTTCATTGAGGAAAACATGGGATACTGAATGATGGAATTAATTTATTGCAAAGATATAGAATATAAAAACTTAGTCGGGTCACTTTAGACCCATGTTGTGCATCAAAGGGTTAAGGACTCTGCAATACATTGTAAAATATAGACTCATTTATCAAACGAGCGTAGAAATGAGCGCAGATCTGAGTGTATATCTCGTCTTACGACAGGGTTCACGTGGGATTTATCAAATGATTTTATCTCTCCAATCACAGCGTAAGAATGATCGGCTGTTGATAAATGTGGCGGCTGGAAACAAGCGTCATTTAAATACCACGCCCCAATATATACCTGATTCAGATGACTCGACTCCAGAGTTTACGACACCGAAGGCCGCAATATGGCCAAAAAGAAGATTTCCCCCCCTAAAGTCAGCTTTATTAGCAACATGCACAGTTACAAATAACAAAAGGAGCGGAATAGACATGATACAGAATTACGCAGCTATAGAGGTTTATGAAATAAAAGTACTTATAGTAATAAACTCAAACAAGCTTGCAGTTTTGTAGTTTTCTTAGGGATCCAACATGGCTGCAGCAGACGCGAAGCTCTCTTTGGATCTAGCTGTAGACGGCGTTTTAAATAGTTTAGAGCCGAAGTTTATTTTCAAAGAAGAACAATGTTTGACTTTAAACTCCTGTTTCACCACCAAAAAGGATGTTTTAGCCTTGCTTCCGACAGGATTTGGCCAAAGCCTAATCTACCAACTAGCACCGCTACCGCTCGCTGCTGTAACCATGGTGATCTCGCTACTAGCCGGGGGACAGCGGAGCCGCCCAGAGACCCGCAGCAGCTCGTCTATTGACCATAAAATCAGTGGATGTGTGGCTGAATGACATGAGGGGGGATAAGGCGTAAAAATAAATAATCTTGCAGAAAGCGAGACCTGGAGAAGCAAAGCAGCAAGCAACACTCTCTCACAGACACACACACACACACACACACACACACACCAACACTGCCGGTAGACTGTGAGCTGAAACTACAGAGCAGCCAGAGCCAGAACATGCTGCAGAAAAACGTTGCAGAAGCAGAATTGAGCATTCTAGTCTCAAAGTAGAGATGTGCTAGTCTGGCTATGTAAACATCAATTTCTGTCACTCTACATACGTCATCTGGTATAACTGATACGATTGGCTAAGAGCTACGTACAGACGCTTTTGATAGACATTCGTAGCGCAGGATCGTAAACCATGCCTCCTCTATAGAGAAATTAATGGCTGGTGTCCAGACTAATCTCATTTGTGATTTGTCTGGTGTTAGCCAGGTTACAAAATACACCTAATTTTTGTACTTTTTCCCCTTGTTTTTAAGAGCTGACTTTTTGCAGTGCAACTGTCCCAGGCAGAGCACAGTTTGGACTGTTGTGGTATCTGGGAACAAAACTGGCAACTGATAGTTTTCCCACAATATGTATTTTGTATGTGTTGTGACAAAAAGCAAAAAATAAACAAGAAAAGAGCCAGAAATTTTCTTGACGGTGAATAAAATATGGGGAAATAGTCACTTTGTGTGGTTGAGTATGAACATGAACTGTACAAACCGACCTGGCTCTCCCTTACTGCAGAGCTTATATTACTATTACAAGCTCCACTACCACTACCTGCTACAATTCTGCCAATAATAATGTCAATAAAGTCTATTTACATCACATCTGTTTCAAAGCAGAGCTGGCAAAGTGCACAGAAGGCATAAAAAGTCCAACAGTAAAAAAGATGGAAGTGATAAAAACTATAAAGCATTCAACGGAAAACTGAAATAAAACTCGATGAAGACATAAAAACAGCACAATGAAGACAATAATCAGAATGCCTGTATTACTAGGCAATTTTCTAAAATCTTATTTAAATGCTAGTTTGGGCTCCTCAGGCAAGGTGTTCTATAATCCAGAGAAAGTGATTTTTGTCCTCTTTGTCTTCTGTCTAGACAGCCTGAAATTCATAATGGCTCCGCCTGAGGATGACAGACTGCACCCGGGAAAACTTTTTATTTTCCAGCCAATATTTAATTCAGACAACCAAACTACAAACTAGTCCTACCGTATGATAACAAATTGTTCAAATTAGATGTGTGGATCATCTAGAGGCAACAGTTTTCACAGATGGATGGTTAAAAAAAACATGGACACATTAAACCTACACGATCTGCAAAGCTACGTAGATCTAGTAGTAAATGGGAGTCTTTTATGTTTTTTAATTTGGGAGGTCTGACCCTTTAGACTCACTGCTGATGTATACATTAAGATCACCAGCCCATCTGTGGCTAGCAGAGCAGCAAATAGCAGGCACTCCAATTATTTTCAATGCTGTTTGCTCAGCTTTAATTGCAAGGATGTCGAGGGGGCAAAAGGCAATGCGACACGCTGAAATTATGTGAGGCAAAGCCGGCTCTACGCTGGGGCAAGAGGGGGCCGAGCCCCCTTAAATAAATGTCTTGCCCCCTCAAATCAAAATTTTAGAAGTTGAGAAAGCACATTTTAATATACTCACAAAATGAACGATACACGATTGTTGGTTGAAATCTGGATGAAGGATGTTTTATTTCATTTTATTCATTTATTTTATTTTTATTTTCCAGTGAGGGGGGTTTCCGTGCCTCAGTGACCTTAACCCTCTGGAGTCTCCAAAAGCGCCAAATCCAGACTTCTTCATGACATCCAGACGAGACAACAAAGCAGCGTGGAGCCCTACTGTAAATTTACCTCTAAAGTTCTGGCTGTAAACTCCATGAGGCCAGTTTCAGTTTGATGATGATATACCAAGTAAAACTGGAGACAAGCTCAAATATATTTAGTATAAAATGATAGAACTGGATGTAACCCTCTTATATGTTATATTTGACACCTTTGTTCACATTTGCAACAGTTCAAATTCTTTATTGAGCATGACAGTGTTTTGAAAGTTAAAAAAGAAACAAAATGACCAAAAAAGACACAAAATGGCTAAAAAGACACAAAATGGCCAAAAAAGACACAAAATGGCTAAAAAGACACAAAATGACCAAAAACAAAACAAAACACAGAAGAAGACACAAAATGATTAAAAAAGACGCAAAATGACTAAAAAATACACAAAATGACCAAAATTGTTACGCTAAACACACAAGACACATATAAAATAGAGTCCCACTAGAATAAAAACCACAGTTGGATGACAGAGTTGTGATGACACACAATCACAAGATCACATTTATGTTGGTTTTTCTTTGTTTGTTTTTGGTTCAAAATGTTGATCCAGTAAGTCAGAATAAAACATAAATTATTATTAGGTCATATAGGTGAGGTTGTGCTGAAAAAAAAAATACCAACATGGCATTTAAACATTATTTAAGTGGTATAGGCAGGATGAAAAGGATTAAAAAATGGACAAAATAGCCCAAGACTCCATAGAGTTAAGAGCTAAACCAGCAGGAGCTTAGTCTTCAGGTGGGACACCCACGTTGGACAGGTCTGAAGGTAGAGGTCTGACAAAGTGCAATCCACTTGTCCAGGTTGGGGTTGGACACATAGACCCCTTTCAATGAAGAAAGCATCGTTACTACAAGCACAATCAAGTCAAAGTCAAGTCAAAGTTTATTTATAGAGCACATTTAAAAACAACCTCAGTTGGTATTAAAATAGAATAAAATCATACACAAATAGTGATAAATAAAAACAATACTAATACTAAAAAACAGTAAAACAATAAAATATTAATAAAAACTCAATCCAAAAACAGATAGAAAAGAAAAATAAAAGTGTAAAAAAAAAAAAGAAGTAAAAGAAAGCCAAGGATTCCAGAAAAAAAAAGTGCTGGAGCCTGAAGTGTACACATGAGGCCCCCTTCACATGTCTGACTGCCCCCTCACATATGCTTCCTAGAAGCGGCCCTGATGTGACGTCCAAGAGGAAAGTCGGTCACTAGTAGTATGGGCCCTCTCACCCCAGCTGTGTGAGCACATGTGCAGCCCCGCACAGACACACAAATACAATCACAAATATTCACACAGGTGGAAAGTGGAGTCCCTGGTGTATCTTTGGCGCCGTGAGATTTGCCCATCCGTGCCTGATGCCATCAGCGTACGCTAGAGAGAGCTGATAGCATTTTGTCCTACACTCCGTTTGCAGCAACTCTCCCCGGGTGCAGCCTATTGACCCGTCCTTTTTTTGCTCCGTCACCTGGAGACAGAGGGGGGTCTCTGGGATGTGACATCACTCTGCCCCAGCCACTGAAATACCATACCCTGGTACTTATTGGTGACAGAGGACAAAAGGGAGAGAGGACATTGTTCAGAAAGCATCAACTCAGGTGTAAATAAAAAAAATTGCATTACATATGAATGAATATGTTTTGTATAAATGAAGCCTGGCTATACTGACAATAGATGTTCTCAATAGACAATGAGATGTGTTTTTAATAATGTTTGTGCATGTCATGGAAATAATAATAATAATAATGATAATAATAATAATAATAATACAGGTATAAATAAATACAAAAAATATATAAACACTATTTTGGTAATCATAAATTATTAAACAAAAATTAATTAATAAAAGGGAAAAAAATAAATAGGAAAATAAAGAAATGGTGGAATTAATACAAAGGTCCTCATCTTCTTCTTTTTCTTGTGCAATATTTTATTTAAATGCTAATTTAAGGCTTCTTCTTATTTGGTCATTTATCCACCGTACAGATTGACACAATGACATACATTCCTCTATATTTATTTATCGATATCCATCCTCCATAAAGTTCTCTACATTTATTTATCTGATCTTTTTTCACTTATTGAAAAAAATATATATGTTGGTTGTTTATTTTAATTGCATTTATATTTGTATGCTACTGGAACTTCAATTTCCTTGAGGGAGTCATCCCAAAGGGATCAATAAATATGAATTAAAGAAATGAATACATCAAAATAAAATACAAATTAGATAAACATAAATAAGCATAAATGAGTAAAGAAAAACACAGAAATAAATAAATACAGAAAATAAAAATCTGAATAAACCTTTACAAAATTAAAATACTTAAAAAAATATGCATAACTAATGAGTTACCTATAAATACACAAAAATAAATGGGAAAATTAAAGAGCAGAGTAAAGAAATAGTGGATTTACTACAAAGATACATAGATAAAGAAGCACACAGAAAGATTAATTTATGTGAAATTTTCTGGTGTGACCTGACATTTATTTCAGTTACAGGGTGGCGTACTAGTACACTAAAGTGGAACAGAGCCTATTAAATGGTATCATTATTACCAAGGCCTAAACCTGTGCTTTTCCTGCTCTGACATGTCAAGATGTCTGCTGGCAATAATACATTTTGTTCTGAGTAATTTTAACTTTTGATTTGAGAAATTCTTAAAAAATATTTTTTTAATGCCTTTTACAGGAATATGAATATGAACAGAGGACTTGACCATTTTATCGTTTTGCCTCACCTACCTCCTCTCAGCTCCTCTTTCCTTTCTCCTACCGGCTCCCCTCGTCCGTCTGTCCTCCCCTCCCCTCCTCTCCTCTCTTATCTCCCCTCTCTCCTCTCCCGACTACAGTCGCACGGTGACCTGGCCTGTCACTGGTGTCAGCTATAACTCTCAAAATCTAAAAGTGCTCGTCTAGCTGCACACAGTGACAGGATGATTACCCTTTTCATCATAACTGTGAGGTCTTAACATGAGCTGATTCCTCTCCCCTGCAAAAACCGCATGGAGCTGAGAGACAGAGGGAGAGACAGAAAGAAGCAACCCAACAAAAGGGATGCTAATGCCAGTCTGCAGAAAGCGTTGTATATAAGTGAGAACAAATGTTTGAATATATTGACCTATGCACTGGTCGATTGTGCGTCTTTTGTAATTTTTCTCTGAAGAAATGTTGCGGGGCCTTTATAGTGGGGCAGATAACCAGAAGGATTATGCATTTTATGATAAAAGCGTCATTTGGTATGCTTGTAGCCAAAGGTATATAGGAAAAAAATGAGATGTGCAGGCACGACAAATTTTCAATATGGCGGCCATTTTTCACTGTTTTTAGATTAAATTTCACATTAACAATGAAAAATAGGTGATAGAAACATGAAATTTGGTACAGTTATAGCCAAAGACATGGGGAACATGTAGAGAGATCAAGACTTTTCAATATGGTGGCCATTTTCCAAAAAGGCCGCCAGTAACAACTGTTTTTAGATGAAATTCCACATTAACAATAGATAATATGTGATAGGAGTATCAGATTTGGTACCGGTGTTGCCAAAGACATGGGGAACATGTGGAGGGATCAAGACTTTTCAATATGACAAACATTAGATGTGGAGGCACAACAAATTTTCAATATGGCGGCCATTTTTCACTGTTTTTAGATTAAATTTTACATGAACAATGCAAAATAGGTGATAGAAACATACATTTGGGTACAGTTATAGCCAAAGACATGAGGAATATGTAGAGCGATCAAGACTTTTCAATATGGCAGCCATTTTTCAAGATGGCCACCAGTGACAACTGTTTGTAGATAGATAATACATTTTGAAAAATGGCCACCATATTGAAAAGTTGTGATCCCTCTACATGTTCCCCATCTCTCTGGCTATAATTGCAACACATTTCATGTTTCTTTCACCTATTATCCATTGTTAATGTGAAATTTAATCTCAAAACAGGCGGTCACTGCCGGCCATCTTGAAAATGGCAGCCATATTGAAAATTTGTCGTGCCTCCACATCTAATTTTGTGTACCAAAATTTGACGCTTTTATCATAAAATGCACAATCCTTATATAATTTCTAGCTAAACTGCCCCACTCAGCATCTCTCTGAAACACATTCAAAATGTAAATTTAGGTTTATACAGCATACCACCATAGCACAGATTCATACAGATTCAAGGTGTTGATTAGAGCAATTGAATTACATTGCATCACTTTGAGACAGAAGGTGCACGCCAATGAAAAAAAAAGTGAGAATAAAGTGATAAATATGTAATACAATAATCACTCACGAGTGGAAGAACATATTGCAAACTGTCAAAAAAAAGGCATATCATTATTTTAATGTGTTTTTTTAAGCTTTTATTTGTTTACCAGTGTTTTCAGGTGCTTATAATGAATTGCAGCTGTGCTAAACCACAGCTTGTCTAAAGACGGTGGTGGTTGTCCCACAGTGCATGGTAGGTGATGATCAGAGGGTAATACTAAGCTGTGTTTGTGACAAGAATAAGCAGCCCCAGATACTTCAACAGCATTCAATTAGCACTAAATACAAAGTACAGAGGCTGACAAGAATATAAATAGTATGTGAACATGAACCAAAGGATGAGCACATAAAAATTACATTTTGTCTTAATGCTGGTGTTTGATCAGGAAATCAAAGTAACTGCAGTTCATCCTCTGGGGACCGGGACTATATCAAACACTTTTTATATTTTATATTTTACCAGTTTTCCATCTATCCATCCAATCCATCAAATTCTGCTTGAGGAACAGTCAGTGGATCACCAAAGTGGGATTCATTAACAATTAAGTGGCAATCCAATTACTCTGGTCAATCTCTTCTGAGTTAGAATTGAGGAACAACATCAACAACTGGATTGTTGCCAGTTTATCTAATTTAGCTAATCAACGACAATTTAGCCTACGAGGGTGATGACCAATCATTCTATTTTTCCGGTGTAGTCACATGATATCCCGGCAAAACTCTTCAGTTCATATACAGTCTGATTTGTAATATCATAGATCCTTTTATGTGGTTGTTTTAGGTCCAGACAGCTAATCTTTATTAATTATTAACATTATATTAATTATATCTGCGTATGAATGTAGATTTTTTTTAAGAGCTAATAAAAACCAAACGGCAGACTTTCACCCAGGAGAGCGGGGTTCACATCCCATGTGAAAACAAAAGTGAATGATTTTTAACTTAAGTTACGCTGTTTACGTAAGTTACATGAATCACATTTTCTACGTAATTTACGTTTTCTACGTTTTCTAACTTACAGTAGTCACGTGACCCTTGCCTCATTTACGTACATTTATTTACTTCTTAAACTCTCTTTTATAACGCCTTACCAGGGAGTTTTATGCCCTAAACCCAGGTCAGTGGCTTTGTAGCCTAAATTCACAGAAACTGCAGCCTTTTTTACAACTGTCAACCGTACGTGTATGTATAATAACGTGTGCGCTATTTTTTGAGCGCCGCACGCGAGCCGCAATCTGCACATGGGTGTGGTAATGGGTGGTACTGACACACGACCTATTCTGTTGTTTAGGTTGGAGATCTTGTTGAAATTATACCATTATTGCCCAGACCTAAAAAATTTCAGGCAGCTGGTAGTGTTGTAGGAAAGAACAGGGAAACATCAAGACGACCATAAATGTTAATGCAAAAGTTTGGGCTGATCTTGGGCTGATGTTAAGATACAGATTTGACTTTGCACTATAAGTCAGAGGACCACCAATATCATTATCCACTGGGTATCCTCAATTTCTTTAGTAAATTCTGTACCAACAGTCTTTGAGCTATTACTCTCCGGACTTAAGAAGTGGATGGACCCACCAACCAAGTCGAGTCTGAGTATGGGGGGTAGTTATCAAGGTTATAATAGTTTGGGTTTTTTCATTAGCTTTAGTTTTAATTTCGTTGTCAATTTTGGTTTTCAAATTCAGCTAGTTTTAATTTGTTTTTAGAGTGTGTTTGGTAGTTTTAATTAGTTTTTATTTTTTGGAAAATGCTTAGTTTTAGTTTAGTTTTTATTAGATTCAGTTTTTTTGTAATGGGGTATTTGTTGGGTGCGAGATTCAATAAGATCACAATAAATGTTGCTTTTATTTACTTTGTCTTATCCATCTCAGCCCCAATGAGTTTATTAAGTCATAAAAACAGATAGATGAAATAGATTTAATATTAACCAAAAAGGTTTACATATGAAAAAAGTTGACAAAGACGAAAACGAAGGACATTTTCACTTTTTTTTTCACATTTTGTAACCACAAAATACAGTTTCAGTTAGTTTTCGGGTTTTTTTTTTTTTTAAACTCTCGTTTTTATTTTTATTTCAGTTAACGACAATGTTTTTTCAATTCTAGTTTTCTTTATTTCGTTAGTTTCCGTTTACTATAATAACCTTGGTAATTATACGGTTATTAATCACGTCATTGGGCTGATCCATACCTATTATTTATTTAAAGTGGAATAGGTGGGGGGCAGCAACTTGAAGAATATATTTAAGTAATTTGCCTATTCAAAATTGCAACACCAACTGAGTTGCTTAGTGGCAGAGTACATTTTGTACTTAATAGTTATTTCTCTAATTGCATATATTGGCCAGAGTTATTTTGTAATTGAAGTTCAATTGAAATGGCCCAGCAGGGAATGTGTGCATGTTCTCCATGGGCAGTGATTTACTTTTTTTACATTTTTTTTCTGACAGGATCCCAAAGTCACATCAATAGAATGTATGCTGTTAATAGTGCACTGTAAATGGATTCATGATGAGATGATTCTGTATCAGAGGTCCGGGGTTTTGGGCCATTTTGTATTTTACTACATTGTAAGACAGAGACACAGTGGAAAGTGAGAAAACCTGTGAAGACGTAGTGCTCAGACAAGACGAACAAAGTGGAAGGAAAGGTTTTTGATATCGGCACTTCCTCTCAGGGACAGAGTAAGCATCCTCTCCTCCGTTTGTCTTGCTTTGCGGATTGGGAGCATCATTAGCCGAGATTCCATCAGTGTCACCACATTTTGTCGGCTGCCATCTGCTTCACTCAGTTACAGTAGGGATTAATGGTCAGGGGTGAGACGGAAACCAAAAACCCTCCCTCGCTACCCATCACTGCTAATCTACAGCCTCGTTCTAATCCTCACCCACCACCTCGCATCCCTTCAGTCTAAGATATGTGTGTGTGTGTTTATGCATACAGTTTTTAAGGAAAACACAATTTCAGGATACAGTTAGTTTGGAGCTCTGGATAGGAAAAAAAAGCATTTTCTCTCTTGGAAAACAAACTTGTAAAAACAGCCAAGAAGAGCTAAAATTACTGCACTCCCATTTTATCGACTTCACGTTGCAGATTTCTGCTGGCATTTCAAATAATCTGAAATAAATGGCTTCTAGCTAAGAATGAGAAACACATTTCCGGTCTGTAATGAATACACTTGAATGTACATTGTAATATCTGCTTGGTGTAAGTCAGTGTAATAGATCTAGTGCCTGTAGCGGCTGACACTGAACCCAATAGTGCGCTTTAGCCACACTGATAATTAAAAGACGCATTGATCTCTTTCCCCATTGCATTGGACCCTCCCCTTCAAGATCCAGTTCCTATTTCCTGCAAGATTTATTTATCACCCACAATGCCACTGGGGTGCTATCATTCACAGCGTAAAGAGGAGAGAGAGCTCTAGAAACAAGTAGAGAGAACAGGGGGAATGGTGCTCTTTGTGCTCCTGCGTCAGCACACAGATGGATGGGCCATTAGTCGACACGGGAGCACGGTTCAAACCTTGTTATTAACACAGGTGAGGGAGAGTGCATCTCTTGAATTCCAGATGAGGTCTAATTTTCCAAGGGAAACTTGCTCTGTAATGAAAATTTGCTCTGTGGCAAATTATTTACGGCATAACATAAGAGAATTTTTGGCAGTAATTGAAGTTTTCTGGAACACATGTGACATGTAATTACCCACACTTCATGTGGCTGTTACTACTCGTACATGACTCATGGTCAGCTATTATATTTTTTGATCATTTTCTTCAATTGACGTTGTTGGAAAAGTCAATTGGCATGTGGAGCATGGAAGAAGCGTAGCTGTCAGATGGGCTTGTCACCAAGCATCAGTGTTGGATACACTCTCAATAATCTATACACTAATTATAATTGGATTGTGTTGGCTTGTTAGGCAATAAATAACACAGCTGACAGAAATCCTGGCTTGTTTGTTTATAATCCATCAATCCATTCGTTTTCGTCACCCAGCATTGGTGTCCAGGGTTGTTGAAGATCATCCCTGGAACATATGGATAGATGACTAGTTTAGTCTAGGTTTAGTCATACTGGATCTGCTGGGATTTTATGGAGAAAGAGGAAGTTGCTTTCTACCATTGGTTCCCCAATCTCAGAACGCATAGGCTTTCGTTCTGATGACGATTTAGCCTCTTGGGTAAATGGCCAATATTTCTGGGGCTCCAGTGTCATTAGGCCATTACTTACAGTCAGATATCTCCATATGAATGCAGATTAATTAAAAAAATTAAGGCGATTGGTTAATTCATACAACTTTGGCTACTTCATCATGCCATAACTGCAAATCAAATGTTTTTTTGTTTCTGTTTTTCACCCGGTTAAACATTTTTTCGTGTACAGTCGAAAAGCCAACATATCCACAGTGCTAAACAAATTTATTCGAACACCTGTCATAAAAACGAGACAACATAAATATTTTAGAAATCTTTCAAAAGCTTGTTTATAACTAAAATGTAATTGTTATTCATCGGCAAATAAACTGAATTCAACTTTTTATAGCCAGATTTGGGCCAGCTCGCTGGGCTTCTCTGAGAAGTCAGAAATGAATCAAGCAGAACATTCAACCACTAAAACTAATTTTTTATGTTCAGGAATGCAAATAAATAAAAATGTGCTTTACTATTTTTACAATGTTTTTGTAAAACAGTAAATTAGGAAATTAATGGATAATAATAATTATATTTTAGCATTAAAAATATAATTTTGGTTAAAGAGCTTCTAACATGGTATATTAACCATTACAGAAACATAAAAAATGATTTTGGTAATTACTAATGCTGTTAATTTAGGACAGCTGTGGCATAAACCAGTGGTCTAAAAATGTTAAGCAATGTATATTATGAAATATAGAATGAAAGAAGGAAATTTACAAATATTAAGGCACTTTTGACCCATTCTTGAGGAACTCCAGTGGGCCACAGCACCGACCTTGGGGAACCCCTGGTAGACTGATTGTTTATCATGATTATGTTGTCGATTTAATTGATGTGCATGTTAAGATTGTGAGTAAAGCTGTGTTTTTTACGAGATAATAATGCATGAATAACAATATATAGGTCATGATAAATGTATTTATTTCTGATCCACTTCAAGTGGGGTTTTTTGTGCTTCAAACATGACGGGTATCAAAGGTACATCACAGGATGGCCTTGCCAATTAATGTGAAGGCAAACCAGGCAAGGGCATTTCTCCTTTTAATGTGTTTTTAACTTTAAACCAATTCACCTTTTTTATTTAGTTGTGGTGAGATCAATGATGGGAGGTAAATTGACGATTCGGCCTTGAGAAATTAATTGGGTGGAAGTGTACGAAAATAAGGGTCAGGGCATTGAAAATGTTATCTGATTTCATTTGCCACATACATTTGTAAAGACAGAATAGTTCAAACTAAATGAAGCTAAAAGACACGGCAGCATCTCTGTATCGTAATGTGAAGTTACTTATTCATTAGCTCATTACCTCGCAGAAGGCTGCTTAACTCTGCATGCAACTTCAACCTTGTTATGAGCCGAGTGAGGAGTGTGCATTAAAATCAAGTTAAGGTATGACACGGGTTTCTGATCGTGTTCACTCTACCTCACAAAAAGTGACTCGAGCTCAAAAAAAGGGGCCATTTTAGTAACATACACTTCGACATAACAGCATTTTTAACAGTGGCCACAAATTGCCAAGCAAGACTGCAAATTACCTTTAGCAAGGGTCTTTGTGGTGTATTGATATTAAATCGCTTGGGTTTTTTTTAAAAATGTATATTTTCTAGGTGTTTTACAATGTTGTCATGCTTTTATTTTGAAATGTGCCATCCAGTGTGAAACGGGTGCTTTTATTTTGAAAGGTGGATAAGAAATGAAAAAGTGGAACGGTAAAATGAAAAACGAAGGGTAAATAATGAGTGCTTCATAATCCATATAAAGTATCAAAAAAGAACTACTATAAACATTTTATAGTAGTAGTTAATGTGAAATTTTGATAGAATGTTAGCCAAAAGCCGGCCGATGTGGGATACAGTTACGCTAATTCATGGAGCTATGGTTGTGAATAAATATTGTGAATAATGACTTTAACAGTCATTCAGGCAGAGATGCTACAAAGACAACACCACAACCTTTTCTTAACCATCAAATGCATTTCTGTATCAAGCAATGTAGCTGTAATCACAAGAAGCAGCATCATGTGTATACCACCTCAGTAATAATCACAATAGGGGACTAATTTAGTAAACGTCTACAAAATATTTTCTCTAAACACCATAAATTAAACAGCAGCACATCCACGATGCAAACTGACAACTCAGTATAAATGTCAAAGTGCGAACAATGCTGAACAAATAAATACAGGCACACATGCATGAATGCACAATGGTCAAGTGCACGTATACATGCCATTGCACACAAGCTGCAATTATGTCAATGCAGCGGTAATCAGCCGTTGATTACAATCACTTCAGTGCCCTTCAGGTTATTCAATACACTTTACCTGTCTGGAGGATTTCTATATGTGGCTTGTTGGGCTAAAATTGCATATGTATATGCTTTTGTTTAATCATACAGCAGATGAAAGTTTTACCTCATTGATTAGTTTAGGAAAATACATGAATTTATTAGGACGAATTCATTCCTTTGAGAAAAAAAATCACAATACAGCTTTAGGAGAATGTTAATGTATGTCATTATTTTCACTGTTTTAGGGAATTATTAGTTAAGTGGGTGTTTTGACTTCTACAGGATTATTAACCCATTAAAACCCTGCCATCATGACTTCATTCTCTACAGGGCAGAACTGAATATGTGCCAGTTTTACTGCTGTCTATTTTTTTCACATATAATAGCTGCTATATATAAATATTCAGTGCTTAAAAAATGTATTAGACCACCAGTTTGTGCCACAGCTGTCCTAAATTAACAGCATTATTATTTACTAAAAACATTTTTATGTTTCTATAATGGTTAATACAGCAGTATGTAGAAGCTCCTAAACCAAAGTGATATTTTTAATGCTAAAATATAATTATTATTGTTATCCATGAATTTTCTAATTAACTGTTTTACAAAAACTGTAAAAATAGTATAGCACATTATTACAGGTGCATCTCAAAATTTGAATATCATAGAAAATGTATTTATGTCAATATTTCATTTCAAAAAGTGGGGGGAAAAAAAACACATTATATAGATCCATTACACACAGAATGAAACATTTCATGTCTTAATTAATTTCCTTTCTTCTAATTATAACGATTGTGGCTTACATTTAATGAAGATCTAAAAAAAAAACAGTGTCTAAAAAAAAATTGAATATTACAAAAGACGAATTATAAAAAAGTATGTTTAATATGGAAATGTTGGCCTCTGAAAAGTATGTCTATCTATATGCACTCAATACTTGGTTGGTGCTATTTGACTTGAACTACTGGAAATGGACTTTTCCATTCAAATGTATTGAGATGCACTTATATTATAATTGTAGTTATTTACTTGCATTCCTGAACAGAAAAATGAGTTTTAGTGGTTAAATTATTAATTTCTGACTTCTCTGAGACGCCCAGCAAGCCGGCTCAAATCTGGATATAAAAAGGTGAATTCAGTTTGTTATTAGCCAAATAAATAACAATAACATTTTTAGTTTTAAACACGCTTTTTAAAGACTTCTACTATTCTTCTACTTCTACTATAGACTTCTAATACTTCTAATATTTTCTCATTTTTATGAAAAGTGGTCTAATAAACGTGTTAAGCACTGTATATTTGTAACAAAGACCCATTAGAAGCAGTTTGTCCTATGGCCCAGCAGGCTCCAGAAAGGGTTAAATGTGCACATAATATAAGTGTCATTCTTGCTTGCTAACTCAAATGAGTTTTTGGCATAAAAATGTTGTGGGAACTTCTAATTTACTTGTTTTGTTGATATACCTCTTGAGTATAATTTGGTCCTTTGTCACAGACTGAATGGAGCTCCCTCTGGCATTTGCCTTGCTGTTCTCTTTAGATCTTCCAAGGACACCAAACCGTTCCTTTTCCTTTCTTTTTTTACTGCCTTGCCATATTCAACTAAACTGAAGACTATCAGAAAAAGTAGAACACCACTGCCGTATATTGAAGTATTATTTTCTGTGTTAAGGACCCTTAAATTGACACACATTAGGCCATGGACCCCCATTTGATAGGATTTCACTTCAGGGACATTTATCTGAAATTGAAGAGCTGTGTGAAACGTATGATCAAAATAATCACTCTTATGTCTTTTATTCGCTTTTCAAAACAAAATACTTTACACAGGTGACGTAGGATTAATATAGTTCAGGGCTAGGCAAATAAAATCAGGCAATTATTAAAGTAATTAGTAAGCGAATTAATAGGAATAAAAGACCCCCAACAATAGATAAATACTACTAATAAAAACAGTCCAATTATGTTGGCTACAAACTGCCCTGAGGACTGTACTGACACTGAAAATATTAAATAAATGATTCCACAGACGAGTGGAAAGGAAAAATATACATTTGGATGTTTATTTTACTACATTTTGTCTATTTGTGACTGTACATTCTTCCCAAATCCACCAAAATCAATAGATAATAGCTCATTTACACATATGAGCATAAAATTATTCAGATTTTTTATGTTTTTTCTCTTTTATTTATCTGTGTTTTACATCCAACCCCATTAGGCCTATATTAGGCCTTCCTTATTTTTTTATGTAATATATATATATATATATATATATATATATATATATATATATATATAGGGGGGGGGGGGGGGGGTGTTTGCAGTTTGTTGCCTGTTACCATGTGTGGAAATTAGACATGCAAAGTTCACTATAATAGTAGACTATGGCCTACAGGGTATAGTAAGAGCCTGAACTTTACTTTACTGCAACCAACATCAAATATATCTTTGTTAAATTGTCAAATCAAAACAAAATGATGAATGTAATGCTTTTGAACATTACATATACATAAACACACACTAACAATATCTCATGCTGGTTCATTGGTGATTCATTGTTCCCTCGAAGCAACATAGCAATTTTAATAAGTTTCCATTATTTCATTAAAAATAAATTGCATGAAACTATCGAAAAGTTTCACTCACCTATTAGTAGGAATATTTTTTTCCAGATGGAAAAGGACCACGAAAAGACGTTTTGAGAGCTTTTTTGTACAAAATGGCAAAGCTGTTTACTTTGGAAAAGTCTGCAAATTGGGTTTCAATATGGCCTCCTGGAGGTCATGTGACAAATTAAAGCATTGCTAGTGGTTCCCCATACTCTTCCCTCTTTTTTAAAGTATTGCATCACTCAAAAACATGCATTGTAGGTATTTGACAGGCCAAAAATAGGTATGTTGCCTGAGGGCAACACCGTACCATAGAGGGTTAATAATAAATGCCAAATAAGATAAGATATTCCTTTAATGATCCCCCATGGGGGAAATCCAGGTGTTGCAGCAGCACAAGTACAGAGTAAAAACTGATTAGGGTAACAAAAATAGAATAAAAATGAAATAGAATACAGATAAAAAATGTATATAAATAGTATAAAATGAAAATACAAACAAACAACAAAAAATAGCAGAAATCTATGAATAGAATGTTTATGTCCTAGACCTTTTTTTTAAATTTCTTGTTTATGTAACCCCGATGGTTACTAAACCAATATTTGTGATTTAAGTGTAATACCTAAGCTCACCGTTTGGTGGCGCACTACCCCTATGTGTAATCTCAGACGCATTGAACGTGACCTCGGTCTGACCTGTGCGTGAGTTCAGTCTGCACCGAGCGTATTGTAATGTGACTAAAACCACGCAAAATAATCATTAATACTCAAGCAGTATCTTCATAAGTGTTTTGTTTATTAGGAAAAGTCTTGTGAGTGTGCGTGAGCGAGAGAGGAGCCGGGTTTTCACCGTGTTGAGCCTCTGAGAACTCCGGTAAGAGAAATGCTATATGCTACTAGGCTAGGCCTCAAGTTAGCTGTTGATATTAGCATGATATGAGAAGATTCCTGTTACTGAAGTATGTTCATAAAACCAGTCGGAGTCCAAGATATGTTTCGTTAATGTTTTAAACCTACTCCGGTACATGTCGTATCATTGTTTACTTTGAAAATAAGTTGTAAAAAGATCGCTAACGACCTAGCGCGAAGCTAATGCTAATCGCGGTTAGCGCCGCTAACTCTGGGTTTTACCTGCAAAAGGTGATGTGAATGCTAACTGTAGAGCTATATATAGCTAACGTGCTACTAGCTGGTTAAGCTAATGAGCCTTTCCTGTGCTTCATGATGAGAAATAGAGACATGATATGGTACAGAAATGTGGTTATTTGATACCAGTTAATGCTAATTATTTTTCCTGGTCATTGAACTGAATGTATTGAGTGTTATTGCACCAAAGTTGGTTAAATATACATGTTGTTTAAAAAGAATAAGTTTATACTGTGACTTTATGGTTAAAAACAGATAAAAAGTATGGTTATATATATATATGGTTTGATTCATAGAGCTGTTTATAAATATAAATAGAGCTTTATTGAAATAAATAAGTTAATTTATGTTGAAATATAAGTTCATGATAAATAATAGTCATGTTAAAAATACTTATACTGTCTGTAAAAATGTGCAGGTTAATTTAAAGCATTTAAATGCAGTATATCCTTTATCTGGGTATATATATGGAAGAAATAGAGTGAAAAGTGAAAGTAGAAAGATGTCATTTGAATAGAAAGTAATGATTATTCATTCTAAACTCTATGTGTAGACTGGTTTTTCGTTTTGGTTTCGTTCGAAGGATTAGGATTTGATTCGGATTCCGGACCGAGGAGGTTCGGTGGCGAGCCATTAGGACGAGCGATTCAGACGGAACGGTGCATGGTCTGGCCAACTGTGGGATTCATTCCGAGGAGCTTCTGACACCATCTCACTTCACTTGTGACACAGATAAGGACATAACACAAAAATCTACCCGGGTAGTAACCTTAAGAACTGAACTTTGAACATTACACACACAGAACATGAACATAAACTGAACTCTAACCTTCTACAATAGAAGGAGGGACACTTTCTTTTGAACTTTTTTTCATTTTTTTATTTATTTTATTATATTTCAACCTATTAAAAAGAGCTCTATTTTTCTGTATATTTTATTTTCATGCACTGCAAAAATACTTACCTGTCATGGCAATAAATGTCAACTATTAACCTCATGGTATTGCGTTTTTCTAACTATTACCAGCTCTCCGAACCTAGCAAGAGTGTTAGTGTCATTTGTTTGTTGCTAATCAGACTACAGGCGCTACATTTATTTGAATGCCTGGTACAACTAAAGATACATTTGTTTGGACAAATACAATGATTACAAAAAAAAAATAGCTCATAAGAGTTTAATATAAGAGCTGATATCTAGACATTTTCCATGGTTTTCTTGATAATAACCAAAATTATTAAGAAAACCATGGAAAATGGCTAGATATCATATCTTAAACATTTCCCCACTGCAGGATAAATAAAGTAATATCTTATTTTTGCATTATGGTAAATGCAGAGTGAAAAATTGATGCTAATGCTTTGTTTAGTAACTCAAAACCTCTACAATAACCTTTAAAATCCCCCCTATGCACTGAGTTAGAACGCTACCATGTAGCATCGACTGCAAACACTCGAACGCTGCATGAAACAACACTGAAAAGGCATAAGTGACCCTTCCACATTGAGTTCTTGCCACTCAGTGCTGTGCTATACACAGCTTCTTTCATGCTACAACAGCTAGCTTATTCTTAAAGTGAATATCTGCCCAGTTCCAAGCCAAGTGCTTCAGCACATTTCAGCATGATGGGCATCAGCCACAATGGCTGAGCACACACACCCATTCAGGGCTGATGAGCTCTGGCTCTCTGGAGACAGCTTGGTGAGAACAGCGAGGTGGAATATTCATGCCACTGAGCAAGGGCTTGGAATCACTTGAAATGCAGTGAGTGGTGTTGTCAAGTCATAATGGTAACAATTACCAAACTGAGGAGGCACGCTTTTGAAATAAGGTCTGCTTCACCATCCAATTAACGCGAGAATGCTCTCACCAAATTCCCAGTGTTAGCACGGCTGAAAGGTTATCCGCGCAGTTAGGCCCGATGCCCGTGCAATATCTAATGCTACTGCCACTTTCGGAGCCCGCCCGCTCATTCGCCGACGTGGAGACGGATCTTGATGCAAGCCAGATGAAATGCGCGTTATGCGGAGGGAGCCGTTTCTGAATGGAGATTGAATTACCCAGGAGCCCTTATAGGAGGTTCATTACAGTCAGGGTATCCAACATTTCCTGATTCATAGCTGCCTCCGTCTCTTTTCCCCGTGTGTTTGTGCACGTGTGTGTGTGTGTGTGTGTGTGCGTCAGCGATGCCCACATTAGCAGACTGATGCAGTAAACAATCATGATGGGCAGCAATGAGTGTAATCAGGGGTAGACACCCACATGAGCCATGCTGGATTTAATTAGATTATTTCAGTTTAAAACACATAAAGGTAAGATATGGCCTAACCTAACCCCCCCTTGACAGATCTCCACATACATGTGATGACTTACTTAAAGCAGCATTTCCCCTAAGACTGTTTGTATTGCAGGAGATGTACAATAATCACTTATTTATGATGGATTCTAAGAAAATGTTGCAGTTGATTGAACTTGCTGCCCTTGCTAGTCCGCACCATGTTAAATTATTACATGTTAAAAATATTGTTTTATTAATGCAGGCTACACATGTATATTACATATTGGCACATGCTGTATAAGTAGTTGCTGCTGTGGTTGCTCTCACTTTGATCTGAATTCATTAGCGGATCCTGACTCATTTCACCCCGTCACGTTCTCCCGACACCCACCTGTCACCACCTCGTCTCTCCCAAATAGTTCTCCATTCACTGTGAAACTAGTACTGTGTCTCAATTTGCATACTTCTGTATTTACACCTGCTGTTTTGAGTGCATGAAGTGCATTCACACTGACAGTATGGAGCAATACAGTGACGATGTTTTTTTTTTTTGTTTTTTTTTAAAGATTATTTTTTTGGGCATTTTACTGCTTTATTAGATAGAGACAGATAGAAAGAGGGAGACAGAGGGGAAGACATGCAGCAAAGGGACCTCAGGCCGGATTCGAACCCGGATTCGCTGCAGCAAGCACACGGCCTTCATGGTAAGCGCTCTACCAGTGTGAGCCACCGGGACGCCCCATACAGTGACTGTGTTTGTTAAAAAAAAAATTTAAAAAAAATGATTTTGACTGTTTTCCAGAGGTGGGACCAAGTCATTGTTTTGCAAGTCACAAGTCAAGACCGACAAGTCTCAAGTCAAGTCCTACAGTTTGAGTTTCGAGTCCTATCAAGTCAACATCCCCAAGGGCCATATTAATGGAGACCTCAAAATAATAGTTATTACAGTAACGTTAGGTGAGGTGGTGCACGGTAAAGTGATTTTACATCGTGTACTAACATAAAGTGAATAGTGTAGCTAGTGCGCGCACGCTCCCAATTCATACTGGTAAAAATAAATATAATTGGGAAAAAAATTCCAAAAAAAAACAAACGGTCTGTGTGACAAAGCAAAACGATTTTAGCTCTTTTTTTGTGTGCATTCTTGCATTTTTTCTCACAAATTTATTTAACGTTCAGCTAAATTCAGGTTTTGAACCGTTCTTTGGGGAACTTCAAATGTCGAACGAAATTGGAAGTTGTTGCGTCTCTGTCTGTAATCTTTGACCTTGGCATGTTTTGCATACTGCAATTCGTTTTTTGTTGACCACTTTGTAGTTTTTATACCAAACAAAACTATTTTTGGTTTCATTTTTGCCAACTGGCGACGTTTTTTTGACAGTTGACAGTTCATTGCAATTTGATTGGATGGATGCTGTCAGATCAAAATAACATGGATCGAATTTGATTGGATGTTGTTCTGACAGTACACGTCAGACACACACAGACAGACATACACACATTTATACAAAGAGAGATAGAGCGGTCCTTATAACAGACTTTTTAATCTTTGGGTTTTGGGGAAAGTAGCAAGTCTTTTCAAGTAAAAAGGCTCAAGTCCAAGTGAAGGCACAAGTTATTAGTCCAAGTCGAGTTGCAAGTCTCTTTACATTTTGTCAAGTTGAGTCAAAAGTCATCAAGTTCATGACTCAAGTCTGACTTGAGTCCAAGTCATGTGTATGGTTTTTGAACGTAACTTATGTTATTTTTCGTAACTTGCAGTAGTCACTTGACCCTTGTAGCTACTTCACTTTTTTTCACATTTACTTACATTTATTTGCCCTAAACTTCGCTCAGTGGTTTTACAACATAAATCCACTGAAACTGCAGCCTTTTTTTGTGCTGTTTTTACATACATATGTGCCGTAATGGGTGGTACTGACACACGACCTCTTCTCTCATTTAGGTTGGAGAACTTTTTGTGCATAAAGCCTCCTTCATCTTAATTACAAATGTCATGTCTGTCTTATGCATAGCCCTTAAAATGCACTTTTTACATTAAAGCCCAGTGCCAATATTATATTATGTTGTCCTCTCTTCAGACATTCCCCCCAGCACAAAGACAGCCAATTATACCCTATGGCAAACAGGTGACACACTGATATATGGGAGGCAGGAGGTGACAAGTCTGGACTCTTAACAGTGCTGAGTGCAGAGCGATTGGGCACTTCTTGACTGAACACCTCTACAAACTAGCCTCTTCCAATCATTCCTGGCATTACCACTAGCTCCACTGGTGCTATTTATAGGGAGCTAACCTTTTGTTCCTGGGCCCCCATCCAAGCCACTCTCTCTCCGACTCTGTCACTGAGTGGCCTCCAGATCGCCACATCCCTTCGAGTCTGGAATTGGAAGCGATAATTATTGTGACTCTTCACTTCAGAATCCCCCATTGTTAACACGTTGTCATTCCAGGTGGCCAGCGAATATGACTGTTAAAACTCATGCTATGTTTCATGCTAATCTAGGTCTAAGGGGCCTTCACGACAGCACCTGTGTAACCAGTGAAGAATCCACACTTTCTTCCATTTCGTTTGATTTATTCTGGTGAACAAAAAGGGAATATCCCGGTCAGTCACCTAGGAAACAGCGCACACACTGACATAGCTCCAGTCCACGCATTTCAGCAGTAATATACAACAAACTCGAAATAAAATGGAACAAATGCAAACAAAAACACAAAAAGTACCTGGCGAACAAAAAGGGAAAATCTTGGTCAGTCATGTGGGACACAGCGCACACACCCAGTCATTGTAATCATAGATGGATAAAAGCAAATAGCGACCTAGCATGCTAAGCTAACCAGCATGACCTAAGCACTTTCGGTACCTTGCATTAGATAAGCATTTCAGACAGTGTAAATAGCGTTGCTGCATTCCAAGTGAGCATTTATACATCATCACGTCAACATTGTATGTAAATTAAATATTATTAAGATCAACAATCAAAATACAGAACATCAATAAAACTGTTTGATATTGGTTGATTAAACCATGGCAAGTGGAATCAATAACTCTGTTACACCTGCAGTCACATAGGTGTAACTGGTACATTCTATGATGCCAAAAAAAGAGATAAGAGTCTTAAAATGAAAAGTTATTTGCTGCCATATCAATTTGTTTACTATCTTTTCTGACTATATAGTCTCTTTTTATCATTTATTATAGTTTTAACAGTAATGTTCGGGAGAAATGCACAGGAAGTGGAAGTAACATAGCTTTGAGCTTTACACAGATATTTAATATTAAAGGTAGCCAGAAACCATTTCTGATGTGCATTCTATGATGCCATATCAATTTGAACATTTACGACAATATAGTCCCTTATTTATTATTTATTATAGTTTTACGGTAATGTTCAGGGGGAAATGTACAGGAAATGAAAGCAACAAAACTTCTTTTTTTTTTAACAAAATCCTTATTCAGGATTGACATTATCTGAATATTACATTGTTAGAAAATACACAATAAATCACATTTCAGCAAACAAACGTACAAATTGTAGATGATGGTAACACACAGTTTACACCTTATTGCTCTTGTAATTTAAAATAAGTGACAATCAGAGCCCATAAATTCAAAAATGTATCTAACTTCAGATGGAGATTTGCCACCAACAATAAAATATGCAACAACATTTATCCGTCGCCCCATTTGGGATTGCTCCTAAAGTAAAATATAGTGGGTTCAGTGGTAAGTTGATGTTTTAAAATGGCCAGAATATCTGTATGGATCCCCTTCCAGTACGATGTTAGTTTTCGACAGTGCCAAAAAAACATGTGTGTGGACTCCAAGGAAGTAACAAAGCTTTAAACTTCCCACAGATATTTAACGTGACAGGTAGCCAGAAACCATTTCTGATGTTCTGATCAAAAACAGTCAGGTGAATACTCCTACTGCAAAGTCCAAGTTATGCAGCAATTTTCCCTGGCTGGCTCCGAATCCAGATGCCTTTTGCATCATGACAGCTGCACTCATGGATGATCCATTTAACTAATAGACCAGTATTTAAATGCATCTGTTCAGAGAAAGCAGTTGTGCTCCAAACAGGCACATTGTGAACCGCTGACATTTTCACAGGAAGAGAACGCAGACGGTGTAAAAATAAGTGTTTGACGTTCACTGAACCACCTAGCTAAGGCAGATGCACACTAAGAATGGGTGACATTTTAAAGCCTGTGTTTAATACTGATCTTTTTTATCATTGGTCAAACTAATTACTATACTTAACCATACCACACAGGCAGGAAAATATAGTTGTTGTTATTGTCTGCATATGTTTTAATGTCAATCTGGGCATACATGCACATTATGTGCCAAGCTCCACAGATGAGAGTAGTCAAACTGACATATCATGTTAGAGGGTTTTGCCTGCAGCTTCAGTGCATAACCTCCATTTAGCATGAAGGAAAAATAAGCAGTCCTCGCCATTCTATTGGTTATGATAAAGTTGCTGTCACAAAAGTAATTTGTGCTAAAAATAGGTCCAACAGAGCAACAAACAAGCAGTCATATGATAAGATGTGTTGTTAACAGGTTGTTAATTTGGAAGAGAATAAGAAGGCGAGTGATGAAATCACCAGCCAAACCTTCTGCTGTAAACATCCATCACACTTTACAGACAGACTTCTTGGTTTCACTTTAATCGACTGTACTTAAATTGTGCGTGCACACAGTTTAAAGTCAGTTTTTTTTATGAGCAAATGTGAATTATAACTAACATTATTGGCAGCGCTCGCTTACGGTTTTACCTTCAGTTTAAGTTGCAGCTTATTTGAGCACCTCATCATCCTCCATAACCATTTAAATTTCTTTTTTTAGAGCACACGTTGTGCACTTTATCGCATTTTCTCCACTAGAGAGGCAACCGTACTTTATCATATTGTGCATATATTGGCACCAGAGATGGCAGTTAATTTTGTTTTTTCAAAAGGAAGACACCTTAGAAGGACCTTCATCACATTTTCTCCACTGCAGGGTCACCCTACAGAGCACTTTATTGCAATTCTTCCACTGGTAGGGCAGGGTCCACTAGAAAGGACTCCTCTTCACATTTTCTCCACTGGATGGGCACCCTTGAAAGCACTGGATCGTGTTTTCCCCACTGGAAGGGCAGCCTAGAGGGCACCTCATCACATTTTCTCCACTGGAGGGGCCTCCTACAGGGCACTTGAGTTTCTTTTACTGTTAGTGCAAAATATAGCATTTTCTCTATTGAAAGGGCATCCTAAATGGTACTTTATCATATTTTCTCCACTGGAAGGGCACCAGAGATGGCAGTTTATTGTGTTTTTTCCACTGGAGGACACCTTATCACATCTTCTTCACCTCAGGGGCGCCATACAGGGGGCTTTATTGTCTTTTTCTACTAGAAGGGCACCCTAGAGCAGTGATTCCCAACCTTTTTCTTTAAGGATCCACATTTTTACCATTGTAAACTTTGGCAAATCCCCCCAATTTGTAATCAGCGTAGTTTCTGCTTTCACGGGACACCACGTTTGTGAGGACCTTCAGTTTTAAGAGGTTAAATTTAAACTTATATGCTAAATTACTTTTGAAAAAGCAGACATTCAAACTTACCTGAAGCCTTGTGATGTTGTTGTGAGCTTGTAGATTGGCTTTTTTCAAATTTATAGGCATAGATGTATATATTTAACCCATTATATTTATTTCACCCCTTAAATTAAGAGGGCTTCCCGACCCCCCGTGGATCTTTGGCGCCCCCCTGGGGGGGTCAAGCCCCCCCAGTTGCGAATCACTGCCCTAGAGAATACCTCATCACATTTTCTCCACTGGAAGGGCACCCTTCAAGGTACTGGATCATGTTTTCCCCACTGGAAGGCAACCTAGAGGCCACATTTCTGCATTTTCTCCACTGGAGGGGCATCCTACAGGGCACTAGTGTTTCTTTTACTGATAGAACACCCAAGAGGGCACTTTATTGCCCTTTTTCCACTAAAAGGGCACCCTTAAGGACACTGCAAAACACAGGCACCCTAGAGCGCCTTTTTGTTGAGTTTTCCCCACTGGAAGGGAATTCCAGACAGCACTTTATCAAGTTTCATCAAACAGAGATCCAAGAGAGCACTTTAGCACTGCTTTATCAAACACAGGGGCACCAGTAAGGTGCGATCACAACACCATACCAATATTAACACTTCATTCAATTCCTTTAAGGTCTTTAGAATTAATAGCACATGCAGCGACAGCAGTAACCCAGGCAACACCATTACCATTTGTCAAATCTACAGTATAACCTTTGTGCTAAAATTCACACTTACATATGTCCAGGATCACAAGATGTGTTAAAGTGCTAAGAATGTTTATGCACATTCATATCATACCTACTACACAAACAAACATGCCTTTTTTTAGACGATTTCTGCATCAGTCAAATCATACTAGATTTCCCTCTACAACTGTATTGTGTTTATGCTATTTTTGGTATTTTCTACCTAACATCCACTTCATCACCTCTTCACCATTTCTAAGTGCTGTGTTTTACCACACTTATTACCATCTGGGAGCGGGTAGGGGAGGAAAAAACAGTAGCATAGTGAAAAGCACTACAGCCAATACAACAAATCAGCATTACTTGGTATGCATGGAGCGGCTGAAGCTATCGTGTTATAAATTGGCATGTGGCAGCAGGCCAGCAGTGCATTGCATTAGTCAGATGCCCTCAATGTAATAAAATGCAGTAGGAGGAAAGAGTGGGAAAAAACGTCAAGGCGCTTTCTGTAGATTGAGATCTTAAAAAGGGAGCTGCTGAACAATATACCCCGGCAGAAGCTCAGACCAGCTGAGAAGATCGTATCAGCGTGCAGGATTACGCTGGACTAAATGAGATGACATTCACTTTGACAAATAATTTCCTCCTGTTGTGTGCATGTAAAAAAAGGAGGGATTATTTAAAACTGTAAGACCTACATTTGCACAGCTGCAGGAGAAAATGTAAAGCTACATCAGCCCTTTGTGGAGTCTCTAACAGCTGTGCAGAGAATTGTAATAATAATATTCCCCAGCATGTAAAGTTCTTCTTTGGCTGGACTGCAGCAAAGCCAGCCCTATAAAGACAAACATCTGTAACTGAGTGAGTGAGTGATAACGTGCATCCATTAGGACAGCTAGGTTGGCCTTTCTCCATTGGCCAATGCACTTTTATAACAAAAACGTGCAACAGTTTTTCACCTGGTGATGTCTTTGCATCTGTGATCAATCATTTAATCCATCCATCCATTCTCGTCCGCTTATCCTGGGCCGGGTCGCGGGGGCAGCAGGCTAAGCAGGGCATTCCAGACGTCCCTCTCCCCAGCCACAACGTCCAGCTCCTCCTGGGGGACCCGAGGCGTTCCCAGGCCAGGAGAGAGATATAATCCCTCCACCGTGTTCTGGGTCTTCCCCGGGGCCTCCTACCAGTTGGACGTGCCCGGAACTCCTCTAACGGGAGGCGCCCGGGAGGATCCTTACCAGATGCCCAAAGCAACTCAACTGGCTCCTTTGACGCGAAGGAGCAGCGTCTCTACTCCGAGCTCCCTCCGGATGTCTGAGCTCCTCACCCTATCTCTAAGGCTGAGCCCAGCCACCCTAAAGGAAGCTCATTTTAGCCGCTTGTATCCACGATCTCGTTCTTTCGGTCACTACCCAAAGCTCACGACCATAGGTGAGGGTTGGAACATAGATGGACCGGTAAATCGAGAGCTTTGCCTTCAGGCTCAGCTCCTTCTTCACCACGATGGTCCGGTACAACGCCCGCATCACTGCTGACGCCGCACCAAACCGCCTGTCCATCCCAAGTTCCGTTCTACCCTAACTTGTGAACAAGACCTCAAGATACTTGAACTCCCTCGCTTGAGGCACATTTGCGTCAATTTTCTCAAGGTTACCACTTGTCTTAGACCAACATGGGATATCACTAAGATCTGGTCTGTTTAACAAAGAAACAACAATCACACATAACACTGTAGATAAGTTATTCAAAATAAGACATTGTTAAAAACGGCATGATTATATATTATTATTATATTTTTTTTACTATTTGTCTAATCATGTTGTGCTGTGCTACTTCAGTACATTTTGAGCACAAATATTACTGGGATCATTACAGATTAACGTATAATATTCAGGAATTCACATTATAGACAGGACTGCGGTCTATCCCTGAAACAGTTTCGTCTTATATTAGGTTTCTACCTTGTCTTGTTGGTACTAGGTTTGGGCTCTGCCAGCTTCCTTCTTTGCACTCAAGATGTCTGATATATCATGAATTAATTTTTGTGGGAGTCATTGGAGGTCGCTATTTGAAAAATCAGACATCTGGGGTTTGCCTTGAAGTTGCACAGATGGATTTGAAGGTCTGCCAGCGCCATGTGTCAATGCACTTCGTCCACTCTTCCTTTTCCATGTTCTTCCTCTGGGACCGAGAGGGACGTGTCGCTAGAACAAACGAGAAATCTAACTCTGCTGGTTAATTGGCAGCCTGACACAAACTAGTACGCCAGAGACATCAATAGTCCATTTATTGATAGAAAAAACATCAAAGTCGCCCGTCCTTTATGTGTCATCTCTGCATTACTAAACACCACAAATACAAATGGTGAATTACACCCTGCTCCAGCCTGATGCTGCACCATTATGTAGATGGCTGCAGAGATGATAGGAGACAGGAAAGGTGCATTGGATATGGAGATAAGAGCATGTGAATTATGATAATATAAAGAACCCAGTTGGGTGTCATAGGTCAAAATAATATTGTATGTGTTCAATCACCTGGTAATAATCATCACCGGAGCAGCTCCAGGCTGTATATCAGCTAGAAAAATCCCTGATTAGACATGTGCTTCCTGGTCTCTGGCTCTAAGAGAAGGATGTTCATAAATAACTGACTATAGGACTGAATTAGCTCATTAAAATAATCATATTCTGATTTAATACTGGTGAAATTTCCCTGAGTAGGCATGTGTGGAAAGAGATATGTGTGCGGCAAGCAGTTATTGTAGTATTAAATACTATATGAGCTTTGACCTCTCAGTCTCGGAAAATGTGCGGTGGCGATTAATTCAAATGAGTCAAATGTAGAAATATACATTTATGTATAGAAAACCAATTTTATTCTCAATATCTTCACCATTCAATTAAGTTTGGATTATAAAAAAAACAACTACTTTTGTTATTGTGTTTGTGCCAGAAGTGCATTATGCAACAAACTACATTAGCATGTGTTGATACTGTAATTTAAAAATGCCTTAATTTATAGTTAATATACAAACATTATGAACACAGTTGTTGACAGCAATATACTGAAAAATGTACCAAACGCACCTCCAACTTCAGAGCATAATAATATTTCAATCTCTGCACAAATTGTCTGGGGAAGGTATGTATACTTCTTCGGCACTTCATTATTAAATCCATTTTGCGGCCACAAATGATTGCTTCTCTTCATATTTAGTGCATCCACTGGCGGTCCTGGATGTATGCTGAAGGAGCTGTTGATTAGAGAAAAATGATCTGAGTAAAAAAGAACATCATAGTTGCTCAAGGCAATATTTTCTCTGGGTTGTGCTCAATGAGATATTAAAGTAATATACACTTAAATTAGTGTTTCTGATTATTTTTGAAAATAATTTACTCCGTTCGAACCATTTTTTAATTATTTTGTAGCAGGGATGTTTTTTTCTATTGCATCGGAAAATTAAAAGCGTTTCTTGATCAGTGATGAATGATAAAAGTAATCACTTCAGTGCTGCCAGTAAACATAACAAAACTGTGGGATGCATTGCAATCAATATGACCCAGCGTTCTCATGAATGACTGACATCGATAGTATATACGGTGCAAAATGTGATCCGGCTCATCTTACATCAACTGATTAAAACCTTTAATGCTGTTGTATTCTTTTTTTCTGTGCCATTTTGACCTATACAGTTCTGTAGTCAATTTACAGAATACAATTTAATCGTTCCCGGTATTGCCTTCATATGGCTCTCATCAGAGTCTAAAACACAAGAATAATGCTGCATTCACATGGAAATCAGGTAAACGGTAGACTTTAAACAGGATTTGATTTTAGTGGATGAGAGTGGGACAGTTGAATTAGGTGAAGCTTGGAATACCGGCTATAGTAGGCAGCTTTGCCATGCATCGATCCATTTTGTAATGTTTATCCAGGGCCGGGTCGCGTGGGCAGCACACTAAGCAAGGTATTCCGGACATCCCTCTCCCCAGCCACGTTTTCCAGCTCTTCCTGGGGGACCCTGAGGCCAGGCGAAATACATTATCTCTCCAATGTGTTCTTGGGGCTTCCTCTGGGCCTCTGGCCAGTTGGACGTGCCCGGAAAAAACCTCCATCAGGAGGTCCCCAGGAAATATTTTAACTTTTGGCTGTCGTCCGCGTTAGAATCTGCACCCGGATGTAACATCAACAAGATCTCCAATCAAAACGACACAATAGATCGTTTGTCAATACAATCCATACGGCACATGTGAGCGTTTGTCAAAATTAGCGTTTCGCAGCTAACGGTTACTGTGGAGCATTCTAAAAAAAAAGAGCACAATCATTCATTAAACATACACGTACAATTTGTGGCTGAAAAGGCTGAAGTTTTTGTGAATTTAGGCCACAAAACCACTGACCTAGGTTTAGGGCAAATAACTCTGGTAAGGTAAAAGACAGTTTAAACAGTATATAAATGTGCGTAAATGCCGAAAGTGACGTAGTTACGAGGGTGATGTGAGCCCTAGAAGTTATGTAAAAAGTGGGTAAAAGTCCGCTGTTTGTTTGTTAAAATAATTGTAATTAATATGATTTATTCCATTCTTTGTAAATAATGGTCTACAGCGTAACCGTACCATATTATTATGCTTGTTTGTTAGTGCCGTCCAGTCATTCCCGTGCCGTCATAAGATGTTGTCTGTCAGCTAGTAGCGATAGTCACGCTAACATGCTAACAACTACTACTTACACTGAGAGGGGTTAGCTCAAACTTGTGTTATTCTTAATAATAGCTCTATTTAATTTTTTAATCAATAATAGGTTATAGATTACATTGCAGTCTAACAAATCTTTATCATACATGTGTCTTGTTCTTTTAGCTAACTGAGACCATAAACTTAAAAAAGAAAAAAAAAGGGAGGGGGTTGAAAATTATAGTCTCTATTTTAAAAGGGCTCTTTGTATGAAAACCTCATTTTTGGGCAAGAAAGTATGTCACCAAATTGAATAAAACATTAATGTGTACTTCAGTAATACATGCATAATTTTAATATTGCAGTGAGGTCATGTGCACGTTGACGTGTCATTACGGACACATTAAATATGTCCCTAATATATTACATATCTTATATATTACAGCTCTGTGCTGACTGTTTTAGTTTTCTACCACTTAATATCACAAAGTTGATTAGAAATATTCAACTGTGGCATAATAAATAATTATTAATTGGCTTCATTTTATGTGGGACTTTTCAGTTTTTACTGGCAGTTAAATACACAGCCCTCACAGGCCACATTTATTCTAAAAATTGCTGCTGGATCAGCAACTCCTGAAAGCCTTCACTTTAGTCCAGCCTCACTTCTATGATTGCACGGCATCCTGATGTACCTGAATATTGTGCAAGCTAAGCAGGATCAACAAACTTCTGACTCTCCTGAGGAATCAGAGTGAATGCAACCTAATTCTGATACCTGTCACTTTGTGTTTTGTGTTTCCACCCCATCACCTCAGAATGTCTCCATTTAATGAATGAAGAAATACAGTTCCACACACAAATCTTCAGCTCTTGCCCTGGTGGGACTGCTGGCCTTGGTCCTTGTCAGCATAGATTTGGGAACCTGGCAGAGGTTTTGGTATCAGATAGGTTACTGTCAGGATCTTAAACTATTCGAAAAACTAATCTAATCTAAAAAAGAACCTGCAATAAATCATGGTAATGTGCCTAGTTTTGGTATGCACATAGGAAATGTTGTTGTAATTTTCACTGTGAAATATCTGGAGAGCCACAGTTAAAATGAGCTCCACATTCTATGCAAACAAACCTTCGACAAGTGCTTATTCCTCTGTGATGATGTTTGCAAAAAATAAATGGAAAAACAGAAGCAGAATAAATTATAATAATACATTTCATCATGCAGATATTGTAACAATGAAAATGTTTACCAGATATAATGCGACCTTGGTCACCATCTTAGTTTAGCATGCTAACGAGCTAACAACAATTGGAGTGTCACTTGTTTTGTGAGTATTTTGGACTGAAATACTAACAAACAATGGGCTTTCCCCCAGGAGGAAGGGTTTTTGGACCATGTGAAAGCAAAAGTACTTTTGACGTAACTTACGTTTTTGCTGCAACTTACGTTTTTTACATAACTTACGTGGCTTCATTTCAGGTGTATTTTTTTTGTTTTTAAATGTCTTTTACGTCTTTTCTAACATCTTATCAGGAAGTTTTTGGCCCTAATTCCATGTCAGTGGTTTTGTAGCATAAATTTACAGAAACTTCACCCTTTTTTACAACCATGAAACACAACTTTTGTGCCATTTTTAGAACGCTCCGCTGATTCAGAGAATATGTGTGCCAGGCACGAAAACGGATTCCATTGACTTGACATTGGTATAGTTTATGTGCTGCTGGCACGTATTTCCTGCACATTCGGTCTTAAAAAAAACATGCTCACTTCACGTAATTTTGTGAGATCAGGTTGAAATAGTCAGAGGAACCACCAAAGTCATTACAGTTAATTCTGAGACAAACATAAATGGCTGTACCAAAGTTCATGACAGTCCATCCAATAGTTGTCAAGACATTTTACCAGAATCAAAAAACTCATGGCGGTGCTGTCAGACAAGTCGGTGCCATGCCACTGTTTTGACGTCCCATTGGTCTGGTGGTCCAATAGTCAGTCTTAAACCCTGACCAGATGGTTTTTGTGCCTCAACTTAGCCATTTCTTGACCACAGTGTTGTCGCACCATAAAACATAATTATTTTTTCATGAAGGATATTGGAAGTCATTGGGCTGTTCAGACAATTCGGCCGTCTGACCTATATATCTTTGCGTCACAACCATCTGGGAGCCCCCAAAATTATCTTATGACCCCCTAGTGGGGCCTGACCCCCAGCTTGAGAACCACTGCTCTAGAGCCAATGTTTTTGGGTTGTCCATTCTGATGTTTGGTGTCCAAAAATGGCAGTTAAACATGGTGGGGTTTGTGAAAGAGGACCCACTACCTGTGTAGATATGAAAGGATTGTGTAGATTCTAAACTAACAAAAACGCTATTAAAATAGTAACACTAATAATTATGAATATAAGATTCCATTTCTGCCCTCAGTTTCCCCCTAAATCAAGCAACACTGAAGTGCCAATTAAAAACAAAAGGTTTTCTAAATTGTTATCATTGCTTGTATCCATACTGGCCATTAAGAGACGCCTTCTGACTGCACTTTCAATGAAAATGATGGAGGGGCAAAATCCACAGTCCTTGGTTTTTGCAGATTTAATTCCAACATTTATCTGAAGCTTTAACAGACGGAGTGGTTATGAGACTTTTTAATGAAAATAATCAATTATCTTTTTCTTATCCCAACCCTGCATCTCAGCACTGAAATACTGTCCAAGGACACACAAAAAGAAAAAAAAACAACTTTGCAATATGTCCACTTGATTTGATGAACTCAGGCTTTGGAATGCACTCTGTTGCCCCCCATAATTTCTGTAGAAAGCATATTTAGAAGAAATCACCAAATGGACTGCTACCTACTCCAATCAAGGTCAAATTTATGTGTGTATTTTGTATCTAACATTTGAAAATAAAATATCCCCCCAAAAAAAGAAGCCATTTAATTCCCAGAATGAAGAGGAGGAAGCAAAAACTGCACCTGAGACCGTCTCATTGTAGGACAGATTGAAAAGCAACTATCCTTTAATGAGGATTATGGACCTCATTAGGAATAATTAAGGAGCCAACACAACTAAAACACACGATGCAACAGCCTTAGACTACTGTGACAGAAAGTTTTGGAGATGCACAAACACACACACACATATACGCACTTGCACAAACCCACTCACTTGTTTACCGGATGAGCAATACTGCAGATGCATTAGATTGGTCGTGCCGTCTGCTCCACGGCTATGGATTTATGCTTCATCACCGTGGCATCTCTTTTAGCGTTGATTATAATTCCCCCAAGCCCTTAATTAAACCTTGTGCAGCAAAGGCCTTTTGTTTTTTTATAATTATTTATCTCTGAATGAGAGTGAAGCCCTCAGATTTACTGACCAAGTCTTCAGTGCACCAACAGGCCAAGTACCCATAAATTGCTTGGCCCCACCAAACAATTTAAAGTCTGCTTATGATGTGCATTTTCTCTTCGCTTTTTTATTATTTAGCAATCTCTGCTGCTTAATCAATGTGTGAGGGGTGTATATTTACAAGATCTCATTGACTTTAATGGCTTTTTTTGGTATTTTGGTAAGGCCGCAGCTATGTTCAGGGGGAGATTTGAGATTCCCATCTGCAGTGTAACGGCCCAGTTGACATTCAGCCGATTTAATTTGGCTTTCTAAAATATCGAGGAAGCTTGTTGTTTTAATTACACAACATTTCAGTGTCAAATGTGGTGTTTAAATGGCCATAAAATAACAAGATAAATTAGTAGTTAGTACAAACTGTTTTATAAATAACTAAAATGCCATTACGGTTGCGCCTTGAAATATCTTTTTCAAATCATTTATTTACTTTAAAGCTTTGGCTAAATCTGCAAATAAATAAACCCTAAAGATGTTGGATTTTCAGACACACAGCACCTTTTTGAAGCTTGATATTTCACATAATCTGGTTGTTATTGATTCAGCAAATAATGTGAGCAAGTGCTGCTCCTCTCTTCTGGTACTCTGCTGACTGCTCTGACCACACTTACTGACTTGCTGGAAGAGTATGCACTTTTCACTTTCCAGTATGTATTCAAAATTAGCCCTCGCACGGGCAATTTCAACCGCTAATTTGGTGTCTTGGGTCTGTGATTCGAAACATGCACCCATTCTGTGAGTAATTCAGCTCTAGCAGGCTGTTGCATGTCAAAAAACTGATTCATTTTCAAGAATCTCTGTGGAAAACACTAAAAATAACTTGTCCCTGGCCAATCTAACGGTACAGCAAGGAATCTATGTTTGTGTGTCCTTCGAATATCTCGAGAAATGTTTATCCGATCTGCTTTATACTTGGTGGGTGTGTTGCAGGGGGCCAAAGCAAGTGCAGCGCCAAATTTGGTTCAGTTTGGCCAGACGATGGCACTTTAACAGAAAACTTTACGTTTTGGTCTGTAACTGTTGTCTAGTCGGTCTTAGAAACAAAATTTGACCTCAGTGGTTTTTCCTGGATTATGTATGTCACTCCCATTAGCTTCTCAAGCTATTTTTAATTGAATTTTTTTTTTTTAAATTGTGTACAAAACTGTTTCAAAACCTACAAATTCTGTATTCTGATGCTGAGAAGCTGTCAAAGTAAAAAAAAAAAGTACTTTTAGGGGAACCATCTGTTAATAACCATTTACATGACCATTGTTGCTCTTCATCACACACACACACCTAAACCACAACTATAGCTGTTAATACATTACTTGAAGCCTGACATCTTGGATTTGCAAGATTGTGAGCCCATGATTGTTGGGGATCTAGTTATATCGCAAGAATCCAGCTGCCGTCCAAGGTAACTAATTTTAAGCAATCTTGACCAGATTTGGGACAGACTGTTCCCATAGACCGTATATAGATAATGGACGTAGTGACCGTGACATCACCCATTGGTTTGTGGACTGCCTGTTTGAAACATCGAGTTCAGCGTTACATCTGTTGCCATTTTGCTTTATATGGAGTGTCCATTTTGGATTGGGGATGATCTAAAAATATAAAATTACCGAAGAATCCTTGGAGTGTCTTTTAGTAAAACAGAACACTGTAGAAGACATTTTTAAATGACCAAATTGTTCAAATAAACTTTCATGAAATGAAAACACACAGTGAATGGGTCAAAGTTTGAGATGAAAACACGCCAAACAAGTTCACGGCTGTTTAGATGTACACCAGGGGTCTCAAACTCAAATTACCTGGGGGCCGCTGGAGGCAGTATCAAAATGACCAAAAAAAGACACAAAATTACTTAAAAAAAGACACAAAATGACCAATAAAGACACAAAATGACCAATAAAAGACACAAAATGACAAAAAAGGACACAAAATGACTGAAAAAACACTAAATTACTTTAAAAAGACACAAAATGACAAAAACGACACAAAATGACCAATAAAAGACACAAAATGACAGAACAAACACTAAATTACTTTAAAAAGACACAAAATGACAAAAAAGGACACATGACTGAAAAAACACTTAATTACTTTAAAAAGACACAAAATGACAAAAAATGACACCAAATGACCAAAAAATACACAGAATTACCAAAAAAGACGCACAATTATTTAAAAAAGACACAAAATGACCAAAAATGACAGAAAAAAACTAAATTCCTTAAAAAAGAAACAAAATCACCAAAAGAAAAGACACAGAATTATTTTAAAAAAAAAATACACACAATTATACAAAAAAGACACAGAATTACCACACAAAAAAAGACACACAATTACCAAAAAAAAGTAATTAAAGGGACCTTCCACACACAACACAGTAAAGTATCATTCATATAAAACTCACATTAAACTTTCATATCAAGGTGGGGGCCACAAAATATCGTCACAAGGGCCATAATTGGTCCGCGGGCCGCAAGTTTGAGACCCATCCAATTTTTGGACGTCTAAACTTTTGCTTTCAACTTTATTTTATAGTCCTAAACATCCAGGCCTTCGCTACGAGCTAAGATGTTCCCTGAAAGTTTAATGCGATAAAGCAGAAGCCTCAGCTTAAGTGCAGCTGACAGTAAGACTGAATATAGACTTTTATTCAACTTAAATCAGCTGACTTTGTATTTATAGCTCTGCCTTAATTGTTTTACTATCCTGCTAACAGCACTGCATCAGCACCTCCTGGCCTTTTAGTATTTTACTGATAATGCTTTCAACATTTGATGCATAATGCTGTGGAGCACAAAGAGTGTACCGGAAAAATAATGCCTTACCGTTCCATTGAATTACTTAAGAAGTTTGGAGTGATTGAAACGCATTAACCGCAGACATGATGCAATTGATCGAACCTGAGCCACTGATATCAGCACACTTTGATCCTCGGTGACGACTGCATGTACTCCTTTCTATTGCTTATTGATTTGATTTCTTGTAGAGGGCTGTGTTTCCTCTTTGACTGAGCATGTACAGTTTATCCTCATATGTCCCAAATGGATCAATGGAGATAAGCATAAGGTCATTCTGCATCTTTAAAGCCCTTTCTTAGTTTAATATGTATTTTAATATCAACTTCATAGTCTAAAACACAAGTGCCCTTCTTCTCTTATACAGCTGGGTGAGCTACAGCTTTGAGGCCAAAGTTTAACTGAACCGAACTTTGACCTCAGATACACTGACCCTCATGATGCACAGCCGCTGGCATTCAAAGTTTCGATGTTTAAGTTATGGCTGCGTCAGTTTGGCTGCAGAGAAGCATGAAGGAGAAGTTAATTTTCTGCGTTTATGGATTTCTGGAGTTATGTACTCTCCAGTCCTACTGGGACTTGGGTAACAAATCTCCAGCATTGCAGAAAATACCAAAGAGAGGAGAGGGATAGCAGGTCATAACATTGTGCTGGTTGACATTCTAGTGCAGTCTTTGTTTTTGGAGTATAGAGTGCACATCATCCTACACAGTACCTTGTGTAAAATATGAAGTATTGTATGTTCAAGTGTTGCTGTGTTGCATAATTGGCAGCTGTGATTGACTGGGATTGTTCTTGATTGTAAAGCAGGTCTATGTGCTATATAAATACTGTGAAAGTAACAAAACACTTAATCCACATACTGTAGAAATACACACAGACTGAATTCAGACACTGTGCCTTTTTTTGCATTCCTCTTAAGGCTTTAAGACAGATCAAAGACTAAGAACAGACCCTCATACTGTACATACAATTGGTTTTACATACATTTGAAAACACTCAATAAGACAAACAAACATTCCTGAAAAAAATAAACCAAAAAAATCATACTGTCTGGATTTATTTCTTTTTTTTTTCAGGACACTGTGCCTTTTAACGACCTGTCAGGACTTCCGTGACGTTGTGATGTCACAACTATACTAAACACTCAATGGCGACTTTATTAGGTGAAGTGTGTACCTAATAAAGTGTCCAGTGTGGTCTTCTGCCTCTGTAGCCTATCTGCTTGGACGTGTTGTGCATTCAGAAATGCTCTTCTGCATACCTTTGTTGGAACAAGTGCTTCTTTGAGTTCTGGCCTTTCTCCTCTGACCTCTGGCATCAACAAGACATTTTCAAACCCCAGAGAATTGCCGCTCACTGGATATTTTGTTGGTTGTGCATGATAATCCCAGGAGATCAGCAGTTTGTGAAATACTCAGACCAACCCATCTGGCACCAACAACAATGCCACAACCAAAATCTCTTAAATCACCATTTTTTTTTACCATTCTGATGCCAGCTTCGAATTTCAGCAGTTTGTCTTCACCATGTCTACGTGCCTAAATAAAGTATTTGTTATTTGCATTAACGAGCTGCTGAACAGGTGTACCTAATAAAGTGGCCAGTGCATGTATAGAGAGCTGTTACAGTCATTCCCTGGCTGCAATGATGGTGCAGAGACATTATAAACCGCAGCTGTGGATGACCTGGACACACTGGCCAATCTGGGCTTTTTCGGGAGGGGGCCTTAAAGAGACTAAAACGGAACATATCCGGCCAAGGGTAGATATATGTATATTAAAACAGACAGTATGAGAAAAATAATGTGTTTATTGACCATCAAAGCATGTCAGCATGTTCTAGTAGAAACCCAACAATAAAAGCATACACCTGAAAATGAGACAAATATGTCCCCTTTAAACAAATTTGTGAAATTAGTGCATCCAT
This sequence comes from Centropristis striata, assembly GCF_030273125.1. NCBI lineage: Eukaryota > Metazoa > Chordata > Actinopteri > Perciformes > Serranidae > Centropristis > Centropristis striata. The sequence continues at coordinate 14,327,181 of NC_081533.1, forward strand.
TTCATGAACATCTTCATATCACCATGGAAGCAAGCCAAGTTTCTGGCACTGAGGTTCAAGCTACAGATGTCAAATAGATTCACCGACAAACAACTGCAAGTACAGTTCATTCCCTGTATTGAGTGTAGTTAATTTGAGCGAACAACTGAAATTACTTGCCAACGACTCAAGTCAAGATTTAAAGCTTCTGTGGAACAAATTGTTGTCGTAATGATGCTGAACTCTGTAGCGTTCCATGATAATGTTAATATTCAAGCACCAAGCACATAACTCATACCATACCATGCTGTAGTAATTCCCTACTACTAACCACCATATGGATGCCAAATCTTAGCTGTTGCATTTAGTCGGCAATGAATCGTCTCTGTCCAAATTTGCCATACATGTTAATCTAGACTTCATCATGGTGAAATTATTCATGAAAAACAAACAACAAACTTGGGCTCCATGCTCATTATTGTCTCATCGCAGGACATTACTAAGGGATACCAGACTCTGATATGATAGATCCATTTATTTCCAGTATTGTGCAGCCAACACAACAGAATCAGACACAGGTGCAGTATCAGATGAAGAGCTTTTATTATGTATACATCAATAGAAAGTGTAATGAGAAATTTAAGCCCTGATCCAACAGCATGGATCGAGACTAGCAGCGTAAATGTTTAGGCAGCACTGAATGTAAATACAGAAGCTGATTACGGGCATCATCCCCAGAAGCAAACAAACAAGAGAGGCATGTTTATGTTAACACCGAGAAACAGAATCAGAATACTATAAATCCCTATGGTGATTTAGCAGAAATCCAAAAAAGGAAAAGTCTCTGTCTTGATGTGGTATCATGTGATCCTGGTGCAACATAAGAGGGGACCAACTGCTGTACATGCAGCTTACAAGAAGCAACAGCATTCAGGACATGACAACACAAGGCAATGGTGTCAGGTTACATCCATGTGAGGCAGATTGTGCTTGTCACGCAAACAATACACCATTGTGATGAACATGTACTGTGTGCTGTGTCCGCCATTGGGAACAGCCGTAGAGTCTGTTATTGATGTCCAGTGGCTGCTGCTAATGTTGGAGACACAAGGGGGCAAAAATAACTGAAACCAATGTTTATTTTATTTGCCACTAAATGAATTTAACTTGAAATTCCCTGATGGATTATTATAAAGTCAATGAAACAATATACCCCCAAGGTTCAGTGGATTCAGTCCAGTATTTCAACCAATCTCCAGTTGGATTAGTCTTGGGACGTTAAGAAAAAATAGTGCAGTATTCCCATTTGTCTGTATTGTACCAAAACAGCAAATAACCTGTCACTTACAATCCGAGGAACTTGTTAAATAGCCGGAGCTTCTACATCGGAGGAATCCTCTGATGCTTCAGAGTGACTGCGGGAGTGATTGGAGTCCGACTGGATGGCGATTCCTCCTCTAAAAAATCGAGTAGTCCCAAAGAAATGGAGAAATGTAATTTGAGATGGAAATCTCTCTCAACTGGGGCAATCTAGAAGGTAATCTTATTGAGAGTGGACACAGTGGTACTGTGTGGAGATAGAGGAGGGTGGAGGCTGCATGTGAGGGAGGCAAGGGGGCACATAGTTTGTGTATAATAAAATATATTTAAACATAGACTGTATAAGAGTAAGTGGATATATCCACCGTAATGTCACCCATTGGTTTTTGTACCATTTTGATGACTCATTAGAGTATTTTTCTGCCAGAAATGACCAGATTTTGGTGCAGCTAAATTGCTAGCTAGTGCATGGTAAAAAAGTTGCAAAACTCTTTAACCAGGGGTCATCAACTACTTTTGTCCAAGGGCCAGACATTTTGTAAGCGAACACTGTGGGGGCTGAACTTTCAAATAAAGAATATATTATGTACTTATGCCTAGTTAGCCATCATTGTTTGATATTTTCAATTTCTTACTAAATTCATGCTATTTTCAGTGTCAATAGACTCCTAATAACCTTGGGAAATCCAGAATGATAACTAGATTTCCACCAAGGAGGCAGTTCACTGAGGAGTGATGGAAATGCTAAACAAGACATTATTAGGCAGCAAAAATGTTACAATCATGAACTGAAAACACACTGTAAAAAGAGTTCGAAGACAAAAACGGCCTATAGTATCCCCTCCTTTATTGCCTATTTTATTCTAAATGGTACCATAATTTACAAAATTAACATCATACTGTATTAAAGAAAACTTAAATAAACTTAAAATAAAACCTAATAAACTACTGAGGTAAATGCTTACAGAGGTAACACAGCAGGTGAGAAATAGGGTAATTTTCTCATAGACTTCTATACAATCTGACTTATTTTTATAGCCAGTGGATTTGCCCCCTGCTGGCCATTATAAAGAATGCCAGCACTTCACTTTTCAGGCCTGGAGGTTGCCATTTGTATTATACATAGGAATTTCATGCCGGCAGCATTACTCAGGGCACTTCAATATATGTTAGTCAGCTCCACAACTTTGGTTCAGACTTAAATATCCTAACAAGTATTGGATGGGCTGACAGAAAAAGTGTGCACAGACATGCCCAGAGGATGACTTCGGCATTTTTCCCAACCTGGAGGTCACTACTTGGGTAAACATCATACCTGCTTAGCATGATATTACCATCAATGTGTGCATATTAGTATGCTGACGTTAGCGTCTAGCTGAAAGCCAGAGTCAGAGCCCATAGCATGGCTGTGGGAGCATTTAGATGATTGGTACCACCTTCCAATAAGGTTACCATCCACTTGTTACCGGTGAGCTCATGAATTGTTTATAAAGCATCAGCCGGAACCCCTCCGATGGACTGTGTGATGTGCAATAACCATATCGATTTACTTTATTTATTAATGCAGGCTTCATGGCTAATTGTAAAGTTGAGACTTAAAGGTTGGGTCACGACCTGGAATCCCAAAAGTTTGCTTAACTTGTGACATTTAGAACAGATTGATACTAATTTAGCCATTAATGGAACGTACGTATATTAACAGTCTGTGATTCTCAGAGAAGCTCCAGCTTTTATCGCCCTGTGACACTCACCCTGCCACAAACACATAATCCAAAACTGACAAAGGCTCAAAAACTTTGATAACACTTGCCCCTTAGCACACATAAGCCATACAACTGAAATATCAGTCCTGAAATGGACTTGTCAAAGCTGTCACAGAAAACAGCCTATTGTTAAAATAGATAGGATTCAGGGGAATAGGTCGGCTCTATTTTGGTGATTTATGTGAGAATGCATGTATACTTTTGTGTGTGTGTGTGTGTGTGTGTGTGTGTGACCTCAGAAGTAAGTTCATGCAGGGGAGTCTTTAAACTAAATTCACCATGGCCCTGGTGGAGGTTAATGTTGGCCCTCCCATCTGCTGTTTTCTAATCATCCCCTGTTATCTGTGAAAAAGGAGAGTGGAGGAATAAGGTCGTAGCGTGCAACAGCCATCTTTTTTCATTTACCCCTCCGCTCTCCTGGCCATTTCACCATCATTTGTGAAATCAGCTGTAGCAGCGGGAGGAGAGTTTGCACAAAATGTACTTCCTGGAGTGTCTATTTCATGCCGAGAGGAGAGGAGACGGCAGCAGCAGCTGAGGAGAATAAGTGAGAGAGGGAAAGGTAATGAATAGAACAGTTGGGAAGCTAGCTGGAGATGGCCCCTGAACATTTGTCACTCCAATAGGAGTTGTCTCTGTTGTGAGATTGGATTTTGCTTTATTATTGTTGTTTTGCAAAAAGGGGGTGTCACTCTGCGCCTGGATGCCAGCAGAGCTCCATGTAAGTGGCTGGGTGCAATGTTTCTGATGGGAAAAGAGGCTGGGTTCTCGCCTCACACTGTATCCGGTGGGATTCCAACAATAATATTCCTGCCCTTTGCTTGCCTCATGCATGAGCACAGAACGAAAGCAATCTAATCCTAGGGCCTATTCTGTGGGGGGCCATGGTGCAGTCACGGTGCCTTATTGTTCCTCTGGGGACAGAAATAGGCAAGTGGTGGCTGTTGGCACATCAAGTCACAGCACTTCAATACACTGTGACTGGCCTTAGGAATACAGAAACCCACCACAAACAACAAACAATGATCAGGTTGAATAATATCACGCCAATAGGAGTCCAGTTCTGTGTCAAGTGTGTGTTTAACTATGCTTTTGACTCCTGAAGTGTTTTACTAACCTCAATTCTAAATCCAACTTTTTTTCTCATGGCACTTTATTAGGTTTATTTAGGTTTATTTATTTGCACAGTTAGAAGTGCAGTACCGGAGACAACTTTGTAGGTGAGCATTAAGAGATTTGAATTTGATGCTTGATGATGAATTTGAAATCATAATATCTGTTTGATTGAGACGTGCCATTAAGACATGTATGGGGGTCAAGTGAAAGGTGAATCTTTAATTAGCAGTTGTTTGGTCTTGGGGGAGGGGCTTAACCTTTATAAGTGACGGACAGCCAGGCTGCAAGGGAGTTAGACAATGAAAACGTCAGGTGACTAAAAAATGATTTGTGTGTGTGTGTGTTCTTGTACTTAGGACATAGTGAGGACCGGAACACATTTTCAACCAACAGAGTGAGGACATTTTTGTAAAGTGAGGACATTTCGGCCAGTCCACACTTCTTTAAAGGCTTGTTTGAGACTTCAGACTTTGTTTAAGGATTCAATAAGGTTTATGTTAGGGTTTGGGTTGGGCATTTAGTTGTGATGGTGAAGGTTAGGTTAAGGGTTAGGATAAGGGGCTATTTGTTTTTGCTAGACGTGCCAAGTCTTTTTTCCCAGTTTTTTCCCAGTTTTGTTCCAATAAAAGCACCTCAATCTGCTTTGTGACTCCAGCCATCTATTATATATTGTCTTAAAACAGTGACCCAACCTGTTTAATGTGTGACACTAAGAGTTAATTCATTCATTATCCTTAACCGCTTATCCGCACTTGGGTCGCGAGGCCCAGCTGACATTGGGCGCCAGACTATCGCTGACACATAGAGACAGACACGCTGTCACGCTCTCATTCACTCCTACGGGCAATTAAGATTCACCAATTAAACTTAAGTGCATGTTTTTGGACTGTGGGAGGAAGAAGGAGTACCCAGTGAGAACCCACACTGACATGGGGAGAACATGCATGCCGCTGCAGGCTGAAGTCGATATTAGAGCACATTAGCCGTAGACATGCTAATCGGCCTTTTCTCCAATATAATGGAACTATAGAGAACTCTTTTTGTGGAGCTCAAAGCGGCAACAATGAAAATGAATAACATAGATTCTCATTGGAGGGACTGAATTATTCCTCTTGAGTTGTGTTTTGCAAGAATGACACGTTGGATTCATGCACTTATTTCACACAGACTGTATGCATGTAAAAGCCATTTCATTGTGTTTTTATACCGATATCATCCTACAGGAAATACCAATTGAAGACTTTATGGCTCGTACTTGTTGTACCAAAAAGATTTGAGAGTGTTTTAAGATTTTTTTATTTTATTTTCTTCCAAGTCTGCTTTATATTGCCAGGTTGCAGTTGAAATATTCAGGCTGAAATTGTCATAAGAATACATCTTAGTAACACATTGATTTCACAGAATACACAAAAGTAATCATAGTCAGATCTACTCGTGCCCTAGATGGAGCAGTTATATATTACCATATATTTAATCTAATTACCACACAGTGATGTTCAGACTGCCTTTCATAGATTTTGTTGCGGTGATATTATAATACTATTAAATTATGCATTCACAGCTGTCCTTCCTCTATTTAGCAGCTGCATTTTGCTTGTATTATATTTTAAACTTAAACTTCGCATCTGTCTTCATATTATAGTTCGATCTTCATTTGTAATTACTGTATCACCACTCAGAAATCATAACATGATACTGCTGGTTCATCTCTGCCAGCTAATGCTAATTTCAGCTTACTTGAGGTGGACGCCATTAATGTTTACATATTAACTGGCATGATCAAGAGCCTCTAAAATGGAAAAACTTACAGTAAAAAAATACAGTTGAGTGGGTTCTCTACTGTAAATTATCAGCAAAAAATGTAATTTAGACTGTTTATGTTTAGGGTAATTGTGTTCTTGTGACATTATGGTAGTTCTCCTTTAATTTTATATGGAAAAAAAACTGTGTTTGCACATATTCCATATGCATATAAAGACACATGCACACACTCACAAACACACACACACACAGGCACACAGAGTCATAGACACACACACAGGTACATTTTTTCTCACAAGAACGCACAAACACACTCACAAGCACAAATGCATGCACACATAGTCAAACTTGAAAATTAGGCCCTAAATTTGTATATTTGATTGAAACTGACCAATAATTTAAGTGTATATTTTTGTTGTGCCGTGGTGTCTTTATGTATCCGTGTCTATGTGTGTATATTCGAACATGTACAGGCTAGGAAAACAAATTTCCTGAAAGGAAAATAATGTATGTATCTATCTATCTATCTATCCATCTATCCATCTATCCATCTATCCATCCATCCATCCATCCATCCATCCATCTAATAACGAAAATATATATAAAAAATAATATATCAATGTGTTGGTCTTGAGTTGCATAAAAGGTATAAAAAAAAGTTGTACATTTTTTTTTTTTCAATATGACCTGAAACCATTCTAATGTCATGTGGTCCTTTTTCACCACAGGTGTGATTTGTTTTTGTTTTTATTTCTGTCATCTAAAAATGTACAATGTTTTCAAAACATCAGTTTCACTGAAAGTTGACATTTATTTTTTCCACTATTACAACTGAAAAAAAATATTCAGGATTTATTACTTTTTTTCTCTTTAAATGAGGCCTAATTTTGTGCATTTGACCAAAATTGACCAATAATAATAGTTTTACTGTAATTTCTACAAACTTTTTTTACAGTCTAGGGTGATATGGTTGGGGCGTGTAGTTTGGTAGACAGACAATACATGATGTTTTTGGGGGTTGTTTTTGCGATTTGAGCACCACAAGCGGCATCTAGTTTCATTTTATTCACAAGAATATATCTCTAAAGCTAATATCTCCCATGCTAGATTGATAAACAGCACTTCAGGTAAGAGAAAATGTATTTTTATATATTTTGGTTTAAACCGCCCTTTAAAAAATGTCCCCACACCAAATCCAGAGGAAAAACTTCCTGTATTTAATTCTGATCGGCTAATTTTTTGATAATTATTTGATAAGACTACCATTCCTGTATATCCCTCCAATGCATATCTCTCCCTGCAGCACTTTTTTAATCACTCTCTCTAGTTTGCCTCCTGTCTCTTTCTCCCTCCGCCCTCGTTCTCTGACTTCCCCTGTTTCCTCTTGTCCTCCTCTCGCTAGAGAAGCCCTTGGCTTGAAGCACTCTTGAGAAAATGAAGGGGGCAAATATACATGTGTGATGTTCAGAACTGGATAATGGTGCACTTGTTCAATGTAATTGGCCTGGAAAAGCACTGTAATTTGTGACTGGAGAACCCTGACTTGACTTGAGAAAAATGTAAATGTGCAGCAGAGGAGCCCCTTGGTTAATCAGTTCCCACAAAGAGAATACTTTAAGTTCATTAGTGCGCCATTTGCATATTCGCCCTCATAAAGGAAGAGTTAATCCCAAATGAAATTGCATGTTTCTATCATAAAAATGAGCTTCTTTTTATATTTCCCCCTGTTGCCCCAAATAAAATGTGTTTGTGTGTGATCGTAGTAAAATGTCTCTCCATTAACAGTCAAGCAACTTTTTTAACGTTCTGTTTTATGCAGTTGTAATATGATTTCATTTAACATTGTGTATACAGTATTCGGCCTACTACATAACATTCAATGGAATATTCCGGCTTCTTTCAAACATTTTAAGCATGTTTTGAAGTGCTACTCTCTGTGCAAGGCCATGTTTTAAACTCAAACAGAAAAAAAGACAGTAGAATTGTTTGAATACAGAAAACAGAGTTTTTGGCAATAATACTGCACAACAAAAAACTGCACAAAGCCACAGAGAGTCCAAATAGAGCGAACAAAAGGAGTTTGTCTGAGGATTAACAAAAAAATCTAATTTGCCAGTTGATGATGGCCATCAACTTGCTAGATTAAAGGGCTTGAAGGCGACTGGCACAAAAGCTTTTGGATAATAGGGTTGGAAATAATAGCTAAATTAAAAAACATTGAATAAGGAAGGTTACATATCGTAACCAGAGTTCTGTGAGTACGGGCAAAGTAGTAAAAGGCTCTGCGGGCTTTTCTACATACTGAAATTTGCATGTACTGTTCCTTCTTGGTTGGGTTCAACCATTAAGCAAAGTTAACTTCAGCTAATTTTATGTTCAAACCAAGCGACAAAATCTATGCTTGAAAACTGAAGCCAATGCAGAATGCTTTCAACTGCATTCTTTCTGATGACCAGGAGGGGGCGACTCCACTGGTTGCAAAAAGAGTTCTGATTGTATAGAATTCTCACCTGATTTAGTACCTTAGTCAAAAATGTCCTAATGTGTTTATGGTCTCAATTCCTAGTGGAAATCCTTCTTCAATTCAGCATCATGTTCCTCTTGAAAATGATGGTCCCTTTAAGAGTAAATTGCGTGTCGTCTCTATTTTTATCTTTGAACTTTGTGTGATTTCAGTTCATGAAGGTTTTCTGTCACATTTTGGCTGCCTAAAAATATATTCTTTGGCAGTCAGTTGTATTAAAATACACTCCCAGGAATCTTATTATTTTGAATTACAGATGCACCTTACTAATCATGATACGTAGCACTTAGTGTTAGCTAGTATCTCAGCATCTCCGCAATTTCACTCTCTGCTCCAAATATGGTTGCTTCTCGCTCCAAAAACCATGATAGTAATTGCAAAGATGCCAGACTTGAGAGTTTAAAACCAAGGGGTGAATTCATGGTAGCTATATCAACTTCTTATATAGACTCTGTGGTTGACATCAGTGGTTCAGAATGCAGAGTAAATGTGGAGTAAACCAAAAAATAAACACAGCCAGGTTGCTTAATGATTCATTAAAGTTAGTGACCTAAGAGACCAGAAAATTCAATGTACCATTAGCCCATAATTACCTCCTCCCGGCCACAGTGGCAGATTTTCAGCAAAAGTTCCAAAGTCAAAACGTGAGACACCACAGATACCACAGAGGTTAAGTTTATGAGAAAAGTTTAATCCACCAATATGTAAACAGTATAGAAAGGGTTTCTCACTAAGAAAGAGAGCGACTCAACAGGGCTCAGGTTTATAGACCTAAATAATCTCACCTTAGTGTAATGACTCAGTAAAATGATGGGGATCTCAAATGACTCATATTCAATCCATAAACTTGCAATAACAAATTTTACAGCCGCTTGGGGCAGAAGAAACAAACACAAAATTGAAATATTATTACCTTATAAAGTTGATATGGTGAACTTGTTAATGAAAAGTTGCCTTCAATCGTCCAGCAGTTAAGAGTGATGCTGCTCTACTTTTTCTTTTTTATTATTACCTTTTTCCTTTTGTGGAGCCATGTGGGTATAATTAATCATATATTTTTCTCGCTTTTTAGTAAAAAGAGCTGGTTGCTTCTACTGAAAAACTATCCTGATGAGTCAAAACAATTTAGTTGGACATCATACATTTAAAAACAATTACCTTTTTTTTTTTAAATGGAGCTGTAAAGCTGAGGGGAAAAATAACACAAAATAAAATATAATAAAAAAATAAAATAAAATTATATATACATATATATATATATATATATATATATATATATATATATATATAAAGAGAGAGGGAGATAATAAGGTTATAACAATGACATCACACCTGAAAATTTGAACTGGTATGACAAAAAAAAATTGTTGATCCATAATTTTGATCAAAACCTTTCAAAATCATCTACAGTCATGGAAAAAAATATTAAACCACCCTTGTTTTCTTCAATTTCTTTTTTTTCTTTTTTTTAATTTTAATGCCTGGTAGAAGTAAAGGTACATTTGTTTGGACAAATATGATATTTGTTATCTCGCCATTTTTCATGGTTTTCTTGATAATGATTTTGGTTATTATCAAGAAAACCAGGGAAAATGTCTAGATATCAGCTCCTAAATTAAACTCTTATGAGCTATTAATGTTGTTATCATTATTTTTGTCCAAATAAATGTACCTTTAGTTGTACCAGGCATTAAAATGAACAAGAAATTGAAGAAAAAAGGGTGTTCAAATATTATTTTCCATTACTGTAAATATATAGATTATATGGTTATAGCTATTACATCACACCTGAAAAACTGTAACGGTAATTATTTAGTCATGACAAAAAAAAAACATAATTTTGATCAAAACCTTTTAAACCATCTATAACTAAAAATCTGTATCTCCAGTGGCAACAGCATCCACTCCTAGTTTTCCCTCTGTGATGGAGGGCCGGTGTGAGGTTGGTCTCAGTTTGGCTTTGGCAGCGCTGGCCGTCTCCCAAAACATCTCTTTGGGCTCGTCAGCTCTGGATTCCTGGATGTTGCCCACACTGCAGGAGGAAGTGATGTGATGGTGGAGGAGAGGGGGTTGAGAGAGTTGAAAACAAAGCCATCAATGTGATTGGTTATCTGGACAGAGGCCAAAGACAGGACAGAAGGAGGCAGAGAGAGAGGGAGGGGAAGAGGAGGAAGAACAGAAAGAGGGAGGGCGAGATTGTCTTGAAGCCTTTTAAGTGCCCTCTGGAGGGGTCAAGAGGATGCCAAATCTGTGGGGCGTCTTTGTATTGGCTCCCAGCATGTGTGAGTACCCGTCTGTATACCTGTCTGTGCCGATCTGTCTATTTGTCCTGTGCTTGTACCTACACTGCACCTGTGTGTTTGGAGGACGCCATAATTGCCCCCAAGGGTATAAATGCACATACCTTTCTGTATAGCAGTGGTCCCAACCTTTCTCTTGAGGGACTCACATTTTTACCATTGTAAACTTTGGCGACCCCCTCACTGTGTTATGGGACAGTGGTCAGAGGTGGGCAGAGTAGCCAAAAAATGTACTCAAATAAAAGTACTGTTGCTTAAGATTATAATTACTCAAGTAAAAGTAAAAGTACTCATAAAAATAATTACTCAAGTAGGAGTAAAAAAGTATGCAGTGAAAAGACTACTCAAGTACTCAAGAGTACAAGTACTCATATTAAACCCTATGGATTAAGAATGGAATGTCACTTTAGTTCATATGTGAGTCAAGGCAGGTGACAGGCCGTTAAAAAGTGCGTTCACTGTTGCTATGGCTATGACCAACATGACAACACTTGTCATCTGACCCAAGTAGCTGCATTTGATTGGCAAGATCATTTTCTAATGTTTTTTATTGGTTGAAAGCTGAAGATGTAGAAATAGATCTAGCATGTAATAAAAAAAAAAAGTAACTACCATCATGTAGCCAAATAGAACGGCGTAAAAGTACCGTTCCTTCTTCAAATATATACTCAATTAAAAGTAAAAGTATGGTCCAAAAAAACTACTCCTAAAATTACAATTTATCCAAAAAGTTACTCAAGTATTTGTAACAGAGTAAATGTAGCGCGTTACTACCCACCTCTGACAGTGGTACAGTCTTAAATTTGTTAGCCACCTGCGGACCACATAGTATCTCAGCCATTTTAATGCAAGCAGGTTTAACCCATAAGAACCCATGGTGACACCCTTGTAACAAAAACTTTAAATCTACTAGAATCTAAGATTAAACCCATTTAACAATTCTAATCCATTAATAGGGCGTACTGTATTGCATTTAACTTGTTCTGACCATATTTCCTGTCACAATTTTGATATATGTTATGGAGATGCAGACAAAAAGGCAATGGTTATTTGTTTTTATTTATTCTTATTTTGTTACTTAAAAACAAATCTGAAAAATAATTTGTTGTTAAACAGCACTATTCATGTCACAATTTTGCTAAATGTTGTGGAGATGCAAAGAAAAAGTCAAATTTGTGTTTCTGTAAGCAGAAAATGTCTAGTTTATTTATTTTAAAATTAGGAATATTATGAACACAAATACCATAAACACCCAATGTAACGTTTATGTCACATCACAGATCTTTGACATTTAGGGGTAGTATTTTTTTTTTTTTTTAAACATCATAAATGTGTTCTGTGTAGTCCACTTGGTCTGTGGTATATCCCCCATCATTTTCCTCTAAGGATATTTGGGCCCCCCTGGTTGGGAATCACTGCTGTATAGGGATGTCCCAATCAGGTTTTTTTGCCCACGAATCCGATTTTGAGTCATTTGATTTTGAGTATCTGCCGATACAGAGTCCCGATCCGATACTTGTATAATACATTAAAAAAATTAAGAAGGGCGAGGAAACAGATCCAGGATGTGCCTTTTTTATTTTATCATTTAACACACATTCTTTGAGCACTTCTTTGAGGTAGCTTGAACAATCAATGCAGCCTCTTCACCTTGTACTTTAGTGCAACAGAATATTTTTAATAAAAATGTCAAACATAAAAATGAACAGCAGCTCAACTTAAAATACCTGGCAGGCATGTAAACAAATAAGCAAATAAAAGTGCCACAGTGTTATAAAGTAAGGCCAGTAATGTGCTTTTGGGAAGTTCACTAACTACACTATGGAACAGTAATTCTAACTCTCCTCCTCTAGCTTCAGCGTGGGCTGACTCGTCTTCGGCCGGGTTGCCTGGGTAAACTCAGTGTATTGTGTCGGGTGTTTGTTTTTGAGATGACGTATCATGTTTGTTGTACTGAATGCAGCCTTTTCCTTGCCACCTCTTGAAATTCCCAGTTTACATACCTCACAGTTTACAATCGCAGTGTTATTTTCGTTCACTTTAAAATACTTCCAGACTGCAGACAGATTCACACGTCGGTTTGAACTGCTGCCCTGTTGTTGGTTTTTTTCTTCTTCTTCTCTTCTTCTTCTTCTTGTAATGGTGGCGGCACCAACTTGAAGGTGCATTAGCGCCACCTAGGTTGGAGTGTGTGAACTTCTGCTTCGCATATTGACATGCAGCCTGCAGTAAAATGATATCATGCTGAATATACATATATCCGATCCCTGATCGGGACATAATGTCCGATTCCGATCGAGTCTGAAACCACATGATCGGCCGTGATTTCCGATCACGTGATCGAATCAGGACGTCCCTATTTCTGTATGTATGATCTTGCCAATTCACCCTGTACAACATCAGGAAAATCAGACCCTATCCGACCGAGCAATCGACACAACTCCTGGTTCAGGCCCTTGTGTTATCCCGTTTAGACTACTGCAACTCTCTACTGGCGGGTCTTCCTGCTCCACCACCAAGCCACTGCAGATGATCCAGAACTGTACGTCTGGTCTTCAACCAGCCCAGGAGAGCACGTCACTCTGCTCCTCATCTCTCTGCACTGGCTCCCGCATCAAATTCAAAGCCTTGTCTCTTGCCTACAAAATAGCAACAGACACAGCCCCTTCTTATCTGAACTGCTTTGTTCACAAACCCTCCCGTCCACTACGCTCTTCTAGTGAAAGACGTCCTCCACCGCTGAAGGCCTCGACGTCTCAACCCAGACTCTCCTCCTCTGTAGAGCCTCTATAGGTGGTGGAACCAACTTCCAAACTCCATCCGTTCCGCTGAGTCCTTCTCAATCTTTAACCCTTAATAGGGCACTCATTGAAATACTTGCATATTCCAAATTTCAACCCTAGAGAATATTGGAGGATATTACATACAGCCAGAATGTGTAAAATAACATACGGACCCGGGGGAGGGGGGTAATATTTTGAGAAAAAAGGTTTACGAGATTAAGGTGTCAAATCTAAGAGAAAAAATGTGCAGATTTATGAGATTTAAAGTGGTGAATCTGTGAGAAAAAAAGTTTTTCTTTTTTCCCACTTTTGTCTCGTAAATCTGCGACTTTTTTCGAGCAGATTCACCACTTTAAATCTCTTAAACCTGCACATTTTTTTCTTGTAGATTTGGCACTTTATTCTAGTAAATTTGACTTCCCCCCGCGATAATGTAATAAAGTGCATTTCCCAATAATGTAATACACTTTTTACCAATAATGTAATAAAGTATAACACCAAACACCTTTAGATTTCAAGAAGCTGTTGAATGCGTGTGTCATGGATACCTCGTTTGTGAAAAACGGATGAACGGGTCAAAAGTTAATAAACATTCAACTTTGACCTGTTGGTGGCGCTAGAGCTCTTGAGCTAGAGTTGCCTACACAGTATCACCACTTGAACCCAAGTAATGGGTGGTCTGCTGTTAAATGATTACAATATTGGGGAATTATTACATTATCAGGACTGGCGAAATGAAGGCTAACCTGATAATGTAATAACCTCCATTAATGTTATACTTTATTACATTATTGGTAAAAAAGTGTATTACAGTCTTGGGAAATGCACTTTATTACATTATCGGGAAGTTATTACATTATCAGGTTCTACCCACGGCACTTACTCTTGCTATGTTTCTTTTCTTCATCCTTGCTTGTGTTGTATTTACTCTCATTTGTACGCCACTTTGAATAAAAGCGTCCGCTAAATGACATTGTAGATTTGAATAAAATTAGAATGTCAGGTGTTGAATGTGTACATGGACAGTGTGTGTGTGGGGGGGGGGCGTTGTCATCTACTTACATGCGATGGTGCGTGTGCCACTCGATCCTATCCGCCAGTTTGATCAGCCATCGCAGCGAAAGGTTGATTTGGATAACACTTTTTAGTCGGAGATTCAATTATGCCATTGAGAGTACATGAAGAGCGCCATCCAAATGGACATGAAGAGCGCTACACCAGTCAGTCAATGACCTTCTCTGCCCTAATTTTTTTAGTCTTTTTTTATCTTCAAAGTCACTCCAATAACAGAAACCCCTACTAGACCAATCACCGTGCAAGCGACCCACTGAGATAAGCTGTGATAAGGTACTGATGCAGCTACCAACACGAGTGGAAACTTCACATCATAGGTAGGGTCAGTTCTCTTTAGCTTCAATCAAACTGACAACAATTCATTTCATTTTCATTAGTGACAGTATGTGCACAATTTCATTTAAGATGAAGCGCATTGACCTTTCAAGAGAACACATTTTTCATTAAAAATCCTCGAAATGGATAGTTTAATTTGGTGTCAATTGACAGCGAGCATGCTTCACCTTATAGCACTCATTCTCACACAGAGATCACTTTTCATCTAATGGAGTTAGTGTTGCACAATGATCCCCTCTCTTAGATTCACTAAGAATTAAATACATGTGGTCAATGAATGGTCTCAACGCTCTATAACTCACTTTTTTGTTAAATCACACAGAAGGAGAATACACCTACACTGCTTTGGAATAGAGTGCCGCAGGAACCTTTTTTTTATTTACAGAACTACTTTCTATTCTTTTCTTATACAGCAGCAACTGTATAACAAAGCAATTTCCCCCCCGGGGATCAATAAAGTATTTCTCGTTCTGAATAAGTCCAAAAACCAGGAAATTAGTTAGCATTTTTTCATTTTGGGTTCCCTCATCTCAAAGTCAGTAGTTTTTTTAATGGGATTTCTGTTAGATCACTGCAATAAGTTTTCCTCTTCAACAAAAAATATGTCAGTGATATGATGCGTTTTTCTAAATGTAGTTGAAATGAGGAGGTGGTCGAAGAAGTGGAGTTCAATGCATGTGATTTAATCCACATGCCGGATTTATCTCTCATGCAGCAGAATGAGTACAGTTGCAAAATGTAAAACGTACTTTGGTGTTTCATTTTTACCTCTTAATCTTAAGATTTCAGTAAACACACACACACACACACACATATATATATATATATATATATATATATATATACACACACATATATATAAATATTTTTTACAAAAATGAACCAAAACACTGACAAACGAGGAAAATCCTGGGCCAGTACACAGAAAAAAATATTTTTGGGTCCCTTTAATCATCTATATAAATTGTATAAAGAAATACAAATTCAGTGCTTTTACTTTAAAATAGCAGTTTTTCATGTCGTGCATTACTTGGTGATTGTTTGTTATTATGTGTCCTCAGTTTTGTCTGTAAATTGAATCATTCGTTCCAAGTGATATTCACTGAATCAGTTCATTGGCTCAATTAGTTGATATTTCCAAGTAAAATGTAATTGAGGGACATTGCAGTGAATCTGCAATTTACTTGTGTATTATTTAGTAGGAATCGTTGACACTTCTGTTGAATTTCCAGAAAAACTTCAGGTTTTAGGTGGTTATTTTAAAATGAAAAAGTTTTACAGACATTTTTTCCAGGTGTTTAAGGCCTAAATGGGTTAAAAGAGCCACAAATATTTCCAGTACGTTTCTCTTTCCGTGTCTTTGTCCTCTCTACACAAGTTAACTTACTCACATCATGATACTTGGCTCGCTGTAGCAGCCAGTCCATATGTGCTGTTTCACCACAGAGCGCTGACATCTCCTGTCATAAGGTTTGTCACCACAAACCCCATCATGCCACTGTCCCCGCCTGATGCCATGCCAAACAAAAGTGTCGATTCACAGCCAAACTGGGTTGTTGCTCACACTATGCATGTCCTTTCTGCCATTTTCACCTTCTCTCTCGTTTGTTTTTTTTCCACTCTCGCTCCTTCTGTTTGTCCTTCTGCCCTTCTTTCTTCTTTCTAGTAGAACTCCATATTAATCACAATTTCCTTTCCTTGCTGTTTTTCGCAGCTTTTCAAAACTTGATTTTCATGCATCCCGGATACTCCCAGGATAATGTGATTGACCACGGTGAACATTTGAAACACTGCGATGGGTGATGAAGTCAATGCAATCCATTCTACCCTAATCAGAATTCATTACATTACATTAGACAGAGGCACCGTTCAGCCATCCATTTGTCATTTTCTGAGAAATGGCTACAATAGGGGAAAAAATGGGGGAGAAAAAAAAAATCAGTATTCACACCAAATTAGTTTAGCTACAGTGAATAGCAGCTTTTTCCATCAAGGGTGTTGTAATGAAGAAATGGTTATGAGGCGGCAATGATTCAGAGGTGTTTAACTCTATGGAGTCTTGGACTATTTTGTCCATGTTTGAATCCTTTTCATGTCTTTTTTGTGTCTTTTTTGGTCATTTTGTGTCTTTTGTCATTTTGTGTCTGTTGTTGTGTCTCTTTTTGGTCATTTTGTGTCTTCTGTGTCTTTTTTGGTCATTTTGTGTCTGTTGTGCCTTTTTTGGTCATTTTGTGTCTTATGTGTCTTTTTTGGTCATTTTGTGTCTTTTTTCTAGTCATTTTGTGTCTTTTTTTGTCATTTTGTCTCTTTTTTGTCATTGTGTGTCTTATTTCTAGTCATTTTGTGTCTTTTTTTAGTCATTTTGTCTCTTTTTTTGTCATTGTGTGCCTTTTTTCTAGTCATTTTGTCTCTTTTTTTAGTCATTTTGTCTCTTTTTTGGTCATTTTTGTGTCTTTTTTTGACATAATGAAGAAGCCGTGCTCCGGCGCTTTCGTGAACTTCAGAGGGTTAAAGAATGGTTGGAATATGAGGAAAAAGCAAAAAAAAACAAAACTCATACACACAAACATCTGAGACAGATGTGGGCTGCCACGCGTGGACTCCAACTGTTCATAATGAAGGGCATTCACCGTTCTGTTCCGGCTCTCCCACTGTCAACACAATTCCTTCACACTGGGCCTCCATCCCTCCCCCTTGTGCCCTCCCGTCTATCCGTCCCTCTTTTCTCCCTCTTCACATTTCTTTCTCAATCCACTTTGGGGCAAAGGAGGACAGTGTGTAGCAGAGAAAGAGAGAGAGAGAGATAAAAAGTGAATCGAGGGAGCAGATCTGCAGGACAGCTTGGAGAGCAGCGTGGGGCCATGCTTGTCACTTCTCCTTCCACCCGTCCCGTCTACTGGCAGGGGCTTGTGTGCACAAGAGTGCTTACTGTACCTGGGCATCTGCGGAGCTCCACTGGGTGGGTGGAGGGAGGGTGGGGAGGCGCCGCAGGCCTCAGCACCTCTTTAGCAGCCAGGCAATCTGCTCTGTGAGCCCCGGTCTGTCTGTTGGACTGCAGAGGACACACACACACACACACACACAACGCTGCCCGCCCACCCACTGAGGAGCATGGTCAGAGCTGAGGCAAGATGGTAGATGAGGCACAACAAACACATGCGCTAATGCAGCCTCTACTCACTCACTGATACACTCACAGTGATTCCCAACAGGGGGTTTGTGGAAAAGATTGTGGAGTAGCTCAACTTATTTTAAAAAAAAGATTACTTGATTATAAAATCCAATTCCTGTGTTAAAAAGGAAACGAAATATTGAATTAGGATTGCACATTGGAGTGGTGCTATTGTTTATCAATGTACTGTCATTTTAACCATTAACCCATATAAGTGGATCATTACCGCATTTCTACCATAAAAACCGGGAAATCGGATACGTCATTTTGTAGTATTTGTAGTTTTTTCCACCTATTTTTGGTCTCTTGGCCAATGAGTGTCGCAATGCAACATGGGACTTTTCCAGAACTTTGAAATCATCACCAAAAAAAAAAAGACACAAAATGACCAAAAAAAGACACAAAATGACAAAAAAAGACTAAAAAAGACACAAAATGATAAAAAATGACACAAAATGACTAAAAAAAGACACAACATGACTAAAAAATTACCAAAAAAGGCACAAAATTACCAAAAAAAGACACAAAATGACTAAAAAAAGACACAAAATGAGAATACATGTGGGAGTGTCGCAATGCAACATGTGACTTTTCCAGAACTGAAATCATGGCGAAAGACGACTATAGCGGAGGGAGCTCAGATATAACAGCAATAAACTCTCAAATACTTTTGAACTTCATTTCTATCTGCTACAGAGGCTGAAAAATCTATTATTTAGTAGGCGTTGATACTTCTGTTGAATTTCCAGAAAAACTTCAAATTTTAGGGGGTTATTAATTCGAGGTTTTCCAGGCATTTTTTCCAGGCGTTTTAGGCCTAAATGGGTTAAGATGGTGAAGATACTGTGGTGTGACTGCAGCAGTTCACACCTCCCAACCTGAGGCGCTTGTTACACATGAACGATATCTTTTGCCAAAGAGACTGAATAGGACTTATTTGACAAACAGTAGTTAAAAAGTTTAGCTAACAGTTAGGTGAACTTGAGAACTCAACAAAACCTAACAAAAACAAACTACTTACCCTTAGGTCTACCTCATGTGTCATTATTTCAACTTCCCCTTTATATACCACGACATACACCTCAAAGTTATGGATAAACTTAATGGATTAACAATTGAAAAGTAATGAGATGAACAGTTGACTAGCTAAAGGTCATGTATAAACTTTTAAAATGGATAGCCAAAAGTAGCTAAGGGATACACGGTTGAATTAGTTTGCTAACAATGGTAGTGGCTAAAAAGTTGAAAAAGTTAGCTAAATGTAACAGGTGAACAGCTAATCAGAAAGGCGTTATTTTCATTGCACAGAGTAGTACAACGAAATTTGCCATCAACCCGTCCAAAACGTATAAAAAACACACAAAAACAATATGACAGAGGTGAACAGGACAGGAAGACCGGGTTGAAGAGAGAGAAATACAGCACAATGTGAGGAAAAAAACAATGAAAAAAACCTCAGTTAATAAGTAAACTGCTGAAATATCTATAAGTGATGGATAACCTGTTGAACTAAAAGTATGATGGACAAATTGTTGACAACAGCTGTTCAGGCAAGAGCAATTTGTATGAGAGTAAGAAACAAACAGTCCAAAATGTATAGCTAAGTAGCAGTTGACATCTCCATATCCCTTGAGGTCACTTCCTCCCACGCCTCCAGAATCTCCTTTCTCCAGATAGGCAAAACCTCATCTCGCCACCGCCCCAACCCCCCTCCCTTCCTATTCCTCAGTGGAAGTGCTCAGGGCGTCTGGAGTAAGGAGTGAACAGCTGTTTGAATTAAATCTGCAAGAGTGAGTCTAGACGGGGCCAGGTTTATTGAAGCGATGTCGACTGTCAGATTGATGGAAGACAAGGGGGAGATGGCTCGGCTTGTTACAGGCAAAGCCAAACTGGATTCTCTGGCTGTAAGCTGCTGTAAATCTTGTCTGTTTGATGGGGAGATTAGTTGTAATTCTAGGGACATAAATACAGTGTTAGCTCCGAAGTGAAGCTGGCCGGAAAACATGAACATAAGGATATAGAGAGTTAGCCCAAACACATATTGTAGCTTTTCAGTTTGCTTCAGCACATGGAGGTTTTTACTGCAAAAAAAACACAATTTTTTTTCCAGAAAGCCACTCATTTAATAGACCTATCAACAAAAGTTAGATGTTCAGGAGTTACATATGTGATGCATCTAAACGGCATAACTTGACCAAATAGTACCATTTGTAGCATTAGTCTCACTTCTAGCAAACCCAAAATTACTATTATTGTAGTTATTTTATTTATTTTACTGTTCTTGTTTCTGTTTGTTTATGCACAGCAATTTGTTGTGGATGTGGTTGTTTTAAAGTGCTTTACAAATAAAGTTGAGTTGAGTTGAGTAGTGAAACTTTTCTTGCTTATCACTGGAAAATAAGCTAGGTATCATAGTTAGTATGAGCTAAATAATTAGAGATGGATGTAAATAGTTTGAGATATTTTAAAGGCGGACTCCATTGGTGTTCTTTATCGGGTTTCTGAAATGGTAACGCCCAATCAGGCCAGCAAAAAACAGTGACTACATAGTTTATAAAAGTAAGCTGTGAATGCTAGCACTAGCTGAGTCACCGTTAGCTGTGCTAAGTCTAGAAATCAGAATACACTGCTGTGGAGACCATGTCAGTTTGGATTCAAAAGTCATAAGAAAAACACAAATAAACTATCAAGATGAGGTGGCAGTAACGTTAGCAACTCTTGTGTTCTGTAGGGTTGTCATGATACTAAAATTTTCAACATTTTCGATACCACAAGGATAAAAACAAAGACCCCAACATTTTACAGAAATATTTGTATTAACAAGAAAAATGCAACATGTAAAAATTAACAGAACCACAGGTTAAATATTTATAATAAAAAAAACAGTTGGAACTATGATAACAAGCTTCAGGTCTGAGGTAGTGCAAAAAATAAATAAATACAATAAACAATAAAAATTAGAACAATATTTTGAGGTTGTATGGTATAGGTGCTTAATAAGTTGTTGGATCGATACTTTTGAAAATGAGTATTGTATCCGGATACAATGTTTTGATCAATGAGATATTGAGAGTGAAAGGGGGAGACAGAGGGGAAGAAGGGCTCCGAGCCGGATTCGAACCCGGTCCGCCCACTTACGAGAACTGGGCCTCTGTGGTACACGCTCTACCAGGTGTGCCACCGGGAACACCCCAATCTGGTGGCTTTGAAGTAAACATAGATAACAGATACTAGTTCCCTGTCTCAGACTACAGGGTAAAGTGGTGAACACAGTCTAAATAAGCATACATTTAAAGTGATATTGTTTTTTGAAGTTCTCCATTTTTAGGTAATATGTTCTACCTTGGCCTCCATCCATAGCAGTTAAAAATCTTCAGAACCACCAGACTCCTTTGAAAAACCAGTAATTTAACCTTGATCTGTTAGCTTGTTTGTGTTGTTGTTGTTTTTGTTGTTGTTGTTGGACTTTTGATTTTGGATTTGAACAATTCTGGTGTCCACAGTAGATATCTGCTTCTCCCAACAAGGAACATACTGACTGTCATCAGTAATACACACTGGCTATGGATATGTATCATTTTAATGCTAAAACATACATACTTTAACTAATTCCAATGGTTAGCTTGCAATCCACATACACAACAAACTCTACTTGGAGGCAGAATGATATTAAAAAAAGGTGGGGAAAAATTAAACAAAAACAATGAACCTGCCCTATAAATTGTCTGAAGGCTAGGCGGCATTTAAAACTACCTCAATATCTTCCCTATAAATAAAGATATTATTGAGAGATACAGACATTACAGTACTTTGCACTGATGTTTGGATGAATTTCCTGAAGTGCTCTCAGTTGATCAGTAAAACATCAGTTTAATCATTAAAGCTGTCATACTAATTACAGTATAACCTTGAAGAATATCAGCCATTCAGGTCTGAAAAAACTCCATGAACAGATAGATGGATTTCTTCAATTTAGATGGCAGTATCTAAATATCAATACAATTTCGTCTGGTTCGTACATTAAAAAAACCCATCTGAGGACAATTCTATTAAATAGGTGTGGAGGAAAAAATAGTCTCAGTTAGCCTGAGGACTTTACAAAGGATAAAAGTCAGGATAAACTCTGTTTTGCTATAGCTGGTCAAACACACTCAGTCAATTTCATGCAGTCTATAAGTACTCCTAAACACTTTGCCAGAAACATTTAGTCTTCTTATGACTCTCTCATAAGCTTGACGGACATTTTCTTATGTGCAAAAACATATTTAAATTGTTTTGCATGCAAAGCATAGTCCCATTTGCTGCAGTATACAGTAGGTCTTTGTCCTGCTACAGCTTACATTTCCACTGAATTTGTGCAGTAGCATCTGCAGCAGTGTGTACAGTTCGTTTGTGTGCATGAGTGTGTATGCGTAAGAGGTGTGGACACCGATCGTGTCTCACCAACTCTTTTGAAAGTGACTCTGACAGTTTGGATAACAGTGCTACCCTGCTTCTTCCCTGCCCACACACATAAAGACACACAGACACACCACCGCAGTCACATTGCCTTCAGATGGCGGGCTCCTCCGACGCCAAGTGTTAGGGGCCAGCTTATAATTAACTTGCCTGCCAAGTGGTATTATATATCATCAAGGGCTTGACATTGGCCTAGAGGAAGTCCAAAAAAGTGCTATTGTTCACTGCCTAATAAGGTCAACGCAGTGGCATGGTAAATTACAGTTATTTCTACCATTTAGACAACAAATGTCGTTAGACGTCAGCTCACATGGAACTTTCTGGGCCTGGAGGAGGGGGCGGCCGGGGTCTGTTTGCCGAGCGGAGTCAGCACGAGTAGAGTGCATGTGTCGCAGCAGAAATACTGCTCCATTATGATTTTCTCAAGGAAGAGACAGAAATACGTGGAGATAAGAGAGGGAAGAAGCAGTACTTGTGACTTTCAAGCCAAATGATGGCAATTAATGTTGTTGTTTATCAGCTTGAGGCAGATTTTTCCTCTTCTTCAATTAACTCAGTGTGAGCACACTCATGTGGTTTGATGAGTGCCTTATCCATCTAAGTGGACACACTTACACATGCACTGCACTGTCTCTGTCTCCCCTTGCTTATGTCTACACATCCCTGTAGTGTGTGTGTGTGTGTGTGTGTGTGTGTGTGTGTGTGTGTGTCTCAAATCCACACTGTATATTTACACTGTCACTTTGAAGAACACCCTACACTATATAATAAATCTTCATAATATACTGTCCTGGCAGTTGGTATACAAGAACTGAATGTGGTTAAGAATTTGGTCCAAACAGGAAATTATACAAGATGTGCATAATCAAACTGAGCTGAATTGTATGAATTTTGTAAATGTTAGGAGGAACTATGCATCATTTTGACGATAATTAAAAGAAGGACAAAAACATCAAATATAGGCGACGAAAGGCTCTGCACCCTTGGGTCAAATGCAAGTATTTAATTAATGATAAAGCCAAGCTTCAATAATGATTTACAATATGATCGTGATATTGTATGGAATGATAATTAAATAATAATACATTTCATTTATAATGCACTTTACATTAAAGGAAATCTCAAAGGGCTACAGGTTAAAAGCCTAACAGGATTTTTTTTTTAAACAGGATAAAGGATAAATAAGGATATAAAACAACTAAAAACGGAAATAAAAAATAATCTAGAAACCATCCAAAGAGGATGAACAAGCCTTGACGCTAGTTATTGAGCCCATAAACTCATTAGAACATTGTTTACTTAAGTAACAAATCAAGTGAGGAATTGGATCATTTTCTGATAGACTTCTATACAATTGGACTTATTTTTGCAACCAGTAGAGTAGCCCCCTACAGGCCATTAGAAAGAATGCAGGTTTAAAACAGTTTGGCAGCATTGGCTTCACTTTACAGACCGAAAGGCTCCTTCCACTTTTTTTTAAACCACCTATTGTTTGTATTTTCTGGCCCAGAGCTTGCAAGCATTATAAATCACTTGATCTGAGCTAGCTAAAAATAATTTTGGCTAGAATCGGTTGCTAGATAAACAGCTAAGACAAACAGAAGTGAAAATTATGACAATAATTAATGTCAAAAAATAAATGTTGAACTGTTGCTTTAACACTAAGATTTTTGTATAGATCAGATAAAAAAGAGTTAACTAGTGAGCTGGAGAAGTGGATTTTGTGTGTGTTAAGTGTTAAGCTAGGCTAATGGGCTAATATACAGTCATGGAAAAAAAATATGAGACCATCCTTGTTTTCTTCAATTTCTTGTTCATTTTAATGCCTAGTACAACTAAAGAAACTACATTTGTTTGGACAAATATAATGATAACAACAAAAATAACTCACAAGAGTTTCATTTAAGAGCTGATATCTAGACATTTTCCAAAATCATTATCAAGAAATTGAAGAAAAAGGGTGGTCTGATCATTTTTCCATGACTGTATGTAACACACAGCTAAGGCAGAAATGTGATATTCGTATCTGAATCTGCACCAGCAAAAAAAATAAACATTTACTTTCTTCAGATTTTTCTTCAAGATTGTTCCTTTGCAGTCACCTTGTCTGTTTTCTGTAACCTGATTTTAATTGTCAATCTTATTTTCATTACCTGATCCTGACTGCCCATTTAGTTAGTTTTTGGAGTAAACAGCTCTTTGACTCCGATTTTCTTAGTTTCCTTTTCCCTTCACAACATCATATTCAAACACTCGTGTACACTGTTAAATCTGCACAGTTAGGAGGAGGTGAAATACAATAACAACATTTGTCTGATTGGCGTGTCGTTGATGGGTTGTATTGGACCTTATTTTGACATCAGGTATGTAATTTCCTCATAAATCGAAGACAGGATGTTGCATTACAATACATTCTAAGAGGCACTGAGCTGTGTAAAGTTGGTCAGAAGGAGGCTACAGTTGTCCTCGCTGCCTCCCTTCTGTCTCCCTCCTCATTCATTTGGTTGGTGTAATAAGGTTGAGGCGATTGATTGATTCCCGGGGACAGATGGCATATACCCAAGACGGGCATTTCTGCCTCTATCCAATAATGTGGTGAGTTTTCCTGCTCTAGTGCATTATATTACATTTTTGAGTGTGTTGCCCCTGTTATAGCTAAAGTTGTTTGTCTTTCAGTTTCCAAAAAAGTCAAATATGAGTGTGTGTGTGTGTGTGTGTGTGTGTGTGTAGCTGCAGGCATGTTCACCAACCTTTTTCCATCCAGGTGGTACCTGTATTCCATCTGGAGCCCTTAACTCTTTCTAATCTTGGGAATAAGGACATTAAGGGTAATAGAGATCTAAATTACACTCGTCTAATATTACCATTGCCTATGGTAACTACACACAATGGATTAAACGAATCATTTAAGTTGGGCGTAGCTGCTCCGGTTGAATGTCACCTCAGCAGGTGTCACTCCCATAAAGTCCACCATTGATTGAAATGTTATATTATCTTCAGTTGGTGTATGGCCCCTCTGTGCCTTTAGATGCACCTGTGCTTGGATACACACCTTCTAGAATGGATGCTCAAGGTGTACTTAAGCTGTAATGATCTTTAAGAGGTAGACTTTTAGCCAGTTGGAGCAAAATGAGCAGAGGGGTCATTGCGGAGTCTAACCTTGCTCCTTCTCAATTAGAGCGTGCACACAAATTCCTCCGTCTCAGACGCCGTTTTGTCCTAACCACCCTCCCCTCCGCGTGACTCCGTTCTAGAATTACAATAAACTAATTCCTGTCGGTTTCGCACAGACTATGAATAATGGGAGTGACAAAAAGGGTCGCTCAGCAGCAATAGTCGTACAGGCTCTAAGCACTGTTTTGTTAGGCTTGACTAGCTTTTGTAATTATGTTTTCCCCGCAACCTCCCCTGACCATGTATAGCCCAAAACTGCAGAATTCAAATTACTGAAGTATAAAACGCATTCCACTTTGCAATATAATCACAAGCAAGTCTATTTAAATGGTAGGAGACTTTGTTTCATTTCATGCATAGACCATTTAAGTAAGTGAAAATGGGTTATTTTTTGTATCAACTGTTTTCACTGCATTGATTGCATTGCACAGCAGATCCTTTTAATCCCAGTGACTTGCTGAATGTAATGCAATGCGATGTCCTGTCAAAGAGAATGGCAAATGTGCCTTTGTTAAACATGCTATATTATTCTCCAGTCTTGGTATGGTCTTATCCTTGGCTTCAAGCATATTAATTTGCTTTGGATACTGCTATAATTACAAATTCATGCATTGTTCAGTTACATAGGCCATTGAAAGGAGATACATTGCATGGCTTAGAAGTCCTTTAAGCTAGTTGTGTAACATCTTCTTCCTATAGGCCTTTGTGCTTTGCACTGTGGCGTAATTACCGTTAACGGAACTCGGTGGTATCTTCACAACAGTAATGTGAGAAAGATGTCACCAAATCCTGATAAACTTATCTAACAGGCCTCTAATTACCTCAGCGTAATGAGTTACAATCAACAGATCTTGCCAGCAATCTCCCAGTAGCATCCTGCAACCCGTTCGGTTCAGAGGGTGGAGGTGGGGGAGCGCTGTTCCTTAATGAAACCCAGCATGGAGCCCCCCAAAAAGCAGAACACAGTGATTAGAAGCTTACACAAACACAGAAAAGGCTGCAAACAGTGATTAGTATGTAATTGTAATCCTGTAAAGGAAAGGGGGGAAACTCTGTCCTTGAATCTGTGGAGAAAAGGGTTAATTATAAGAACAGGGAACCACATGGAGAGGTCCACAATGGTCATAAAAGTACAAGATTGAAAAATTGAAAATGAATAAATGCTCATTTCTGTTGAAGTAAAAAAAAAAAAAGTAGCTTTTTATTAATCAGATCACGCTTTGAAAATGAATGAGCCAAACAAATGGAATTATTTTCTGTTTGTAATGGCTCATCGAACGACTCACAACAGACATTATTCCCTGCCTGAATATCAATTGAGGATATGCTAAAGAAAGAATGAAACCAAGTGGAAAAAGGATAGACGTGAACAGTGGTGGACTCAGGGAGAAAATATAAGGGACCCTCCCCTCTCAGTGCCCCCATGATCCAAAAGATGTAGCAAAAGTGTCGTCATGGATGAGAAAATGTGATAAATTACCCTCGATGATGCCCTTCCAGTGTAGAAAAATGTGATAAAGGGTCTTTCATGGTGCACTTCCAATGGAGAAAAAATTGCGAAATGCCCTCTGTGGTGGCCTTCCGGTGGAGAAAATGTGATAAAGTGCCCTCTACAGTACACTTCCATTGGAGAAAATGTGAATAAGTGTCCTCTAGTGTGTCTTCCCCGAAAAAGAAAATGAGATGTGATAAAGTGTTAAGTATGGTGCGCTTCCAGTGGCGAAAATGTGAAAACATTCCCTTGATGTGTAAAATTGCCCTCTACAGTGCACATCTAATGGATTAAAATGTGCTTAAGTGCCCTTTAGGGTGCCATTCCAGTGGAGAAAATCGGTAAAATTGCCCTCTACGGTGTGATTCCAGTGAAGAAAATGTAAAAAAAAAAAAATTGCCCTCTATGTTATGATTCCATTTGAGAAAATATGAAAATTACCCTTTCAGCAGAGAAAATATGATAAAGTGTCCTCCATGGAGAGTTTCCAGTAGAGAAAATATCAAAATTTCCCACTAAGGTGCACTTCCAATGGAGAACATGCGATAAATTGCCCTCTATGGTGCGCTTCCAGCTGAGAAAATATGCTACAGTGCCCTCTAGGGTCCCATTCCAGTGGAGAAAATGTGTAAAATTGCACTCTAAGTTGTGATTCCAGTGGAGAAAATAGACTTTAGTGCCCTCTGTTGTTTGCTTCCATAAGTGTCCTCCAGTGTGTCTTTCCCAAAAAGAAAATGACATGTGATAACGTTCCCTCCATGGTGTGCTTCCAGTGGAGAAAATTTGATTACTTGCCCTCTACCGTGCGCTTCTAATGGAGAAAATGTGCTAAAGTGCCCTTTAGGGTGCCATTCCAGTGGAGAAAATGTGTAAAAGTGGTCTCCATGGTGTGCTTCCAGTCAAGAAAATATGAAAATTGCCCTCTACTGTGCACTTCTAGTGGAGGAAATGTGCTAAAGTGTCCTCTAGCCTAGAAAATGTGTATGAGTGTCCACCAGGGTGAAAATTAGATGCAGTGCACTAATGGGTGCCCTGAAATTGAAAAAATGTAATGCAGTTATTGTCAAGAAAACACAATTAAGTTGCCCTTAAGGGTGGCCTTAAAATATGAGAAAATATGGTAGAAAACTTTCTAGTGCTGCCCCACTGCAGCAACTGATGCATGATTTGTTTTTCTGTCTGCCCCTCAGCCAGCCTGACTCCGCCCCTGGCCTTTATCAAATAATGTCATTCACATTATCCCCCTCCTCTCTCTCTCTCTCTCTCTCTCTCCCCCTCTCTCCTCATCATCCGAGGCCATTCTCGGGTCAACACATTCTCTCTGCATGTGGTCAATTAGGGTTGGTCACTGCTGACAGGGGCCGCGGAGGGTCTCTTGACCCCTAACAGGCAGAGCCGCCCACTCTGCAGCCTCATTGGCCGACCCGTTTCATCCCCTATGTCTGTCAAACTGGAAAAGGCGGGGTCGAGTCGGAAGCGGTCCGATCGGTTTCCCCCGGGAACATCTAATGATGACAAGGGCTTCCTCCGAGGCTCATTAAGAATATCATCTGGAGGAGACTCCCTTAAAAGCACATAAAAGCCACTGTCTGGATGTACAAGCAGCTGAAGCATGTTCTCACCGGGATTATGGGCCAATTTACCGAGTGTGAACTAGAGCAGCTCATGCGCAGGCCCCTTGAATCCTTCACCCCAGTGCATCACAGTTGTTTCAAGAACAAAGACTCTAAGTTAGACTCGGCTGATATGAGAGTAAAATGTTGGCGTTTCATGCAAATGGAACACTGGAACAAAGCGGTGGCGTGTCGTGACTTTGGCGATCCTGTCAGCATAACAAGACTGTTGCCCCTGACCCCTCAACACGCCCGCTAGCTTCCTCCGTCCCTCGCTGTCTTCCTCCCTCACTCCCCCTCTCCTTCTGCTCTTGTCGGCGGAGAGTCAAAGTTCTCCCTTAATCAGCACAATGCTCTCGGTGGCAGGTGTTGGCGAGCTTTTTTTTCTGGCATCTTGATCACCCCTCGGGGAGCGCGGCGGCCTCCGTCACTGGGCGCGCAGCAGGAGATGTCATCGGGAGGAGAGCCACCCACGGCGGCGACAGAATCAGGCAAATTGCTCTCTCCGCAGCGAGAGGGAAAGGTTAGGGCCACGGGATTAATCCGAGCTGGGAGTCAACTCGCAGAGTTGCACTAGGAGGTTAGCGAGACGCGTGTAGCTCACAGATAGCAGCTTGCATAAATATGACTGAATGTGGCTCCCAACAAATGTGAGGCTCCGTTTAACCCTCCTGTTATGTTCGTTTCTCGGGAACAGCAATAATGTTTATGGGTCAATTTGACCCGGTGTATGTTATATAATGAAAAAAATGTCAGAAACCATAAAAATCCTTATAAACATTGTTTATATTTCACGATTAACCCTCTGAAGTCCAGGAGATTTTGGTTCAGAATTGTCAACTTGCTATCTTTTAGTGAATTTAGGAGAACGTGTAGTAAAATAAATACAGCAGTCTAAGAGAAGACATGTTATGGAAGAAAAATAACCAAACAGAGCAGTGCATGAAAAAAAATGTTATTGCCTGTAGTGTCTTGTAAGTGGCTCGCAACTTATTTAGCCTGTGACCTTTTACAAAAATGTATGTACTTGAGGTCCCCTGCCACATTTATGAGCAACATAGAAATATTTTCCCTCTAAACTTCTCAGATGGTTTCATTTAAATATATGTTCAAGTCAAGAGAAATCTTTGTGTTTTTCTTAGAGTATGACATGGTGAAAACAAGCTGTTTTAAACAGTAATAACAGTCTAATAATGTCATATAATATTAATATTCAATCAGTAACAGTTAAGTGCATTTAAAAAAAAAATAGTTCTGTACCTTATTTATGTCTGTTTTTTACAACGGCACATTAGGGCCAAGTATGAAAAAATTAATACGGACCCGGGGGAGAGGGGTTATTTTGAGAAAAAAGTTGCAAATTTAGGAAATTAAAGTGGCAAATCTACAAGAAAAAATTTGTCACTTTTAAACTTGTAAATCTGCAACTTTTTTCTCGTAGATTTGCCACTTTAATCTCCTAAATTTGCGACTTTTTTCACGAAATATTACCCCTCCTCCCCGGGGGTGTTTTTTTTTCTTTCTTCATACTTGGCCCTAATATGCCGTCGTAGATTTTCAATGTAGGGCTTTCATTTGTATTTGATTCCCTTGTATTTTCAAATTAATATATTAGCACTTTCATGCTAGTAAGGAATCTAAATATTAAAAAGATCCTCCTCCACTGAGAGATTTCACATGACCAAAAAATCCATACAAAATTAACATTTTTTTTTTTAAATGCACGCTTGTGCATTCAATCTCAGACCCACTAATGAATTATATTGTACTTCTAAGTGATTGTGTAATATTGATCTGACAACACTGGCTGTTATCTCAAGGGAACTTTAAATTTTGAACAATGCTGATGAGCACAAGGAACACATTATGTTGTTGCTCCAGAGAAGGTTGTGCCCAAAATTCTACAATGTATCGACCCCTTTCCTCTGCTGTCCACCCCCACGTGCATAACTTAGGGGTAATATTTGATAAAACGTCGTTGTTTGACATCCATGTAAAGCATCTGACTAGTTCTTGCTTTTACTACCTGCAAAATATCAGCAAACTGAGATCAGTAATTTCAAATGCTGAACTTGAGATGCTTATATAGTTATGGAAAAAACTATTAGACCACCCTTTTTCTTCAATTTCTTGTTTATTTTAATGCCTGGCGCATTTGTTTGGACAAATATAATGATAACAACAAAAATAGCTCATAAGAGTTTAATTTAAGAGCTGTAACTAGACATTTTCAATGGTTTTCTTGATAATGATTTTGGTTATTGTATTCGCTCTTAAGTTAAACTCTTATGGCCCCTTTTTTCTTGTTATCATTATATTTATTCAAACAAATGTACCTTTAGTTGTACCAGGCATTAAAATGAACAACACATTTAGAGAAAACAAGGGTGGTCTAATATTTTTTTCTATAACTGTAAATGCCTTTAACTCATCCTGTATCAACTACTGTAACTCACATTTTCCTCACTCAGTATGTCTGCTTTGAACTATTAACATC
Source organism: Centropristis striata (assembly GCF_030273125.1). NCBI lineage: Eukaryota > Metazoa > Chordata > Actinopteri > Perciformes > Serranidae > Centropristis > Centropristis striata. Next base: position 14,358,543 of record NC_081533.1, read on the forward strand.
AAATTGTCTTGAAGAAGATTTTTTACTAGCGATTGAGACCATTGTGTTGTCCTGAAAAAAATTTCTGAGGTAATAAATCAAGTGAGAAGTTTTCCCATTTTGTATAGAAATGAATGGACCCAAATGCTTCTGCAGCCGCCTTCAGCGCCCCCCCCGCTGGAATTTTTGGTAGAATGCAGCTTAAGGCACTTCCCCAGAGGTTGCCAACTAGACGTCTTGGTTTTAATTGTGTTTTCATGTTGTATTGTGTTTTTCGGTATTTTCCTGTATGTTGTTTTAAGCCCTTGTAAAGCACTTTGAAGCCTATGAAAAACGCTTTATGAATAAAATGTCCTTACTTATTTAAAGGGAATCTAACGGCATAGATTGAATGCATGGTGAAATATCTTTAAAATGCTGAATTGGACACAGTATCGGAGCCTTAAGTGTATAACACAGCTTTGAGGAAGTGCCTGGCATCAATTTCGTGTCATTCATTTTCAAAAATGCATCTTAACCTCACTTCATAAATCCACATCTGCGTTCCTCAAATCCCATTTTTCTGCAAATGCTGACGTATACACCCTTACTTTTTCTCCACATTGTGCCTGAACCCAGCTTTAGATGGCAGTGCTAATTGGATGACTGCTTCATACATATTGTATGTATAAAGCAGGAAAGCTTTAAGACTGTTTTCACCTGAGCAGTTTTGTTAATGACTTTTTACCATAAATTAAAGTCTGAAAATTACATTACGCAGGTGATCTTAATTCACCAAATATGGTCTTAATTTTTTGAGCAGTTAATTTCACAGTGCTGACCACCAGTGATTGTCAAATGGTAATGTCGAAAAAGTTAGCTGTCCCAACAGATCCTATGAGTTTACTTTTCAGAATAATCTAACTTTTTTGATTTTTTTATCCCAAATATGCTACTTTTTTGTTATGTATACCTTCACTTTAACACCCAGACTGCACAGCAGCTTGGCATACGTATAAAGAAATGAGTCAGCTGCTGACTCAGAGCAGCATAGTAAAAGGAAAATGGCTCAATTTTGCCAATGCCAAGTGCAGGTCAGCCTATTGGTGCCTGAAATGTAAGAGGCCTAGGATGGTGTCTCTAGGATTTTATGATGCTGCGGTGCCGACTCTGCAGAACACACATGCGCAGTGCCGTTCTGCTTACAAGGTAAATTGTTGAGCTTTCAGAAGTGGTATGAGGAGAGGGAAGCTGATTTCGGTTGAGCTGCTCAACGTGCGCGCTCTCTTTTCCTGCAGCTTCTGCTGGAGAGGGCTCTGTCACATTCAACTATCAAAGTGTATGTGTCAGCAATCTCTGCTTGTCACGAGGGCTTTGGGGAGAGATTGGTTTCTAACATCCTCTCCTGAAATATTTCCAACAAGGAGCGAGGCGGAAATGTGTGGCGATGCTCTCCTCCTGCTCCTCCAGGGGGGGCAGCCCTGTCGGTTCTGTCAAAGGCCCTTTTAAAAGAGTTGTTCGGGCCTGATGGGTCGGTCCCTCTCAGGTTGTTGTCAATTAAGACACACTGCAAAAAAGCCAACTTGTATTTTTTGGCCTAAAACAGTGATTAAAGTTGGTAAAACTTTAGGGCAATAATGTAAGTTAGCACAACAAACGAAGCCAGTTATATGCTCAAAAACAAGTTTGTGAATTGTTGTTACTTATATCTTTAAGTTGGGGTTCACAACAAGGGACAATAGTTCTGCTAACTCTAATTTCTTTGTTGTGAAATGCGGGAAAGCAGTGAAATTCATTAGCGAAAATGAGCGGCTAACTGATGCTAGCGGCGCTGCTTGTTACAGCTACAAGAGTAGCCATTAGCGTATCAATGCTAACTCAAAATTGTGGTCGCAACATTAGCTGACGTTTCATAGCGCCGTTACAATCATGCCATTTCAGCACATTGCAGAAGTTAGCAGAAGTAAGGATTAAAAGTTATTACAATGTAAAATTATAAGTTAGTACAACTTATAGTTGAGTTGACAAAAATCTGAATTCAGAGTTGAGCAAACTCAAAAACAAAACTTAAAATATTTAGTTTAATTGTCCAACTTAAAATTTTATCGAAGTTTGTTGCCTTGAAATTTTGAGTTCACCCAACTTTTCTTTTTTTGCAGTGCAGTGTTTCCTCTTTGCTTGAGTTTTTGTGTGCACTTTTGGTCCACTCGCTTATCAGGAGGGGACCTGAGGGGTGGCAGGCTCACGACCGAAGCTTTATGCGCAGCAACATTTCAGCTTGAGGCGTTCAATCCTCATCCCACAGGGGAGAGAAGGGAACAGGACATCCATCATATGTCGTCTGTGTGTTGACATGCTTTGACATGTTATTGTTAGGCTCATGGCTACAGTACACACAGCAGCTTGTTGTCTGTTATGTGGAGAGGGTCTGCCACTCCTGCTTGATAGCATATGACAATTGTCTAGGCCAGCAGGGAGGGACCGTGCCTTTGTCTAAGTGTGGATTACGTGTTGAGAATAGTGAGGTTATGGTCGAAACCACTATCAATCAACAGGTAGGTGGTGACTCATTTTAAACCGGTTTTGTTCTTTTATTTTTTTTAACTTTCTTTGAGTTCATGATTAGTGCTTAGAAAGTTTCTGAACAAAAAAGATAATAGACCACTCCACCCCTCGTCTCACACGCACACCTTCTGTTAACTTGCTTATTTTATACCTGTCTAGTCACATATTTGTGTCTTTGTCTCTTCCTGTTGAGTACCTGACCTGTGGGTGTGAGCCACTGATTATACACTGCTCGCATACTTAAAAAATATGCATGTGTTCGGTAGACTGCTACCACATCCTGATTATCAAGGACAAGAGGGGAATTGCAGATTATGTTGTTTTTGTATTGTGACTAGTCCTCCATTGTTTGTCACTTGGTGCCAGAAACTTAAAGGGGACACATGATGGTAATTTTCAAGTTGATATTTGGGTTTTGGATTTCTTCTACAACATGTTTAAATGCTTTGTTGTTTAAAAAAAACATTATTTTTCTCATACTGTCTGCCTGAACATCCCTGTATTCAGCCTCTGTCTGAAACGCTCTGTTTTAGCGCCTGTCTCTTTAAGCACCCCTCCCAAAAACAATAACCCAGTCTATGATTGGTCAGTGTTTCTGGGTCGTTCTCAATCTTTGCTCTCTGTTTCTTCACCATCATTGCAACATGGGAATGACTGTTAAGGCACTGGAGCGGCATTTTCCACCCAAATATAGCATGGTCGTGACATCACAACCTTATGGAAGTCCTGACCACTCATTTAAAGGCACAGTTTCAATACGGGCTTTGTGCATTTATTTGTGGTTTTAGCATTTGATCGAAGTCTCACATTTTTACAACATAAGACTTTTAGTGGATGAGTAGCTAAGAATTTTATCAGTAGAATTGAAAATTTAGTAAATTAGCTTTAGTGGCTAAAATTGTTTTTGTACCAGGCTGTAAACATGTTTATTTCTCCTCTAAAGTTGGGCCTTTAAACATGTGGCTCAATGGGGATTAACTCACCTTTGGAGCCACCCTCTAGTGGCCATTTGAGAAACTGCAGTTTTTGGCAATTTAGCATTAGCTTAATTTTTCAGCCCCAAAGATCGGCACTTGTTTAATCACATTGAGGCCTTAGTTTAGGATATATTTAGTCATAAACCAACACTGTAGACATAATAGAATTTAGTTAAATGCCAGAGGATTCCCAAAACTTATTGAAATCCATTCTGACAGTAACCATTTGTAAATATTTGTAACGGACATCAATACAAAAAGTGAAATGCACAAATGTAAACCTCATGGCGGTGCTAAAGGAAGTCTTGATATCACAGAAGAAAGTCTGGGCACCAATGATTTCATAGCAATCAATCTACCAGTCAATTTAAATTATACAGCCCAAAAAAAACAGAAATCACAAATTTGCCTCCAATAGCTGCAATCTGAACAGCATACAACACCCTTAATTGGCTGTTATTATCAATATGTTATATTTCAGTCTGGGCCAAAGTGGTAGACTGACCAACCAACATCGCCATGAGCCACACCACTAACATTATTTATTAAAGAGAGAATTGGGGGCTGACAGTTACTGAATATTAAAAACATCAAAGCACAAAACAGGAGCAGACATACCCTTTACTTACTTGTCTCTCATCTGTTGCCTCTTGGCTCGTACGAAGCCTCAGACATATATTCGAGTGGATTTAAAGAAAATGTGGGTCGTGTATTACTGGCCAAAAAAAAAAAAAAAAAAATCTGGAGCTCTATCTTGGGTCTTCCTCTCTCTGCCCTCGCTCTTTCCCCTCATCTGCTCTCTCTTTCTAATTAGCTCCTACAGCGAGCGCAGACTGGACAGGGGCCTATAATGGAGCCAGATGTTCGAGGAGATTTCACCCCGCAGGGGAATGTTTTGTTTACTACAAGATGAAAACAGCTCTCTTGCCCTCGCTTTCCTTTCGGGGTTGTTTATGTGCAAAACCACATTTCCCCCTCGTGCTCTGGTTGAGTTTCATATGCCAAGAACCAGTTGAAATTAAATTTATAAGTTGTTATTTAGTTCATTGAACGACCTATCTTACTGGAGTGATGTTTTTTAACTTTAAAACATCAAAAACTGCCATATCTGCTTAGATACATAACTCCGAGCGGAATCCATACCATTGGATCCATATCGGTTGCATCAGCAGAAAAGTCATCCCTTACGTTCTCTGTTTTCCCTTCATCCAACATAGCGTGACAACCATTATCCAGCTCAACACTTATCACCACAAAATTGACATGTAACCCATTTATGGGATGATTAATTTAGCTTTGGTGTGGCCTGCAGGAGGATCAGTCTTAATCAGCAGAGAGAGGGAAAGGTTGAGAGAGCCTGAGCTGTACATCCGCCACCGCAGAAAAACAAATGAAGACACTCGGAATCAACTCCATCTGCATCTCTAGACTGATTCTTGGAGCAGGATTAGGAGTCGGGTCGATGCCGAGTGTCAGTGCCGAGTGTGTGATTGGACAGTAATACCCTCACACTCGTCAGCATCTTGAGATCCACTGAGGTTGTAATTGGGTAGTGCTCTCAAGACTCAAACAACTGATAAGGTTGATTAGTCCAATAGCATTGGAGGGCAGTGGAGGGCTTTATAAGATTCTGGCAGAGATGAGAGAAACTCCACAAGGGGCTACTAAGTTGATCATGATACTGAAAAACTCGATATCAGCGTTATGACTAGCACTGTTTGCAAAATAGTCACTTTAAATCAGTCAAATGTGCAATATGTAATTTCCTTGCCACTAGGGTTCTCTCAATCAAAAAAACAAACAACAAAAGACAGAGCAATACGGTCATTGTAGTCAGTTTCTCCCTGTTAGAATTCCTGCTAAAAGGGAGCAGAATTATCTGCAGAGGTCTCGTCCTCTCTGAAACAAATGGACCAAATGATTGAAACCACTAAAAACACTGAATAAAGCAGTTTTACCTTAAAAAATTGTGTTTTTCTGATGCTGTTCTGCACATAAGAACATTCAGGAGGTTTTTTACCAAAAGCAGAATTATCCAGAGAGGTTCTTCTCTTCAAGAGGAACAGACCAGGTGATTTAAACCCTTAAAAACCCTGAATAAAGGAGTTTCACATTAAAAATCTGCATTTCACCAGTGTTGTTAAGAAGAGAAGAAGAGGAGCTGTAATGGAGTTGCTGCTAATGTTTGCTAAGCTAGTTTTTCTAATAACTTTAAGATCCAGATGTTCGGGAGGTTTTAACCGGGAGCCGAATTACCCGTAGAAGTCTCCTCCTCTCCAAAATAAACCGACCAGGTGATTCAAACTGGCAAAAACACTAAATAAAGCGGTTTCATGTTAAAAATCAGTGTTTCACTAATGTTGTTTTGAATGCCGGAGGAGGAGTTGGAGCCAAGTTGCTGCAAACATTTGCTTAGTTGTGTCTCTGGTAACTTACAATCAACACGTTCAGGAGGTTTTTATCAGGAGCCAAATTATCCATAGAAGTCTCCTCCTCTCCAAAACAAATGGACCAGGTGATTTAAACCGGTAAAAACACTGAATAAATCGGTTTCATGTGAAAAATCTACATTTCACCAATGTTGTTCTGAATGCAGGACGAGCTGGAGCCAAGCTGCCGCAAAAGTTTGCTTGGCTTATTTCTCTGATAACTTGAGATCCGGACTTCCATTGACTAAAATCCTTCATCTTGGTGAAATATAAAGTTAAAAGCGACCAGGACCCAAAATGTGGCTGGATAAAAAAAGTACATTTATGACAATTTCTGGCAGAAAACCACACTGCGGACATATGTGCAAGAAGCATCTGGCTCCATTGACAGGCGACAGACATCGGGCATCGGCAACCCAGATTTCTCTGAGTTTGAACATTTTTGGAAACGTTTGGGATAATGTCAGAACACTTATTTTTGCACATTGTAGTGTGCAAATGTTACATATTATACTTTTCAGCAAGGATAAAAAAATGCATTCAGTCAGTCTGAGAATAAACTCGATGTTTGGAACACTGAATTCTGAACATCTTGCATGTGGGCATTTTATTGAAAAAGAAGTGTCAGGCAGCAGTGCAGTATATATAAAACTATGTGTTTTTTTTTTTTTAACTTAGGCAAAGGTTGTTGAGCGTTTTAGTTTTTTTTTCCTGGAACACATCTGTCCTCGAGAAAAAGAAACTCTTTTAAACTCTCCTCAGCACAAACCACATGCTTTTGCTTTCTTTCAAATCTCACCCACCTCATTCTGGTCTCTGAGCAGAGAGAGGAAAAAGCACAATCACATTAGCATGAAGTCAAATCTGCCTTTTGTGAAATGCCAATCCAATTAGCACGTTCTCGTTTAGCTCTCTCTTCCTAAATGGAGGCTTTTGCATCTTTTACAAGGATGATGTGCAGTAAAAGGCACATTTAGTAAACAGTGCGACCCTCGGGCTTTCCTCTGGGACTATTCGAGCTAGGTGGCTAATGAAACAGATCCATAAAAACAGTGGGGAGCCATGAGGGAGGCCATGTGGAACACAAGCACACAGTGGCATGGGGTCTCCTGGGAAGGGGAACAGAAAAAAGGATGATCCTTGTCAGTGGGGATAGGTCGTGCTTTAAAGGCCCAACAGTATTGATTGTTGATAATCATCCTCATGATTGGTACTAAAATGGAGAAACCTTAAATGAAGGAACTATTCTGATTTGTCCGTAAGTATGCAGCTAAGGACTGGTTTTATTTTAACATTTAATGGGATAGAATACAATGCAGAACAAGGCCATGCTCTATCTCACTATGTTAATCAATGTTAAATATAATTTGTCTATCTGCAGTTTGATTCTGATCCCCATCAAAATTTAATTGGTTCTTTTTTGGCCCGTGCTACACCAGTCCACCAAGTTTCATGAAAATCAGCTCAGGAGTTTTTCCTCAGTCCTGCTGACAAACATACAAACTGAACCAAAAATGTAACCTCCTTTATGGAGGTAATGAAGCTTGAGGTCCTTATGACAACATCACAAAACAACAACAACAACAAAACAACAAAGTCCAAAGTCTGTAAAACCCCTGATGAATGACTATCACTTACTGTTACGTTGTAACCCTGGTTCTCTGAGTGAAGAGACTATCTCTCCACTCCATAAATACATATTTTATATGTACGGGCCTAGTAGCTGAAGAGATAGCCTCGAGATGATGGAGAAAAGACAGTTTTGGGTACAACTTTACCAATAGACTTTTAGGTCCCTGCATCGAACACATTATATTTCCCAGCATTCAAGATCACATCACAATGACATCATAGGGAACAAAGCATCACCAGACATGTCTTTTTAGCTGTGAGTGCTCCTTTAAGACAATTTTAAAGGGACAGTTAATCTGAAATTTAAAAAAAAGAGCAGTTTCATGGAAGAACGACACTAAACACAGAAATGAGTCCAACATGAAATTCCTTTACAACAACGTTGGTGGATTCTCTTCAGTAATAGGCTCATGATTCCTCGAAAGAGACATTCAGTTTAAAAACATTTTTGGCACATTTGGCACCATATCATTCCATTTTATTCAAGAGAAAGCAGACATCTCTACGTCCGATATCATCAACACTGTACAATTCATACAAAACAATCTAGACCAGGGATGGGCAACTGGAGGCCCGGGGACCGAATATGGCCCGCACCCTCACTTGAAGTGGCCCTCAGTACAACTACATGCATTTGAGCATGAAATCTTAAAAGTGCAGTGTAAAAATGCACAAAATGACGTGGTTATATTTTATTTGCTTCAAACCTTTTGTATTCCTATTTATACTGTTATACATATATTTGAGCATGAAATATGTTAAGTTACCGCACTGTAAACATATTTAAAATTGCAGTTTCATCATATCTGGTTAAGTGCATGGTCCTATATGTGGTAGGACGATGAAAAATTGTGGCCACCTCCAGCATTAGACTGATAAATAGCACTATAGGTAAAAGGAAATATGTATATTTTAGATTTTGGGGTGAACTGTCCCTTTAAAATCACAGCTAGAAATGGTTACCGAACTTTTGCAATTAACCAGATTTTTTTTTTTTTTTTTGAATGAATGGCTACACGATGGAAGAACTGGAGGTTGAAGGTGTTAATATTCAACACTTCATTTTTTAATCTCATAAAAGTGTGCGTGGTATACGTTTGGTGTGAACCACTAATGAGAGGTTTTACCGTGTCTGACTCTTGCTAAAGGCTCCTGGTCATTTGTGTTGAACTTTGAGGTTTTTTTCCCCCACAAAGTTTCTGGAGTGTATATGGCTGGGAGGAAACCCAGCAGACCTCAAATTATCCTCCTCCTTTTTCAGGGTCTTTTCATCATTTCAGCTCTCTTGCACACCATTCCTTTACTCTTGGACATTTTACCCACAGTTATATCTGTTCTCGCTTGCACATTATTTTCTTGCTTTCTTCTTCTCTCTTCGCTTCGGTCCCTGCTTCTGCCAATTTCATGCCAGGCCAGTCCTTGGAGAATCACCAAGGGCATTGGAAACAATCAGACGACTCTTCCTCCTCCCCAAAAACAGACCTGAGTTGGTCGTAATCAACCATTTACTTTTCCTCTCTGTCACAATTAAAAAGTGAGATGGAAATTATTTTTAGACATGGCTCTCGTTTCCTATTTCGCATTTCACAGTTCAAGATTATTTATCTAAACGCAGCACTGTGCGAGTGTGCATTCTGTGGCCCGCAGCTATTTTCCACATGGGCAACCGTGAAGTCATATTGACACTAAACATATGGTCGGCCCTGTTTTGAGATACACTTGCAGACTCCCAACGTTTCACTTGTCTTAATGAATAATACCATGGTGGATTCCGGCGTCTGGAATCAGTGGAATTTTTCAACAGCACCAACAGTGCTTTCATGCATGAATTAACGCTGTGCATTTCCATTTTTACATGGTGCTGGGGAACACAACGGTTTGTAATTTCATTTGCAATATTATGAGGGAGGAACTAAAAAAGAGAACCGTCCCGCTTGTAATAAGTGGCCCATTTTATGTTGATTTCCATTCCAGTCCAGCCGAGTACATCCCGGCACAGTAAAAAGATTGAAGCATTTGAGCAAAATCAATGATATTTTACGGTACTAAACCGCCAATCCTTAGTGATATATCCCTTTGTTATTGAAATGCATCTCTTTCAGAGCACCCTGGCTTCGTATCAAGACTGGAGCTATTCCTGTGTGCGCTGAACGGAAGAAACCTAATACTAAGTGACAGGATAGGAAATGAAAATAATGAGATCTCACAAATATAGTTTGGAAGACAAACCGTCCACTGCTGCTCAGACAAAAGGAGGTATTTCTGTCCACAGGCCTAATTTCAGTGACCTCTGAGGTGCAGGAGTAGCTAAAGAAAAAGGGTGAGAGGATTTGTGGATGACAGAAGAATTCTTTCTTATTTGTTTTTGAAGGTCAAATGGAGGAGCAGAGTTATGCGGTTACTTCGATGCCAAGCTGTGGCTCTCAGAAGCAGCCAAACAGAAAATTCACTAAAAGGAGATGAGATGAGCTCACAGTCCAGTGTTTTCTAATGAGGGACCGTCAACGCCATTGAGCTGAGCAGAAAAACAAGACTAATGGCACCAGTGTACCTCATCAGAACTACTTGTTGAAAAACTTCCGAAAGCTCTTTCCCTCATATCTTTCCAATGCTGGATTCAGAGGGTCATGTTAGACAATTTTTGTAACTTTCCAGAACAGAAAACAACCAATCACACCTACTTCATGCTGTTATTCGTGCCGAGGTGAGAAAATACTGTTAGCTGGGACTTGTTTTTTTCTGAATTCTTAAACAGTGATTCTTCAAGCAGTATCTCTGAAACCAAGAAGATTTGTAGTCAACCATTTAACAAGAGTGCCAAACTGAATGCACAATCTCTGCTTTACGTTCGGTTTGTAATTTTATAAAAAAAACCTTTCAGCCTAAGTCTCCACTAGGGATGGCAAAAGAAACCTGCCAACTCGAGCATCTATAACGTTAACGATCAATTCATTGATTAATTGCTGTTTTATACATACTCCAGTACTATGTAATGGCCTGTTTTAATAATGTACGCTTTTATTTTGAAAGGACAAAAAATACTTCCTGTCAATCAATAGATGATACTGTAAAGTATGGGTCTCAAACTCGCGGCCCACGGGCCAATTGCGGCCCTCGTGGCAATATTTTGTGGCCCTCACCTTGATATGAAAGTTTAATGTGAGTTTTATATGAATGGCACTTTACCGTGTTGTGTGTGGAACGTCCCTTCAATTACTTTTTTTGGTAATTTTGTGTATTTTTTTTAATAATTTTGTCTTTTTTGGTAATTCTGTGTCTTTTTTTGGTAATTTTGTGTCTTTTTTTTTGGTAATTCTGTTTCTTTTTTTGGGTCATTTTGTGTCTTTTTTGGTAATTCTGTGTCTTTTTTGGTCATTTTGTGTCTTTTTTGGTCATTTTGGGGGTTTTTTTGGGTCATTTTGTGTCTTTTTAAAATAATATTATGTCTTTTTTGGTAATTATCTGTATTTTTTGGTCATTTTGTGTCTTTTTTTTGGTCATTTTGATACTGCCTCCATCAGCGGCCCCCATGTAATTTGAGTTTGAGACCACTGCTGTAAAGATAACGTCAAGGAGTTCAATGTTTTATGTTTTAGCCCCCGAAGAGTCATGAGGTTAGCTTTCACAGTAATCTTACATATTTAAGTGTGTTTTGTGTTTAAACAAGTTTTGGATCAAATTAAACCTAGTAATTCATGCTAGCAATGTTCGATACAGTAATCTAGTTTTGCTCTAATTGATACTCTTGCATATGGAAGAAGTCATTTTTAACCCAAATATTTTTTGACTAATCTTAACAAAATAGTTTTGTTGCCTAAACTTAGTCAAGTGGTTTGGGTGCATTAACCTAACCAAGTACTTCTGTTTCACGATGATAACAACGTGACTAAAACGGCACCCATGCAACTGTTTCACAATGTTAAATAGAACATAGAACGAAAGTAGGATTCTAAAATATATGTTCTTTGTTTAACTTATACAATGTCTTCCCTTTCTTCTGCTCACAATTAACCACATTAACCATGTTTAGCAAGCTAATATTTGTTAATTACAGCTAAATAGGTATTGGACACATTCAAATGTTGACCCAATGATGGCTCTTGATGAATATTAAAGGGATCATCAAAGATTAAACAAGTCATCCAGAGGGGGACATGAATCTGAAGACCAAATATCAAGAAATTCTATCAAAAAAAGACACTTTTAAACCATAAATATCAGCCTCATGGTGGCGTTAGATGAAAGATCTAGTGATCACTAAAGTCTGTATGATCCATCCTCCCAGGACCATAAATATCTGGACAAAACGCTGTGACATTCCATCAAATACTTGTTGAGACATTTTATTCTGGACCTTTCCATGTTTGCCTGTTGATTTGAAATGGAAGATCTGATTTCAAATAAAACAACAGCTGCAATTTCTGTGTCAGGCTGTGTGAAATTGGTGTGAGGTAAAATATAAATACATATGCCTGTTTTTCGTTTAGAATATACTCGACTTTATTGCACTATGCCACTATATTCAGACACAGAAACATATTGACTGTTTGACAGGCATTTAAATGCAGTCAAATTAGCTCTTCAGTTAGTGTTGGCTATTTCAGGTTGCCTTTTTTTCCCCCCGCCAATAAAAAAAACAAGTCTTTGTTCTTTTGGCCTCCATTTAACAAACATCTGCCCTTCTTGATGACTTTCTCTGTTTAATGACTGTTCCCAAAAGTTTCTTTTCGCCAGCCCAGCCGTTGAAATGTGATGATGTCAGTGGATTGTGTTTTCCTTGATCTTGACGACTCATAACTCCGAAACCTTATTAAGGTTGATTAGCGGTTTGTTGAGCTCGTGCTTTTGTGTGCAAATCTGTCACGCATAAATCTTGACAAATGGCCTCTTGGCACTCACCACAATACGCATGATGTAATACACACACATTTAACAGCACTGCGGCCTCACAGCTTGCTGATTAGCTTTATGTGTCTAAACATGCATGTTGATAGACAAGAAGGAAAGAAGGAATGCACAAACTGAAGACAGGAGTCAATAAAAAGAAAAGCTACTCTGGAAACTGCTCAATCCATTCACCCTTTAAAGCCTACATGGACATTGAATGCCTGGACATACATATATATATATATATATATATATATATATGTGTGTGTGTGTGTGTGTGTGTGTGTGTGTGTGTGTGTATTTTTGTATTTATTTATTTATTTTTTACCAATTCTAAGCTTATTCTTTCAGTCAGTATCAAGCAGAAGTAGGGCCAAGTCATTGTTTCGCAAGTCACAAGTAGTAGTCTCAAGTCTTTGCCCTCAAGTCCCTCAAGTCATCCAGAATGTAGCTGCTGGATTGGCGTCAAGCATCAGCTAAATGACATGTAATGTAATGCAATGTAAAAACTGCAGAGTCAAGCCCCAAGTCCTTCAGTTTGAGCTTCGAGTCCTTTTGAGTACTTTTAACAATAGAGTAATCATATTTACATGGATCATGTATGCTTTTAAAATCTGTATTTATTAATCAAAACTTTTTTTTGCAAGAACATTCTTCAAACACCTTTGAAAAAAACAGTTCTTCTTCATTGGTTGTCCTGCAATTTGATTGGATGGATGCTGTCAGATCCAAATCACTTGGATCGAATTTGATTGGATGTTGTGCCGACAGCACAGACACAGACTTTTTAATCTTTTTGGGTTTTGGGTAAAGTAGCAAGTCTTTTCAAGTCAAGAGGCTCAAGTCCAAGTGAAATCACAAGTTATCAAGTCCAAATCGAGTTGCAAGTCGAGTCAAAAGTCATCAAATTCATGAGTCCACACCTCTGGTATCAAGTATGATACATCACATGATTTGGGAGAACCTAGCCTTGTTTTCTGATGCAGTGTAAAGTCACCATTGTGCCTTTGTGGGAGCACACAATATTTTCCTTTTTTTTTTTTAAATACACCCATTGAAAATAACTTGTGATTTCTTGTTTCTTGCACGTGTTTTGTTTTTTAAGTTTTCAATGTGAGAAGTTGTATTTACAGTTGGAGTTTTGGTGCGAAGGTGGTGCGAAGTTTGGTGCAAAATAAAACCTTTTACTCAGTGAGTTGCAGCCATTTATAGGATATTGTTCTGGGCGTTCTCTTTATTAGAAAATGTGACAAGAACACAACACTTGATCACATGCACCATTGGTGTAAACTGTCACAGTATGCCACCATTCAAACCTCAGAAAGCTCAGAATATCATGGTTCAGACAGACTTTAAAGCTTGTCTCGTGCAACAGTACTAAGGTTATTTAAGGTTTTTATCAAATCTGTTCAGCATAGCAATTATGCTACGACAGTCTATTAAAGGCTAAAAAAAGCAAGTGAAATCACATTATTCCTGTCACCTCTGCTCATATTAATATACAACAAATTGCCTCTATTTTTGCAGAATCCAATCACCAAAACCAATCAATTATAAATACCTCACTATCCCTCCTCCCAAAGCACTACAACTCCAAACACAGTGCAAAAGTCAGCGCATGCAGTTGACATTTTCAGTTTAATTTATTACCCCAAAAATATTTGTCTAATGGGAGAAGTCTGATTTGTAGACAGGTTTTGAAATTTAATTTTAATTTGCTAAATACAAGGGATCTTTTACCAACATTTACCAAAAAGGCATAAAATATACATAATTTGCAAATTCACATTTGATAATCCAATAAATGATCTATTTGCCTCTAGACTCTAAATCAGAATGCAAAAGGCGTCCGCCCTCTTTAAGTAAACAACCCGGAGACTTTGGAATGGCATCGGCCTTGCTCACCATATGCTTCCCAAAAGTTTCCAGTCAGTCGTACCTGCCCCGATCCCTCCGGCGCCAACCGTAACTCCATCTTGAAATCAACTTCTGCTAATTAAGAGAGGACGCCATGGGTACAGTAAAAGTTCGAGGGACAAGGAGCAAACATAAAGGTGCAGGTTAAGTGACAGGCCAGATGGTGTGAGATTGGAACCAAAGTCACTTTAGATAGTTGGACTTTTTTCACCTTCTTCTGCCTATAGTGTTCAGGGCAGTTGCTCAATAGGCTGAGAGAGTGATTGTGCACTTTTTTGTGAGGTCGGTTTTGGTTTAGACTGAGTATGGAAATGATTTTTCCTGTGTGTTAAAGATGTAACAGTATCAAAGCACTTTGTCTTTATTAGTATAGGCTGGAAGAAATACACGTAGGTAATTAAATGGAGTGTTTTTACATTGTTGTACTGGTACTTTTACTTTACTTTAAGTAAAACTAGTATCAGTAAAGTATCAGTGTAGGTTTTTTAAGTGGACATTTTTTTTTTTATTGTCTCATACTGATGCATCAGTGTAAGCAACATATTTTACTGCAAAAAAGAGGTGTCCAAAAACAAGATAAAAACACCAAGTCTGAGGGAAATTATCTTGCTGCATGGACAGATAATTACACTTGACAAGATGTCTTGAATTAAGATTATTAAATCTAGAAATAAGCATGTTGAACACTTAAAATAGGAAATTAACTCTTAAAACAAGATAAATTATCTAACACTTCTAAATATAAGTGTTTTTTTTTATCTTGGTAAGAAACAAATAATTTGCATTGTGCTGTTGTAGCTGGTGAAGGTCTAGCTGAAATCTCATATTTTAATGTATATATCAGGGGTCAGCAACTTTAGGCACGGGTGCCACAATTGGCACATGGTGGCTTTAGTGGCACACAAGCAATAATTGTCAAGAATTTTCTTTTGAAAATGTTATAGTGCCCTCTCATCTTCATGCCAAAGGACCTTTTGGTAAGGATGGCAGCATTCTTGTATAGTGCTCATATTTCTGTCTGTTACTCTTAATTCTCCCTTTTTGACATTTGCTGCTATTGCAACAATTTGTAAATGAGGGAATGTCATTTAAAGCAGTTTGTTGAAATGGGAACTGTGCTTATAATTTGTAACCACAGTGGGTAAAAAAAAAAGTATTTTGTTAAGTTTATTCATGATGAACAAGATTGCTGGAAAGTTGGTAGAGTTTATGATTCCAACTCTGATATGATGTTTTCATAACCTTTTAGTATCTTCAAAAGTACCAGATGGACTCATTACCCAGTAATTTCTTGCCAAAATGCAGCTTTACACCCCTTAAAATAAAGAAGCCCTCTAGGGTTCGCCAAAGTTTCACATGGGGTCACCCTGTGACCCTTAGTGGGGGTTGGGATCCCCAGGTTGGGAACCAGTGACCTACATGAATGCAATAAATACGCTAAATCAAATGACAGATCCAATGGAGATTAAGATTTTGACGTAGTCATAATTCAACTGTTAACTCTCTGGAGTCCACAAAAGCAGTGGAGCATCATTTCTTCCTGATGTCACAACTTAAAAACGAAGCAGTGTCGTGCTGTCAACTTTCAAACTACATGCCAGTTTTTGTTTGATAATAAGTAAAACCGGAGATAATGTCAAACATATTTAGTATAAAAACATAGATATTATCCTAATTTTATCTCTTATATGTTATATTTGCAACCTGTGTTCACATTTGCGAAAAATTCTCAATTGAGCGTGATTATGTTTTGAAGGTTAAAAAAAAACATTTTAGATATCTGGTTTAATGTTTTTTTTGTGTTTCTTTTGGGTTCAAAATGTTGATCCAGTAAATGTATTTTTAAAAAGTCATATAGGTGAGGTCGGGCTGAAAAAAAATATACCAAAATGTCATGGTAAACATTAAGAAAGTGGCAGAATGAAAAAAAATAAATAAATAACTGAACAGCCCAAGTCTCCGTAGGGTTAACCTAAATGTTTATTTGGTACACTGATTAACAAGAATCAATATCAAAAAGGTTGCTGACCCCTGCTATGTATATTTAGGTAGTTTAGTCCAGTGGTTCCCAACATAGGGGTCAGGCCCAGTCTAAGGGGTCACCCAAATACCTCTGGGGGTCATGAGATGATTAATGTTGCAGGAAAGACGAAAAACACAAAATTCTGCTATATTTATTTGTAAGTATTCCTGTAATATTTGCTTTTATGTGACATGTCGGATAATGTGACCTCTTTGGGTGTAAAACAGTAATTTAACCAATGTGTTTTTCAGTCATTTTGGTTGATTTTAGTTATGTAGGCCAACATCACACATCACAAATTTGCCTTACAGGGTTTTATAGCATACAACACGGAGCATATGACATTTAAAGGGTACAATTTCAGAAAAAATTTAATAATTAGGGCTCGACCCAGATATTCAAGTATTAGGTTATTTTTTTGTTAAGTAGATATTATGTTGTGGGTTTTCAATGATACATTTTTTTCTTCTAATACTGTAGAATATCAGAATCTTTGAAAAAAATCAATCAATATGTGCTGTGTGCGTGTCTATGTGCGTGTGTGTTTGTACATACAGATGTGTATGTGGGGATGGGAGGGGTGGGTTTTGTCATTTTTATTGTCTGTTTTTATTCTTATTTTTTGTAAAGCACTTTGTGTTACGAAAAGCGCTATATAAATAAAGTTTGATTTGATTTGAAAATAAATGCCTTTAATTAAACCAAAAGACTCTAAATGGATCTAAATGTTTCGGTTGAAATTTTTAACTTTAACTGAAAGTGGAAAATTATATACAATTATATTACATTTTTTAATGTAGGCTCCCGGTTCAGTTCCGCATTCAATACAAAGTCCTCCTGGTAACTTTCAAGGCTATCCACAACCTCTCCCCCCCATATCTGTCTGACCTCCTCCATGTTCCCACTCCCTCCCGCTCCCTCAGATCCTCTTCCTCAATACACCTGTCTGTCCCCTCCGCCCGTCTCACCACCATGGGGAGCAGAGCATTCAGCCGCTCTGCTCCCCGCCTCTGGAACTCACTACCACCCAACTCAGGAACATTGACTCACTCACCCATTTCAAATCACAACTTAAAACACATCTGTTTAAAACTGCTTATTCCGTCTGATGACTTTTACCCTGCCCAATATATCTATTGTATTGTATTGTTATTAATTCTGTGTATTTTATTGTATTTTATTGCTGTTTCTTTTCTATCCTTTTGTACGGTGTCCTTGAGTGCCAAGAAAGGCGCCTACAAATAAAATGTATTATTATTATTATTAAGAGTGAAGTGAAACCACTGGAGAAGTTTGGAGGTGAAATGTCTCTTTGGTGGAACTGAAACTTATCAAAGGACCCCAACTACACTGCTCTTTGGTAAAAGGGTCAAAAAGGTAAAAAGGTTTCAGCTGCTGGGTCAACCTCTTCAAGTACAATAATTCCCTCTGAACAAGTGAAGTAGAAAATGGAAACAACCTCAAAGTCCTAAAAGTCTCAATTTTGCAGGGCCTCATGTAACAAGACTTGAGTGAGTCTTGAACGACATCTCATCCTTTTAAGCTATTTTCCAGCATGTCTGTTCAATTTGGTACCATTTATTTAATTTCCCATGATTTCGACACAAATATTAAGGTAATAACCAAAGCCTGAGCCCCCTGCAGCTTTCGCCAGCAGTGCAGACGCTGATTATGAATCACGGATGCTTGGAGCATCAAAACACCGTCCTGTGTTCCAGGAATATTTCCTTTCAGATTTATTTCCGTTGTCTCTCCCTTCTGATGTGCTTTGATTGACGGCTGAGCGTGCGCTTATAAGAAGTAACTGACAAAAATAATCAAAGGCTTTGTGCTCACTGTGATGGATTACCTAAAGTTGATTAAGTTTCTGGAAGTTTCATGTTTGTACAGTGTGGTTTTTTTTCTCTCCTCTGCTGTTGAGAAATGGCTCAAAAACAGAGTTGTCTCACACCAGGGGAAATAAACAGACACCCACAAGCGATAATGCAGAGAAGGACAGTCTAGACAAGCTGCAAAAAACCCATAATCATGTTGGCAAGGTGCTTAAGATGCAGTAAATGGGAGGCCAGTGTCTTTAAAGTAAAGTGAAAACTCGCTGTGCATATCAGTATTGAACACTCTCACCCTTTCGAACAAGCTAAGTGCATTTTATTGGCAAAGTTTGCTTTAAAGATGAAATCATTCCACTGTGTTGGTGTGCAGTGCAAGCACTTCACTATCTGCCTGCTCGGAGTGATGCGTTCAATGACACACATACACACTCTCATGCATATAGGCAGCACAGATGGATATTGATGACAGTGCAATACCAATTGGTGTAATTAATGCCCAGGTTATATTGGAAGGACATGGACAGCGATGTGGGCCATTTATCACCAGTGGGCTTGCTTATTCTCGCCCCATTGAGCCATTGGAGTAGGCTGGCTGAGCAGAATCTTAATTGCAGGCTCAAACCACCCCCCCCCACCCCCACCCCCCATTGCCTGAAGACGGGGGGACAAGACGGGAAAGTCAAACAGTCAGCCAACCCCTCTCTCCTCCTCTTTCCTCGCAGTCGTCATCACTCCGCCTGATGCACAGCGTGCAGCGAGGCAGAGGAGGAGAAGTACATGAACGACAGTGGGAAAAGCACACATGCACACACATATCAGCTGTCGGATATGTGAGTGAAAGCGGAGGGAGTCCGTCACACACGCGGCAGGACTCGGAGTGGATTACAGAACTCCTGAGGAAGTATTTCTTAGCCCCTCAAACTGACAGTGGAAGAGGATTGACCAGTGCCAAGCCCCAAAACAAACATTTACACTTCTCCCGCAATGCACGACATTATGTAAAGAGATGACTTTAAAAAAAAAAAAATTCACATTCTGCCAAATGGAAAATCGACAGGGAGCTCGAGGTCTCTATTTACCCCAATTGGTGTGAATGTCAGAGTCATTGTAGAAGATGTGCCATTTAAATGTGTTCAGCAGGAGAGAGCCACACTGCTTTATATGCATCCACTGCCAACATCGTTTGGCTGTTTCGAACAACACTTATGGAAATAAACCCACTGGTTTTTCCTGGATAATCTCCTTTTAAAAGTTTCAACAACAACAAAAAATTGTATATAGATGTAAGAAGTCCCTCACAATGTCAGATTTTCATTACAAGGCTGGCCAAAATAATTCACAATAACAATATTATCAAGATACCTGTGATGTAGCCAAGCCAAATGTGATTTAACCCTTAATAGGGCTCTCATTGAAATACTTGCAAATTCCAAATTTCAACCCTAGAGAATTTTGGAGGATATTACATACTGACAGAATGTGTAAAAAAAAAAAAAAAAAAAACGGACCCGAGGGAGGGGGGGTCATATTTTGAGAAAAAAGTTTACGAGATTAAAGTGGCAAATCTACGAGAAATTTTTTTGCAGATTTATGAGATATAAAGTGGTGAATCTGTGAGAAAAAAGTTGCTTTTTCACGGCTTTTTTCTCGTAAATCTGTGACTTTTTTCACACAGATTTGCCACTTTAAATCTCTTGAATCTGCGACTTTCTTTCTTGTAGATTTGCCACTTTAAGCTAGTAAATTTGCAACTTTTTTCTCAAAATGTTACTGAAGTTACCAAATACGGTTCTTCGCCCGATAAAGGGTTAAGGAATATAAAGATCAATAAGGTCAGCTTAAACAACAGTAAACTTCAAACAAAATCAGAACATTCAACCGAAAGTCAACATTGTTGTTTGAAGTTATTTATATCCTTGCGTCACCAACGTCCAATAGTTACTTTAATTTACACCAAACCACGTAGTTTTTTTCCCCTAAACTTGAACCTTGAACCTAACCAAACTGCGACTATTTCACAGGTAACTATGTGTTTGAAACTGAAACATTTACAAGTTCATATCCTAGCTCTGAGTAGGAACAACCAAGCTATGAAGTTGTATGATTTTCAGAATTTTGTTGGTTTATTGTGCATTTTGTCTCATTTTTGGCAAATGAACAGTGCAGGGAGATGGAGAGAGGGACTGCACAAAATCTTACAAAAAGAGCAATTACAGTCTTTTTTACAAATGTTTTTATTTCACCAAGAACCAAACTGCGACTATTTCACAAAGTTAACTGTGTTTGAAACTGTAACATTTACGAGTTGATATCCTAGCACTGAGTAGGAACAACCAAGCTATGCAGTTGTATGATTTTCAGAATTTTGTTGGTTTATTGTGCGTTTTGTCTCATTTTTGGCAAATGAGCAGTGCAGGGAGATGGAGAGAGTGACTGCACAAAATCTTACAAAAAGAGCAATTACAGTCTTTTTTACAAATGCTTTTATTTCACCAAGAATTCCCTTCACATGAGAATTTTTTCAAGGGAGAATAATTCCAGCTTGAATGTTACAGTTGCATTTTTCAGTTAAGTGGACTTTTGATATGGATTTAAATAAGTTTTACTTGATGGATAATGAAAAACAACCAGCTGAACTGGCAAACAAACACATATTATCATGTGTGCATGACATGATTTCAATATTTTATTTCGTAAAAAACACGATTAGGTCAACGTGGAACATCACGACACCCCTAGTAGAGGTGAAGGTGGAGGGGCACAGGGCTCGCCGTCGAGCCCCTAATTGAGAACATGGAGTGTCAGAGAGGAAGCAACACAGAGTGCGGTAGCATGGTAGAGCAGCAGACACACTGGGAATACCAACAAGTGCTCATTAACTTTACAGTGTTTTACTGTGTGAGGGGAGAAGGAAGGGGAAAGGGCCTGTGGGTAGAAGGCGAGGGAGGAAGGAGGGAAGAGTTGTCATGCAAAAAATATTGTAAATACATAGAGGGAGCACCTGGGAAATGGCAAGAAGCAGTTGACAAGTGGGCGCAAGGAGCACCTAGAGACAGATATCCATAAAGTACTTCCTCTGTGCATTGATGTATGTATCCGGAAGAGTGTTTTAGACTTTCACACATCCACTGCAACTCTGAATTTTTGCAACATTAGCCGGAGGAACTGGATTCAAGAGCGCAAATCGGTTGAACTGGACATTTAACAGACTTTACCAGCTCCCTGGTACAAAGTTGGTGTAATGTCCTATTGAGTCCATTTGTGAATAGGTCATACTGGTGTGAAACTGGAAAAATATAAACATCCAAGGGTTAAGAAGACGGATCGATGACATTAAGACGAAAATTGGAAAACCAACTGGAAAGGGCCGTTAGGTTGTTTTGGACCAAATTAGGAACCAGGAATGTGACTGAAGTATAATCTGTGTCATGTCCTGCCTTTACCCATGTCCCAAGTGACAACGTGTCCTGTTGTGTGCTACATAGGGTTGCAAAGGGTGGAAAGTTTCCGGTAAATTTCCTGAAACTTTCCATGGGAAGTTAAGCTGGGGAATTTTGTATTAAATATTCAAAATAAAAAAATCCATGACATTTCAACAGATTTGTTAGTACGTAGAACTTTATAAAGTTTTAATTATTTTATTGACAATCAGTTATTTCATTGAAAAGGCAAAAACATGAACGTTGAGTTAAGTATTACTCCCAGCATTCCGGGAACATTCCCGGCATTTTTCAACCCTAGTGCTCCATGTGAAATGGCAACTCCAGGTATTGTTTGGACCGGATTCTCCAGACATTGCCCAGAGTTCATATGAAAAGCGACCAAACAGAAAAAGCTCATGCACTCCCCAACACCCCCCGTCCCTCTTGTCTTCATTGTTTTTGCACATCATCACATTGTTCCGTGTCATTTTATCATTACTTCTTACCTCTAGTGACTAACTGTCTGCTCGGCCGGCGCCGAGTGAAAAATGCAAATATTTTAACTGCACTCCATTAGGAGATGCATTGCAAACAAGACACCAGTCCCCCCTTTCTCCAAACCTCTTGTGTCAATACAGGGGAGGGGAGAGATATAATGTGATATGATAGACTGCCGACCTTTCTCCGTGATCAGAAGTGTCAATGGAATGACAAATAAACTGTTAAGTCAGGCAATAATGCTGACGGTGAGCAATACAGAAGCCCCACAGTTTCCACTCTTTCCTCAATCACTCTGAAACATGCTGAAAGAAGTGGTGTGTGTGTGTGTGTGTGTGTGTGTGTGTGTGTGTGTGTGTGTGTGTGTGTGTGTGTGTGTGTGTGTGTGCAGAGTGGAGGAGAAGCAGCAGGGTCAGACTTTAGGCTTTTTCCTTTGAGTGACAACTTCATAAATAGCAACCAGAAAAACATGAAAAAAAAGAAGAGAAAATTAAATTAATATGTCACTGTGTCTGCACTTCCGGAAACTTTTCTGCATGGGTTAGATACTTGCATTGCCCCAAATGTTTCCAACAATTTCCACACCTAGAAAATCCATAATTTTAATTAATTTAACTGTCTGTTTCAGCAGGAATCATATATCCTTTATGTACGTGTGAGCGTTGTAACTGTATACTAGAAGCTGCTGTAAATTGACTTTTATCCAGTTTGAAGCCACATTTTTACAATACACTTTTTAGATTTTGGCCTTTTTCAACAATAAACAATGTTGCCCATAAAGTTGGAGTAATTTTGTTTCTAGATTATTCCTAATTAAATCCATCAGTAATTGATTGATGAATAAAGTTTTGAGAATGTGTGCACTTTACCTGTCAAGAATAAATCACATTGTCACAATAATTTCATTAAAAGAGGTAAATAATATTATATTCCAACTTTATGAGAAACAGTGTCTTTTTTTTACTGGAATGAAGATGAACACTATTAAATATATTAAATATACTGGAATTTTCCATTAAAAAATCTATTAAAAAAGATTTCAAAGTTAATTTAATTTCCAGTACATAAAAATAAAAGCACTGTTAATTAGGAGATTGTTTATCATTATAAAATTGAACGTAGCTCCTTTCCACTCAGTGTACTGTACACACGAACTAATTAATCTGAATGTTGTAATAAATGTGGCTCGACTGCAGCATGTTCCCCATGTGCAGGCGGCTGCTGACTGACGGTGTGTAAATGAGAAAAGAAAAAAAAATTCTTCTTCTTTTACAGCACAGCAGATGGGTAGAGGAGACATCTGCAGTGTGTACTGTGTGTACAATACATGTCTATAACTTTCTCACTCCCTCTTTCCCCCCCTGCGTCTGTCCCCTCAACCCTCTGGCTAAACACACTCCATTGTATTCCTCATGTTGACTCGCAACTAAAACTGTCACCAGCACTCCAGTCCTGTGCCATCATCTGGCTCCTCAGAGGGGGAGTGGTGTCTGTGTGTGGTGTTTGCATGTGTGTTTGGTGGGTGGGCTGCCATGCCTCCGTCTCTGTTGAACTGATTGGCATGGCAGCAGTGAGAGCAGACACTAATCTCATGTGCCAGGTTGGAGGCAATGCACGGGCTGCTATCGCTTCCACGGATAAACAAGTTACTCGTACAGAAGTGATGCTGCCGTCAGTTGACTCAATAAATGACACAGAGGGACGGAGAGATTTATGCATGGAGGAGGCAGCGGGCTGACAGACGATGAGGATGTCCAGAGGGTCGCGAGTTCAACAGCGAGTGAAGGGCACATTTTTGTCTCGTGCAAAACCAGGACAGCATCACTGGGAATTACATCCATTTTGGACGTTTCTGCAGCATGAACACTTGTAACCCTGTCTCCAAAATATTACTTTCACATGTGACACACAATATTTGGAGGAAACATAACTGCTGCCTGATTTAGGTTCAAAGGGAATTATTTTTTCCAGTCCAAAGCACAACACTTGGGACACAAGAGACCGTGGTACCAAAATATTTGGTTACACATTGAGAAAATAAATACATCATCACAGGCACGAACATCTCCTGAGTCACAGTGTTTGTTTAACCCCGACCTCCTCCTTTCGCTGACTTTGTTGCTCTTTATACTCACCTGACTTCCTGCTTTTGCTCCAGTCATAACTACTACGACCACAAGAGATTGCTACCTTACAATAAACAGAAATATGGGTCATAAAGAGCTGATTGTACAAGACTTGGACACCAGAGACCAAAGTACCAAAATACTTGGTTAAATATTGAGAAGTTAAACATATCATCACAGGACAGGAACATTTCCTGAGTCACAGTCCTATTTGTTTGACCCAACCCGGCCCCCTCCCGACTGTGTCGCTCTTTATACTCACCTGACTTTATGCTTTGCTCCCGTTATAACTAGATTTGGACACCAGACAATGAGGTACCAAACCCTTGTGTTTCTTTTCTCAATATTTCACCATCTTCACAGGACCTGAACATCTCCTGAGTCACAATGTTTGTTTGACTCATCCATCCAACCCGACCTCCTCCTTTCGCTCTCTTTGTCGCTCTTTAAACTCACCTGACTACTGCTTTGCTCCAGTCATAACTACTACGGCCACAAGAGATTGCTGCCTAACAATATACGTAAATATGGGCCATAAAGAACTGAATCTACAAGACTTGGACACCAGAGACCAAGATACCATAAATATTTGTGTTTATTTGCTCAATATTTAACCATCATCACAGGACACAAACACCTCCTGAGTCACAGTCCTGTTTGTTTGACCCATCCATCTAACCCGACCTCCTCCTTTCGCTAACTTTGTCGCTCTTTATACTCACCTGATATCCTGCTTTGCTCCAGTCATTACTACTATGGCTACAAGAGATTGCTGCCATACAACTGACATAAATATGGGCCATAAAAAGTGAATGTACAAGACTTGGACACCAGAGACTGAAGTACCATAAACCTCTTTTCACAGACTTTGTCGCTCTTTATACTCACCTGACTTCCAGCTTTGCTCCAATCATGACTACTATGGCCACTAGAAGTCACAGCCTAACAACGTAAATATAAGTTGTAAAAACCTGCTTTTAAAAAACAACTTAAAGTGTTTTTATTGAGGAAAAGGACAGCCCTGCTATCCTGTAGTTAGCATGAGTGGGTATTGAAGAAAAAACTTGCCATTAAACCTTCTAACTGCAATTGAAAGTAAGCTGGTGTTGTACAGTATACCCGTTCTGTCTAGCAATAGGCTCCAGCAACACACAAACACACTGCTTTTTCCCTGCATGAGGGAAACACAGCTTGCCCTTGTATTGCCTGGTAATATGGCAGTCACACTTCAAATACGAGAAGGAGCCTGGTGATTTTCTGAGTTGCAAAATCGACATATGAATTAAATATTTTCCTCAGCTATTTTCAGTGCGACCACAGCACTTTGGTATTACCAGCCACAGTTCTTAAAGTCAATGCAGTCTCACTCACCCCAATCATGCATACCACCCTCACCCCATCCTTCCTCTGAAAGCACTATAATACGCTTGTTATTTATACTGGAAAGCTTTACTGAGTTATATATTCTTTTTTTCCACACAGCACTGCTGTGCTGTATGGTACACTCACTCAAACTCACACACACAATCCTATACTTCTGCTGCTCATGCACCAGAGGGGGTTAAAGGTCTGGCTCAAGGGCACACTGACAGCAGTTGTCAAAAGAGCAGCAGGTCCTCCTGCTATATGAACAGAAATGTGAAATAGATGATGAAACCTGACAGCATAAATCCTAAACATCCCTGCACCGACACAGGTAGTTTTATCACACATTTTTATCACACATGCCCCCAGTAGTACAGAGATAGAAACGTTAAATCAAAACAGAAATTGTAGCTTGCATAGAATATGCGTGTGATTAATAGAGAGGATAGGAGCGCGGCTGCTGACATTAGGGTGACATTGTGCACATAAACATCTGTTTTGTTTTGTCAAGACAGGCTGCTCCCTGGGGTTCCTGCTGCTTAGCATCATCAAATCCATGTGGAGTTATCGCGTGTGTGTGTATATTTGTATGTGTGTGTTGCATTACCATACATGCAAGAATGAATTTGTATGCATGTTGTGTGTGTGTGTGTGTGTGTGTGTGTGTGTGTGTGCGCGCTTCTGTGCAATGGGCTAATTAACTGTAGCTCCTGCACAACACACACATAGTTTCTCCTTGAGGGAGGAGAGCAGAGGTTTAAGCAAGAGGCCAGACACATGGCCTGGCTCTCCAGGGATACACACTGTAGCTCCCTACCCCCCTCCTCGTGGTCTCCTCATTCCACTGGGTGCTGTAAGACTGCGAGAGACGGAGAGGCAGGAAGTAAACAAAGTGGCCATAGGGATTGTTTATACCTGGCTTGTGTGTTTGTTTGTGTGTGGGAGAAAAGACAAAGATGGAATGCAAAGTCATATCAAGGGAGAGGAAAACGCTTGTTATTCAAAATCAGATCGCTTACATTCGACCTTAGGTGAACCAGCCCATCATAAGAGTGAATTTGAGCTCACAATAGGACTGTCAAAATTGGCCAAAGTGGCCAAAATTGGCTGGATGCATTTAAGCCCCACCCACACTGGAGGGAGAAACAGTTCACTGCTCCCCATTGATTTTGTATTACAGGAACATCCCTCCTTGTCAATCCTATCCACTAGCAAACAACAGAAAATGCCTAAAACCTGCTGTGTAATGGGATGCACAAAGAACAGAGTAAAGAACCCATAACTCAGTTTTTATAAGCTGCAGAATCATAATATCATACTCAGCTTGCTTTACCTGGTGCCACTTTTGCACAAAATTGCAAGAGGCCAGGGCAAGCTAAAGAACAAACATTAATAAGAGCTACACAATTTGGTAAAATATCTAATTTTCTTCACCTCTAAAAATTATTAAGGTTTGTTTTTTTTTGGTGATTTTGCCTTTCATAAATTAGGCTATTTGTCATCTGCTATTTGGCTTTTGCACTGATTCCATTTTTCCAGTTTGTTAAATTTGTATTTAATTTTGCAGCCCTAGTCATAATATTTATCTGATAAAATAAATTAACATTAAATAGCCCATTCCAGTGAAGGCAGCCCTTCTCAGGTTAGGTATTTGGGGGATTTCTAGGTTTTGGTGGTTCCCCCCGGACTCTGTTCAGGGGTGAACCTTGCAGTGGGCCAGATTTGACCCCCAGGCCGTAAATTAAGTACCAGTAGCAGAAAGCTTTGTTTAACCCATTAAGGCCTAAAACGCCTGGAAAAAATGCCAATAAAACCTCTGGGCGATTTTAAAATAACCCCAACAGAAGTGTCAACGCCTACTAAATAATCTATTTTTCAGCCTCTGTAGCAGATAGAAATGAAATTCAAAAAGTATTTGAGAGCTTATGGCTGTTATCTGAGCTCCCTCCGCTAGAGTCGTCTTCCGCCATGATTTCAAAGTTCTGGAAAAGTCCCATGTTGCATTGCGACACTCCCACATGTATTCTGATGCATTTCATCGGCCAAGAGACCGAAAATAGGTGGAAAAAACTACAAATACTACAAAACCACGTATCTGCTTTCCCGGCTTTAATGGTAGAATAACGCAACATTGCCCCTGGTTTTAATGGTAAAAAATTGGTAATGCTTTCCCGGCTTAAATGGGTTAAAGACTGCAAACTTCTTTCTCTTCACTGTGGTTGATGCTAGAGTGAGGAATAACACCCTCGGAAGCTAGCTAGCTAATTAGCCAGCTGCTAAACAACTAAAATGTAACAACATACAACGAAAGTTACCATTTCTTGTCACATCATAGGGTTGTACATTGCTATCACCAGACGAGTTAAATTTTCTTTGTTTTATTTCCAGTTAACCAGTGTAGTATGAAAACACTGTGGGTTTAGCTTGCTAGCTAGCTTACTAGCCAGAGCTTCCTCCAGGTGAAGTAGTACTTGTGGCGTGGGGTGAACTTTTAATGTCTAATTTTCATGTCATCTGTGATCTGATAAACAGTTAATTCAACAAGATAGCCCATGATAATCAAGGCAGACAGCTGGTTGTACTAATTTTCATATTCAAATGTCTGTTGTGTTTTTTTACAATTCAAATTTCAGTTGAGGATATTTGTGACAGCCCTAGTTCACACTGCAGAAAATGAGCAGCATCACATTTCTAATGCAAAGAAGTCCTGCAACCCCAATGCATCAATCAACAACAAGCAGCCGGGCTGTGATCGTCACATACGAACATCCTTTGATGTAGCACATGCAAATACCAATAGTCTCCTCATGCTTTTCCTCTCATACACAGCTTCTAACCTAAATACCTCAACAAGCAAGCCACCCTTTTCATAGAGCCATCATATTTATGCAAATGAGTAAATAAAACATGCAGGCGTACATGCTTGACTGATTGCGTTGCAAACCCCCCCCCCCCCCCAACTTTGCAGTGTCTTACCACAATCAGATATGTGGGATAATTATGCAGAAACATGCATGCAAATTGTGCATACAAGGAACCCTATCTACTATAAAACATCAAAGACAAAGTACTGGCCTTGTCAGAATAATGCATGCATAAACAGATATTTTATATACATCACAAGAGTGTTTTGTTTGCTGGTGTTGTCTATATGGCAGGGATGCACTGAGCAAAATAAGCAGCAAGCAAGAGGCCACCGTCCCTGGAGAATTAGCCTCCAGATCTGAGTTTCTTCTCCCGACCCTCATTCGGTGAATTGTATTAGCCCGCACGGATAGCCGAATCCATTGATCTTGGCAGAGGCTGAAATTAGCTAATTAATTAGTGCAGGGGGATGAGCAGACAGAGCGCTGGATGCAAAAGTCATCCACAAAACAAAGTCTCATCCTGAAGTCTCTCCCATGCCTGTGGAGATTTCAGGTTGAGGCTCAGCTTTGTACCTTATGTAAATATACCTCTGATGAATTATTTATGGGCAAGTGTCATGGGCAGTGTTACTTTGGTATGCAAATAGGATATGTAAATAGACAGCAGGGTGTTGGACCAGCGGTTGGTTTAAGAGATCATGGAGGGATCAATAGTTGAATGGTTTAGAGTGAGTGCATTAGTTTATGTATGTACACATGTTCATGTCAGACACAGTAGATATCCGCATGAATTTTGTGATTTGGACTGGGGAATAAAAATAAGTCAGAATTGTTGATGGAAATGCCCACATACTAAGAATAAAAAGGGTGTTTTGACCAAATATGTTATTAAGGACAATTTGGTTCCCAGTTGAAGCCATTATGGACTCATTTCTGGTGAAACAAAGAAATCCATTTCATTGTGGATTAAATGCCTTTTATTTGTTTCCTTTTTTTTTCGACAGATGAATGATGCACAAAGACTGAATTGACTTTTCACAGTTAGAGCCCCACCCACACAAGTGTTTTCACTTGTTGCCTAATTAGACCTCTTCTCAGGACAGGACAGTATGGGCGTGTACAAACTGGGCTTGACCCATTAGGGTAGGACCCTGTTGTCAATCATATTGGTCCCCTAGAGTTTTAGAAATGATGACTACAGATCTAATCCAACACCTAAACCACATAATAGGTAGTTTGCCAGTGACTACTCAAGCAACCGATACAACTGTAATGTTGGCCATAGTTTTTAACACATAACCATTATGTGACTGTATCATTTTGTGGGTGGATGGTTTGTTCTAACCCTAACCCAGAAAAGCCCACACTCACCACCAAAGACCCATTTTTGTCTATTTTATGGGGGGAACATGGGATTTTTTTTTTTAGGGGGAGATAGCAGGTCAACAGTAGTGCCAGATAGAAGTTGTATCCAACATTTCAAAGCTGTCAACCTGAAGATTAATTTGATGCAGCACTATGTGTCAGGTCAAGTCATAAATCTGTTGTCAGCATTATGTGTTGATTTGGTACTCATGTAAGTGTTAACGTTTAGTGTTTTAGGGTTTAGAACATTCTGATGGGCCTATATGAAAGGCATTTCCATTCTCACTTTTAAAACAAAAACAAAAAGGACATTGTTAAATGTTGGGTCTGAATTATTAGTGCGTACCATTGTGATTAATCAACATATAAGGTGACTTAAACATAGCAAAAGCTAATGCCTGATTGGTAGCCTGGCAACCTTTTTTCAAAGTTCGTGTTGAGTTTCCAGTCATTCCCAATTTATGTAATTCTAAGACTGTTTAGAGACCCCAAGTATGCAGAAATATTGGATTTAAATATTTAAACTCCATATTTTTTACAGACAGACAGAGAGGCACATTGTAACCCATATAATTAATTTAGATATCTAGAGCTCAGAGCTAAAGGAACTCCTGTAAAAAGTGGGCATGTGAGTTTTTCCCTCGCCAAAATCTAGCCTCACTTTGCATTGTCACTAGAATCTTCCTTGGAGCATTAAAACTGTCCCTCAAAAAAGACAAAAAAAGGTCAAGGACACTGGTTCCTACACACACTCAAAGAAGATTAAATTGTCGATATTAAATTTTTTTATTTCTGTTGATGGATCTTATGTATTGCAATTAAAAGCCACCCATGGTCTCAAGGTTGTTTTGACTATCATTGATGTGTTTCTTTTGCCTCTGTATATGTCTTCCTGGAAGGTATATAAGTTGTTTTTTGTAGTTTTTTGACACATGATTAAAAAAGACCCCATACTGTGTAGCTTTTGGGAATGACGTCCCTCCTATACATCTCATTTTCACAATCCTTATGCCTACTTGGTGATTTCCTTTGGTCTAACAGTAATGAGAAGTGCAGCAGAGTGTCAGAGCTTGCGGGGCACAGTGGGATGGAAATGGCTTGGTGTCTATCAAAGTGTCAAAATGGAATATAGCTGTGCTGCACTCTGGCCTTGAGCCACAGGGTGAGTAAGGGATTCAACACACACACAGTGACACACACCTTCACTGTAAGGTCAATACAATCACCGCTGAGTCAAAGCTTATATTTCTGATTTGACCTGGAAGTGTGAGTGAGTGTGTCTTGGAGAGAAAAACAGACGGGATGACAACAAACACCACTTGAGAAAGGGTTAATTCTTGAGCTTGAGGGCTCTTAAGACACACAAGGAGAATGCACTTACGTGTGTGTTCTGGCCCTCACACACAGCTGTACGTTATCCATTTATCCACATGGGAAATAATGAGATCACTAAGATCATTCGCTTAGAAAAGGAAATCCGTTGCATTTTCATGGCTGGTGCCCTGTGCATGTTAACAGCATGAGTCGAGTAGTAAAACCAACTCTCCCTCCACGCGCCTCTCACCCTCTTTTTTTTTCTTTCACTCTCTCTTTCCTTCTGGCTTTGCTTAATGCATAAAAAATTAGAGCAAGAGTTAAAAAAAAAAGCATGCAGAGGAGTTAAAGACAAAGACCAGATGTGAATTTTGTCTCAGCATCTTGACAGCAGGGTCACTGTTCAGTCTGGGGCATGGAAGTCACGATCAGACAGTTAAATTGAGCTGTGGTTAAAACAAAACATTTCTAGTGGAGAAAATGAGCTACTGTACACAATGGTGTCTGAATGCTTAACGTAAATGGATGTGAAAAAGGGTAAAGATGAGATATGACTGCTGAAGCATTACCAACCAGGCAACTTTTGCATGATATCACCCCTTGACTCATGTGTCAAAGATGAACCTCCGCATATTGTCTTCCATAAGTGAGAAATTCTATGCGGTGGCCTTTCCTCAAGCTATTGAGCAACATTTTTTGTTCATCTTGACAGTAAAAGACAGTATTGTAAGCATGTATAATTAATGCAGTCAGACCAAAGGTCCTCTTCATGTTCTGATTGTTCATACAAATGAGGAGTAAGTGTGGTTTCACATGGTTCACATGCCTAGGCAGAAAAAGACAAAAATTGCATATGCGATTTATAGAAAGTACATTTTGCTGGGTTTTCTTCCAAGTGGAGTGGTTCAATTAATTCCCTATGACAACAGTGGTATGACCCCAAATCAACTTTTAGTTGGTTTCTTTTGGGAGGCAATGAGAGGCTCATGAACGTGACTCCAATATGTTCTCCATGTTCTCTATGTGCGTTCCAACACCCATAATACCATACTATTTAGTCTGCCAGAAAAAGATTATGTCCCAATACATAGTATGTCAATTCAGAATGCCGAAGGTACCAGGGCGTTCTACTACATCAAGTTGAATTTGCACTTTGCAAGCATGCCTATGTAGCTATTCTTACCAACAATCTTCTGCACAACATGTACTGTATACGAGCTAGAGGGTCAAAGTGCAAGGCGCCATGTTATGATGAAGCAGTATATCCCAACTGTATGCATACTGCTTGCAACAGTACATATTGTCTAAGGGCAGTTAACTTAGAGTAAAAAGAAAAGTATGCAATTTTAAACGCAGCTCACATTTTCTTTTCTGCACAAATCACTAAATTGTCATGAGCTGCTACAGTTAAACCACTGGGTTTATGGCACAAATGCATATCATAATATGGCAGCACTTTAATATAAAAGCCATGTCATTGGTGAATGTTAGCTTGTTTTCTAGAGGTTAACATTAGCTTGTTTATTAGTGGCTAACGTTAGCTTGTTTTATATTCCTAACAACTTTTTAGCTTCTTTAAGCTAATGTAAGCATCTAAGCTAATGGGTTGCTTCTCTAGCAAAAACTTTACAGATTTACTCAACGTATTAACATAACCAGTAGTTCATGCTAACTTAATTAGCCTGGGCAGTTACTTACCCCTGTAAGTGCTAGTGTTTTTGGCGCCCATAGTTTTTTAAACTTCCTTGAACTGAAGTGTCTGTTCCAGGGAAATATGCAGGGATTTTTACCGTAATCTCTCACTAACATTTGCTTGTTTATTAGTGGTTAACGTTAGCTTGTTTTATTCTTATCGTAACAACTTTTTAGCTTCTTTAAGCTAATGTACTGTTAGGATGCATTCTTTGTTGTTCTGCACAGCATGTATTCATAAACTTAGCGTAAACTTATACTTAGGTATGTGTGTATTTGAGGAACAAGACTTGTGTCGCCACTGACAAGATATTGACAGGCTGACCATAAAAGCTGACCACACATGGCCACATATGTTACATCTATGTTGACAACTTAAGCAGTTAAGCTCAAAGTTAAGCAACCTTCAATGTACCAGAATAACTGGCACCGTGCCACGACGAGTATGTAATAAGTTTTAGTCTCTGTAACCTTTTCATTCATTGTGAAGCATGCCAGAACTGAAACAGAAGTGTGGATTAAATCTGCTAACAACTAACATTTCTCCGCTTATTCTCCTCATTCATCAAACCACAACAAAAATGCACACTATCAGTAACCATTTAAGCTGTTGCTTCTCCAGCAAAACTTTACAGATTTACTCAATGTATTAACATAACCAGTAGTTCATGCTAACTTAATTAGCCTGGGCAGTTACTTACCCCTGTAAGTGCTTGTGTTTTTGACGCCCATAGTTTTTTAAACTTCCTTGAACTGAAATCTCTGTTCCAGGGAAATATATGCAGGGTTTTTTGTTGTAATCTCTCACTGACTTTCTGGTTACACAAAACATGTTTTCCTCTTTTGTAGAAAAGGTTAAGTCTGCCAAAATTTCATTTTTTGTGAAGCAAGCACTTAGTTGGCCCTTATGATTAATTTCACTGTCAATCATTTCAACAAGGCAATCGGGGTTGAAATTCTCTTCACCACAACTCTATTCACGTTTGACCCATCAGGTTGAAGACTGCCATCTTTTCTGCAACCTTGAATTTATATTTTACATTTTGCTTTACAAAAACATGAGCCAGCATGGACAAAAGTTTTTTTGTCACTTATATAACCACTCGACATTTTAACACACCTGGAAGTGGACAACATTCACATAAAGCTAAAGAGTTTTGAATAAAGGACTTACATAAAGGACATTTTTTTTTTTTTGCCATAGTGGAAAACTTTTTATGAAAATTTGCCCTTTTGAGTCACAGTCATGCAAGATATATTTATTTGCAAGGTTTTTGTAAGGTCTTTGGATGTAAATTGGGCTTTCTAACTAGTTTTCTTTCCAAGAACTTCCGGAAGCAAATACTCTTGAACATGAGAGTTTGGCTGCGATTAATAAATGTATTTGTCATCTTTTTAGACTTGTTTTTAAGAACATAAAGTCTGGATGAAAGGTGTCGGGGGGCCGGGGGATGTTTGATAGTCAATCAACCAGTCACCTGTTTCTCAATCCCTTTCCCCCACAGTGTATTCCATCTATTTGTCATTTCTCTGCCTCCTGCAGCCCTGTCTCCCCTTTTCTTCTCACCCGCTCACTTTCCCTTATGTAAGTAGTTCTCATTAATCACGGCCCGGCTCCGACTACTAAGGCTTGTATGGATTTTTGTCAAATTGCTTCTGCCACATAAATCTAGCACATATAAATTTGTGTGCATTCAACTCACAACTGATGTGTGATTAATGGGAGTCCATTTGCCTGTTTCACTGCAGATTCCTGGCCCTCACAACAAGTAGCATTCACAGCCCACATCTTTAGTGGGAGAGCATGTGGACGGCTCTGTTGTGGCTCCAGGTCATTGTGGGAAATCTATCATGTGACAGCGGGGGTCACACAGAGTCTTGTAGGTAATAACTAGTGACCCGCACACACTGGAAAGATATCACTCATATGTCCTCTCTGCCAGTTCAGACCCTGCCTCCTCCGTGTCCTTGTTTGCAGGTGAAAGCTGTTTGTCATGTAGAAAACTAGTGAGATGCGAAGAGAAACAATGAATGATGTGACTAAAAAAACTGCTGAGATTTGCTCATATGTTGTCTCTTTTACCCACAGTGCATACATGTTACTGGAGGTTTTGTTCAAGCATCCTGTGTCTCAAATAGGTCAATAAATACAGGTCAGGATGGTGGAAAAAGGAAGTGACAAACAGTACATACAGTATTTGATCAAAATTGAGTAATCACCTAAATCTGACTTTCTAGCATTTTTGTATGTCACTCTTTATAACATTATGCCATAGAAATGTGTCATTTTAAATACATTTTTTAAACAAATCCTTAAAACATAATATCTGTATTTCAAGAGGTCAAAGGGCAGGTTAAGGTGAGGCTCCATTCTCCAAACAGGTTAAGATAGATAAGACAAATCAGCATATCAGCACGGACAAATAGAGAAGTAAATAAAAATAATTACAGGTTAATATATCTAGTATAAAAATATATACAAATGCAGTGCAAATTAAGACAACTTATAGGTTTCTACTGGTATTTGAGTAGAAGTACGAACTTTACAAGAGCAATTACAAGATACAAGACTATGACAAGTCAAAGTAAGAGGTGAAGTGACATGGTATGATTAATAGCAGCAAAATATATATGTGTGTATATATATATATATATATATATATATATATATATGTAAACAACATAATATAGTATAGTTCAAAAGTATATATATAGCATATCATGCACAGCAGTATAGTACAGTACAATGGTATAGTGATACATGACCCGGAACATAGGAACCTGGGAACAAAGGAACATAAGACCCTAGGAATATAGGATCTTGGGAGCACAGAACCATGGGAACACAGGACCTTGGGCACATAGGGCCTTGTGACATAGGACCCTGGGAACATGGGAACATAGGACCCTAGGACTATAAGACATTGGGAACATAGAACTCTGGGAATATAGGACCCTGGCAACATGGGACCTTGAGAACATAGGACCATGGGAACTTAGACTTAACTTCCTGTTCAGCAGA
Organism: Centropristis striata; assembly: GCF_030273125.1. Classification (NCBI taxonomy): domain Eukaryota; kingdom Metazoa; phylum Chordata; class Actinopteri; order Perciformes; family Serranidae; genus Centropristis; species Centropristis striata. The sequence goes on from NC_081533.1 coordinate 14,394,434, forward strand.
TCTCAGTAGCTGCCATCTATTTTTTTTAAATCTCTAGTGAGGTTCATAGGATTGGTGTGGTTAAAATACCTTTATATCACAAACCTAAATTTATAACATAGAAAATGCACGTACATTGGTTTTATGTATAGAAACATGGAAACATTTGATTCCCTTAAGCTCTGAACTGGAAACGATGATCAAATTAAAGTTAGTCTTCTCCATCCAGTTGTTATGACTGTGGTCATATTATAGTTATTGTTTAGCAAACTGCATTTGTATGTGTGCCCTGTGTTTTTGTTTTCCTTTTTTATATGCAGATTGGAGTGTGCCATAGCCACGGTGTTATTGGTGGAGAGGTTCCACACCTGGGCTGGGATTGGCTGCAGCCAGAACCACCTGGTTTAAATGGAGCCAAGATGGCGGCCGTCGGTGGCAGCAGGCTTATTCCTCATCCTCCTCTTCTCCCAACCGGTTCACACCTTTTGAGTTAACTTGTGGTTTTGGACTTAATTCCCTTGTTTTGAGCAGTAAGGGTGGGTTGCCAGGTTTTGTTTCCCGTTTTCTCTTGTTTAAGTAGGTAGGGAGGTAAGATTTTGTATCTTTTGGTTTTTCAGGTAAATTTCTTATTTTTAAGATGTAATTGTTTTGTTTGTTATTTTGGCTTTAGTCAACCCCTAAGTTGAAGAATATTTGTATTTACCTAAGTTCTCTTTGTAAATAAATATTTACCCATTCTTCAAACTTATCTTTGTTTGTGACTACTTGGAAGATGGGGCCTTTTCATGTTGTGCTCTAGGCCCCTAGACTGGGGCATAACACAGTTAAAAATGGATAGGAAACCTGAGAGAACCCATTTCATATAAATTAAACACAGGCAAAGTGCAGAATCTGCATTTTTAGGTATTGTCTGTATGGCAGTATTGTGTTGTATTTGTCTTGTGGTTTGTGGTTCAGCCTGGAAACTTCGACACCTTTTTCTTAACTTCCCCCTTTCTGTAGTTACTGTCAGGGAGAATGGCAATCAGGTAATAAAAATGCGTCCACCATATTCTAAATTAGAGCAATACAAAGTAGCTGCAACAAATCCAATGAATTTCCATCAGAAAACACTGACTTTAGCAGTTCAAGTATCACGGGGTTAGGCAGGGATTGCATTTTTTATGTATGTGTCCATCTCCGCTGTGGAGGCAATGAAATTAACTGTAATGACATCATCCTCGGGGGGGTGATCGCCAGCAAAATAAACGCTGATAGAATTTATGTGATCACAATTAAATCAAAGTTATTGCAGGAGTTTCCTTATGAACTTGTTTATTTGTTCCATCCCACGACGCATAAAAAAGTTCAACCCCTCTGTAAAATAAATATGAAATAGAAATCAATTTAACAAAGCCCTAACTGCTATTCCTTGGATGCCATTCCCCGCGGTTGCGCTGGAAAAATAAAATCTAAAGACAATAAAAAAGTCATAAATTGTGGATATCAAATAGCTTCCTCTAAGGTTTATGGTCGAATTCCCCTCGCTGATGTGATTTTTAGTCGTTATTTCGCACCAGTGAGCATAAATGGGAATGGAATTTATATTAAAATGGCATACCTCATGTTTGATGTTGGAGAAGTGATCAATGATTTCATTAATTAGCTTTACATATTTGAGTTTGGGGAATAGTACCTTTGATAGCTCTCTCTTGCCCTGTAGCATATCTAGCTGCTCCCTTTCCCTTCCCTTCCTCTCTTCTTGTGCCTGCAGTTTTATCTGCCTGTCTGTCCCACACTATCTCCTCTCATAGCCTGGTTGAACACGACTCCGCTGCCAAATGCACCTTTGATTCAGGTGAATGCCTGATTATTATCGAGGCTTCACCTATGCTTCTTTTAGGGCACTGAAAGCTGTGCGGGAGGTCAGAGCACGGCCAGACCTTCTTTTTTTTTTTTTTTGCATGTTTGTAATAAATGTTTTAGGTTGGCAAATTATGGTTGGAGGATTTGTTGTACAGCTAACATGGCAGGAGAAAAAGTATCTGAATAAGTTTTTAACCTTGGTTGTTCCACATTAAGCGGCTTACTGATTAAATGTCAATCTGATGTCTATAGCAATACTCTTCTTCTCTGGAGGGTGTTATCAACAGTTCACACCATTCAAATACACTTTAAAAAACAACTGCTGTTTTAACTGTAAAAAAACGAAAAAGAACTTTACCGTAATAAATACGGTGCAACTTTTTGTACTATCACGGTAAAATTATATTAGCGATGTTGATTTTCCGTTTAAGATTGCTATTTTATTCCACATTTTACCGAAAAAAATAAAAAGTTTTTTCCATCAAAAGAAACGCTGTTCTGCCATATAATTGACAAGAAAATACTTTATAAATGCCGCATGAATTAAAGATTTTACCCTTAAATATTACAGTGTATTTCTGTTAGAGATATGGTGTTTGGTACATTTAACAGTGAGAAAAAGTATTTGTACAAAAAATAAATGCAAAAATGATTGCTTGTATATATATTACAGTATATTTTTTTGCTACAAACACGGTGCCAGTATTTTACAGTGGGGCAATGTATTTTGTTATCTCAGTAAAACTTATTGTAATGACTTTGTGGACTCAATCACTACTTTCAAGTGTACTTCAATGTTAATTTATTAAATTATTGTCCATTTAGAGTAAAATAGAAGACAAAGCTTTAGAGCGGGGCTACCTTACTGCTATAAGGTTGCTTTCACAGTGTTTTTTCGACTTAAAACTTTGATCCTTCCATAGTGTGTTTTCAGTTCATCCGTGTTAATTTTAACCTTTTGGTGGCATATAAATGTGTTGTTCAGTGTTTGGTTGGATACAAAAATGGACCAATGGAGTCCACAAACCAATGGGTGATGTCACAATGACCGCGACCATTATTGTTCTGAAGTTTATGGTTGAAGGATTTGTTGTACAGCTAACATGGTAGGAGAAAAAGTATAATTTTCTGAATTAACCTTGGTTGTTCCACATTAAGCGGCTTACTGATTAAATGTCAATCTGATGCCTATAGCAATACTCTTCTTCTCTGAAGGGTATTATCAACAGTTCATACCATTCAAATATACTGTAAAAAAAAAAAAAACTTTTTGTACTATCATGGTAAAATTATATTAGCGTTATTGATTTCCTGTTTAAGATTGCTATTTTCTTCCACATTTTACCGTAAAAAAATAAAACGTTTTTTCCATCAAAAGAAACGCTGTTCTGCCATATAATTGACAAGAAAATACTTTATGAATGCTGCATGAATCAAAGATTTTACCCTTAAATATTACAGTGTATTTCTGTTAGAGATATGGTGTTTGGTACATTTAACAGTGAGAAAAAGTATTGTATATATATTACAGAATGTTTTTTGCTACAAACATGGTGCCAGTATTTTACAGTGGGGCAATGTATTTTAAAAAATAAAAAAATGTAAAAAATACTGTTTTGGCTGATATATACATTAACGCTGTTTCATTGTTACTAAAATTGAATTAACTCATTTATAATTTTACGGTCTTTTACTGTCATGGTAAAATCTACAGACATTTTTTACAGTATAGCTTTGTTCAAACTGTACTGTTGCCCAATAAGTTGTTGTTAATTGTGGTTCATTTTCATTGTGATATGTTTGGAAGAGATTGACTAATAAAGTTTGAGATATACACTTTGTCTGTCAAGAATAAATCACATTGTCACAATCATTTCATTGAAAGAGGTAAAGAATATTTTATTCCAACTTTATGAGCAACCATGTTGTACAATACATGGATCATTCAAATCTGCCAAGAACATTTTCGAATTTTAGTTGTTTAGCTACTATACACGATTTTTTACATTATTATTGGACCAAATAACCATGTGTCATGTGAAATTGCTTCTAGTATTATTGTTACTACTACTATTATTGTTATTATTATACTATTTTTTACAGTGTGCCTGCAGTTTTATCTGCCTGTCTGTCCCACACTATCTCCTCTCATAGCCTGGTTGAACACGACTCCGCTGCCGAATGCACCTTTGATTCAGGTGAATGCCTGATTATTATCGAGGCTTCACCTATGCTTCTTTTAGGGCACTGAAAGCTGTGTGGGAGGTCAGAGCACGGCCAGACCTTCTTTTTTTCTTTTGCATGTGTGGGAGCCTGTTTGCAACTTTGCATGGAGAGGGTAGATAAGAGGGCAGCGTCAGCTATGATCACTGGTGATAACTGCCAGAGGGTGTTTGTTGCTGCCAATGGAAAAAAGTATCAGGTGCATATGAACCTCCGAACCAGCAGAAAAACGCTCACACCTACACAATCCCAAGCACTTAAACCGCATAGTAACCTTCACAATTAGAACCAACAAATGAATATTTTTAGTAAATAACGGACAAAAATGGATGCATGTAGCAATTAAGAAATAATAATTCCCACATAAACTGTGTTATTGATTTACACTGCTACTATTCATTGAGCCCCAAGTCATTTCTGCAAGGCTTTATGCGTATTTATGCTATTCATAGTATTCAGTCACTGTTTTATTCATGCAAAAAAAAAATCTCAATTCATTGGTATGCATTGCCTAAACATTAATTACATTCAAATTCATTCTAATTTGTCTTAATTTCCCCCTCTCTCAACAGAAAAATTAATACTACCCGCTGATTATTCCATGCCAGGCAATTCAAAATGCTTCAGAGAGGACAGGAAAATGAGCGAGACCATTTGCATATCAACATGATTCAAACCTAGTATTTCTTGGAAGTGGCATCTTTTGAAGACAAACATGCCGAAAAAGAAACGGTCACACTTTTGAATTCTCAATTGAAATTGTACACAAACAAAACTCCCCAGCCTAGTGGAAAAACAATGTTTTTCTGCGTTTGTGTTCTTACCTCACGTCCTCTAATATTCCTGTGACGGTTGAGGGAAAAAAACTTTCTCCAAATTACTGAAGTATGGAGATGTATTGTAGTTTCTATTAGGACAATATTAGTGGTTTTAGAGTGTTGGAGAGGCTGCGGCAGGCTGTTAATCAGAGCGTAGGGAAAAGATCTCTAATCACCAACACTGTAATCGCCTCATATATCACCCAGACATAAAGGCAAGATTTTTAAGAAAGGCACACTCAAAGACACATAAATATATGCATTTATGTCAATAAGTGCACATAAACAAATAAAGTATGAATATGCATATATATGCCTTCCCCCCAAAAAAACAACATGGGTCATTTGTTTTATGCAGTTTATCATATTTAGGTCAACCTCTAGTGGATGTAATAATTATGACAGGCTGCAATGTGGAAGTCAGGTCATATGGGGTGGCTGTGGCTCAGTTGGTAGAGCGGTCACCCATTGCTTGGTCTGTAGTGTAAAAAATATATAATGCTATATGCTATATAAGTGCAGTCCATTTACCATTTACATATAAATGGCAATAAAACATGCAGGACTTTGACCCAGGAGATCTGTCTTCGTTACGTCGTTATCTTGGGAAACACTAAACCTGTATTTTATCTCATTTCCAGCAGGGGGCGACTCCACTGATTGCAAAAAGAAGTCAGTTTCTATGAAAATCAATAGAAAAATTACCCTACTTCTCACTTAATTTGTTATCTCTGTAAAACGTATTTTAATGAGTTTGTGGTCTCAATCACTACTTTCAAGTATACTTCGATACAGCATGATGTCCATTTATAAAATTATTGTCCATTTAGAGTAAAATAGAAGACAAAGCTTTAGAGCAGGGCTACCTTACTGTTATAAGGTTGCTTATAGGTTGGTCCACAGTGTTTTCTCGACTTAAAACTTTGACGCTTTCATAGTGTGTTTTCAGTTCATCTGTGTTAATTTTAACCTTTTGGTGGCTTATAATATGACATATAATTGACAAGAAAATACTTTATAAATGTCGCATGAAGTAAAGAATATTTTATTCCAACTTTATGGGCAACCGTGTAGTACAATACATGGATCATTCAAATCTGCCAAAAACATTTTCTAATTTTAGTTGTTTAGCTACACTATACACATTTTTTTTTTACATTATTATTGGACCAAATAACCATGTGTTATGTGAAAGTGTTTCTAGTAAGATACTAGAAAAGTTATCACCTATTCCTGTACTTCCTCCGAGCTCAAAGGAGCGTTTTAATCATTTGTGTCCTGCTCACAAATTGCTTTAAGCCACAGCAGACTGCCAGCTAAAAAAATCTTTGTAAGCCCACTGTACGCTACCTGCCTGGTAAGGAAATGGCAAGTTAGCAGTTAGCTTGTGAATGTAGTGGAACATTTAGAATTTAAAAAGTCAAATATTTTACACAACTGTTGGTTGATACCAAAATAAGGATAAAAAAAAAGAGAAAACCAGTTATTATTCTTAGGTCCCGTCCGCCTTTTTTTCTTCTTCCTGAGGGTGTAGCAGGTTCAATTTTAGCAGTATACTGAATATACTGATATTATATGAAACTAGATGTGTACTAAATGTGTGTAACAAATGGTATCAACCCAAAAAAATGCTGCCACAACTTATGGGACATAGTTGAACATGGAAATGGACTTTAGAAAGCCGACAATAATGTTATGACCCTTTACACACCATAATAGGTTTAAATAAATAAATAATTAATTAAGTCATTTTTATTAGATATTTTTGACCAGAACAACTCAACACACAGTGCTGCTGAGCTGCATCTCAAATCTTTAGATTCACAGTTTTCAGATATTTACTGTTTACCTGCTATCCCCCCCTAAACAGCCACTGAACACAACCACCAATTCTTAAAAAAAAAAAAAAAAAAATATATATATATATATATATATATATATATATATATATATATATATATATATATATATATATAAAAGGGACCCCAAATAATAACTGGTTAACAGATCAATAATTTGACAATAAAGTGTCAAAAAATCAATTAATACAACTTTGAATAATAGTTATATGGAGAATGTAGATTGACAAGTGATATTTGTAAAAGGTTCAAATGAACACGGATGAACTGAAATGATTGGTGTACTTAATCTTGGATGTTTTATTTTGAAATAAGAACTGTGTCAATGCGCGTTCGCCACAGTTGGTGGAAAAGTGAAAGTGGCTGTTATATGTTCAACACTGTGGGCTTAAAATGACTTTTATTAGATTGAATTAAAGAAACTGTCAAGGTAATGTTGGAGTACAACCATGGTAATTACCTTTTGTGACTTGTTTACATTACTGTTTAATTAAAATTAAAATGTAAAGTTTTATTACATTAAAGTGTTGCACTTTGAAATGCAAACAAACACATTGACACAATGAACCCAGATAGACTTGTTTTACCATGTTATATTTTAATTTCTGCAGAGACAAAAATGACAAGCAATTTATTTACACAAACCTGTACAAAAGCAAATTAAATTATGTAAAATATCTCATAAATAGAAGTGGACTTGCGTTCAATACACTTTGCCATGTTCAGCTAAGCTGCGTGCATAGTGACTCATATTAAACGATGATAAATTTGTTCCTCAATTTCTATATCAACATCCAAGTCGCAGGACAAATAGTAATGGTTAATATTACAAATCTCATTACACACTGTGAAGGCTATACGAATAGAGGAGAGCACAGACTGAACACACACCTCCGGCGGCAAGATACAAACATTTTTGATTGCATGTTTTTGTCAAATATTAAGAAATAAAAACATTTCTGTAGCAGTTACCTCAGTGAATATCACAAAAAAACTCAGAAATGAACAAGTGTACACTGTATTCAGTGTAGTTGCCAATATATGGCGTTTTTTTTTTTCTCCCTTTCATGTCTTCTCTTTATGTCTGAGGTTCACACTACAGAGTCTTTGTTTCCATCTGATCTAGAAATTCAAAGCATCACCTTGCAGTATCGAAGCAAACATCATACGGCGCTTATTTGTAGGACAGGGTTTCATCACCTACTGATATGCATATACTGTAAATCTGCGCATGAGTGTTATGTTGCTCGGCACGTCCTGAGGTGTGTGTTCTGTCAGCTACTCTCCCCCTGCAGCTTTTTTACCCCCCCGCACTTCCACTACTCCTAGTAAACCGTCACATTAGCATTTTTATCTCTAGGCTCCCTCAACTCTGAGCAGTCAAATGTCTCCAAGCATTTTTTTTTCTCTTTTTTTTCACCCACCTCTATCTTTCTATGCTTCTATATTCAGTCCTAGAGCTTGGTTCATGCACAAAGAAGGTTACTTGACCTCTGATGTCATACATGTACATGAGTGGAACACGACAAAAAAATCCATTATATCATTATTATTACTACCAACAAGCAACTTTTGAATGTACCTGTACTCATTCGGTAATGCACTATGCTAGGAATGGATATTTCAACAAGATATTTGAACCCAGTGAACAATTGGAGTATTAGACCCACAGGCTCACTGACATTTGACTGGTTGTCCTCCAAGAAGCCTTTGACATCATGGGATTTCATCTAAGATATGCAAATGTATTTCAGTCCGTTCTTAAATGCCACCCCATCTACTTTTTGTAAGCAACGTAATTGTTTATGCACCATTCCAAACCAACATTTAATCATACCAATTGGTATAAAAAGGCACAATTGCATATTTGCATTCACTCTAGTATTTTTTTTTAAATGTTTTTTTTGTCTTTTTTCAGAAGCACTCTAAATATACAAAGTGGCACCAGATAAAGAAAAAAAGTAAAACACATAGTACATTGTCATGATCATTTCCACGGGTTTTGACTGTTAACAAATATGGGATTTTCAAAATAAAATACAAGATGAAGATAAAAAAGTCCGTGGTATAAAGTTGTAAATGAAACGTATGAAAGATTTGTGTGGTGGTATAAGAGACGATGGTAAAATGTGAGTATGAAAAAATAAAAAATAAACGGTATGGTCTTAACTGATGTACTAAGTTGTACTACGTGTTTCTTTAGGTATAACAAAAGCAAGCAACAAGGTGGATTTCCATGTTTACAGGGAAAACATTTTTTTGTACATTTTGTTTTACAGTTTTTTTTCTTCTTCCTTCTCAGTAAGTGAAGTAAGTTCCCATTAAACGTGCAGTAAAAAGTAAATATTTATGTATACAGTTGATAAGTATAGGAGCACTTTCTTTCGAACAACGAGTAGTACTTACAGACTATAGATTGCCGGAATGCAGAAAGAGCAGCTCCGGTCAAACCAAAGGGGTTTTGCTAACATACAAAAAAGTTCCATTGCATCTGATATTCTTTTGCTTTAATACAGTCATGAGATTTTGCGCCTCTGCAGCTGCGAAAAAGAAACATCACTGTAGACAGGGAGGCACAACATCTCAACATTGTCATGTGTCTGTGTGTGTGAGTGGTCATTAAGCTGTGACGGATGTGTAGGTGAGACATCTCACTCCTTCATGGGAAAAAGAATCCTTCATGTAATGTGTTCTTAAAGCAAAGTTCTCCCAAAAAAAAGCTATTTTTGTGTGTTAATGTGGGGGAATGCTTCATCCTGTTCGCGAAGCTTTGGTTTCACTTTGACACCATATTTCTCAGCTTTGTAATCCAAACTGACGTTTTGATTGTTCTCCATTGAGCTGATTCTTACATTCGTGCTCAAAGATGCCATCACCGTGCACTTAGTTATGGAAAGCAACATCTAGTAGTGCTAAGGAAAGGATTCTTGGACGGCCACGTGTGGGTTAATATCACCTTGAAGGCTTGAGGAGAAGTGGAAAAGAAGTTGATGCTTGTTGGTCACATGTACATTATGATATTTATTGCTCAGTCTATCACACAACAAGAAAGAAATAACAGTAAAAAGCTGTCCTTGCAGCTGTTTTAGGATCAGCTTGGCCATGTTTACGCCCTCCTAAGCCTATTATCGGTGTACATCTACAGTATACACTAAATATAGCCTACACACACACACACACACACTATATACTGCATATCGGGCCCATACACACATACAATTTCAATTGCACCTCCATAATTCTAATCTCAGCATGCCACACGCTGTGCTTACCCAGGATTTTTAGTCCGGCAGCGGCCTCAGTTATATGAATCTGCTTTTCTGCTTCTGTGTGTCTGCATATGTGATTTGCGAGAACAGGGTATTACAACTTGATATAAACAGGAGCATCCCACTGAGGTGATCCGAATATGCGCAACCATGTACACGCATGCTTTTCCAGCCGATGCGACGATAGATCATGGCTCTAAGATTTTGCATCTCGTTAAAGAGGGTTTTGGTCTTGCCAATCAAAGACAAAGAACGAGAGACTGAGGAAAGGTAGCAAGACAAAAGGGAATGAGAGCAGTTAGCGTTGTTGCTGTGGTCCAATGGTTATGTACAATGAGTGACTTTTTCGCCTGTGGAGAGTGTATGCACTGGTAGGTTTAGAATCAGTCATCGTATGTTCATCGTACCAGTGGTGTTGTAGTCCGGTGTTGTTGCAGCAAATTCCATTGGCTCCCATGTCTCTCCATTTCAAGAGAGGACTGACACAAGTGTTGCTTTCTGGAGTATTTAAAGCTTCCCGTCCTTATAAGATTTAAGTCAGTTTTGGTCTACCGTTGAGCAACTTTTATCACAAACAGTCAAGATGACGGATTCAGTAGACAGCTCAGTACGATAGAGACCATTATGTCCATTATAGTTGCAGCCACTGAACACCGTGGCCATAGCAGTGTTCTGAAATAAAAAAAAAAGGCATAACCAGACACACTTCGAAGTCAAAATAGTCCACATGTACAGCTTTGTTTCTAGAAAAAACACAAACAGAAAAAGGGTTTGTCTCTTTTGTACAGTGTCATCTTCGGGGAATGGGGCCTTTCAATGGGGGGCTGTGTGGGGGAGGTGGGGGGGGTGGGGGGGGTAATGCATGCATGTACTGTATTATGTAAAATGATTATTGTACAGATTGACTGTCAAGCAGCAGATCATGTCCCAAGAGCCCGACTCGCCAGTAGAACATCCCGAGTCCCATCAGTGCCCCTCAACAGTTTGTCCTCCTCCTCCTTTCTTCCAGGTCATGGCCGGATTAGCACTTTAAAAACTGTGTTTATATATCCGCTTTTCATTAAGGAGCTGTTGTAAAAGTCTTTGGAGAATGTTTAGTCCTACCTTGCAGAACAAGGGTGGCTAAAAGCTTCTAGAGCTGTAACGGCTTAGTGTTGTGTTTTAATGTCGTGGCAGCTCACAGGTACACCTCCCGTCGCGTCAGAGTACCACAAGACGTGGGCTTGTACTCCCCAGTAGGCGCCAGAGGGATCTCCTCGGTGGGGTGGCCCAGCGCCTCCTCCCCACTTCCTGGCGAGCCGTAGGAAGGCGAACCAAAGGCCTCATAGGAGGAGGAGGAGGAAGCCATCTTCTTGTTGAGCAGGTTGCGATTGCGGTCGCCCATCATGTGAGCGGCGGTTGGGTCTCCATTGGCCATGGCGGCCATGGCGAGGGTCTCTTGGCTGCCGGGCTGCTCGGCGCTGCTGCTGCCGCTGCCATTGCCGCTCATGAAAGTGGAAAGCTTTGGTTGTTGGGGGTTGGTGGTTGACTTGGATGGCCGTCGCTCAGGCGACGTGCGCACAGGCATCCAGCAGGAGTCCGAGTGGCCGTACTCGTCGCATTCCCGGGTGCACTTGCCAGTCATGGCTACGTCAGGCAACGGCCGGGAGTCTAGAGGAAGCAGAAGGAGAAAAACAAAAGTAAATGATGCTGTTTGTTTCACTTCAAGTGGGATATTTAATGATAAACTAACATTTCCTAGCACTTAGTGTTTGGTGTGGTATGTGTCACATGATTTGGCTATTATGAATTCCTTCATTAGATGCGTGAATTTATATTTTCTCCCTCATCACCGCATCTAAATGTTAATGGAGAAGGTAAAAAAATAAAAACTGGTCACGATGGTTACCAGGCACCTATTGTCACAGCCAATGCAAGTTCTGAATTTTATCACTTGTGAAAAGAATTTAAGCTTGTACGGATAAAATTGCATTTTGTTTTCATGCAGAACCCATACCACATGACAGAAACGGTAACGGAAAACAACAATGAAAAGAAGACTCCACTGGCTACGACAACAGCCTCAAACTAAAAAACAGTGGCGTGAATCAGAGTTGAAATAATGTCATGCTTCAAAACGTGTTTGTGCTGAGAGGGGACGGGAAGGGAGGAGGGGAAGGGGGGGGGGGGGGGGGGGGGGGGGGGGGGGGCAGCGATGGAGAGAGTAGGGAAGGAGGTCAGTTTGTGTTTTTCAGTTTTCACCCTGGTCTAAAATTTAAGATGCACAATTAGGCCTGCTCTGTGTGTGTTTGTGAGTATGTTTGTGAGATGGGAGCACCAACAACACCCTATTTTCTTATCTGGTGATTGACAGACGGCAATCACATTCTGATCTAAGTAGCTTAATAGCTTTGTGTGGCTAAAGCGCCCTGATATCCTCTTAAATCCACTAATAGGGGTCTTAACCAATTACCTAGCTGGGAGCTGGCCTAAGATTATCTACGTCTACTGTATTATTGTGGAAAGCAAATTACGTTCTTACAATGCTACACCAGGACAACAGGTTTGACAGATACCCTACTGTCAGACAGTGCAAGATTTTGTTACAGTGCAATCTGTGAAAGATAATTATCCCAAATACAGCAAAACAAAGCTGAGTGGCTCAGCATAAGACAAAAAAAAGTAAGGAGGGGAGGAAGGAGGGATTGTACTCCAGCCCTGACTGAATGCTTAGACCATAGAAATAGAATAAGAGTAGAATGGACATTGCTATTCAAATCAACTTAGCGTGATGGTTGGAGTGGCAGACATTTTTTTATGTCTACCGTTACCATTGCAGAGAACTGTGGCCATAATAGCTGGCTAAATTCCTTATACACTGACTTGTGATGCTAACCACTAAATTAGTTAAATTTAACCTTTAAAACTTAATGCTTCCTTCACACACTCTTGTTACAAAATGTAAAAGCACATTGCTGTCACAGAAGTAACCACTTTGTTCGGCTCATTTTCTTTCACCATTGTAGCACAAAAGCTTGGTGGACTTAGCATGCTAGTTAGCTAACTAATGGACGGCTAGCTAGTTAGTAAGCTAGCTTGCTTATTCTGCCAAGCTTTCATGCTACATGGGTTACAGAAAATGATCTAACAATCCCTCTGCCTCACGCCCCACCACTAGGAGACTACTTTATTGGGAGAAGAGAGGACTGCAGTGCCAGCTAGCTTACTAGAAAGCCGTCCTTTTGTTTGCTAGCTATCTTGCTAATTCCGCCAAGCTTCCATGTTAAACTGGTTAGAGAAAATGGTCTAACAATCTTTCCATTTTCACTCCCCGCCACTAAGAGAATATTTAACCAGGAGGAAATTGGACTGCAGTGCTAGCTAGCAAACTACCCAGATGTCTGTCTTTGGAGCTACAGATGCACTTAACAGCCCCATTGACATTTGTTATCACCAGCCAAATGACCACAGCAAACAATGTCCGTTGTACTTGTATTATATTTCAGTGGCTTAGACATTACACAGAGTTAATAAGAGTGCCAATGTTATAGAGATGCTATGTTAGATGTAATTTATTCATGGCCTGATGCGAAGTATGGAAAACCAAAATCAAGCAGAAGCGAGGGTGAGTGCAAACCAAGCCAAGCATGCCTTTGCCCATATTTAAAAAAGAAAATAAATTACAAGTTTGGACCATGGCTTACTTTTAATGCTCTTTTTCTCCTGTAAAAGAAAAAAATAGAACAGAAATCACTTTGTTTTGCACTTATGTAATAAAAGATATATACTGTATGAGGAACCTTGAGCAGCATTGAAACTGTAACTAAAAGACAACAGCACCAAAGAAGTGTTATGCAGAGCAGACACATGGTTGAGGAGACAATGCAGCCGAGACAAGGACAGCAAAGAAAGACGAGATAGTAATAAAAGAATGTAGTTCTACTGATTGTAGTGTTTTAAATCAACAAATGAATCACTTTCACTATGAATGCCTTTCAGCTAAACCTTCGATATCTCTTTGAGAGTGCCATTCCTGTGCTGCCAGAAATCATATTCCTACTAAATACCTATTAGAATCCATTTTCATGCCACAAATTACCTTTGTAAAGCATCAGCTAATGATTTCCAGTCAATATATAGCCAAAGCCTCAGGGAGCAACTGCCACTTGATGGAAAAATCAAATAACTTTTTTGTCATTAGTGAGCCTAAACAACTGAGTAGTTCTATTTAATGGAATGTAAATAGCTGAATAAATGAGAAGAAAGACAAGAAAATAAAACAAAATTGAGAGATGCCTTGACAATGACAAATAGTTAACATGCCAGCTGAAGTGGTGAACATGATAAAAGTTGCTATGGATGATGGCATGGGAAGAAAAGATGTCTTTGTCTCCCACTCCCTCCTTTTCCCCGTCTAAGCTTGACAAACACAGCCATCAAAGAGACAAGCGGATACCAGGTACTGATTGTCTTGCTCATTTACACCTACGATTGAGCCATCAGGCTACCCACAATGCACGGCGGCTCTCACGAGGCCCCCGGCGCCCTGCTCCTGAATGCTCATCCAATTGCCTCCTCACCCCAGTCGCATTCAGACAAACTGGTAAAAAAAAATCAGCAGGGAGGACCTCTTGCTTCCTCCAGCTCTCTCGGGTAAGCAGCCAACCTTCGGCATCATGTCTCTGCCGCCGTGCACGGTGAGCTGCTGTGGTAGTTAGCCGGCACTCTGTGTGTTGTGAGCACTGAAAGGAGGCTGATTATTTCCTAGCCATGGTCCATTGACTCTGCAGGCTTGCTAAAAATGAAGACGTTTCCCACTGAGCTAATGAACTGGGCTGCTATATCAAAGCAAAAATGCTGTGTTTTTTCCCCCTTTCCATCTTCACAAGTGTCACCTCCCCCTGAGGTTGGGCAATCAATATGAGTAGTTTAAGACTACTTAAATCCATCTGTCCGTTAGTTCTGGACGAAAAAAATATGCAAGAGCCTGCTTCAGCCTGGCCCAATACCATGGCCCAGCAACATAACATGCACATAAATGAAGCCCTGAGCTCCACATTATCCAGTTTAGTATGAAAAGCATGGAGGAATTTGCAAGCTAGCTAACTAGCCTGTCACTAAATTAGCTAAGTATAGCAACTTAATGCTTCAGCTGAGACCTCTCTTTAACCAATCTAAGGTAAAATAATGCAAATTAGCAATCTAGCTAACTAGCCAGCTGTTCGCTAGCAGACAGAAAATGAGACCAAAAGTAGATGCTTCATGTCTTGCAGCTAGGAGACTAATTTGCCTAGAGATGAGCAGACAGTAGTGCTACCTCGCTTACTAGCTAGCTTACCAACACTCCATCTCTGGAGCTATATAAATACTTTAACAACAGACTGGCTGGTGGCTGCGACTACTTTGTTGGGAAAAACAGATGGCGCTCCAGGGATGGAAAAACTACCTAGCTAACTAGTCAGTAAAAAAATCCCAGAAAATTTATCAACGCTGCCTGTACCAGTAGAGACTGACCTCTGGTGGCATGCGATGTGCACTACAGTACATCACCTCAATACATAATCTCACCATTACAGTAATAAAAATCATCCAGTTGGGATTTATAAATACCATAATACCTTGATACCACCCAAGGCTACACTCAACATTCACCAGATTATTTATTTTAGCAAGAATAGAAAGAAACCTCACTCTACATTTATCTAATGAACCCATGCTGGCTTATTTGATTCAAACTTTCCTTTACATCTAAGAATGCAAGTTGGCAGAATAAAAAAGCAAATGCATGAAAATATGGCTGATAAAAATAAATACAATTTTAATTGTTTCAAGTATTTCAATGGAAAAGACACGCAACGTTGCTTCCAAACATATCCATAGGCCCTTTCAAGACCCAATTCAGAAATCAGGACGTAGAAAATATCTTCAAAGAAAAGCCCTTAGAGCACACGCAGCACTGTAGCAGGCTTTTGTTACATATTCACAAACATCCCGCAAGCCCACACTATCAACCATAACATAACACAATACAAGTGGGTCACTCGGCTGTGTTAAAAAGCCTCCCTGCATCACTGAGAGCCGAACAAGAAGGCCCTCCATACCAGGTTACGTCCCCGGGGCTCAGGCCTTGTTGTTTGGGGGAGACGGAGAGCTGTCGCACAGTCTCAGGGCGTGCTATCTCTGCCGCTGGAAGAGAAGAGCTTTTAGCCAGTGCTCATAATGCAAGCCATTAGACCTCTTTTACATCTGCTCAAAAGAGGCTTCCGGAAGAGCGAGAGAGAGGTGGATGAGGAAGTGATTGACAGATGAGTTAGAGGGGCAACGGGCAGAACGGAGAGAGCAGCAGCCTTCCCTGAGATGTAATTCCATATGGACAAAAGTCGTGCGGTGCTGGAGTGGTAATTACCCAGCGAGACTCCGCCATAGAGCAGTGCTCCCAGATATTTCTGCCTCATACTGTATCTATAGCGAGACTTTCTTCGTTTGTGCGAGGCTGAAAGTGGGCCAGTGGCTGGACTGTTTGAGCTGCGGCTTTTCTTAGCTGGCTTTAGTCAGCCACCCTATCAGCTGACTAGCTTACACTGTGGGATATTTCAAAGAACCTTCACTGCCGGGATACAGCAGCAATTTGATGCGGTGTCTTTAGCACTTGCTAAGATGTTACAGCAGTAGGAAAAAAATGGAGGGTCGGACTGTCATCGCTTCTGGTCATATGTACAATAATGTCTGTTGCGTGGGCATTTCTGGGCAATTACAGTTTAGTGTGTACACTGTGTTTTCGCTGCATGTCAGCAAGTCCACTTCATCTACGTCACCAGTGCTTTCACTTCTGAGCTCTGTCGTCCCCCGCACCAACATTTCTTCCTCTATCTCTCTATATTTCGCCATGAAGCGCTGCTACACAAACTGAAGCTCTGCGACCTTTTGCCCTCTTTTTTTCGGCCGGCAGATTCAACCCAAACAGCTGAGGCATTGGGAGGGAGGGATGGACGGGAGAGAGGAAAAAGACTGAGAGAGAAGAGGAGACAAAACAGAGGTGATGTGCCTGCGTGCATTTTTGTGTCTATGCTGTGTCTTTGACAGACATTGCAGCTGGCTGGACAGCAGATAGGGGTCAGAGCAGGAAGGGAGGAGGAGGGCATGTGGGGGAGGACGGAGACAGGGATGATGTAAAGAGGGAGAGATAGGGAGGGAATAAAGGAGAGAGAGAGGGAGAGACAAGGAGGAAGAGTGTGTGTGCTGAGTATAGCAGGGTCAGGGCCTGGGAGAAGGGAAACAGCAGATTGAGTGGAGAAGACAGCATGGCTGCCTCTGGGCCGTCACAGGCCAAACACACTGCCAAAGAGAGCAGTGGAGAGGAGAGGAGAGTAGGGGAGACAGGAGGAGAGGAGAAAGAATTGAGGACATTAGCAAAGACAGGAGGAGAGGGCAGAAGAGGAGCGCAGGAGGAGAAACTTTGATAGCAGAAGATGTGCCTCGCTGTAAATAAATCCCGGTAACATACTCTCACACATTAACTTATCAAACCAAGGACCTTCAGTTAGCCTGTTTAAGCTTTCAAATTATCTCTTTAACAATGAAGTCCTGTGTGCGAGCGGATGCCAGGTGCCACTCACCTCTCCATTAACTTAATCTAATATACTTCCATCACATTCCCTGCATTAAGCAAGCTAAAAAAGAAACCAAATTAACCGCCAAATGCCATTGAAATGCAATCACATGCTTCCAATTTTAGGCGAGACATTAGTGGGAAAAAACATGTTTTGGTCCATTTTGAAATATTGGGCTATTTTGCCTCAGACTAGTGGAAAGAAAATATCCAAAATACACTTTTAGGTTTATTTAACTATATTTTGTCTTTTTACGTCTGCAGATTTCACCAAAAGTTCACGTCAGATAATGCCTCATTTGCCATATTTAAACATAACATTCATAAATTAATTCAAGTAATCAACTGGGGAAGGTTCCTGCTTTGTTTCTATTAAAAGTTTTTCCCAATTCACATGTATTGCCACCCCTTAAAGAAAGTTTCTAGGGTGAAAAGGCACAGGAGGGTGTGAGAACACTGGATCTGGCTCAGAAATTGTGAGGCTTGTGATTGCCTTGTGCCCCTCATCAAAGGCCTCCCTGTACGGACAGATCTATTTCACACGGCGGAGCAATCAGTGCGAAGATGACAGTGTACATCGCCGGGGTGTCATACAGATTACTCTGTGCAGGCTGAGGGAGAGAAAATGAAATATTTATCCTGAAAAACCAGCTGTTGGAAATACTACCTTCTTGACAAAATAGGAGAGGTAAAAGAAAAGGAGACGGATGAAAAGTGATACAAGAATACAGCAGAAAAAAGAGAGAGACGGAGATAGGAATGAAACCAAAAACAACACCAAAGCTCGATGCAGCTGCTCCACAGTTGTCTTTCCTGTGTCTCCCTTTCTGCTCATTCGCGCCTCTAATAGGGTCCCGTTTAATTAGGTGAAACTTGCCGACTAATTATGGTGTGAGAGCGACTCTCACTGTGTTTGGCTGTCTCGCTTTGCAGGGCCCCTGTGGCATCGCCTCGCAGCTGAGATGTCCCCGGCATCAAAGAAAGACAGGCCGACAGAGTGCGCCGCTGAATACACACACACACACAACCAAAGGTGGCTGTGGGGAACGAAAGGAAAGGAAGGAAATGGAGGAGAAAAGAAGAAAGAGGCCTAAGAGGAGAATATAAGGTGAGGGAGGAAATGTAGCAGTGTCGAGAAAAAGAACAGGTGCTAAATTATTAATGGCGTGACTGCGAGTTCAGGCAGAACAATATCCACAGGAAAAAAGCGATATTTGTCTTTCTCTTGCTGAGATGTTTGCCAGACAATTAAGGAGGGATGGAGGAGAGGAAGATACGCAGTGGTGCAGGCGAAAATGAGAACAAAAGGGGAGTCCTGGGGTGCAGTGACCTTTTGAAAACGCAAGTCACGTCTTGCTCTGGTAGCGATGACATTAATTGATTGCGTTAACGTCAGCAGTGGAGATTTCTTCAAGTTAAATACAAACTTCTGACATGTAACCTCTCTTAGTTTGGTTAGGGACTTGTAAGCTGTAGGCTAATTTTAATGAAATGGTGACAAAATATTGGATAAAAATAACCTTTCACCATCTTTCCATGTAACCTTTTTTTTTGCTTTAGCTAAGAAATCCATAGTCCAGCTGGAGGATTGCTGTTGAAAGTGGCAGCAGGTGAGCTATTCTCTGCCTTCTGAGCTTCTTGAAGTATTTACTGCCTGGCAAGGACAACTAAGGGAATAATCCTGGACTCACACCACCCCCCCTCTAACCGCCATGCCTGGAGAGGTGCAGGACAGGCGCAAAGAAAAACAGAAGGAAAGGGAGAGTGAGTGAGTGAGTGAGGGAAAAGATACAGAGCCCTGATCGAGTTTTGTAATGAGCTGTCACCTCCTTTTGCCTCGCTTTTCCAGACACCCAACCTCTGCGAGGAACAAAGACTCAGCATAAAAAAAATCCACACGAAGACATCCAGTGCTTCTAGGAGAACATTTTGAGGCTATATGTAGGTAGATGATGACTCGGGGTGTAAGAAAATATCAATACGCTTAGGGACCGCGCTATTATTTTGTGAGACTATCGATTCTCAAACACTGTAGATTAATAGCAGACGGATTGCACAAAAAGTTCTAAAAAAGAACTTCCGATTTTATGCAGATGATGATGTGTTCTGTGAAATATGTCAATTTCCTGAAATTTGATTTTTTTTTTTTTTTAAACCGAATACGATATCACGATATATTGAATCGGAACTCCTGTATCATGATATGTATCATAAAGACGATACAAACATTCTGGGCGAACACACAGTTATTACAGAATATACTAAAAACTTTTCTAAAATTCTAAAGTTTCCTACGAAACTTCATTTTTAAAAATTAAATTGCGACATATCACCTTGCATACAATATCGCAATATATTAAACCCCTGTATCACGATACGTATTTTATCGCCACATTGGTGCTAATACTAAGCCCTCATGATTAGGGGTCTAAAAATATTGATTAACATAATCCAGATAACATTGTATTGATTTTTCAATAATAGTTTACCTGCAAATATCTGTAGCAGACCGATTAAACAAAAGGCAGTGGCATGATGGGGAATATTATAGGAACAGTGATAATTAGAAATGCAGATCCCACTGTTGTGATTGCATAATAAATTGACCTTGTTTCTCAGATTTCAAATTGTGTTTAAACATTGAAATATACTGCCTTGCATACATTATCACACTATATTTAATTGCCACCACTGTATCATGATATTGGTATATTGTATTGCCAGATTCTTGCAAAAAAACAGCCAAAATAATGACACCACCCCTTTTTTCATTCTTCCTTTTTTAGCTGCTGCCCCTACCCTAACTAGCATTACAAGAACACTGCAGGTAGGCATGATGGGTATGATATGGCTTCTTTTCTCTTCCAGCAGGGTCAATACTCTTTCTGGAATAATGAATGTACTGTGGCCTGCTCCTGAGGTAATTAATTGAGGAGAGATTAACTAGCATAATTTCATTCTGGTGACGATCTCTCAGCCAATTATCAAATGCGGCTTGCACTCTCCCTCCCCTCTGCACACGTCCTCTCTCTCCGGGTCTCAACCTCTCTCTGCCCATTTGAGCAGTCAGCACTCAAGCCGAAGAGCCCATAAATAAAGTGTCCCTGCATGTCATGCTCCCTCATTCATCTTGCATGCATACCCGCGCTCACATGCATGTGCAAGGGGTAGCTTCTCATACAGCAGGTGGTTGTCGTGGAAGCATATTTTCTCTATCTCTCACATAAATGCAGACACCACAGGCCATGTCCTTAGATCACTTCTGACCCATAACCTCATCTATAAGTGGAACAACAAAAGGATGATGTGGAGAGGAGAGAAGCACAGTGACTCATCCACTCTGCTAATAAGAAGGATGGCGCTGGCTTCCTGCCCTGCACACACAAAACCACTGAAACAACTCAAAAAATACCTCCAAAAAAATGGATTCCACACACATCTCAAAACAAAGTGATTCCCTCATCAGGCTGTCATATTATGCCAAATGCACAACATTTATAAACACCTTTACAAGCTACAACTTTTATCTTTGTATTTTCATTTAGGCTCAAAAAAATCCAATTACAGTCATGGGCAGATTATGACACAATAGGCTCCCGGGCACAGACATGCCAAAGGCCCCACCACCTCTTCTGAATAGGTGCAAGGTTTTGTTGATGTTTTGGCTCTCTCTGTAGTCATTGTGTGTCTGTTTGTAGTTACTTTGTGTCTCTTTGTCGTAATTTTTTGCTCTGTGGTTGTTTTGTCCCTTATTGTTGTAGTTTTGTGTCTCTTTTTTGTTGCTTTGTGTCTCTTTGTAGTTATTTTGTATCTCTTTGTAGCTATTTTGTGTCTCTATGTAGTTGCTTTGTCTCTTTGTTGTTGCTTTGTGTCTCTTTGTTGTTGCTTTGTGTCTCTTTGTTGTTATTTTGTGTCTGTGTAGTTATTTTGTGTCTGTGTAGTTATTTTGTGTCTCTGTAGTTATTTTGTCTCTTTGTAGTTGCTTTGTGTCTCTTTGTAGTTATTATTTGTCTCTTTGTAGTGGCTTTGTTTCGCTTTGTTATTGTTTTGGTCTTTTTGTTGCTATTTTTTTCTTTGTGGTTGTTTTGTCCCTTATTGCTGTAGTTTTGCCCCTAATTGTAGTTGCTTTGTGTCTCTTTGTAGTTGCTTTGTATCTCTTTGTAGTCATTTTATGTTTCTTTGTGGTTATTCTGTCTCTTTGTAGTTATTTTGTGTCTGTGGTTGTTTTGCCCCTTATTTTAGTCATCTTTTATGTCTTTGTAGCTGCTTTGTGTCTCTTTGCAGCTGTTTTACATCTCTTTGTAGTTGTCTTGGTCTCTTTGTAGTTGTCTTTGTCTCTTTGTAGTCTTTCTGGGTCTCTTTGTAGTCATTTTATGTTTCTATGTTCTCATTTTGAGCCTCTTCCTGGTTGGTACATGTGTGTTTGAGTGATATTCTGTAGGTGAAGGCCAGAGAGGGGGGCCTTGACACTTTGGGCCCTTGGGCCTGTGCCCGCTGGCCCATTCGGTAATCCATCCATGATTACAGTTTAAAATAAAGCACTGTGTCACCCCCTTTTCTGTGTGCTGTTTTCCTCAGCACGGCACTCTGAGCTTATACAGAATACTCTGGAAGACCCGTAAGGATTAGCATTAGCCGCTCTGCTATGGTGCACACATGCAACACTGCTAGCAACAGATAAAACAATATGGCATTCTCAGCTCATTTTCATACCAAACAGACACTGTGCGGGCTTGGAGAAAACCTTACATTAACCATGCAGCGTGTGCTCGGCATTCCCAGGCACAGACAAGAAGAGAAGCACACAGTATTATTTGATAAGACAAACACAGAATAAGGATGAAGGGGTGGTGGGTGTGTAGAAAATGGTAGGGCTTACTGAGCTACTGTGAGTGTGTGAACGAGGGGTTAAATCAGTTAAAAAATGTGTTTTTTTTATTGTTTATTATTCCTCTAAATTCTTTCTCTTTCACACACATACACATCAAACCCCCCACCACCACCCCACCACCCTGCTCTCTCTCCAGTCGTTAGAAAAAGAAGTGTCATTGCTTCTCCTCCACTGTTACTCTTATCGCACACTCACAGGCACACTCACACAATAGCCTGTTTTACACCATTAAATGGTTATTTGTCAAAATACAATTTCGATTAAATCCTCCCCTAAAAATAAAAAAAAGAGGGTGAAAAAAGTCTGATTTGTGCTTTTTACCGATCGTACTTGTAAGACAAACACATCTAAATCATACTGAGGCATACTGTAGGTCTATATATAGGTAGAAAGGTAAGAATTGACAGAAGGGTAGAGTTTCCAAGATGACCAGGGGTAGTTTAAAAATATGACACCAACCGTTGCTTTGGTGGAATTTGTATCTCGTGCGGTTAAAATTAATGGTGACTGCACAGGGCATACTTCATGTTCAGCCCTAAGCAGCATATGAAATATGAAGCTTTAACAAGGAGTATAATACCACTTGGCAAAGACACTCATAACACTAGCAGCTAATTTGCATCAGAATTTCATTATGTGTCTTAAATTTAGCATGACCTACATATCACAAATAATGTTGTCTTCATGCATTGCGTAACTTTCATTTCAAAATAAAAAGCCCCTTTCTCTTCATTTTGCTTTAAAAAAATATAACAAAATAAAAGTCATCCCAATACAAAATGTGCTCCTGAGCACCTGATGCCTAAAACAAAAGGCTCCACTTGTGATAAGGGGTTTGGGAAGGTGGGCTACCTAGTAAGCTTGTGAGTCAGCCCAAAAAACACCCACTATCTACCATGCTTGTCATTCTGAGTGTAGCAATTAGCTCTCAGCTGCTAGCACGTTCTAGGCCAGAGCGAGCTGGGCTTGGTGAGTCACGACCCTAATGGAAAGCTAGTGGTGGAAATGTGGTGGGGGTAATTATGCTGACCTCAAGGGACAGGCTCTCAGTTTTTCGGTGTGTAGGGCTCATAAACAGGCTCAGTGAGCTTCACTCCAGGGCAGGAAAGGCAAATTATCCCGGGCCCTGTGTTGTCCAGTGGGATTCGTTTTCTGTGTTTCAGCAGGTTCACAACACATGATGGACTCTTGTGTTCTATACCTCAAAGCTCTGAGGGAAACTGAGCTGATCAAGTCCTGTGATGTAGTTGGAGGAATGCTTAGGCTGTACTCCTTTTCATTAAGTCTGTGAGCAATAAAATAAAATTACAATTTTGAAATCTTTACAATATGGGACCAAGCAAGTACCTCCGGATTTAAAAAGTGAAGCCTATACATTATTTCTGATTGGCAGCAGAGAACGTTTTCACTGGCTGCGAGAATGTCAGA
Source organism: Centropristis striata (assembly GCF_030273125.1). Lineage (NCBI taxonomy): Eukaryota > Metazoa > Chordata > Actinopteri > Perciformes > Serranidae > Centropristis > Centropristis striata. Next base: position 14,418,334 of record NC_081533.1, read on the forward strand.
TTGCATAGAAGTCTATGAGATAATTTGTTAAGAAAGTTTATTCTTCCTTAGTATTTTTTGTAATAAATGTTACTTTGTAAAACAGACTAGACCTATGTTACATCCCATGACAATTATGAACATGCCTGCAGGCTATGGTTGACTGATGCATAGAAGTCTATGAGATAATTTGTTGAGAAAATGTGGATCTGGATTATTCTTCCTTCATATTATTCTGGAATTAATGTTACTTTGTTAAACAGACCAGACCTATGTTACATCCCATGACAATTAGGAACATTCCTCCAGCCTGAAATGTTGATCTCACACAAACAGCAACTTCCAGGTCTGAAAAGTTAATGAAAAGGAGCCTTAAACCTTCATTCTTTCCAAGAACAAGCAGGGGCCGACTCCACTGGTTTAAAAAAAAAAGACGCCTGATGCACAGAGCATAGAAGTCTATAAGAAACTGACCCGACTTCTCACTTGATTTATTGCCTTAGTCAATTTCCTAATGAGTTTATGGTCTAGGTTAGGGCGGGGCTTCTTTGTGATTGACGAATTGCTACCACAGTGCACTGTGTGCTTTCATCATTGAACTTTGACCATTTCACAGTGTGCTCTTAGTTCATTAAAGTAACATTTTGGTCAGCTAAAAATGTCTTGTTCAGCCTTCGGTTGTGCTAACAGACACTCAGAAGTCAGACTAAGTACTCTCTTCCCCCACCTCGCTTTCATCCAAATATGATCACTTCAAGATCCAAAAAAAACAACATGGAAACGGCCAAAATGTCACACCCGAGGCTTCAAAGACAAGAAAAATAATGGGTGCAGCAAAGAAGTGTTGACGTCCACTTCCTTTGTACAGTCTATGGGTGAGCCCAAATATTTAACAATAATATAGTTGGCCTGTTGATTTGAAAATGATGCCAAAACAAAGTTTTTCAGTGTGTTTCAGTGGCCAAACACCTCAAGACACAACGTGCCTTTAACACTTTTGGTTTGTTATGTTGGCTGTTTTCCCCATCCGTCACAGTGGGTTTAAACTCATAAGCTCGATTATAAAAAAATACCTGGATGTGACAACACTTTATACACGGCTCTCCAATGTTATGACCAGGGTAACCAAACAAGCGATCAGACGGGTGTTGGAGAATTTTCCCTTCAGAGCACCTACTGGGAAGGTTAAAAACAAACTGCATCAAATGGCACTGCACAGTGCAGCTCCTGATGAAAGTGCTAAAAGGATGTGCCAGTCAGCAAATAGGTTCTCCAGCACCTCTTTAATGTATCCTTGAGGCTGACCAGGGGGCCTCTGCTGTGTAAAAAACCTCCCACAGTGTTTGAGTGTTCAAAAATGGAAGCAAAGGCTTCTCTGACAGCATGAAGACCTCATCCTACATGGCAAGACATCTGGTGAGGGAGTCTTGATCACCATCATTTGCATACTAGTCATATGTACAAAAAGCATGTGCAGATATGCTGCAGGATGCCAAGATGTCATCAAATATTGGGATTTTTCCCGCTAGGAGTGGCTCGGGAGCTCGGCGAGAATCGTGATCTTTGATTTCTTGAGTGCCTTAAACACTATCCAGCCACTCTTGCTCAGGCAGAAGCTCAGAGCGATACAGCCTGATAACGCCAAGGTGTCCTGGATTATAGACTATCTCACAGATAGGCCACAGTTTGTTCCCTCCTGGAGCACTATATTGGATTTGCTCCTGCAGAGAGGCACTGTGCTGTCACCTTCCTTATTCACTCTCTATCTTTGACTTCAGAACCAACTGTGGGGTCGCGTCACCTCCAGATTTCCTCAGATGACTCCTCCATTATGGGATGTATACATAAGAGAGAGAAGGAGATGTATATGAGCCTAATGGGGAGTTCCCCTTAAAAACTGCCAGCAGGTTTGAAAGGCATGTTTTCTTTACAGGAAAAACACCAAAATCACTCTAATTATTATCGCCAGAAACTCTGATTTCAGAATTTCCCATGGTCCTTGAGCGGACCCTATATGACTACCAATTCCAGCAGGATAAAAAGTAAAATCTAAGCTTAAAAAAGGAATATTTCATCAAAATATATTTATTCTACATGTCTAAAATTTGGCAAAAAACGAACCGGATTCTGTAAAAAACAAACAAAAAAACATTAAATACCATGAACCACTTGACTGAGACCAACATCCACGCAACAAACATTCAGCAAACTTCGACTGAACTACACGCAGTTTGCACAGATCCGAGAGGAGAGGACATGACTGGTTGTAATAGCGGTTATAAAAATAGAAAATAGGTCAATATGTATTGCATGTGGCACCCCTATTTTTATTCCCAGCATCGGTAATACTTGTTTATCTAGATTCCATTTGATTCTAGTTTTTGTAAAATACATTTTAAAAAACAACAATAATCATAAAAATTCAACTTGTGTGGGTTTTTATAATGCTTTATGGTATTTTAACTGTTATACTGTAAACAGGGCTTCTTCTTTTTTAGTTCTCTCTACTTCTAGCCTTGAAGCTGATTCCATAAAGGTTCACAACTTAATATATTGCAGTGAAAAACGAGGCCACTGTGAGTAAAATGTGACAGGCGCAAAAAACGCCTTGAAGCTGCCTGGGCTTCAGAGGGTTAATTTAGCACCTATGTGCACCTTTCTGCACATTTACAGTCTAAATCATGTGTTTGGAGGTTGACAGCGTTTTAATGAAGGTATAATAATTCAATGCACTTTAAACACTGTAATGCATGCACATATTTTGCGATGCCACCCTTATGGGTTTGGATGCATACATGTGTCGGTGCAAGGACATGCAAGCTGCCGGTGCACTACCCACATCCTCTCCCCATCCCTAAGAGGTTTTGCATGTTGGGTCGAATTATGCAGCGTGAAGAAGCAAGAAGCCCATGCAGACATTTCCACCGTCTTCTCCTCTTTGCCTTGCTTCACCGGCGAAGGGAAGTGTCAGCGAGAGTGGCAAACCACATCTTAAACATTCATCAGTGCATGATTCTGTTTCCAGCAAACAAACGCCACAGGGAGACAACAAGGCTCTTTTCAGTCATCGCTCAAAAGCCGCTTCCTGTCCTTGAAGCTCTGAACCTAGATTTGAATGCAAGCGGACACTTGAAAGCAAGTTTCGCATTAACATTCGCATGTATCACAGGAGAACAAGAAAGGTTGATGATTGCAAGTGAAACCAGCCCTGGATTTGAGTCCCTAACCGTGCCTTTCTTTCAACCCACAACACACTCCCTTCTTAACAGACCAGTTTAGCAATATAGAACTACAGCGCCATGGCTGGAGCCATACACAGTGTATTATTTAAAGCACCAGGGGCCCAATTTGTCACTCTGGCGGGCTCATCACAGGCGAACATCCTTTATGAAATGCACTTTTCACGCTGCCTGTCGGAGGGATCAAAGCTGCAGCAGCCTTGCCCGTTTCTCCCTCTTCAGTTTCCCTGCTCCGATTCCCACTGACAAAATGAGTCAATTTAAACCAAATGGATCCCCTATCAAAATAACGAGAGTGAGTGAGGGAGATAGACAGGGAGAAAGAGATTCATATCGTGGGTGGGTGAGGTTTGGACAGGTGGGCAGTAACTAGGGAATATGGACACTCAGCCTCTCTTATCTTGACTGAAAATGGTTGGATATAGGACATAAATGCCATCACTGTATTAGAGTTGTAGTCAGTTTTCAACTAAATGGAGTCAATGTTTAGACTTAGTGTGCAGAGAGGCACTGTGTAGTAGAAAAAGTCTAGTTTCCCAGCTGTTTCTATGAGAGCCAAATTTAATATGTGCTTTGTGAGGTGCTGTAATTTAAAAAAAGGCAAATAAATGCACTATTTCTGGTTTAATATAGACATTTTGCACATTGTGTTCATTTTTTGACAAAACATTGGGTCATGCAGTTTAGGTTAACGATACCTTAATGGCAAGTTTAACACAATAGGACTCCTTAGTGACATCTAGTGGAAGCTGTAGATGATTACAACAGCACAGAAAAAAATAAATTTTAAGTAACTTCAGACATCAACACAGCAAGTCATTTAGCCAAATTTGTTGTTGTTTGGACTTCTTGCATATTTCCTTTCAGGAATTGATTTTTCGAAAAAAAAACGAAATTTTTGAAAACATGTGAATTCAAGGTCAGATGAAGACGTGCTACAACATTCAAGCTAGCAGTAGCTAAAGAAAATATTTTATTAGGTTTATCTCAGCATTATAAAAAGTGATAAACAGCTAGAAAAAACAGGGAGCTATGAGAGTACTAGTGGCTGCTTTGCTTAATCTTAGCAAATTGTGTTATGAGCGAATGTTTTTTTATGTTGCATTAGCGACAAACGTTAGCTGTTAGCTTAGGTGGCTAGCATAGCTTATATGGGTAAAAAACAACTACGCTGGGCTGGAACATAGATCAAATATAAAGACGGGCAGCCTGAAAACCCCCAAAAGTGAAGCCAAAACATCTTGATCGCCCCCTGATGGCTGGCTGCAGTATAGGTCATAAATCCCGCCCCCTCCATGTTATAGGATGGGAAAAATAAATGATTACACATTAAATATTTTTTTTTCAAACATGGTTTTTATAGTTCTTATCATGCTGATGTATGATGTATTTTCAAGTATTCATTGTTCTTTTAATTGAATAGTTGATGCTGTAAAAAAAAAGGGACATAGTGTCATGATTGACAGATCACATTGTGTTCTGATTGGGTGGGACGGGTGTAAGGGCGGGACCTGGATGCCGCAGCTTCACTCTTTCTCACTACTGTGCAGGCTCCAATTGATGTCACCAGCACGAGATAGCAGCTGTTGACATCAGGATTTATTTATTTTTTGTACAATGAGAGGAAGCGGAGATGTGTTGTCCATATTTATATCCAGTCTGTGGGCTTTAAGTGGTGAGCAGCTCCAGCACATACACAGAGCCAGTTAAGACTGAAAGCTTTAATTCTCAGCAGTGAGAAGTTGTAAGGCAGCACTAACCACCATTGATCAGCAGCACTTGAGAACCCCTGCTGATATTTGATGCAGATATTACTGATTGCACCTTAAAGAGACTCATAAAGAGGGTAAATTAATACTTGGAGGGTTCAAAAGCCCCGTGTTTGCCTCATCATTTTGAATATTATTTCTGGTTCATGCGATACTCAAATTAATTTGACATCAGATGACGTGGGGTACGTGTCATAACTTCATCGTGCCTTTTTCTCCTTTGCCTTTGAAGCACAGAAAACACGCTTCATTATTCACCCAGCTTGACAGGCCCATTCCCCCCCTCTGCCCCCCTCCACCACCCACTTTTTAGCAAAGCTTTCGACCAATTGATTTTGCCTCTTTCCTCTGTCTGCCTCTTTTTTTTTCTCCCCCGTCCTCGATTCTTATGCTTCTGGGTTGTGGGAAATATTTATTCACATTGATCGACGACAGAGCTGATGGGTCTTTCATGAGCGTCAGAACTCAAACTGTTTTTGTCCCACCGATGTCTCCAAATATCAATCACCAGTGGGAAAAGTGCACGGCGGACTGCAGATTAGGGCAATAAAGCCCCAAAGGCCAGACTCATTTTCCTACCAGAGAATAGAAAAACAGAAAAATATACACCAGACAGCGATAGCCTGACCCGTGATGGAGTGTTTGTGTATTCTGTGATGAATCCTTGGTGCTCTGAGACAATGTTTTAAGAGACAAAAAGAACTTTTTGGCGGATGATTGAAATACCTGAAGCAGATACAGACACGGACCGAATCGGCCTGGAGGTGCAAAGTCGTTTGCTGTGCATGACACGGTACCGGGGGGCTAGAGGGAGTGCTCAGATGGTAATTCCTGCATCTGCGAGGTCTCCATTAAAAATGCAGCGCCGACCGGATATTTTCCACATCAAATTTTCATACCATCAAGCAGTCTCGACAGCCCCGTCTTACAGACTCACACGTAACAATGATGAAGTTCTTAAAACCTGTGTATCTCTCTCTTTCTCTCAGAATAGATGAAATATGGCTTATGTATGAGGGATGCAGACAGGGTGCACGGTTCATAGACAGTCCTATTCCTCAAGGGCCTTTGCTACTGTATGCGTGCTATCCCCCAGATGCACACCTTCATCACTGGCTCACATGCAACATCACTGTTTACTCGCCCTCCTGTCTGCATGTACACAAAGCCACACAGTCCATAATGCATTAATGCATACTGATGATTTGTTTTAATCTTCATATACAGTAGCTCTGTATAATTAGAGTTATAAGCATTCATAAATATTCATAATGCCTGATAACATTAATTGCTATGCATTATGAAGCACTTTATAATGAGTTGGTAGTTCAAGTATTACAATACTTCATCATTTCTGGTCACTTGCAGACTTTTTTTTGTTGTTGCAAGAATTATAGTTTGTTATAATTATCATTGTTGTAATACATTGTTTTATGTTATAAGGCATTATAATAATTGTTGTATTGCCTTATAATGTGATAAGAGGGTAATGGTAGGGTTATGAATCTTGCCACAATAAAATAAAAAAATGCTTAAATATAGATATTAATAATAAAGAAAAAGAAAAATATATAAAAAAATAAATAATATGAAAATAAAAAAGTTTGGGAAAAAATAAGGAATAAATGCAATGGTTATCTGATGCAGTAATAAATAAATAATCCAAAATAAATTTAAAATGATGTTAAATACATGTTAAAAATTAAAATATAAATGTAAAAAAATACAGAAAAATATTTGAAAAAAAATGTACCTACTAACAACTAAGGGGAAATAGAATAGAAAAATAAAATAGTGTAATTAATTGTATGGCAAATCTAAAAATAAAAAGTAAAAAACAATTTATGTTTATAATGCATTGGGTTTGCAAAAAAGAATGTCTTGACCTTATCAGCCCTTGTAATATGTTTTATAATGTACTGATTACCAAATTATGAATATTTATGAGCATCTATGTTTATGACGTATTGGAGAGGCTGGCTTCATATGTGTTCCCAAACATGAATATGAATATTGACAGAATCTGCCAGTACCTAGTGACAGGATGTCATACATGAGCACATCTGAACAGCCAGCAGCCCCCACATGCAGCACAGTACAGTCCACTGACATAACATACAGTACAGTTGGCAGCCACACTAGTAAACACATTATGTCTAATCCTCATGAATATCACGACCCGATCTGACTCAACTGCTCTTTTCATATTTTCATATTCATATTCTGCTGTCACATCCGAGATAAAAGCACATCATTCCAGCAAAATAAAACTCTGCACCCCCCCCCCCCTCGTTCCACCAATTGCTGCATGCAAGGTCATATGTAAATAGGCTTCCCTTGCAGCAATGGAGACAGCGGCATCACCATCCGTGTCAGCATTATATATATATATATAAAAAAGAAGAAAATGGCAAAAGCCGTGTTTGATAAATACGCCGGGTGCACAGTCACACGCATTCCCTTGACCTAAGCAAATAGTCTATGAGGAAATGGAGAGCTGTGGCAGTTATACGGAGCAATGAAGATGTAACACATGGTCACTTCACCCTCATTATCACTCTCGCTGAACATGCTCCTGTGTTCTTGGGGAGCAGAAACACGCCTGAAGCTCATTTTGGGCCCCATTAAAACCCTTATCACGGCGAAAGCTTTCAAGAAGGAAGTTGTAGTTGTTGTAAAATGATATTAAACTAATAGTACTGGATTTATCACTTTCTATGCACAGAGCAAAAAAAATCCTTTTGATGACTCCCAACTTAATCCTAGGAAAGCTGACAGTATTTGCTTTCTATCCAGTTCACTGGTTGAAAGATTAGCATTATCTATATCCTTTGATGAAAAGAATTCACCAAGAATAGGCCACTATAGCGTATACAGTGAGTGAGTCACATGTGGTCTGCTGCTGGAGAAGGGCATGCTGTGGTAATACCTGATGAGGAAAAAAAAGAAAAAAAGTAATAACGTGTATTTACTTCCTTTGTTTCCTCTTGAGAGACGAATGGGAGGGGGCTCGGAGTGTGCAACCAAATTAAGAGAGAGAGAAAATCATAATCAGTGAGTGGTAGAGAGAGAGAGAGAGATGCAAGTGTGTATGAGAGAGAGAGAGAGAGAGAGACTGGTAATATGCTTGGGAATTTAATAAGGCTCAGCGCTCCTCAATAATATCACCCGCTTCACAGAGTCCTCTGGGAAACATGAAATGTGCCGATAAAGGATGATGCCTCCCTCTGACAAACGGGGTGTGCAAAAAGCGCCGCAGCAAGAAAAAAAATGTAAAAAAAATAAATAAATAAACCAGCCACGCGCCGCCGCCATAGCTAGCGCACATGCTAATGCGCCCCAGGCTACACTTTAAAGAATTATTCACTTTCTTCTCCTTATGCTGCGAAACCTCCCCTCTTTAAGGTCACACACGCTGCACACTTATTCACACTCCGGCTCGATACTGTCAGCTTTTATTCAACAGGATTGTTAGTGGACACGGGCGGTGAGTTTAAGTTTGTTTTTGTGTGAGCGTTCAAGCCTGGTCGGGCCATGTTGAATATACAGGAAACTGCAGTGAGATTTGTCACGGCGTCGCAGCTTTGAATGATAAAGTTGATCAAACAGCATAAAGTACTTTCACAATAAGAGGTGGTGATGGCTCAAACTGAACTGTAGATAAAAACACTATCGGGTAAAAGCTTGTGAATACCCAAGTTACACTCATATGTGATTGTTGAGTATCTTATTCCAAAACCACTGCCGTTAGTATGCTACTGTGGCAGCATTGGCAATATTTTTAAACCACAAGAGCCATAAGCCCTTTTCCCATTGGACCAACATGGTTCCAAATGAGCCTGCAGCAAATAAGTAACAGAAGCAACTGTTACATTTTCATTGCTTTCTATTGTTTTATAATCCTGTTTTCTGGCAAATTTGTGAAGTTGAATGTGACACATAAAAAAAATTGAAAATCCATACCTGTCTACTGGCATTGAAAAACAAGTCTATCACTGATATTTGCCATCTTTTTCCGTGTTTAAAACTCTGCATATACACACTAATTTTAATGGAAAGAAGGTATTAATGAGGTCGCTTACTCATACTGACAATGTTCCAATCCATCACAACAAGTGTCTAAAATATCATTATATATTGTAAGATTAATGCTAGTTCTGGGTGATGTGGCTCAAATTTTCTATCTTGCCGTTTTTATATCTCAATTACGATATAAATCACAATATTGCACATTTTCTGGTATTTCAGTAAATAAATAGTCAATATAAAACAACCAAAAAAGCCAATTTTGCTCTGATTGCTCAGCATTTTCCAGTTCTTCCGCATCTGCACTCGTCTTTGCACCATCATTGCAGCCGGGGAATGACTGTAGCAGCACTTTCTACCTACAGTCGTGGAAAAAAGTATTAGACCACTATTGTTATCTTCAATTTCTTGTTCATTTTAATGCCTGGTACAACTAATTAGCTATTTTTGTTGTTATAATAATACTTGTCCAAACAAATGTACCTTAAGAGTTTAATTTAAGAGCTGATTTCCATGATTTCAACCATTTTCCATGGGTTTTTTTTGGTAATAACCAAAATCATTATCAAGAAAACCATAGAAAATGGCTAGATATCAGTTCTTTTTATCATTATATTTGTCTAAACAAATGTACCTTTAGTTGTGTTGGCATTAAAATGAACAAGAAATTGAAGAAAACAAGGGTGGTCTAATAATTTTTTCCATGACTGTATATTTAGTATATTTGTGACATCACAACCTTACAGAACTCCTGTTGGCTCGTTTGAAGGTACAGTTTGTGAATGCAGGCTGTGTGTGTTGAGCATTTTGATACTTTTGCAGTATTTATATAGGACCTGACCACCTTTATAGGCAAAAAATATATGGAAATCTCACTTTTTTACTTAATATTGGACCTTTAAGCGAACTACCATTACAGTCCAACCAACCAACCAACATCCTTTTGACCACACACTGTAGTTAACCTACATTTGATTTCAAACATGTATTACTTTCCCCAAGTTTTCCATGAGCTACATATAAGTGCAACCCTCCTCATGTATGTCAAACCCAATGTGTTCATGTTGACACCAACACAACGGAGAAATGCACCCCGATGACCTGTCATGTCCTCTCAAACAAACAGAGAAAGACAGCCTCTCGCTCTGTTGAGTCCTATGACATTTACATACCACACTGCCTGCTAGTGTAGGAATCACCCTCCGGCTGTACCAGGCCTTGAATTTAGGACGGGCACTTTTTCCGACCCCCCCTCCCCTCCTCTCTTGTCACTACCTCACCAGGACCTGCTCACGCTTGACAAAAAGAACCCCAAACATGTACCTTGCTCCACTGCCGCCAAAACGGGCTGCTGGCTTTCAGACGGGGGACACAAAGCGTGAAAGGGAAAAAAACATGGCCCATTTCTCTCTCTTCCTCCCTCCGTCCCTCCTCTCTTTCCTGTCTGAGCAGACATTGATGTTCACATTCTTCCTTTCATGGCAACTCTGTCTATCAAGGCTCACCTGCTCTTTTGTCTTCACTAATCCGTTCTCTCACGCTCGCTCAATCTTTCCTGATTTTTTTTTTCTCCTCCCTTCAATACCTTTGAATATTTCCTCCCTGTAGTCACTCTTTCTCTCTCCCCCTCCCCTCCCCTCACCTCACCCCGCCCCCCATTTCTCTCATTATCTGCCTCTGTCTCCGCTGATCGGCCAACGACTCCCTATCGGCAAATTCATGAGATTGATCATTTTTACACGGGTGGGTGGATTTACTAAAAGGGCCCCTCTCCTCTCTTCCCCGATACACGGCTCCTACACAGCGTGCTATGTGGCACCCACACCCCTGCCGGTAAGACTCTGAAGCCCTATCACTTAACATGCACTGGGCTCAACTCCCAGGAGGAGAGAGAGAGGCTATGGGAGAGAAGGAGAAGAAAGCGGAGTAATGTCTGAGTGGAATACTAATAAAGTGCAGCACTCGAGAAAAAGGGAGCAGGGGGAAAAAAGACAGTGGTGCTACAAAAATTACCACTTAATTTGATTCAATACTGTAGCATCTCCGTTTTCTATTTGCCTCGTGTTTGCGTGCACGAAACGTATGCGTCAATTTATGTGAATATGTGTGTAAAGTGTGCCCACAGGCATGCAAAGATACAGAGTTATAGAACTCTCCACTTAAGATATTCATACGCCTTAGGGGACTTTGGGCACTCCATTCTTTCTCTCTTTTTTCTTTAATGTCTGCGCCGATATACATGTGTGTAGAAAGAGCGAGGGAGCTGGGGAGAGGTTGCATTAGCATGATTAAAAGGACAGTAACAAATGACTGCTGTCTCAGAGAAGCCATGTGACTATCACAACAGGATATAGGCCATGTATATCAAGGAGCACACTCCCTCGCGATTTGACGTTCCTGCTTAAAGAGAGACGGAGTAGCGGGAAAATGAGCAATGAGGGATGTTGAGAAGACCCAATATGCCACATCTGATACGTGCCAACTTTAAGAATTTCCAAGATTGTATATATGTTGTGCGTAGTATTTTAAAAAGGCTGAGTGTGTGTGTTCCCGTACATCAAATATTAATGGGCACATGGTCGCTGGTGAAGCCTCATTATCACAATTTCTTTTGGGGGAAGAATACAGAATAGAGAGTTTCTTTCATTGCTACAACTGCTGAGTTGCAGGCAAAGGCGGCCTCTAAAAATAGCCTCAAGGTTTCATGTGCCGTAAACCCATTTCTATGCTCTCATACTGGGTGGAGGAAGTGGAAGGAGAATATTTCCGTACTGGTTTTTAGCTCATTGTTATTCAACCGCTATGCTGACTATTTCTCTTCATTACAGCTTTTAATCATTTAGCTGAGAATTACTTGCCTGGTGCTGGGAAGTTCATTGGCTCAGCTTTCAATAATAACCATTCTGAATGGATAAAGTCATTAATTCCTGCCTATCACTTGGCTAATGCTCACCCATGGCTCTGCAATAAACCTTTGCCAGCCAAGTGCACTCTTTTCCAATTCCACTCAGAATAAGGGAAGCTATAACCTCGTTCATGTTAGCATAGTGGAAAGAACATGTTTCTATCTTTGCCCGTGGCAGCATTCAGCTGACATTCATTAATATTAGAGGCAGAAGGAAGAGAGAGAGTGAGAGAAAAAGATTCCGCGGTACATTAGCGGCCAGATTTATTGACGTCTTTGCGCCGTGAATGTGGCAGGTGCTCTTAGGCTACTTGTGAACAGCGGAGCTCCCCTCAACTCCTGCCTCTGGAGATAAGTTTTGGGGGGGAACACACACACACACACACACACATACACACACATACACACACGCCGCATTCTGTCAAGGTTGCTGAGACGTTGCAGGAACTTTTATGAATGTTCTCTGTCTTGTCAGGGCACAGTGTGCAGCCTCTCGCTGACAGCAGGCACAAAATGATGGAGGGTCTGAGTGTGGCGTTGCCAACGGCTGAAAATCACCTGCCGGACCTGTGGCCAGACCTTGAAAACAGACTTAGACCACTTTTGAGGTCTCTAAGTCATATTTTACATCTTTCAAACAACTCTGAATGCTCAGCTATGAATAGCCGCTGTGGTGCGGCGCTTTCAACACATCATTCCACCTAAGGGTGCGGGAAGGACAAAGGAACTACTGCCTGAGCTTCCTGCAAAATACAACCCCAAAAACAACACTCCTTTTTCCTCTCGTGATGCGTGAAGCTCATTTTATCAGATATAAATCAGTGCGGCAAGGCGTCTCTCTTTACTCATGTTGACATTTACTTTCTATTGTCTTGACAAGAGAGTTGGAGGTGTGACAAATCAAAACAAAAATCTGTTTTATTTTCTACAGTACCTCATGTTGTAGCTTGTTTATCAATCAGGAAGCCTTTCTTTGGCACTCATAACACAGTAGCTCTGCCTACGTCACTATTTATGCCTGCTGTAATCTCTATAAATAGATACCTGCGTATGAATGCAGAATCTGTAGGCAACGGGGCAGGATTTTTGGTATCAGAAGGTTTCCGTTTGTAGTCTGAGTAGTATTGATCAATCATATTTGAGCTGGCTTTGATTGAATGCAGGAAAACAGTCCATGTGGAGAGCAAATGAGGCAAAATGAACCCATCCGCTATTGTCTGATGACAATTGAGCTTTTTAAATGTTTATTTGTTTAATCCATCTGCATTCATGTGCAGATATCTGTAAACAGAGATTAACTAAAATGTCTTCTTGACCTGATACATCAACAAAAAGCATCAATTATGTTGCCAATTAAGCGACTGTAAACAATGACCCACAAACAGAAGAAGTCGTAGCCTGAAGATTGATTATCTGGAACCCCAGAAATATTGGCTGTTGCCCGCCAAAGGCTAAATCGCATGGATGCATTACTGAACTAAAAAGACCACAAAGTCATGCAAAACAACTACAAAGAGACACAAAACAGCTTCAAAGAGACACACAATGACAACAAAGAGACATAAAACAACTAATAAAGAGACACAAAACAACTTCACAGAGTCACAATGACCTCAAAGAGACATAAAACAACTACAAAGAGACATAAAACAACTACAAAGAGACAAAAAATAACTACAAAGAGACACACAATGACCACAAGGAGACATTAAACAACTACAAAGGGAAGCAAAATGACAACAAAAAGGGACAAAACAACCACAGACATAAAAAAAAATACAAAAAGACCAAAACAATAACAAACTGACACAAAGCAACTACAAAGAGACACCAAATGACAACAAGGAGATACAAAATTACTTCAAAGGCAAAAAAGGACAACAACAGCTTATTAACTCATCTTAAAGTGTACATATCTTGCTACTGTGTAGGTGGCATGTCCATTCCCAGGCGCACATTATATCATATTTCGCCGATGCTAAATGGTCGACAGACCGATAGTCGATGGCGACTGATATTGTATTTGCTGGAGGACAAGGAAAAACTTGTGGCATTGATTCCATGCAGTGACCAAAGGCTGCGGCCCAGGAGGACAAAGTTGTATGTATCACGTTGCAATGCCTAATTCATGTCTAAACGTCCATAAATAAATATACTCTGTCTTTGCCCTTTAACCCAGCTGCACAAGACAAGACACGATTGGATCTCAGAGCCTGCAACTCATTTATCTTCTGCTTTATGAGGCTCTTTGACTCTTATATAGTTTCATCAGATGAATCTGCCACATCAGTCCCGTTCAAATTACAAGAGCAGGCAAGAAAATATAGGACCGCTACCAGCAGATGAATGTAATATATACATGCTCTATAATGGTCTTGGGTTTCTTACAGTGGAGCGCCGCGAGATTCATTTCTTGGCCCTACCCCAAGCCACAATCATAACCTTTTCACCCCGGCTCATATGTCTCTCCCAGGCCTGCGGGAAAACAGCAAGCTCCATCACTCACTGGATGGTAACTGATGTATGGAGCAACGCATCGGTTCAATACCATTTAATTGTATTAGGCCTAAAGTATGAGATTAGTCTTCAAATCTGTCCAGAAGAAACAGGGATGCTATGTGAGCGCCGGAGGTAGCGTATTAAATTGATGTGGATCCGACACAGTCTAAAGGGGGGAAAAGCCGACTCTGGTCTCAGGAGATAATGACTTGGTTGGTTTGTTTCTGCGGGTCAGCCTGGCCATTGGAGGTGTACTCATTGATGTGTCAAAACTATTTATCCCCCCACATCACTAAATATTCCATGCAACTTGATTTCCATCCCCTGTGCCTTGCTTAAAGCGGACCAAGCTCTGAGACATGTTGTCTGGTATGATGCTTGTGAAATAAATTAGAAAAGGGAAGGGGAGAATAAATCACATTTTCATTGGATTTTCGTAGTGTGAGGGAGCCTCTGCAGGAATCAAAGGAATGAGTTTAGGCTATGAAACGCCATCTATTCTTGGATTGTGTTTGTGCTTTTATTTTTGGGAGTTACTGTGTTGCAGCATAGCATGAATAAATGTGCTATAGTGTGCTTTTTGTCATATGAAAGGCCCTGGTGTCCATGGCGAAAAAGAAAGGAGGACAGTACGTACAGTGCTAGCTCATTTATCTGCCTCTTTTCTTTGGTGCATTATATAGAGCATATTGTGTCATCCTTAAAATTGCCAGAAACAAAGCTTTTTTTCCCGGTTTCCATGTGTGGGAGTGCAACCGACGTACAAACGCGCCAACCAATCTTCAACACACACATGCACAGATTTTGTAATTCAAACACAGAAGCATTCCGAGTGCTAAATCTCCACCAATCGATTGGAGCTGAGGATATCATAGCAAAGGCAGGGAAACCCACCAAATATTTAATACACAACAAACATATCAGCCGCTAACAGCTGAGTATGGATTAGGCCATCTTCCTTGAAAGTGAGCGCATATTTACCGACACAAACAAGCTATGGGAGCATATTATAGAGATACACATTGCTCAGTGCCAGCATATGAATGTTAAATTAGACTATATGGAGGTTCAGAATGTGTGGCTGTGACATGTGTTGCAAAAAATAAACAATATGGTTGCATACGAGCCTGCTTGGGTAAATATCACTGGATTTTGAAGTTATTCTGTGGTCAATTCTAAGACATAAGCTTGATTTAATGACACATTGAGGAAGTGACTGTTTTGGGTAATACATTTGTTGACTATTTGAATACATTGTAATGTTGCCGTTTTAATACCAAGGGATTAAAGCTTTGCCATCTGTGCACTTGTCTCCTTCTAACAGATGCTAAAATAACGGCATTTCTCTTCATATTTACTTTTTTCTCCCTTCCCCTCATACATTTTCTCCCCCGTTGTTTAAAGGCATTTTGATAAAATACGACCCGCGGTTGGTAAACAGCAAAAACAAATGGGCTCTGAGCTCATGGATGTAGATGGGTATTGTTTTTTATTGATTTCCATTGGCTGAGGAGCTGGTGACAAGGAGTCTCCACTCATCAGGGTGGGTTATCGATTAGCTGAGGAGGAGCAGCGAGGGGTGCACGAGGGGTCAAGCGTGAGAAGCAAAAAGCAGAAGGAAAAAAGAAGGAGCTGGAATATGGCCAGTTGGAAAGGCAAAGCACAGCCACGATCCCTGACACCAGTAATTAACGTGTGAAATGCAGTCAATTTCTCTTTGGATGGAAAAGGGCTGCTGCAAAGTCAACATTTTTGCTTGTATAAGGAAATGGTCTGACATCCATGAGCACTTAAAGGGATGGTTTGGATTTTTATGAAGTGGGGTTGTATGAGGTACTTATGCACAGTCAGTGTATTAGCGACAGTAGATGGCAGTCAGCTAGCCCCCAGACTGGAAAAACAGGCAGAGTACCAAGAGGCAAGCTAAGCAATGTACTGCAGTGGATGGGGGTAGCAGCTAAATGCATTTTATTCACCTATGAAAAGGAACAACTTAAAAAAAAGTGTATATGTTTGCTTTTATAATTCCAGCTTTACCTTGCATCAGATTGCCCTGTTTCAGTTTACACAAGGGGAAATTAAGCTGTTATCTCTTCTTTCATCACAGCCACCAAACTCCATTTCCAAAAAAAAACTAATTTCATAGATTGTTTGGTGAACAGTAGTCACACAATATTGCAAATATACTAAATGATAGAGGCTGTAGCAGACGAGCATTTCTCGCAATCTGCAAGGTTGAATTACTGTTTTTGTCAATAAAGTCTGGTGGCTTTGACGTATAAAAGTGTAGAACGGATCATGTTTTCCCATGTAAACTTGGGAAACAGGGCTGTGTCACTTTAAATATTCAAAATATAGTGTATACTTGCACTTAAATGATGTTTATTTTGGCCGACCACCATCCACTGTTGGTTATACACTGACTATGGACAAGTACATCACACAAACCCACTTCAGTAAATCTGAACTATCCCTTTTAAGAATGAAAATGCCCTGCAGAAGGCGTCAGTCTTGCACAGCTGACTTGTCAGGTAGGTGGTCGCGCTTACTGTCCTGGTGCCAGTCAGCATTTATAAAAAACAAAACAGCTTTTAATGAAGACATACTCCTACTTTGCTAGCTCATTAACACTGCTGAAAACATAATTAGCTTTCAAACCAACCTACATGATAATAAATCCCTATATCTTTATCTCTTTAAATAGCCATCCCTCTGTTGTACAAGTCTGCACTTAGAGGACACTAGTACACTCAGAGGTAGGTGAGACAGATGACATTTTGAACCCCCGCAAGGACTGAATCATTACAAGCACCTCCCCACTGGAGGTGTGGTGGGATCAGCAATATTTCACACTGACAGAAGGACCTGACAGCAGGCGTCCACACACAAGCCTGACTCCTCTTATCCCTTTTATTTATTTATTTCCGTGTCTCTTTCTTCACCCCACCATATATTCGGGAGTTGCCAGATTGTATCAAAAGCGCCTCAAATGTACTCTTCTCCTTAATCGCCAACTTGCGATATAACTATGCTCGGGGAAAAAAATAGCAGAGTGTGTGATTAGAAATCTCAAACTCCACAGAACATTCTTCTTTATGTTTCTAATCAGCATCTGAATGTAAATGTGTCTTTGGCTCCAGCTGGAGTGATAGGACTAGAATCAGTATGTGTCTGCTTAACACCAAAGTGTTTAAAATGCCCGCTGAGTGCCCCTCTATCTTCCTCCCTCTCTACTCCTCTTTCTTTCCTCTCACTCTGTCGCTGATGTATATGCAAAAGACGCACCATTACGACTCCGGTTCAACTGATTGAACCCATTTGCAGCCTCTACCCTTGCGCCCATTAGATATTACCTTATCGCACAACAGTTCGCTTGTACCTCTCTTACATCTTATAAAAGAAGATCTGAATACTCTGTTCTTAATGCATCTCATTCATCTCCTGTTATTTATTTCTATTCGAGGCCAAAGTCTTTCTTCTCCTTTAGAACCCATGAATAGTGCATCATTCTTCGCTTTGAGCACTTTAACAAAAAACACAAAGAGCCTTGGATGTCTAAGTTTGACTCCGGGGCAAGTCTCTTGCCTTGCCCCCCTTTCGCCCTCTACCCATGTACCCCTGACTCTCACCTCTTTTTTTTATTTATTTTTTGCACCACAGAAATGAAACGAGTTGGAAATAACGACTCTGTCTTTGGCACTGCTTCTCAACATCGTAACTCTCGAAACTATCGAGGCGCATTAGCTTTGGAAGCTACTGACATGGAAAGATGTTTGCTGACAGGGACTACACTAAATCACTTAGGAGGACTCCTCCTTTTGTCTTGCTGTTAAGAGGCCACCTTTGCTTGGGTGGCCTACATCGCCCTTTGGGATAAAGCTCACTAATTGTCCTTCAAGTGTAGCATTTTCCATTTGCTGATTAGATATCTTGACCAGCCACAGTGTTTCCAATGTTTTACAGATTAATTTAATGATTTGTTTCCCAGTGAGCTTATCATGCCATTAAGACTGGCAAGAACTGGTTCTTTGGAAATAAGTAAGTAAACTAAAAGAGTAATCAAAAAGTGATCAAACTGATTTACCCGATTTTAGAAAGTTAATGGAATTGAAAAATAATTTGGGCATCTGCCCCGTGATTCGGATCCACTCCAAAATTTAATGGGTTCTTCCTTGGCCCATGTTTTCACCCTTCTACCAAGTTCAGCGAAATTGGCCCAGTAGTATTTTCTGTAATACTGCTGACAAACAAACACCGAATCAAAGCTCAACCTCCTTGGTGGAGGTATTAAATAACTTCTTGGATTCCTGTTGTTATGAGAGCATAATGTTAAAATTTGCCAACACCCTCATTCATCCAAGCTACTGGTAATTCAATCACCGTAACCGTTCAAAAAATGATTTCACTATCAGCAACCATGAGCGGTGACTACTACCATTTGCTAGGATCAATTAGGCTGATTGGCTTAGGCTCTGTCTTGGCCAGCCCAGGGGGTTGGCAGTTGCAGACAAGTTGTCCAATTAAGTGAGCACAAGCACTTGCCAATAATGGCTGAATAATGGGCCTTAAGGGGAGTGTGATTCATCTCCAATGTTAGGCACCAGGGAGGCAGCCACTGAGTGTGTAAAAACCATAGATTTCTCTTTTCAGATTACAATCAATATCGCCCCCATGGCTTTGACAATGGCCTCAATGAGGGATTAGACTGTAAAGATGTTGGTACCCTGGGTTGATGCCAATAGTTATTTTCAGACTGACTCCCCCAGTGTGCAGTGTACAAATGTCAACATCTGCTCTTCAGAAAAGGTGGATACAATTAGACTCGGGTTAGTTTGTACAAATGGTTTTTCCTTGTTCAGACTGGCAGATGAATGGGATTTAATGCATTGTGGCATTTAAACATTGTAGAGTTATGTAGTGCTGCATTCAACAGGTATACTCAGCTGTAAACAATATTGTCCTGCTTTTTGAGTTTGGTCTGATTTACATGTGCAGAACAAGCACTGCTCCCTGTCACTCAAATGGGAAAAGACTGTTCTCATTCTATTAAGGCGAACGGTAAAGCCACATATCGATGCTCAATACCTTCAAGGCAATCGACCAAAATGACCCAGTACAAATTACTATTGAAACTCCTCCAGTCAAATGAAAATTGACTATTTCCTTGGGTTTGCTTGCAGCCAATCGTTGCAAACATTCAATTCAATGTGACATATTACAGCCCACTACTGCAGATGCTGCAACCCATACAGTCTTAACCTTTTTCCACCAACATGGAATGGGTTCGGTTCTGGTTCATTAGGAGCATTTTGAAGAGTTGGTTCGGTTTTATGGCTGAACCCATAAAATAGGAGGTTTTCCTTGACCGTGAAATGGGCGTGTCATATTCTACAGGTTGGAAAGAGCCAATGGAGACTTATTCATAGTGATCTTTTGTTTCTTCTACTCATTAATAGTTGGTCCATGCTTCTTTTTTGGTAATGCTCAAAATCAATGGAATCCACCATCTGCTACAACTGTTGTTAGTTTTTGTTGTGCATTGAGCCTCCCGTATGACATATCCTTGAATACAATGGTTCCACTCAAATCTGGTGAAAGCACAGGCTGGTTTGCTAGACAGCCCCAAGGTTCCAAGAATCTTGAACAGAAAGGGTTTAGGAACCAGAACAAATTGGTGGAAAAGGGTTATCAGTGGTGAGGTGAAGTCGTGCATGGTGTGTTTGATAGAGTTGGCAGTTCAGTGTGCTGAGATGCCACCAAAATGTTCTAAAGTATAGTAAACTGTGGCATCTGGGGTTGGCATTTTTTGCTAAATATTGTTCTGTTGTATGACATGCTGCCCTAGTAAACAGTACAAATACAATGCCAACAGCCAAAACAACCTTGACATTAAACACGAATGTGCAGTCCAAACTTACTCACAGTTACTTTCTCTGAAGTCAACGTTTGAGCATTTTCTCCCACTTCCCCATCTGAGTCTACAATAATGGTCTGTAAGAAGTTGAAAGGCTTTAATTTCTTCTGGCATCACATCCAGCGCCGATCTCCCTCCCCTCTCTTTCACTCTCTCTATCTCTTTTGTTGATGTGTCGAACACTGGCAGGTTTCTTAATGTCACATGTAAGCAGCTGTAATTTAATGCGTCGGGTGTGGCGTCTGACAGTTGCATGTTTAATCTCTTCCTGTCGAATGCTTGTTCGTGCCACCACCTGATCATAGGCCGGGAGTGGGAGATGCCACGGCGCGCACAAAAGGACCATTTGAAATGAGAGAGATGAGCTGGAGAATGGCTGCCATCTTTGATGCGTTCTTTTTATCTCTCTTGTTTCCGTTCCTTGTGTTTCTCATATATTTATATATATATATATTGGGTGATTATTCAAGATGCAGCTAAGTCATAATGAGGAGAGGAAGACAAACCTCCACTGTGCTCCTCTAACACACCCCTCAGTCTGCTTCTGCATCGGCATTGCTCTGCACTTGGTTACCTCTCTGACTTTTTTTTTCTATTCCTCTGCTCTCTCTGTCTCTATCCCAATCTCTGCTTTGAGTCCCTCTGTGTGAATTGGCTGAAGGGTGGAACATGTAACAGACCTGGATGTTTTCCTTTGAAACATTCTCTTTTCTTTCTTTCCATTCTCGCTCTCCTCTCCCAGGTGGCCGTCTCTGGCCAACCGTGCGCGCTGCACATCGGGGTCAGCAGCAAAACGGACGACATTAGAAGGGGAATGCACACTTGCACATGTGTGCAAGCACGCCTTTTCCCCCACGCACACATTCCCTCGCTGATTTTAAAGCTGTCAATCATGATGGCCTGGGAAATGTGTGCTTCAGTACAGCAACAAGCTGGAAATAATACAAATCCTCCGTGCAGCTGCAGGCCCCTCTTCTTCCAGCTATCCCATCTTCCCTCCCTCCGTCCTCCCTACCTTTTACCTCCACCAGACACCTTGTTCATCCTCCTTTTGCAACACAATATAATCCCTCTTTCACAAGAGGGTACTTGTTTCTTTATGTACCGACTATATTGGTTGCCAGCAGATAATTGTTTAGAAGACACATTACCGTTTTAGTTAAGATTTAAAACTCAGACACAAGGGAGAGAGAGGCGAGCCAGTGACATGTGCAGCCTGAATCTCATTAGATATATTTGAACATCAGGGCTGCATGA
Organism: Centropristis striata; assembly: GCF_030273125.1. Lineage (NCBI taxonomy): Eukaryota > Metazoa > Chordata > Actinopteri > Perciformes > Serranidae > Centropristis > Centropristis striata. The sequence goes on from NC_081533.1 coordinate 14,439,922, forward strand.
GATTCCGCTGACCACAATGCCATGCAGTTACCAGCGGGGCATTATGGGAGAAAAAGCAATTTGCTGCGGCAAGGCTCAATGGCCTCATGAATCAAGTCAATATGGACAAGGCGAGAGCAGTTAAGAGACCAGTTCATGCTGCCTGGAGATTTCACTTAATGCTGTTCTGTTGCTAAAGCAAAAAAAAAAAAGTGTCATACCACGTACTAGCTCAACCCACAGGTTAACATCCTTTTGTGCTGTCTCATTGTCATTCGCCACAGTTTTTGCAGACAACTGGTTTGGCTGGGTTGCTGTGAAACTTTGTTGGAGTTCCTGCAGAGGTCAAGGAGCTCATACATAAATAGATGGTCTGTAGATTCTAACAAATCCTTTTCAACTTTCTGAGTCGAAAAAAAAAAGTCAGGGTTTGAAAAATATGTTTTTTTTTAAATACACCAAAGAATAACACCATTTATGATAAACGGAAACTGGAAAAACATTCTTTTCAACTGTTTTGCATTGAAATATAAACCAAACGGAAGCTTATGAATTGGTGTATTTAATCAAGATCACTTTATTCTACTAGTCTTATTTAAAATTGTGCAAAAAACGAAACCATTTGCACTCGGCAGATCCTTTGAAACATTTTAAACCGCAACGAGGAAGCAATGATTGACACCCAAAAAAATCAGTGAAAATACAGCTGAAACTGCAGGCTGTTTACACAGATCAGAGAGAAGAGGACAAGAAAGTCTGTAAAAATTTAAGTAATATGTAGAGTTTTTCTCCAATATTGTGGGTAAAATGTTGAATATATAGGTTCCATTTTCTCCCAATTTATATCAAATGAATTATAATAGGGTTTTTTTATGATTCTTGACATTAAAACTGTGTTTTACTGCACAAAAGAAATGTTCAAGTCGCAAGGCAACAGTGAGTAAAATGTCATAGAAGCAAAAAACCCTGAAATGTATTATGTATAGATTCCATTTTACTCAAATGATATATTTTTCTTATTTTTTGGCATCATAACTGTTATACTGCAAAAAATACATTTTCAAGTTCTCCTGTCTCTTAGCCATGAATGTGTTGTTTCCACCGAGGAGCTGGACAAGGCCACCTTGACGAAAATATGACAGTAGTAAAAAATGCTCTTGAAGTGCTCTTCCTTGCCTCCAAACAGCAACCTGTCGGCTTCAAGAGCCAAGTTAAAACACCTGCCGTATCCCACTGTCAACCCCTCCCTGGTAGGTAGCTGCGCCACTCAAGCTGCTAATGATAATGACGGCAATCAAAACATTGGCACTAATGCTGTTAATAGCGATGATAGCGCTAATGAGGACACTACCTGGGAGGCTGTTTGCTTAAGCTGTTTTCCTGGTTCGCCCTCTGGGACCAGAGAACGAGGGCCTGATATCCTGTTGCAGCGGTCCCCCAGTGGTCTCGTGGATGTCCTGAAAGTCTCCCATCTGCAGGGGCTAACTGCTAATACACAGCGCTAATTACAAACAGGGGAAATGAGGTAACAGCTAGAGGGCCTCGTGAGGTTTTTCGATGCACCCTGGCTCCCCTTTCCTGCTGCAACCCCTCGCCCCCTTCCTCCCAGGAGGGTCACAGTCTGCAACAAGTTTCTAAAGAGCTATTTTTCAGTCCTCTGGCTGTTGTGAGGTTTAGCTGGAAATGCACAAGGGGTGAGCGAGCTGGAAGAAAACAGGCGTGTTGTTACAGCTCTCTGTGCGGCAATTAAAACCTGAAATATTAGTCTGCAAAAATGGCTGCATTAATGATCAATGTGGCAACAGAAAAAGCATAAAAAAGAGAGAGAGAAAAGCGGTCTTAAGCTCGTCTATGTTGATACAAGCTATTTATATACTGTATGTACTGTCTCCGAACAAAAGTGTGGTGGAGGAAAGGGGGTGGGGGATTACAATGTTGTGGGACCACCTTTGTAATGCTAAATCCCATTCTTAATCTGCCAGTATTGATTGGCCATCACAAGCATCCATTTACAAAACAGAGGATTGTGGGGGAATTGGGGGGACTGAGAGAGAGAGGGTGGGGGGGGGCCGAGGCGGCACAAGGCTCTCCCAAATGGCCGACACTGGATAAAACCAAAGCCAGCTCCACCGAGCCTGCGCAGACCGAAAACAGAAAATCGAGGATAATGCTCTCCCTCTCATCTACCCCTCGCCACAAGCACAAGGGAGAGCATAATCGCCAGAGCAAGACTGAGCTAAAAAAGAGGGAAAAAAGGAGGGAAAAGGGTAGAAATGAGCCCTCCTGCCTCCATTTTGGCTTGGATATCTGGCAGTTGCCCTTTAAGAGTGAGAGTCTGCAGGGTCCAATTGGAGACGAGAGCTCAATCCCCTGTTCGGTCATTAAAAGCGGTTTCTAGAATGGCATCCATCTGCTGCTCCCCTCATTACTGCTGTGAGTGATGGTGGTAATGTTCCTAAATACGGTACTGGCGAATTGTCATTGTGACCCTTGACACAGGAAGTGGACACAAGCCGGCTAATGATGCCAACGCGGCGGACAGAAGTGAGCTCTGGGTGTCCAAGTTGGACTCGATGCAGGTGGGCGCGCGCGGCCGCATCATTAAGCTTAAATGACTTGTCCTTTCGCCGGCGTGTTTGTGCTCCGGGTCGATTGTGCAGCCACCTGCATTAACACGGAGGGGCTGCGGCGCCAGGATTGCTCATCACAGTCCAACGTCAATCAATGTCATACCCCCTCCCTCCCTCCTCCTTCTCTCTGCCTCTGGACCTGATTCTTTTCTTCACTGCTTTTGACAGATGGAAAACTCAAATGTGTGAAATGAGTAATAAAGCGTTGCTAAAGAGCTAAGCTGTGACTCAGCAAACAGCACATTCACTGAGGATAAAAGCCTTTTCCACGGCAGCCATTTTGATTTCACAACCACGACGTCAAAGTCGAGGCTGGCGTTGTTCTCTCCTCCGAATGTCTCTCCGCTGCTCCGAATTTTTTCTTTTCTTTTCCAGCTTTCCTCTAAACTTGCCCCTCCTGCTTCTGCTCTCCGTATTCCGTAGCTGCAGCAGTGTTCACTCCCATTAATTACCTGCTTACGGAGGCTCTGCATTAGGCCTGCCAACGGAAACAGAGTGAGAGTGAGAGTCACCCATGTTCTCTGGGAAAGACTGTTACCGCGAAACCGAACTCCTCCTCGTTGTTTGCTCGGAACACACAACGTTGCTGCTGACAAACAACTTCATATGCATGCAGTTATGAATCTGAATATGCAAATAGATACAGTAAAATCGAAAACAGCACACACTGAGTGAATATTACTCATCACTCCAAGGTGTGAGTGTATTTACCTGGAAGAGAGATGAACTATACCGTACACGAAGGACTAATGAGCTCTCTGCAGTCCAATCCCCTAAGCATATCACACACACACACATACATACACACAATCCCACATAGAGCTCTCCTCCCCGTCTCCGTTGCTTCCCCCTCTCCAACCCCTTTCGTCATTTTCTGAAATTCCTCCTTGTGCGTCTCACTTCTCCTCCTCTTCTCATGCCTTTTTTCTCCTCTCCTCCCTACTAACTTTTTTTTCTCTCTCCCGTTCCCTCCCCGAGGCATATCCCAGGGAGCTTCACTGATCCAGCGGCTGTTTGTTTGGAGTGCAGTTGATAGGGCACATGGGCACCTTGGGGCGCAAAGACGGGAGGAAGAAAGAGGCATATGAGGTGAAGGAGCGGAGGAAATAATGGCTGCTATGCTCCGGTAGCTGCATACTCGTCAAGGGAGGAAGTCACAGGACGAAACAGTGTGGGATTTTTTTGCAGCGTAAGGTGGTGACTTTTTACCCAAAGTTTGGGTGACAGATGCAGCTAGAAGCCTTGATCCTTAGTGTTTGTCATGTTGTGTCCTGGAGCTATACAACACAAAGTTTGGCCTCAGAGTCAAGGTGACCGACTGTATACCTCTGTGAGAAAAATACAACTTTTTGTGAACTGGCAGATAGATTGTGGGAATTTAAATACCATAGCAGACAGCACTATGGTTCAAATCCTCCAATAGTCATGCTATACAGAATCTTTTAGGGATGGTTACCACTGATCGACTTTTGAACTAGCCTGCTGCCCCCGCGACCCGGCCCTGGATAAGCGGAGGAAAATGGATGGATGGATGGATGGATACTATCAAGTAAATGGTTAAAAAAACAACAGTCAGCAACAGCCAATGGGAGGCAATCACATGACCCGGATAAACACCGGACAGGTGAAGAAAACATGACTCAACAGAAGAAGAGATACATCAAAAAAGTTACATCATCTGATGAGAAACATCAGGAACAACCATTCATTATCCTTAACCGCTTATCCGTATTCAGGTCGCAGGGGCAATCAGAGACAATCACGCTCTCATTCACTCCTATGGGCAATGTAGAGTCACCAATTAAACCTAAGCTGCATGATTTTGGACTGTGGGAGTAAGCCGGAGTATCCAATGAGAACCCATGCTCGAATAAGTACGGATACGTGGTTAAGGATAATGAATTAATGAATGAACTCTCAGAAATAATGTGCTAAATTTGTACCTTTAGGGGTCCAACAGCTTGTCACTGGGACAGTTACCTCTAAGGTACAGCTCTTGTACCCTTGACCTTGGCTAAGAAACATATTTGTACCTTCTTTAGCCCTCAAAGACATACATACCCTGAGGTCCAATAATTAGCCTCTGGGGGTACATTAATGTAGAAGGTACCTTGGGGGACAAAAATGGACTTAATAATTATTGTACTTCAAGGTGTGTATCTTTTTGAGGGTGGAAAATTGTACATGTACCAATGTTGTATGCCTTAGAGCAGGGACTGGCAACTGGAGGCCCGGGGGCCGCATACGGCCCGCACCCTCACTTGAAGTGGCCCTCAGTACAACTACATGCATTTGAGCATGAAATCTTAAAAGTTCAGTGTAAAATTGCACAAAATTACTTTTACAATTAATGTTGGTCTGCTGTTCTTGCACTGAAAAAAAAAAAGAAATCACAGTAAGTGGTTATTTTTTATTTGCTTCAAACCTTTTTTATTCCTGTTTATACTGTTATACATGCATTTGAGCATGAAATATGTTAAGTGACTGCACTGTAAACATATTTTAAATTGCAGTTTCATCATATCTGGTTAATTGCACAGTCATATATATGGCCCTGTGGTAGTGTCTATGAAATATTGTGGCCCCCTCCAGCATTTAAGTCGCCCATCCCTGCCTTAGGGGGTACTGCCCCTAAAGTAATACCCCTAAAGGTACATATTTAGCACATTATTTATAAGAGTGTAGCTACTCATACAGGCAGGCAAGCATATACCAAGAAAAGAAGAAAATCATTTACAGTAAGATTAAAAAAAAAAATGTTTGGCAAAAATATGTATCCAACTGGCGAGCACCAACCACGAAGCTCCATGTAAAAGCTTTTATAAATACTCCAAGCAGCAGAACATTGATTGACAAACAACAAAACTCGGTCGAACACTACGATTTGTCACGTTGCTAAGGAAACGCGCGCGCGCACACACACACACACACACACACTTTTTCCACATGACAGGTACACAATAAAAAGGGCCACTCTAATCCCATAAAAGGTGTCTTTGTGGTATATGAAGCCGCTGCACTGCAGTCTACTTCACTTTGCTGGTAATTATCACTGTCTGCCTGGAAGACAGAGACAGTAATGCTTCATTACAAAGTACAGCAACGAGAGAGGACACTGAGGGGAAGAGAACAGGCCAGGAGGAAAGTAGGCGATGAAGGGGTATCATTACTGGCCCATTTGTCTCAAAACGCAGGGACGGGAAGGAGTGGAGTTTGAGGAAGAGAAGGCGAAGAAGATGACTGCATGTATGAGAGAGAGACCCTTCAGAAAGTAATCCAGGTCGGTCTCATGGGACGACTGCCTCTCAGCGAGGACCCATTGGCTAGCGCAAAATGAGCCAAACCCAGAGTAAATGTAGTCGACTCGCCAATTCAATTTCATTATTCCACCTTTAATTACTCGCCCAATTTGGGGGCTATAGCACGCCTTGATTAAAACGGACACTATTTAATAACCCCGGCCCCCTCAAAAAGGAACGCACCTTGAAGATGGAATAATTAAAGCAGCCGTGAGATAAGATTCATATCGTCCCTCTCTAACTCACTCTGTGCAAATTGGATGTGCTAGTAGGAGCCAGAGAGGGAGGGGAGCAACAATGGTAGAGGGGTGGGCTGGGGAGTGAGCGAGTGAGTGCCGGAAGGATTTGACGGACATGTAGCCGGGTTGGGAGACAAGTGAGAAGATACGTGAGGAAGAGAAGTATCGGGAAAAGATGGTGAGAGCTGGTAATGATTTTCATTTGACCAATCTGAAGCTGCAATGCTTAAGACCGCTGATACAAAAGTGTCTCCGGTGCTGTGAAGGGTAAAAGTGCCTGAGAATGTGGGTGGGTTAGCAAGGGTTGTCTTTGCATGTGTCCAATGGTAACCCACCCCCGGGGAATGGCTATTTAAAGTAAGGGACGGACAGCAGAGTCTCCCTCTCTACTCTCACCAAGAAATGAGGAGAGAGAAGTGGGGCAGGACATTTGCAGTGTCCTCCACGCAAACACACACAGCTCTCACTCGCTTTTTAAGGGCTCTTTGCGTTGAGAGGAGAACTAACCAGACGTGTCCTCACCTCCGCTTAATCATACCCAGAGAGGACCTGAGGTTACGAGCCAAAACACCAACAAATGAGTATTTATAAAGATGCCATATTGTGATAAAGTTAGATTTCCATTGCTTTTTTGAAATTTATCTTGCCCTCTCCCCTCTGCTCTGCGTAAACAGCCTGCAGTCTGGTCAAGGTTTTGCAGAATTTTTGTCAGCCGAGTCATTCATGGCTTTTTTAGTTACGCTGAAGGTCTTAGAATTAAATGTTTGTCATAGAATTTGGTGAGTGAAAACAGTTTATTTTTTAGCTAAATTATAAATGAGAGACGTAGAATAATGTGATTTGGATGAAATATCAGGATTTTAAGCCTAGATTCGGCCATTTTTCCTGACAAAAGAGTAGGGAAATATGAAAAGCGTGTGTGTTTTACAGTTTCTGACTATGATAAATGAAAATAAATTTTGTAAATTTGGTGATTTTTGCTGTCAAAACATACCCTTCAAAGCTGCCTTTAGTATGAAAAAAATACTGCATTTAAAAATCAACAAACATGTAAACCAAAATACAAGTTCAAACCTATAAAATGAGCATAAAGCGCCTCCTTTAACAAGATGTCAGGCAGGTCTAGCTTCTGATGCAAAGCATGCAAGTTATGCATGTTTCCTGATGTTAAAAGCTTGTCTGCAGGAGGGCAAAGTGTTTTTGTGTGTGTGCATGAGTGAGAAAGGTCACACTGCACATACAGTAAGTGTGTGTGTATGTGTGTGTATGTTTTGGTGCCACTGTAACAGCTACTAACCTGCGTGCCCTCATGGCCTCACCTAGTGAGAGTGCCATGGCTCGTTAAGCTGGCAAGGATGATCGGCCCTGACATGTATTTACCGAAGCCACGCAAACAGACATGGACACACACAAATGGCCCACTTTGGCCAACAGCATCGCCTCGGGCCTTTTTATGACTCTCACTCTCTTTGACTCTTTTTCTTCCATGACACCAACCCTCCCCGACCCCCTCTCATCTCCTTTTCATCCCTTGGTGCTTCAATCCTGGTCTGAAACGATTAGTGTCATACCTGGCTATTAGGTTAGTGTGCTCTACAATAGCCTCCATATAAATACACTGTAATCTTAGCCGGCTAGGTGGCTTTAAAGGAAAAAAAATATGGGTTGACCAAAACATCAAGTGACTTACAAGATGTGGCAGGTTCACAAAGTGCATTTGAATTAAATGACTGCAAGTATGCATGTCAACAAATCTTTCTTTGCCAACGTGTCCAGACCTACTTCACAACACTTCTTCGCATCAGAAGTTGATACGTGAGGCTCATCTTTGCCAATCTGTCCATGTGTCAAGGGCACAACACTTCACTCCAGCAAACACAAACATTTTCAGATCTAGCTGCTCAGTGCAGTCAGGAGAACGAGGCTCACTTTTCTGCAGAATACCTTCACTTGATATTTCAGCCGGAGCAGAGTCCTGTATCTTTGGTATAAGTAGGCTGGTTTACTGAATGAAACCAGCTGCTCCCAACCTTCTTGAAACATCCACAGCTCTGTCAGATGACATACAAGCTATTTCACCAACTGGAGATATATGTTCCAACTGTATAACACATTCTTGATATTTGTGGATATTGTTTATTATTTTTAATACAATATAGGTCGGTTTTGTCAGCAAACATCCTACTATTAGAAATGAAGCTAAATGGTGCAACCATCCATTAATGTTACTTGAAGCTAACGTAACTATTTCAACCGTTTCTTGACAGTACTTTTAACTTAATAATTCAACGGTTTATCCATTGTTAGTTTTAGCTAACTATTTTAACCATCTATCTACTAATGTTACTTTTAGCTAATTAAACTGTTATCTGATGTTACTTTTAAGCTATTTTTTTCAACCGTTTAGCCAAAAATTTTAGCTAACTGTTTATCCCATACTTTTAGCTAACTTTTTCATCTGTTTATTGAATATGTTTAGCTTACTATTTCCACCATTTCTCCATTACTTTACGCTTATTCTTTGAACCATTTAGTAAAATTTTTTAAGACTTGTATGCAATACTCTTTGTACACAATTTAAACTGTTTATTCATAACTTTTAGCTAATCATTTGAACCGTTAGCTACCTTTAAACTTCTGTGCTTGCTTGCAAACTTTTTTTCACACACTTTGGGTTTTCAGGTGCTGCAGTTGATGAACGTGGATATATTATTTTAATTAAGTCAAAGTTTTTTTTTTTTTTTTAATTAGTTGAGCTACTGTCCAATCTTTCCATGTACCCACTGGCAACTGTTGTACAAGTACCCCTTCTTGGGAACCACGGCTATAAGGTCCAATATTAAAAAGTGAGATTTCCATTTTTTTTAATGAAAACAAAAACAAAAAACAAAACAGGTCTAGATGCTATACAAACACTGGTAAAGTATCAAAATGCTTGATCCACAGAGAAATGCACCCAACCTGTATTCAGAAACTGAGCCTTAAAACCAGCTGTCAGGACTTCTGTAAAGTTGTGACATCACAATTATACTATAAAAAAAGATCAAGAAACACCAACCAATCGGAGCAGACTGGGCTTTTTCAGGAAGGGGTCTTAAAGAGACAGGCGCTAAAACTGAGCGTTTCAGACATATGGTGAATATGGGAATACTCAGACAGATAGAACGACATTAAACATTAAAGCATGTAAACATGTTCTAGTAGAAACCCAAAATAGAAGTATGGAGCAGAAAGCATGATGAGTCTCCTTTAAAAAAGAGTGCTTGCTCTCAAACATTTAACATTTTGGTTGACAGAGTAATTATAGAATCTAAGTAATCCTCCATTAGATTTATGTTCTGCATGCGTAAATGTATTACAGTTTAAGCTAATGTGCAGTTCTGTGTTTGTATGCAGTATAATATACAAAAAAAACTAACCCACGTCTCAACTAAAGACCTATTTAAATTTCGTACGTGGAATTTAGCCTGCTTAAGCTTTTTAAAAGGGCTTTCAGAGCTCTCACAGAAAGTGATCTAAATGAATGAAGCGGGGAGAGAGACTAATGTGAAAAGATGGTAAGAGAGAGAGCGAGGGAAATCACAGCATGCAACCCTGAGCTCAAGCAAATCAGCGCTGTCTAGGTCAGCACATTTGAAGTTAAAGTCAGTCTTAAATGGGTCTTCAGACACCCTCAAATAAAGCCGACAGACAGCACTGACCTTTACAAACTACTGTCTGCAGCGAAGAGAGAGAGGCAGAGACCGGCATGGCTCAAACTCCTTCTAATTGAAACTTTTCAACTCTTTTTCGGAGTTGAGCTAAACTCTAGGGAAGGGTAATGAAAAGACGAGTAGGTTCTGTTTTGACTTGTTCTTTTTCAGCTTCCCCCCCAACACCACCACACTTCCAATTTTGTGTTTATGTTCAAATCTAGGTTGCTGCAAGTGCCGGAGTGGGAGTGAGGGTGTTATTTGGAGCTCACGTTTTTTTCCCCCCGCACTGCGCAATTAAATTTAATGACACGAGAGCTCGTCTAAATCGTTTGAAGTGACTTAGCTTCTGCGAAATAGAGCGGGAGAGGGCCAAGGTCGAAGGCCCGAGATGTCATATTTCTCCTCTTGTTGCATAATTTAATGACCCCGAGCTTCGCTTGTTAATTCATTCATTCCATGGAGACTGATTTTCATCTGAGACATGCAGCAGAGGGAGAGAGGAAGTTTTATTGTTTCTGAATGTTATTGATCTACAAAACAGATGCTTTTAATTGGATTGTTTTCATCCCTGTCTGGTGTGATCATAGACGTAGTCAACCGACTCGAGTCTGGTATTTTGGCTGTCGTCATCTTGGGTTTTCAGAACCAAAAGTGGCCATGTTTGGGCAAAAGGGGCAAGCTGGGGAGGAGGTTATTAGCTGGTGCTAGGCAACTCCTTTGAGTGTCACTGAACAAGGCATTAAAAATGTTACAATAAACCCTTTTGAGAAAGGGTCAAACTTCTAAAACACAAAGTGCACCTTGTTCATGACCTGTCAATCACAAGATAGCCACTTACTGTCGTAAACCTTGTTTTATTGCCTACTAACTCTAAATGAGACCATAATTTACTAAAATAACATCCTGATTGGTAATAAATCAAGTTCTAAGTATGATCATTTTCACTTAGACTTATATACAATTGGACTTATTTTTGCATCCACTGGTGTCGCCCCCTGCTGATCATTAAAAATAATGTAGGTTTAAGGCATTTGTCTTCACTTATGGGGCCCAGAGGTTGCAGCTTGTGTTTGACCAGTGGTGTGGCTTGCAATTTGCCAGAAACGATCCTTTTCTCTGAGAGAGTGCGGCTGTTGTGGTCCCCATAAATCTCTCCCATGGTGCATGAGTTATTTGTTTATGCGTGACATGTCTTGGCTGGGAAATGTGTGTCAAGTGAGCAGGTGGGGCGGTCATCAATGAAGACAATTAAACACCTCGGAGGCACTCAGCCAAATCTTCCCTCTGTCCCTTGTTTCTCTGTACCCGCCCTCCCTCCCTCGTCCTCTCCGTGTCTCTGACAGATGATAATTCAGTGGGAGTAAAGGGGTCACGGCCTGACAGAGAAGGGCATCATCAGCTGTGATAACCATCGCTGGACACAGACAGTCAACAACAAGTTGGCAGCTGAAAACAAACAACAGACGTGAAAGAGAACTTTTCAAAGGCACACACAGGCCCTGGGTTTTAGTTACAACCCTTTGAATGTGCGTGAGGATGCATTAATGCTGAGTCGGCGGTTTAGATGAAGGGTGGTGCAGGTACACTTTGTGCTGTGGCGGCTGGACTCTGCTTACTCATCCTAACTCGACTCCCTTGTGTATACCGAGACCCGGAGACACACAAATACGCAGCAAGACACAGAACGTATCACTGCTCAGCCCCTGTCGAGGTCAAAAGGGCTCTCAGTTTCATCTCAAATGCTCACTAATTACAAGGAGTTGATGGGTATTATTGTGCCCTCTCTAATTGCTGGAATATTCTAGAAGGACAAAAAATACTTCTGTCACTTGCACATCCTCAAAGGAGGGATTATAGTCCCAAACTAGAAGGGAGGGGGGGGTGGATAGAAAAAAAATCAGTGTCACAAATGGGGATCGACTGTCAGCCCAGCTAATTATCCCCGTTGAAAAGAGCAAGCTTCATTTCCCGGACTTACGTCGAGGGGAATCATTTGTGGCGACCTCATCCCCGACTTTATGAAAAGAAACATTACATTCATAATATAACCACCCCTCTGCACCCCCCCTTCCTCCCCCTCATTCTTTCCAACTCTCTTCAGCCTGGCTCTCATTTTGACGGCTAATTCCGGTGTTTTCATTTCAGAGGCATGAGCTTAATTCTAATGCATATTAGCGCATTACAAGGGGGGGTATCCGTGGCGGTGGGGCGGCGGCAGCCCACACACATCACACTGACACGTGGGATAAAACATGTAAGCTCTCGGTCAAAACCGCTAGTCAAATGTTGCGATCGGTGCGCTGAGTGATAGCTCCGACACGGTTCCCACATATTAGCGCTACTTTAATGCACTCACGCTGTTAGCCTTGTGCCTTTTTAACTGCTGTGTAAGAGGTGCAGCCCAGCTACCTTAATCTAAGTTGAGAGCGAAAGCAAAGCAGCAAGGTCAAAACCGGGGCACTCTCGTGATCGATGCTAACGTGATTAGCGACACGCTAGCGTTCAACCGGAGGCTACGTTGGCGCTCGTGAAGGTGCTAGTTTCCCATCACAGAGGCGCATGTGAAGCCAGGAGCAGACATGTGTGCAGGTTAACACACAGCTGCCCATGGACCATAATCCATTTACTACTGTAAACATGGAGGAGGGGGAAGACATTTACTGTCAGACAGCACTTGCCACAGCCTGTAGATCATCTCCCTGTCAGCAGTGCACACACTACCGGCCTCCATGAAATCACTGCAGCTACGCTTGTGATATTCCACCTTCTAATCAACCGTAATTACAAGACTTTTACTCTCTAAGAGGCATTTTTTTAAAAGGTGCAGATCAGTTTAAACAGATGTTTCAGTTGGATTTTACACCCCAGCACACTGAATGTTATCTTTTTGCAGCAAGAGGACACAGCAGTTTGCAATTAAGGAGATCTTCTCTCGGCTCTGACGCCTGAGAAAATAAGCCATAAAAATGGGTAAGGAAAATAAAGGGCATAGAAAACTTTCTCTAAGTCAGAAAAGCTCATAAAATCAATTTTTCAACAGCAGTTTTGTTTAATTGTTTTTATAAGGGGAGACACTACAGTTGAATAGGGTAAAAAAAATAACAAAAAGATGTCACCATGAAACTTCTACAGTTGATTACTTGCATTCAGACAATTATTTTTTGTATTACAATTTTTCTGAAATTCTATGTTTAAATGTTAAAAAGTGAGCCATTATAATATGCAATATTAATTAATAAAGTTTCTATCTATCTATCTATCTATCTATCTATCTATCTATCTATCTATCTATCTATCTATCTATCTATATGTTCTAACTGACATTAACGATAGGTGGATTTGGTCACATGACACTGCCAGGTCATAATGAAAAGTATTAGCTTCTTCATGCCATGTGGTTAGCTTGTAGCTTCCAGCTTTTATCATCATTCCCTCCCTCTGTTTGTGCCTAGGAAAACTTGTGAGTTATATTCACATTTTCAATCAATTCTTTTGTTGTACAGGTGTTGATGTAGTGCATTTTGATATGTTCCATAAATGTTTAGTTTATTTGCATGTAACCTTCGCTAATGCTAAATTAACACTGAATTACAACTATCTGCATTATTTACAAGGTATGTACAGCTGTTTACATTATTATCTCTGTGAATATATTATGTTATTTGTGGAACCTTACAGTAATTGATGCTATAATATAAAAAAAACCAGTAAAGACCAGTCAACTTTACTCCACCTTCTGACTTTCTCTTGGAAATTGTTGGCTATCTGTCAATTTGTGTACAGACACACACACACACACACACACACACACACACACACACATTGAGGACAGAGCAGTGGAATTTCTACTAATAGAAAAATGGAGAAAAAAAAATGTCTTCTATAGGACTTATGTAACCACAGTCAGCCCTGAAGCCTGATGCCAAGGTGTAAATAACCACAGTGATACAGTGGTCACTATTGTTGCACAGCTCCAACAGTTCAGTGTTAACCCTACGCCTTTATACAAGGTGAATACACGCATAGTTTGGCAGCCGAGGTTGGGGACTTGTTTAAGAAAGGTTGACATTTACACACTACGGTTCCCAAGCCTTTGGACTCACAACCGTCATTCAGTGGCTTTGTGTCCTGCTGTTCATGTCAGGGCATACGGGTGATGGTTAAGCCAATGTGACGTACAGTACGTGTGTGTGTAACAGGTTTAAATGTGAGACAAAGAGTGTGTTTGCTGTTCCTGTTGTGCGCACACATACGCCCTTTCCCATTATGCAAACACCTCTTCTCACACTTGCTCCCAGACCTGAACTTCTATTATTAGAGAAGGGCACAACTTTTTGATTTTCATTTGCGCCGGCTTCTGTGAGCAGGTGCAACAGCCTCGCCTGGAGAACCCCCCCCCCCCTTTCACAGGAAAGCACATTAACTAGCTTACAACCATTTAGACCTGCACAAGTATGTTGTGTTTGCAGGAGAAAATACATAATTTATGCCTTTTTTTCTGCTGCAGTTGTGTCTATTCAGCCACAACTTTAGGTCAAGTAACATATAGCACAAATATCTGCCCTCAGACTGCCAAGGTTGTCTGCGACGTCTAGATCGATATTTCTTCTCGTACTAGCTGCTGGAACACGGGGTGCACTCGCTGCTGAGCAACATCAGCAGTGAAACTCACAACCTTCTGCATTCTACCCTTCCAAAAAAAGAAGTCAAGGATGGAGAGAGACATGGGGCTTTATACACAATGTGAATTTTTGACTCGGGAAGTGAAAGTATTTGCAGCTTTGTTTTTCAGTTGGATTTCTCTCCTAGAGCCAAGCGATGCAGGATGGAATTTCATCAGCAGTAAGAGCTTGATAAACAGAATAATAATGAGTGCTGGCTTCAGTTTGTGATTATAGCAGAGGGACGAAAACCAAGACAGGCTTCTGAAAGAGACTCAAACATGCTTTTGGTTAATTCATATTTGTGTACGCTGGTGTATATAATGTACCCGGCTGTTATATACATCATCCATGTGCACAGATGGATTACTGATCGGGACTACCAGGCAGAGGGAACAAAGAGACTCACAATGACTGAGAAAAGGGGCAAAACAACCACACAAAATGAGAAAAACGTGACTACAACTATAAAGAGATTCAAAACAGCTGCAAAGAGACACAAAATGACCACAAAGACACAAAAGACAACTACAAAGAAACACAAAGCAACTACAAAGAGATGCAAAACAGCTACAGAGAAACAAATCAACTACAAACAAATGCAAAATGACTACAAAAATCAACAAAACAAAGCACAAAGCAACTACAGAGAGACACAAAACAACTACAAAGAAACACAAAACGACTTCAAAGAAACACAAAATGACTACAAAGAGACACAGAATGACCACAAAACAACTACAAAGAAACACGAAACCACTGTAAAGAAACACAAAATTACTACAAAGAGACACAGAATGACCACAAAATGACTACAAAGGGACACAAAGTGACTGAAAGAGGCACAAAACAACTACAAAGAGACACAAAATGACCACAAAGAGACATAAAATGACTACAAAGTGACTAAAAAGTGGCACAAAACAACAACCAAAAGAGGCTATTCAGCTATAAAGTATCTGCTGCAGGTGGTGGGGCCTTGGGAACCATTGTTGCATAAGCCACACATATCAATGTGGCATCAAATACACACACACACACGCGCTCTAAGTGCATATATGCAAATCTGAAGCAAACACACTTGCAATAATAACCCGAAACTTTCACTGCCGAACATCTCATAGCAACGCAACACTGTCACCAGACACCGTCAGAGTTATTAGTCTATTATTAGCTGCAGTAGCGGCTGCCTCCGCCTTGGCCCCCCCACTCCCTCCCTCCTTGCCGACACAGCGCTGTCATCATAGATGACTGGCTCCTAATTGGATACAGAGGGGGCCGCATCCATGTTTCACATGCTGTGAACGGCCACCGAGTGGTGAGAATCTTATTTTCAATTAAATAAGCCCCAAAATGCAAGAAATAACATTTCTTGGGGAGGTGGCAAGCTGATTACTCTGTGAATCATATTGAGGCTTTTGCATAAACAGATGATTACAACGAGATGTCTGCGGAGAAGCGGAGGGGCGGGGGGGTAGCTGGAGCTGAGACAACAAGGAAGGGAGAGAAGTTTGTGGAACAAAGAAGGACCCTCGCTTCTCTGTCTCTCCGCGCCTCAAACAGTTGGCACCTACTTTTTGTTTTTCATTGCTGCTTGCATTGGGTAAAAAAGGAGGAAAAAATAGTACGCAAACACACACTCAGAGGCTCTCACACGCATATGTACACACACACAGTGGGAAGCTGGAGAAAAGCGAAAGTGAAGCAGCTGTGAAAACATTGCTTCTCAGTATCAGAAGAGACTTTAGAGGAAATATGCTGCAATTTTTTACAGCTCTCTGCCTGTCAGGGTGAGTAAAGAGAGCCCTGTCCAGTGGACCTTTACAGTCTACACACGCATAAACACACACACACACATCACGCTCCAAAATCCAAACCCTGGTGGCACTGAGTGGGTTGTGAACATTTTGCCTTTTGCCTGAATTGCAGCAACTTGTTGTAGATTATTACTGCTGCCTATTTTTTTGGGGGAGAACACATTCGTCTGTGGCCTCATTTTCACTGTAACATAAACAAGTGATTTCATCCTCATAAGAGAGAGAAAGTTTGTGTTTTTTGGCCTATATTTTGGCACCAGAGGTACCATGATTAACTTCCTGTTTTCAACAAACGACACGCACACATTGGTCCATTGAATCAAATGTTGATATATTCCCTATTTTCTGGTTCTGCTCTCTGAATTTGTTTTCCAAACACGATATATGAGAAACACATTTTTAGCAAAACCGCCTGCAGCCAAAAACCAGCTGTTTAGCTTGTGTCCACAGTTAGCTTATTACGACCCGTATCT
This sequence comes from Centropristis striata, assembly GCF_030273125.1. Classification (NCBI taxonomy): domain Eukaryota; kingdom Metazoa; phylum Chordata; class Actinopteri; order Perciformes; family Serranidae; genus Centropristis; species Centropristis striata. The sequence continues at coordinate 14,456,715 of NC_081533.1, forward strand.
ATGTTTGTATTTAGGCTGTGACCTCTGGTGGTCGTAGTAATTATGGCGGGTGGAAATCAGGAAGGGTAGTGACAGAGCAAAAATCCACTTTTACGACACAGGACTTTCACCCAGAAAGCCAGTGTCTGTGTCCTGTTTGAAATAAAATTTTTTTACATGATTTGTCGTTTTGTTACGTAGTGTAGTTAAGTATGTAGTTACATTATTATACATCACAATATGTGACCTCATGTAACGTGACTTTTTTGTTACGTCATGTACTACCTTACCTTACTTATGTGGCTTTACCTTTCGTTACTTGGCGTTACGTGAAGTTGCGTTACGTGAAGTTGCGTTACGTGAAGTTGCGTTATGTGAAGTTGCGTTATGTGAAGTTGCGTTATGTGAAGTTGCGTTGCGTGACGTTACTTTACATTACGACACCTTATGTTACGCTACCTTATTTAACTATACCTTACATGACGTGATGTTTCTTCACATGACATGACGTTACATGACATGACGTTACATGACATGACGTTACATGACATGACGTTACATGACATGACGTTACATGACATTAAAAACCATGTAGACCGGTTTCAAATGATCAACTGCCACTTCTTTTCACAATATTCATTAGAATGGTCATTTTGAGGGTCATTCACGAACGACCCAGCCTGTCATTTAGATATGAGGACGTGTTGATTTTAGCAATTGATTTCTTTAGTATTTTATCTCCAGCAGCTCAAGAGGCTTTAGAAGGCTTTATTTAGAGCGTGTGTGTGTGTATGTGTGTGTGTGTGTGTGTGTGTGTCTCTATGAAAATGTGTCAGACGTTGCATTCCATTAGGGGAAGTGCTCTCAGGATCTTAACTGTGCATTCTTTGTTTCTCATTATTTTTTCGCCCTATTCACATCATCAGCACTTCAGATTAAACTGACACAATCTCCTGTCTGAGTGTGAGGCTACATACACACACACGCACACACACACACACACACGCACACACACACACACACACACACACACACACTATTAATCACAAGAAAAGGGAAGAGTCTGCGCCGGTTGCATAACACCTTGAACAGAGTACAATCGCGTCTACACACTCCCACATTCGCTGCTCTCCGTCTCTCGCTCCTTCCTCTCTTCCCATCATCACCTTTGCCAGAGGATAAACTCTTTGGCTTGCAGGCTTTCTATCAAAGCCCCAAACCACAAAAAGGAGCTCACTGTCTTTATTCTTGCAGTTTCTCTGCAAAAATCTGTTTATACACTGTATACACTCTCACCCCTCTGCAGCCGGCTCCTCAAAAGCCCCCCCAACCCCCCGTTGCTCCTCCTCTGACGCTTTTGAAACAAATTGCTTTGTCCTCGTGCAGAGTTCAGCCAAAGAACATGAGTGTTGACAGCTATGGTCTTTTTAAGAGGAGCGGCGGGGGATTACTGCATGTATGTATTGAGGTGGATTAAGACTTTGGCGCTAATGAAAGGTCCTGACAGGAGCATTTTTGGAATTGGTCAGCGAGTCTTAAGCCCAGATAATGCCTTTAAGAACAAAATGAAATCAGCAAAAGCAGGGGTAGTAATAATAATAATAATAATAACAACAAGGAGGGGGGGAGAAAAGAGCAACAATCAAAAAATGTCTGGAAAATGTAATTTTCACTCCGAAAACCATCTGTTCCTGCTGCTTATAATCTGCGGTTGCTTTTGATTAAGATTAAACCTCGCTCATGCCCTGTGAGCTGTTAAAGAAGTGCAGCTTCTTCTTTTTTTTTTAATAAAGATGAGTGATTTGAATGGTGATTTAGGGAGTTCTGGAACAAGGTGAGGCGTGTGTGTGTGTGTGTGTGTTTATATGCGTGTATATATGCATATACGTGTGTGTGTGGAGATGTGTGTGTCCTTGCTCCGTCTGCAATCGCTCAGGGATTAAGATGATTTATGCTGCCCTGGCGTGACTTCAGATTCACAACGTGTGGGGTGATGGAACCATCATTCATCTCGCTCTCTGTCTGTTTTTCTCTCTTTTGCTTTTTTTTCACTGTTCGTAAAAATCTGACTCGTTGACTCTATTCCCCCAAGGCTGTTGAAAAGTTTCGATTCCTTTCAAATTCTTGCCATGTCTGGTATTTACCTTGCTGAAGGTTTTTTGGTGCATTAAGAGTGTTTCACCTATTTGGCATTGCATTCCTATAGCACAGACTCATGATTGGGGCTTTAACCCTTTGAAAAAGAAGACATAATTGTTTGGATGACCCTGTTTAAAGGTGGTGTAGGCAATTCTAGAGTCCCCAAAATCAGTATTTGATGATCGAGGAATGAGACTTAACTATCTTTTATCAATCTAAAATAAAAACCATAATAACTGCAGCATATATTCTTATTACAGTGGAAACCTAAAGTTTCTGTCTTTTGCATCATCATACTGTACACTCAACAGAAGCAGAAAAGCAGGTCAATGGGAATGTCTGTTGTATTTTTTATATTTAAGCCACAATTTGAATACTTTTTTTATGGTTTTACGATTTACATAACCTTTTAGATTAGGTGGTAAAGATTTGAGGTATATGAAATACCAGAAAATACCAACTTAGACACTCTCTTACACATATAAAACTATTAAAGAGACTTTCCACTCTGCTCATAAAAATCTCAAAAACTTTAAAGAATACCATAGTAAAAAAAAAAAATCTTCATGTTTCTTCATTTAGAAATATTTTGGATCAATATGTTGAATTAGATTATTTTGTATTTTTTATGTATTTATGACAAAATTTCAAAACTTATCAAAAACTTTTATCAGTTATTATGGTTTTTTCTTACATGCTCTTCGATCTGAGGTTGTACAAGTTCAAGAGAGTTCAAAGGGTTTAAAAAAACTAAGTATTTGTATCTTTTTTAAATACAGATAAAACTATTGAAGAGACTTTCCACTCTGCTCATAAAAATCTCAAAAACTTTAAAAATGCCATAGTAAAAAAAAAATATATTGTTCATGTTTCACAATTTCAAAACTTCATTCAACCATCAGTTATTATGGTTTTTGACTCACGTATCTTTTTTTAAATTCACACATTCTTCAGTCAAAATCTGGCATCTAACATTCACTAAAAGCAGATATGAGGATCACATTATTGGGTAAAAATGGTGGAATTTGCCTTCAATTGGTAAAGGGCAGCTCTGTATTAGGTTAGAGAAAACCATGAGAAACACCATGAAAATGCACGTGTGTATGTGTGTGTGTGTGTGTGTGTGTGTGTGTGTGTGTGTGGCAGCTCTGCTATGCGACAACTACCCAAAGTGTAGTTTGAGAACGAGTTCATCATAACCGCTCTAACTGGATAATGACTGTAACTTGTTTCCCAGCGCAGTGTGTGAACCCAATCTGTCACTTCCAGAAGATTTTCAAATCCAAGCCGTACATTGTGTGTGGGAGGCAGGCTAAACAGCGCTTCTCTGCCTCCTTCAGCCCCTGTGTACGTGCAGCGGAGAATACAGTAGCCTGGTGCGACCAAAAAACACTCCAGTGTTAATTTGAAAACAGTCCAAAACGGCAAGCTTTTTTTTTCTCTTTCCCTGTATTTCACAAAAGCTTTTGCTTCTACACCTACAGCACAAAGGATTCCTTTATGTCTACGTATACAAGCTCCTGATTTGTCAGATGTAAGCCTCTTCCCAGTAGCATCCCCGCAACAATTACACAAACCCATTGACTTGCAGCGAGTTGCGGGCGAAACAATGTTCCTCAAGGCTGCCAAAAGCTGATTTCAGGGCATTGACTTAAAGCGATAGAAAGTGATTTTTTTACATGGGGCCCCCTCGCATATGCATTTATGTGTGTGCTCAGGAATGTGTCCATGCATGTGTGTCTTGCAGGACTTGCAGGCACATCATCTGGATTAGGATGCTCTGTTTTGTCAGGCCATCGGTGGCGGGGGCCGCGTGCAGGGGCGTCTTTTGTCATCATGTCAGTCTCTTCCAGCTTTTTTTTCTCTCTGATAAAAGTTGGAGGGTTTTGTTGAGATAATGTGGGGGAAAAAAAAATCAAAGAAACAGGAATAACAGGAGGAAGTTAGATGACTTGGGTTCCTTTAAACAATGCTTCAATTCTCCGTTGACCACTGTTCATTAGTTAGTTTTTCCTCCACTTACATCTAATCATTTGTGCCCTGTGGAGGCGCTCCTGTGACTAGTCCCACAACCTCTACTAAAGTGGTTGCCTCAGGGTTACTTTGAGCTACAGACAAGATAAATGCTATTGTTTTAGCCTTCACGGTAGCCATTAGTCTGCGGGCGGGACTGCAAACAAAAGAGCAGGAAACAGACAAAGAGTCACACGCTTTGCCACAATTGCAAAGAAACAGGTGTGCCCCTATTGCATTTGTTCAAAGGGTTAATCTTTTTGTAAAAACCCCGGGGAAAGCAAAGCAACTCACCTGGCTTTTCCCTCAGCAAATCCCCAACGCATTTACCTCCATTGTTTGTTTTCGGTGTCGCGTTACTTCGCTCTGATTGTGCCCTGCTGATATGTTTTGGCTCTCGGGTGCTTTTCTATTGTGGCTTAAATGGAAGCTTTTGACTGCCACTTTGGCGTTCCCCATCCCTCACAGGAAGTTGTGCTTAGGGCCGCTTAGTCATTAGAGATGTGCATAGCTGAGCTGCAGCTTTGTGAGGTGATTGCTGCATTTCATAGGCTTGAAAAGACAGCTGCCACGGTGAACGGCGCACAAAAGGAGAAGGGAATTCATTTCCGGTCCTTGTTTTGTGACCTTGAGGTGAACAAAAAACAAAAAAAGAATCCCCACCTGGGGGAAGGGTGGGATATGTATGTTTGGATGCGTGCTCCCTCGTCTTGGCAACCAGGTGCAGTGAAATTACAAACAACACAGAAAGGGTGGCCGTCGTGCCGATGATGGAAAGCGAGTCGGGTGAAATTTGTCAAGTCACGGGCTCAAGTTGACGTGGCACTTCAATTACTGGGTGCCAATGCATATTCATCCCAGCGTGAGGGGGAAATGGCGCGTGGTGGCCCCAAAATAATTCCTGAGCTGTCAGCGGGTTGTTTTATTCCAGGACGCACCCCAGCAAAACATTCCCTGCTGTGGCGTGCTGCAGACAACCATGGGCAGATTACGAAACAATAGGTCCCTTGGCATAGAAGTGCAGAACCCCCATCACCTTTCCGCCAAAGCAGCAAGACGCACTTTAAAGTTGTTTCGCCTTTTTTTGTTGTCATTTTGTGTCCCTTTGAGGTAGTTACCAGTCTCTCTGTGGTCTCTTTATGTCTCTTTGTAGTTGTTTTGTGTCCCTTTGAGGTTGTTACTCATCTCTCTGTGGTTTTGTGTCTCTTTGAAGTCATAATGTGTCACTTTGTAATTGTTTTGGTTCTTGTTATGGTTATTTTTGTCTGTGATTGTTTTGCCCCATTTTGGAGTCATTTCGAGTCTCTTTGAAGTTGCTTTTTGTCTTTTTGTTGTCATTTTGTGTCTCCTTGTAGTAATGTACTGTCTCTTTGTAGTTGTTTTTGTGTCTCTTTGATGCCATAATGTGCCTCTTTGTAGTTGTTTTGCCCCTTTAATAGTCTTTGTCAGTTTGTGGTCTCTTTGTAGTTGTTTTGTGTCACTTTGTAATTGGTTTTTTTTTTGGTCTTTTTATGGTTACTTTTGTCTGTGATGTTTTTTCCCGTTTTGTAGTCATTTTGAGTCTCTTTGTACTTGCTTTGTGTATCTTTGTAGTAGTTTTAATTATCCTTGTGGTCTCTGTGTGTCTCTTTGAAGATGTTTTATGTTCCTTTGTGGTCATTTCAAGTCTTTTCCTGGTTGATATGTGTCTCATCAGGAGACATTTTGTACATTAAGGGCCAGTTGGGGCCCCCACACTTTGGGCCCCTTGGCCTGTGGCCGGTAGGCACGTTCAGTAAATCCATCCATGCTGAGGTCTTTACATTTCAACTTCAAATCCTTGCATTGTAAGACACAAGGAAGGGCGATAAAGTGGAAGACAAAAAAAGGATGAGGGTGAAATAACATATTTATGAACAAGGAATAGAGAAAAACAGACAAAAGAGTATTTTCTCGTTAGAAAAACAATTGGTTCTTCCTTTGTGTGGCTTCATGCAGGTGCTCTATGTATAGGAATAAACTGTTCACACTGTGAGAGATGAGAGGCAGCACAATAGCGAAAATGCTAAAGCTCTTAAATGGGTCAACAATGCATAGGAAAGCAGCTTCGCACTCACAAGAGAGAAGCGGGGAGCAAATATTAGCAGCACGCACACACACACACATACACAATTTCCTCATCTCACACACATACCACACCAATTTCACAGCTGTGGGAATGGTTCAGCCAATGTTTTGTCTTAAGTAGGGTGAGCTCTCGGCCTTCATAAAACATGTATGGTGCTAATGCTGACCATTATGTGAATGTCTTGCCTCGCAGTTTCCAGGGAAACCGGTTGGACGGACTAAATGGACAGGCTTTTGTTAAAAAAAAAAACGCTCTTGCAAAAGGCATTAAGTCACTCACGCAGTTGGACAAAACCTCAACCTCTTTCGACTTCTGAGAGGACCACAGAACGACTGTTCAGGGTAAGAAAAATAATGAGTATATTTTTTTTTCATCCACCCTGAAAGAGAAAAAAAAATACACACAACTACTTTGGGAGGGGATTTTTTTCACTAATGCATATATGACCCTGAGTAATTGTGTCCATGAGCGCGGTGCCTTGAAAAACCCCTGCCAAAAGGAAATAAGAAGAGACGGAATAATGAAATTCCTCTGCTAGAGGGACTCAGGAGGATATTGTCCCTCCAGGTGGATTGTGTGCACATGTGTGCAAGCATGCATGCAGCTGTATAAGGAGGTTTTTGTGTGTGTCAAAGCCTTCTGTGTGTGTCTTTCTACTGGGAGGACAGTGTCAAAGGTCGCAGTGGGTGCCGCTCGGAGCCCTCTAACACGGCGGTGCCACAGGGAGACAAGAGAGCCACTTTCTATAAACCGTGTTAGCTTTTCATTTCAGTCCCTTTCCCTCATTCCCCACCCTTTCTCCATATGAGACACATTAACTGTGTCCTCAAAGAGAGAAAGAGAGGGAGAGCAGAGCAGGAGGATAACCCCCTTCTACCATTGTTCCATGCTTTCATCTATTTTTATAAGGCGAAGAAGCGGAGGGGCGAGAGAGAGAGGGAGAGGATGGAGGGGAGTAAAAATAAGTTCTGGTGGGCCGCAGTAGTCTTGTTGCACCGCTGAGAGTATGATGCATCTCCACTTGGATCCATACACATGTGCAGGCATGTGCACACACACGCAGGTTTGCTGTGCATCCATGCTTGAACACGCACACACATACACATTTTCTTCAGCACTCAGTATTGATCCACACCACTTTCTGTAAAGCGCCTGGTCAAGATACCACTTTACTTTAACCCCCTTATATAAGCAGTTTATGAACAGTTCAATTAATGATTTACGACAAATGATAAGATATTTTTAGGTGTTGATTCACAAACAACATGTCATCATGTCAACAACTAAAATTCCTATATGAAGCATTTGTAACTGGTATGTTAACAGTTAATAAATGACTTTAATGCATTAAACTGCATTATTGTCTCCTGGATCACATTTGTTTTGGATGTAGCACAAATACGGTTTCCAATCAAAGTTCACAAAGGGTCAACAAACATGGGATATCTCCCAGGAGACAGCTGTTCATGTCCCGTGTAATAACCAAAAGTCAACGATGACTTATTTTAACTTATGTACGCAAGTTAATTTATGTAACATAAGTAGCGAAAGTTATGTAAAAAAAACTTTTTTCAACAAACAGGAATTTTCAACAGGAAAATGTAGATGTCCCGTGTAATAACCAAAAATCAATGTTGACTTATTTTTAACTCATGTACGTACGTTGATTTATACTTAAGTACATAGCAAAAGCATGTAACAAACACAGGGATTTTACCCAGGATGCCCTGCTAATGTCCTGTGTGAAAGTCACCATTGACTTATTTTATATAACTTACATACATACAAAAGTTATGTAACATTTGTTGGGACTTTCAACCAGGAGACAACTGCTTGTGTCTTATGTAAAGCTAAAAAGTCAACGTTGGCTTATTTAACTTTTGCACATGTTAATTAATGTAACACACTTAAGTACGTAACATAAGTAATGCAACAAACTTTATTTTACTAAACATAACCAAGTAGTTTTGTTTCAATTCACAACATTAACCAGGTGTTTTAAACTGCAACTGCAATCTGGGAGAAAACACGTTTCCCTCAAGATGTAATACAGAATGCAGTGTTGTTGTATGGTGATTAGTTGCTAATAAAAATAATTGTGAGCTGCAGCTCTGAAGTAATAAAAATGTAATATGTAAATGTCATAAATTTGATGATAAAATTAGTAAATATAAGACAAAATGACTCAATCCCCTTACATCTCTTTACAACAACAACAACAGCAACAATTTGATATATTCTATTTTTTTAAAAGATTAAAGCCAATCGAATTGTATCAGGAAAGTGTGTTTGATCCTGCTGGGTTACACAGCTGTAGTGCAGGGAATGTCTCACAGTATGTCTTAAGATACTGTACCACCACATACCCGCCACAACACACTGAAACACACACTCACACACACACATTATCATTAGCTTTCCGCATAATGCCTGCAGCAAGCAAGCATTTGTTTGCATGTGTTTTGACAGTTTTTTTTCACCATTTAGCTGTGTCTCTGAGTCATCAAACCACCCCGATTAAAGACGAACATGATGTCAAATTCCTAAATAATACGACCTAATTGGTATCAATTAGCGGGAGCAGCCGATGCTGCTGGCAGAGTGAGGAGCTTCCTGACAAAATCCCTTCCCAGAAGGAATGCCAGTTTACAGCCAGGCCTGCTGGAGATGTGGCACAGCAAGCTGTTCTGTAAATAGGCACACGTGGGTGAACCCAGACTGGGTGGCAAAAGAAAGCTACATAAGCAAAAGTTTGTGAATATTTCGTATTGTTTTTTACTAGTTTGAACATGTGTTGGGGACAAAGTTGTGGGCTGTCGAAAAACATAATGCTAAGTATTGGAATTGTCAAAGGTTAAGCTGCCGGCGGGCCTGAAGCTACACTTACATTATGTGCAAGATAAACAGAGAAAGTCAGAACACATGCACGTGTCAGCTCTTGCACAAACACAGCTAGAATTAATGTATACGCTTTGCAATTCCTACCTTAAAGTTCAAAAAGAGTGTCACTGATTATACTTAAACTAGGGCACATTGAGGAAACACAAGGATATCTCTTCCTAATTTTGGCAAATCTTCACAGAAATGAAGTCACATTTATGTATTCTGGCTGAAAGCAGCTTACATCTGGTTCCAGTTGGTTCAGTTGAGTTTGGCAAAAACATGTTCACCTTTTGTGTTCTCTCGGAAAGTTCTGTACTCACAAAAATGTGTTTTATAATCAGTGCTGCATTCCTTGTATGCGAAATTATATTGTTTTTCAGATGCGTGGAAAGATTTTGTTGAGCAGAAGAAAAGAGGTCCAGCCGAGCTATTATGCATGGGATTGTGTATGTGCCTTAACTGTGAGATAGGAGGAGGGGGCAGTGAGAGACGGTGTTTGCACATAAAGTATAGTATGTTTGGCAAATGCATGAATGAATGCATGAGCGGCCCCAGCTTGGTGTCGGCGTACAGAATGTGTGAACACCTGAATGTGTTTTTCTGAATTCTGTTTGTTTGTGCTTCTTCAACAAATTCCCTGAAGTGAGAAAAAAAAAAGAATGCCTTCATTCTTTCTCAGTGTTCCTCGCAGATATGCTGGTGTGAAGTTGGCATTCTGCAACATATGTGCATACATATGTATAGTTGTCCCTTGCAGTGGTCGTATTTGGCTGCTAAGCCCACGTTCAAGGATCAGAAAATATACAAATAAATAAATAAAAGCTTGCGACAAGGACGAGTATTGGCATCCCTTGCAGCTAGCCCCCTCCCATGCTTTAGACCTCACACTGGGAGAGACATGGCGCCCACTGTGTCCTGGTGCTGCACACCTGATGTTCCTTCTGCACAACCTGTTCACCTCATCTTCTCTACAATCATGAACAGAATCTTAAAAGAGAGTAAGGTTCAAAAGAAAAGGAAGGCTGGGAGGAGTTGTAGGAGGAGGGGAAAGATCCAAGGAGGGAGGTGGAAAACAAGCCGAAGACAGAGTGCCTGGGAGAAAAGGGGGAGGGAGTGGAGGGTGGGGGCTTTGGCTGAGTGCCTTGGAGGTGTTTAATTGTCTTCATTGAAGACCGCCCCACCATGCGCTACACCTGACACACATACACCACAAAAGAAGAAGCGATGGTATCGTGAGAAAGGTGCGAGGGGGAAAAAAGGCTTAGGGGAAAGAAAAAAAAAGCTAGGTGCATTGCAAATTAACAGCTGTCGGAGAAAGTGATTTTACTCCGAACATAACAAATGCCCGTGCCATTTGGAGACAAGCCAAATTGCAAGTCACCGCTTCGTTGCACCTAAAAAGGCACAAAATGCACATGGCGGCGTGTATGACTGTAGGCCCTCATTGAAAATACAGTCATGTCTCTGCAGCGCCATGAAAAACCATTCTGCTCTCCTTCTCTTTCTCCTGCAAGTGCTGGCTTTATCAACTGTGCGTCCAGATTGCAGAAGACAATGCGAAAATACAACCATCTTTGAAGTGAAAAAAACACACGTATTCCCTCCGAAACAACATGGCCGCCTTGCTCAAGCGGGGTTTCTGTTGCAAGTGCTTGACAATAACGTCTTTAAAACACATTTGCTGCCTCTTTGTGTGTAAGAATGGCTCATATTCTGCACATACACAGTCAATATAAAGTGGCTGCACTTTTTCTCTCTCAAACCAAATGGCCACCGTGGCTCTGTGATGCTTCTATGTGTATCACTGTTTGTAAGCCAGCTGAATGGCTTTTTTAATCTCTGTCAGGAGTGGGTGTCAGCCCGCCTCTAGCTACACAAAACACCACAGCAACAATTCCATTATCCACACTCGGACCTTCACAATATGTGTGTGTGTGTTTGTGTGTGTCTGCACACCACATACATACATCAGTTCTTGTTTATTTTTGGCAGTCTCCTCTGTATCTTTCACTGCTGTGAGTGTACTATTAGAAGCATAACAGCCATTTTGAGCACTGCCATTTGTTATTTGCACCTCAATTGTTTCAAGTCTTAACAAAATCCCTCTTTAACTTGTCTCCTGCCCTCTGGTTCCCAACCATTTCAGTATGAGCCAACCTATCCCCACAGCCCAGTCAATGAACTCACATAGACCTTCATTGATTCACAATGTATGTTACAAATGTATAACACTATTGCTTATATAAAAGAGGGCTATTGTTATTTTTTAATACTATTTATTTCAAACCATTTCTCCATTGCGGTTAACCAACTATCTCAACTGCTTTTTCATGAGTGTGACTTTTAGCTAACGATTTTAACCATTTCTCCATGAATGGACTTTTTGCTAACTATCTCAACTGTTTATCCATTAGCACTACTTTAAGCTAACTATATTAACCATTTATCCATTAATGTGAATTTAAGCCTACTATTTTAACTATTTTTCCATTAATGTGACTTTTAACTAACTCTTTTAACCATTTTTCCATTAATGGACTTTTCGCTAACTATTTTAACCATTTATCCATGAATGTGAATTTAAGCTAACTATTTCAACTCTTTATACGTTAATGTGACTTATAGCTAACTATTTCAACTGTTTATCTATTAATGTGACTTTTAGCTAACTATTTCAACTATTTACCCATTAGCGTTACTTTAAGCTAACTATTTTAACTATTTTTCCACTAATGTGACTTTTAGCTAACTATTCACCCATTAGCGTTACTTTAAGCTAACTAATTTAACCATTTATCCATTAATGGACTTTTCGCTAACTATTTTAATGAGTTATCTTTTAATGTGACTTTTAGCTAACTATTTCAACTATTTATCCATTAATGTGACTTTTAGCTAACTATTTAAAGGATTTACCCATTAGCGTTTCTTTAAGCTAACTATTTCAACTGTTCATCAATGAATGTGACTTTTAGCTAACTATTTTTACTATCGATCCATTAGCATCACTTTTAGCTTACTGTTTCAACTGCTTATCCATTAATGTAACTTTTATCTCACTATTTTAACCATTTATTAATTTATACTTTTTAGCTGTTAGGTAGCTAACCTTGCATGCTAACTCGCATTACACATCCTCCTACATAACTGCAACATGTAGTGTCTGGTGTTACAGTTGACTTAATGTTAATATGTGGATATAACTACTCTGTGGTCTTTCTGCGTCCACCTAAAGACAACAGTTTTAGTATTTGAAAAACATTACACTCAAATGGTTCACTCATACTCTAGTCACACAGTTCTTTTTTTGGCTGTTTTTTAGAGGTCTGTAGCAGGCAAATTATACTAATTCACAAGAAATAACTCAAAAGAAAACAATGTTGTGCTGGAGAAATGTGATTTCATATTCAGCTGTTCTACCTTGTTAATTTTGCAACCCCTCAGATTTATCTTGTGACCCATTGGGATGGATCAGTACCCGAGGTGGGAACCATGTGCATTAGATAATCCAACAAACTATTTGTTTGGTATAAACCTACAAAGTGAGACATTGTTTCTGGAGAAAGATGTTACTGCTGAATTTTTAACGATGTTTTTCAGTGCCCCAAACAAATCAAACTATCCATGGCGGGATGCCAATAGCGCTAAATGAGAAAATGTCTTCTTTTGCAATTTGGGTGAACTGATTGTTAAACAGGAAACACAAATAAGCTTTCTGCACAGATTCCACTCCTCTCTTTCTGCTTCATGTTAAGAGCAGTTATTTCAACAAGCTTAATTCTGTCAGGGTGGTGTGTAACAGGAGTTAAGACTGCACTGGGTGGGCTTTACAGTCCGTGTGTGCCCATGTGGAGAGACAGAGAGGAAGACAGGACTGTGGATGTGACACTGGGGTATGATTTGAATACCTGCCTGCTCTGGCTGAGCAGTGATCAATCATCTCTGTGTCAAGCGCCACTCCCTGCTGGCAACTTCTCCACGCATGTAACCCCATCGCTCACTTTTTTCCCCTTCTGTTTTTCATTCTCTATCCCTCCCCTATTTTTTTTGTTATTATTAATTCTCTCTCTATCTCCTGGTCTCTTTCCAACCTCCCATCCTTCGATCGGTTTCTGGGCTCCTGTGCAATGTGTTACTCATTTACTCTGCCTTGCCATGCTTTCCTCTCGGTGCTTTCTCTCACATCATCTCACCGGGTCCTCTTGTTCTTTCTATCTCCCTCGCTGTCAACTTGCCTGAGGATATCAGGAAAAGAAATAAAGGGGTGTGGGGTAAGGGACAGATGGAAATGAATGAGAGACACACGGCAGTGGACTGCAGGCACACACTCAATGCAAACCCTGGTGCAAGCAGATCTTTTATGCACTTTTTATATGCAACTCATTATTATTTCTTTCATTCCTGTCCTGATTTTAATTTCCTAATTAATGTTGTAGTGTTTTTAACTTGTGCACACATGGACTGTGACCTTGGGGAGGGCGATGGGGGGGGGGGGGGGGGGAAGCGTGTGTAACATGCTGATTGATAGTGCGATTGCCTTCCGCTGGGTGATTTTTCACTACACTACTCTCTGCCGGGTGGTGATGGGCACACAGCACGTACTCAAACACACAGAAACGCGCACAAATACTCCCATCCCTCCACCAAGTTGGGGGAAATCAGACCTATAAGACCAGTGCTGCTGCCGCTCCGCTCTTGAAATATGAATGGTTTTAATTAAACAAACTCGCTTTGCCATCTGGCCCTACAATTGGGCTTGCCTAATGAACAGAGTTACACACAAACACACACACACACGAACATTATTAACCAGGCTAAGCAGCATTCCAACGGGCAAAGCTTCGGAAATAGAGGGAAACAACAACAATGAAGTGATCTAGTGAGGTGCTTCACAGAGCTTGAAAATGATGCAGTGCCTCTTTGTGCTGAATGAGGAGTGTGTGTTTGTGTGGCCATTTGTTTATATGTGACTGAGCATGTGTGTTCATTTCTCTGTGTAAAATTGTGCATTTCAGTCTGTCTCACTTGGGCACGTTAGCAAAAGCTCAGACAGTGTCTGCAGTCGCCGACTACCTTGCTGTCAACTGCTGTGATGTGCCACTTGTCTGTCCCACTCTATCGGGCCAGCTAGCCAACACTAAATGATGATGTTTGTAATCCAGTGGTGGTACCCCAAGATTCCTCAGCGGGAGAGACAGGAGAGAGATAGAGGCTTGTGTGTGTGTGTGTGTGTGTGTGTGTGTGTGTGTGTGTGTGTGTGTGTGTGTTTGTGTCTGTGCTGGGGGGTGGTTGTCTGGCAGCCAAAGCACAAAAACGTGGGAGGCATGCTAACATTAGCAGCCAGTACGACGTGCTATTACTCTCTTAGAGGCTACAATAAATTTGCACTATTCATCTGTCTTAGCAGCCAGCGTAAATGAAATCTGGCACCAGCCCTCTGTGAGATGCACTCAGTGATGTAGTGGTAAGTAAAAAGTTGAGTAAACTAATATATATCCTCTTGTCTGTTGGTGATCAACATAAGGCACAAATAACCACGGTGTAATGAAAAAATAGTCCTTTTTCAGGAAAGTTTTCCCCCTTAAAACGCTATCTATCTATCTTCCCAGTCTCCTATGTTTTGAGGGCCTTATGTTCCCCGGTTCAGTATTCTGTTAACACACATTAACTCTCCTATTGTGGTGTTCCTGTTGTGTTACCCTGGGAACATAGAACCCTGGGAACATAGAACCCTGAGAACATAGAACCCTAGGAACATATGACCATGGGAACATAGAACTCTGGGAACATAGAACCCTGGGAACATAGAACTCTGGGAACATAGGACCCTGGGAACATAGAACTCTGGGAACATAGAACTCTGGGAACATAGAACTCTGGGAACATAGAACCCTGGGAACATAGGACCCTGGGAATGTAGAACTCTGGGAAAATAGAACCCTGGGAACATAGGAACCTACGAACATAAGACCCTACGAACATATGACCCTGGAAACATAGAACCCTGGAAACATAGAACCCTGGAAAATTAGAACCCTGGGAACATAGGACCCTACGAACATAGGACCCTGGGAACATAGGAATCTATGAACATAAGACCCTACAAACATAGGAACCCGAGAACATAAGACCCTATGAACATAGGAACATGGGACCCTATAGGGTATATGTTCATCATGTTCCCATTATGTGCCATATAAATCTGGGAACATAGGACCATGGGAACATATAAATGACCTCATCCACATAGGATAAATTAGTTTTGCTTACCTGTGTATAACATTAATCAGTATCAGCACAGCACACACTCACCTATGAACTAACGTGTGAATGACAGTAGGTGAAGCAAAAGTAAAAGGTTAAACTGTCACTTTAGCATTTCCTCTACAAAACGGCCCCTATATAATGATTCACACTGTGGATGAAATAGGATGAATCCTTGGCAGCGTGACCTCCCGCAACAAGCACAGCACACGGCATAGCTGCACTGATCTACTGAACAATGATATTACATCTTCAGTGCCGGGAGCTGTTCACATCGGAGCGGAGGTTTCATATGAAAACACTTTGCACACCTCAGATTCCTCACTCATGATGAAAGGGCAATGTGGAAGCATGTTATTTTGAGGTGTACTTGAACTAACACGGTAAAAAATTGAAAAATCCACTGGCCCCCCCTGGCGATGTGGAGATCAATAATAGAGCACCAGTCTTTGACCCACCGATAACGCCGTGCATCTGGAAGGGCTCTTTGACATCCATAACGGCCTAATCGGGTGTTTGACTCCAAACACTCAGCGTTTATGAATATCTGATGAGCACCGGGGTAAGCTTATGAATAAGTGAGGGGCCCAGCTGTGCATCAAAAGATCAAGACTTCAAAATGTACCGAATGCCATAGTTGAGCAATATACTGGGGCTCTGTGCTGTGCAAGTTTATGGTAAAATTGTTGTTTTTCTTGTTCTAAAGACGATGAATTGAATTTTTTGTGCGCTGTTGAACTGAGCAAATTCACAAACATCTGTGAAGATTGGGCCAAATTCTCATAGGTTCCTGACATGCTGCTTTTGACTGTCTCTCAAGCTGCTGAAACAGCGTCTGTGAAGAAGAAACTACAGAGGAGTCTTGTGTGAGAGTTTGTGCATGTGTGGATTGGGTCAAGAATGTGTTCATATTCCCGCGATGACCCAAGCACTCCCTGTTTTTAAGACGGTTCTGGAAGAATCTGTTTTGGATGGAGAGGTTGTTGTTTTTTTTATTTGACACTCCCAATGGAAAGAAGTCAACCAATAGAAAATAATAAAGTTCGAAACCTGACCTTGATGAAGGAGATGAGGAAAAGAAAACATGGTCCCTCGGCACATCTGTGCAAGAGCGGTAGGCAGAGAGTGAGAAACAGACTGCGTGTTTGTCTGGGTCCGTGTTAGTACGGATGCCTGCGCGCCTGTATGTGTGTGTGTGTGTGTGTGCATATATTCATGTGTGAGACAGACGAGCAGCTGCGGTGGAGGACGATTGTTCCTGCACATTGTGCGAACATCGATTGACAACAAGCAAGTTAGAGATGGAAAAGGCACGGAATCAAAAAGGGACGCGAGCCTTTGTCCGCTTTCACCCTGACACAATGGCAATCAAACATGACTCAGTAACTGTTGAATGGGAAAAACAAAAAAAAAAATCAAATCCTCAGATGCTGTTTGCAAACTGACACTCCGGCCCCAAGGTCGAGGTTTTACCACAGTTTTTAATTGACTCCGGTTGCTTTCATCCACACACATTCTCTTCGCCTTTCACTGCTTTTTTCTGGTCTTCCGTTTGACAAAAAAAACCTGAATCGGCTTCACATTACATGCATAAATGCCTGCAATTACCTGTCGCTAATGGTGCCCACGCTAACGCTCGAGCACCACAGCAAGCCATCTGCTAACTTTTGTTCTCCCTTTTTCCTCATAACTCCCTCATTTTACAAAAGGGCTTAGGCTTCATATAAAACAGTGCTGATGGTGTGTCTGTGTGCTCCGGCTACAACACAAGGGGGAGTGCTAATGACTGTAGTTAGCATCCCTCAAGAGGCTGAAGCACTTTGCCAATATTTGCCCTAACCTTAGATGATTGCATTTACTTTACACTTAGGTATTTAGCTGATGCCCTTATCCACACTGACCTAGCATAAGTGAGCAAGTAGGGGCTCAGCGTCTTCCTCAAGGACACTTTAACAGGAAGCATATAGCTGTTTTTTTCTGGGATTGAACAACAGGACCTAGACCAATTACAGCCTCTCAGACCACAGGGCCACCACGCTGCCTGCCTCGCCTCAGATTGAATCTCCTCACAGTACAAACAGTAATATTTCTGCATTGTATAAATGTGCTGCAAGAGATTCAGGGGTTGCTTTGAGATTGAAAACAATATGTTGAACAAAACAGGCCAATATTCACATGCAGTCACTTGTACAGCTGCCTTTCCATCCACACACACACACGCACACACACACAGACACACACGCCAGTTGAGCTGATCTCACCAAAGATAGCGAGCTGCAGCAGAGCATGTTGTTTCTCTTGGATGGAGACTGATTCATGAATTGACCTTGACTCCGTTCCTCCAACAAATCTTCTCTCAAGCTCCAGCATACTTTGCAAAAATATTCTCCGAAATTGTGGAGAAAAAAAGGAGAATTAACAACATCTGTGCGCTGCAGACAGAATTGATGTGGAATCAAATTACTGCATATTTGGGGTCAATGTGCCAATTGTAAAATGTTTTATATGCCCAGATTTCCCAAATCGATTTGAAGCCGATTCGCAGACAACTATTTGTTTTTTTGGGATTTTAAAGTCAGAGAACTTATGTTGGAAATTGCACAAAGAACCCTCTAACAGTTCTAACGGGAAGTCTTCGGGGGTGGCATGTAGAATTAGTAAAAGTAGGCTAAATACACAAAACCCCAATACACATTCAGAAATACAGTCATACCCTAAACTAAAAAAATAATAAATAAGCATAACGTCCCGCCTCTGATAGTCAGATAGCCAATCAGAGTTTGCCGCCCCAGACCTTTCCCTTATTGCACATGATTAAAAATACATATAACATTAAGAATTCAGGTATGAATCCATTACTTTGGATGTCCAGCTGTTGTGGCGACTCTCTCTGCCGACTCAAGTGAAGTTGCAACGCTACATTTCACATCTGCACATTAATGGGTTTAATGGTTTTACATCCACAGGGAAAAGGCACATAATAAAAGATCAGTCTCAGAATTGTATTAATCGATGTAAGATAATTCCACTGAATTGGAAAATGTATTTTTTAAAACCCAGCCCTATTTTACATTGGTCAACATTTTGTTCTGTTCTATTTTTTCACTGTTTATGCAGATTTGTTTATTCTCAAAGTGGAATTGATTGGCAGGCTGATCCCACTTTTCATTTAACTGCTCTCTGCTGTGAGGTGTCCCCATCCCATTACTTTAAACAGAAATGAAATGAGTCTTTTAAATTGGTCTAATTTGGCCAGCAAACTGGTGCCTATTGTCTGAAAAAAGCAGATTTTTAAGTATCCACAAGGTAGTCCTATCAGCTCACATTAAAGTGGTTCAAATCCTTTTTAATCTGCATTAAGGCTAAAATTTGAGAACGCTCACTGTGGGCACCTGCCTGTTTGATGTGCACATCTGTCTGACTCTCTATCTGCTGTCTTGGGTCATTGCGAACCCATAACTAGACATTTCACCCTCTCAGGTGTCCCCTAAAGGATCACCTTGTGGATACAGTGTCACATTATTTTGACTCAACTGATCTGAGATAAGTTAAGACATCATCTCTAAAACAACTCCATCTAAAAAAAGAGAGGATGTGAATCTTTAAGCCATTTGAATATCCTTATCCTAAGCTGCAGTGGGGAAGCCTCTGCACTTAGGCTTAGCACTCTCAAGACAGCTCCTCCTTGTTAAGCATCGCCTCAGACTCCGAGACTATGAATGGGACCATTACCCCCATCTCTCACTGCACACCCTGATACACACACTCACACATATTTTGGTCTTGGTAAGGAAGTAGCTCGAGCTAGCTGTGAGGAGGTTCTGCAAGGGAAGATGCAGTACAGTACCCAGGGACTGCCTTTACAATAGGCTCTTTTTCCACTGCTCCCACTCACTCTCTCTCTAGACTGCAGTCTTTTTTACATTACAACCTACAAAACATCAGCTACATCTCCTAAATGTCGAAAAATAAAATCCTTCATATGGGCCTCAAGCCAGCACGCACTGCGAATCAGTACAGCAGATATCTGTATGGCTTCTAAACAATTCAAGTTGAGTATTAACCCCCCATTGCTACTTATCCTTTACTCCGTCTCAAAGAATACGCAGAGATCTACCCTCAGTCAAGTGGAAACCTAGATGACGAATGAAAGTCAAGAGGAATTGTAAAGAAAAGAAACTAAAAGGAGAGAGACAGCCTGAAAGGGGTTGATCTTAAAGAATATGTCTGTTACATACATTCCCTCGTGTAGCACCTTTGATCAAGTAAGCCTGGTGTTTCTGAAACAGAACCATAGGTTTTATAATAAATCCCACACCCCGTCTTCACATGATGTACATTTGTGGATGGGCTTTAGATTTAATAAAAGTCGCAACATCAGCTTCTACATCACAACCTCAACACCACATCACACCTGAAAAGTCTTCGAGGCAAAAACACCTAAAGAAGTGTCTACTTGATGACTAAAACTAACAGAACCTCACATGTTTTTGTATGTTTCTGAGCCTCTCTACCGTCGGACGTGCTACTGTGCGTGAATGCTCTAGGCAGTATGTGCGTGTGTGTTTCCTGTATCTTAACGCTTTCTTAATCTCCTTTAGTGTTTGCCCCTACCATTTTCCATGTGCTCTGCCTCACCGACACTGCCATCCGGCGTTGTCCTCTCGTAGCTGTCCTCGGGCAGGGGAAGGGCGCCCAGCCGGGGGCCCGACGAACTCTTGCTGCTGGGCGTCTCCGACTCGTCCAGGCCGCTGTCGTAGCAGCTCTGCAGCGATCCCTGCTGGTGAGGGTCCTGGGGCTGGCTCACCACCGAGAAGGTCACTCGGCGAAACGGCTACAAGAGAAACCAAACGGCCGGGGGTCACTATAAAAGGGACTGTTTTGCTTTTTCTTTTCTTTTTTAATGCTTTGACGACAACTAGGGAGTTGGATCCTCTGGAGTTTGGAAAGGGATTTCGGGTCAGGTGAAGAAATAGAAAAAAAGGGCAAGGGGAAGGAGCCAGTAGGAGTCGTAGGAGTATACTACAGAGATTTTAAAGGGATAGTTTGGGTTTTCTAAAGTGGGGTTATATGAGGTATTTATCCATAGTAAGTGTATTACCTACAGTAGATGGAAGTCAACATGCCCCCAGTTTGGAAAAGCGGTCAGGAGTTCTGGCACAGAAGCAAAGCAATGCACTAATATGGACAGGGGCAGCAGCAAAACCTATTTTAGCCCCCTTTAAAAAAGGCCAGAATAAATAAAGCAATATTATTTAAGTGTATGCCACATTACGAATATTTCCATTGCTTTACTTTGCCATCAGACAGTATTCTACATCAGGGAACTGATGCTATTATCTAAACTTTCTTCAAAGCCACCAGACCCCTTTAAAAAAAAAAAAAAGTAATTTTACCTTTCTGGCCTACCACTGCCTTGTTCAGATAGGTTGTTTGTGTTATTGTGTGATTATAGTAAATCAAAACTCACCCTTTAAAGAACCTTTGTCACACAATTACACAATCTATCTAATCAATCAAGGTAGTAGCAGACCATCTACTTTCATGTTCTTCAAGGTAAAATTACTGTTTTTCTCAAAGGAGTCTGGTAACTTTTCAAAGAGCAATTCTCAATCAATTCTCTGTCGAAAACGGCCGTCTGACAGCAAGGTAAAGCCATGAAAATATTCTAAATGAAACGTACAATAAAACAGTGAATTTTTGAGATGGGCTTTTTATTAGGGAGCTTAAATTTGCTTTGCTGCTGCCTTCATTCTCAGCAGTACACTGCTTACTCCTGCCTTCTTCTTTAAAAACTGACAGCTGAGAAGTACCTCAAATAACCCCATTAAAAAATCTGAACTCTCCCTTTAAGGACACAACTGCTGACCAAGCTAGCTGTGATGTCTCTTCCCTGACCTCAAAAATTCAACATAATCAGCTCTATCACAATAGCCAACAAAGACCCTTTGTCACCAAAAACAAGTTTTTGCCTTTTTCTCACCCTGAAAACTATCAATAGGAAGACATTCTTACAAGGACATTGGCTGTACAAAGGGAATCTTTCACAAGCTTGTCTGGAGCTCAGGGGACCAAGGCGACCTGTAAACTGGCTAAACCTGTGCGTTAAATACAGCCAAGGAGTAAGAATGCACCAGCCTCATTCACTTGTTTCTTTGCCCACTAAAAGCAGGACAAGGTGAAGAAGCATCCACTTCTGCAGGAAGTCTAATTCCACACTGCAGTGAAAGACGAGTGCAAACAAACAGGGACACCTACTTGTTGCATGTGAGCACGAAAAGCTTTTCCTCGATGAGCTGTGGGTTCACGCTGCCAATAAGTGTAGCCTGCTCTAACACATTATTGAACAGTGTCCTGAGTTAAGCAGTAACAGAGCATGTCATTAAAGCGGAGGCCTCTTGCTCACTGTCTCAGTCTGTTTCCCTTCCTCCCCTCTACATCTCTCAATCCCTGTCTGAGCGTTGTACAAAGGTAATGGCAGAAAGGGGGGGGGCGGGATGAAAGAGAGAGAATGAGCATGAGGCGAGGAATGAAAGAACAGGCTTGGTCATTACCAGAATAAATGGCATAACAAATGGCTAATGCCATTCATTAATTACACACAAACACAGTCAGAGCTTGCCTGTGTTGCTTCTTGCTGGACTTCATCACTTGTGCTCCTGCTCTTTTGCTTTTGTTCCCCCCTCCTCCCTCTGTGGTGTTATTTTATTTGCTACCTATGTGATCTGGTGATAGCAATGTGCTTTCCTAAGCTGTGTGGATGAAGCATTAAATTCAGTTTTACTCTTTTGGCAGCTAGCTAGTTTGCGTCCTAGTCCGTCTTAGAAGTTAGGCCTACGTGTATCGTAGCAGTGGGGAGTGATGCACAGGGCGCATAAGACCCAGTCCTGCCACCATTCTGCTTTTGGGTTAATTTTCTGTAACCGGTGTAGCATGAAAGCAAGCTAACTAGCTAGCTGTCTGCTAGTTAGCAATTCATGCTTTGATGCTACACTGGTTACAGAAAAGGAGCTGAACTAATTTGGCTCATGTTGAAATTGCAATGTGTTTTCCTAAGTTGTGAGCGTGTGTATATAACATTCAGATATGAACTTTCAGTCATTTAGCAAAGGAACTAACTAGCGTTTTAGCAAAGGCTAGTTAGCTCGCTATCTTGCTAATTTCCCCATGCTTTCACACTGAAATAGTAACAGAAAATGAGTTGTCACCCATCTGGAGAGGGCAATGCTCTCTTACAATGTAATAAGAGTGATCTAGTATTTTGTTGTTGCTTCATTCATTTAGCAGCTAAAAGGCTAGTTAGTTAGCCAGCTAGCTTGCTAATTCCACCAACCTTTCATACTACAGAAAAGAGAGAAAGCTCAACAAAGTTGTCACTAAGCAATAGCAATTTGCTTTCCTCTGCTGTGCTAAGAGCATTTAGATGAAGAAATAAGTGCTTAAATAATATATGGCTAGATAACTAGTATGCTAATTCTACTATACTTAAATATTAGCCAATCTCAGCACAATAGGACTGGTCAGGCAAAGAATATCTCTATCATTTCTTCATCCATCATGAGGATATTAAACACGGCCAATACCCAAACACTTTCGCTATCTCCCTCCATCTCTTTCTACTCGCTCCCAGATTGTCTCACTTGATGAAGTGAAATCTCTTATCAGTTATCTGTCATCGGTAACTGCATCTTTAGATTGTAAATCTATCCAATTCCCATCCAAACAGCGTCATCCGATCTGAGAGGCACGCGCCAAAACATGTCAAGCTCTTATCTTGTCTGTGATATTTGGTATGCGTGAATGTGTCTACATCTTTAGAAAAAGGGTGACAAATGAAGCAGATATAAGGGACATTGTCAGTGAGTGTTGACAGGTCACCATAGGAAGGTGAACCTCTTTGTTATTTAATCATCCTGATACACTTACTGTAAGCACCCCTGAAGATCTGCCAGGCACATACTGTGAAATATTCTCTTTTTGATAATGAAATTTCCCACAATCCACTGGGCTTCCTTTTGCTGTGTATGCCTGTGTGGAAATTTGCATTAATTTTTTTATTTCCGCCCGCTTCTTTTTCTCTGGCTGGCTGGCTAGCACAGCCACCTTGGCAATAAATCATGTTTCCATGTAATTACAATCAACACTCAACAAATGAATTGGTATAAATATTCATGCAAATTTCACTTGGATAGTCAAACATTTGTTGCATAATTAAAATCGAGGCCCAGAAGGAGAACAGCGCTCTATAAGTGTAATAACACTTGAAGAGATGCTCAGATATTAAACCATGTTTTTTTGTTTGTTTGTTTGTTTGTTTTTATTTCTCTGAAACACTTGTTTGGTGTGAGGTGTGTGTTAAGAAATCCCACAGCTTGTGTGTGGTCGAAAAAAAAAACCCTACTTTGTCTGTATCAGATTTAGTAGAGTACCATACTCCTTGGGAAACACGGTTTTCTAATGATACAAATTAAACGACTGTTGCCTAATGAATTGCTGCCGAACCCGTCGCAAAGAAAAGAAACACTCGAGCAGGCGAGCACCGAGGGAAAATTGAGTTTGGGAGAGAGAAAAGAAGCTGACGGGAAGGGAAAAAAAAGTTAAATGAACAAATAGATTTTATTCACCTGAATTTCCCCTTATTTTCACTGGAGGGAGAGCAAGATAGAAGAGAGAGAAAAAAGCTAATTTGTTTGCAGACCAGAAATGGAGTTCATGCAGAGATCGCCGGAGGCTTTGGATTAGAATCTGCAGCAACCACCGTCTGCACAGCGACCTTCGCTCTCTTCATTCTGTGTCTTTTAAATAAATGAATAAAATAAAAAGCAATTCTTTCTTAGTCATTTTTCTCTTATGTTTGTGCATGTGTGTGTGTGTGTGTAGGTCTAGGTGTGTGTCTCCGAAGTAGCCAGGAAGAAAAATGAATTGTCCAACATGTCATGTGAAATCGCATATGGCTGTCACAACCAATGCTTTTTTCTCTCTCTTTCAATAGAGAACAATTTGGGGGCTTGTCACATGGCCAAACCACAGGGAAAAATTAACAAAATTATCTGCCATGCACACACACACACACACACACACATACACACACCATCAGGGTTGACGGCTGGGGTTTTGCTGCCCTGAAGATACTTTAATGCATGAGCGATGGCAAGGGAAATTCTACATTGTGAGAAATAAAAGCAGGCTGTGGGTGTCACAGTGAAAGCGTTCCCCTCGCTGTCTGTCCATGCTGTCATATGGCACAAAGCTGACCCCTTCTCACCAGATACTGGTCATTTTCAGACCCGGTGACTTTGTTAAGCCTGACTGGGTACATGGCCTTTGATGCTGGTCGCTCTACCTCCAACCCTGACCTCCTGGCCCTCATGGTCCACTCAGCTGCCAATCAATCTAGCAGTGCACATACTCATACACAAACACACTGAAATGTCATGACCCCAGTCCCATTTCATTTTAAAGGAGAGCCACATTATTTCTAAACAGTGACCTAAAGAGAAGGTTCAGTTTATTGACTATCTATTATGTGATAGGTCATTTTAAAGGTCCCATACTGTAAAAAGTGAAATGTCTTTTGTGATAGTAAAGCCGCTCTGGGTGCCATATAAATACTGTGAAAAGTATCAAAACACTCAAACGATGAAAAACACTGAAATGCACAAAGCCCAAATTCAAACACTGTTTTAAACCGTTTAAATTAGCTTTTAGGTTTTCCAAAATGTTGTGACACAACTATATTTCATATCAGTAAAAATGTGCTGTTACAATCATTTCCCAGCTGCAATGATGGTGCAGAAATTTTCAGTAGATTCAGAGCAGACTTGGCTTTTTCAGGAGGGGGTCTTAAACAGACAGGCACTAAAATGTAACATTTCAGGCAGATAGTGAATACAGGTATATTCAGACAGACAGTATGAAAAAATAATGCTTTTTAAAATATATTAAAGCATGTAAATATGTTCTAGTAGTAGCCCAAGGTACAACTATAAATCCATAAAAAAATTTATAAAACTACACCTCAACACTTTAACCCTGAAAACCAAGCATGAAGTAAACGGCTAACCCCCATGCTGTGTCCTGCCAGAAAGTGGCAAAGCTTTCTATGTATGGCTTTCATTACAAGTTAGCACTAGCTTGCGTTTTTATTTTTACCAGATGCCGGGACCCGTTTTCATAGGGCCTCTTTAGGGGTGCGCCTGTGATTGAAAGCCAGCTGTGACAGCCACGGGTGATTGAGCAAATCCGTCATCCCAAAAAATGAACAATGCAAACAAGCCACAGGTTTGCTGGGAGCTCTGGCCGAAGCCTGGCCCGGCCTATTTCCTGGACGCTAAAGGGGAAACACATGGGGGCTGCCTGACTCAAGCAGGGCTAGAGCCAATAAAAATAGGGCCGTGCCACTCATGTCAATAATGTGTGACCTCTTGAATTTGATTTTCAATTGCCCGACCCCCCTCCAATTTAAATGTTGAGCTGCTGTCAGCAGCACTCTGTTTAAGCCTCACATTTTCTTTTATCTCCCAGCAAACCTTGAAAAACTCATTGTGTAGAGCCTCTGCCTCTGCATGAAACCTCTGAGTTATTCTGATCAATGGCACTAGTCAAGGCACATTAGTTAAGGCTACACAATAGCTTCAATGTCAAGTAGTTTCCTAAAAAGTTTTCATTATCAGAAATCCAATCATTTTCCAATTTGGCGTG
This sequence comes from Centropristis striata, assembly GCF_030273125.1. Lineage (NCBI taxonomy): Eukaryota > Metazoa > Chordata > Actinopteri > Perciformes > Serranidae > Centropristis > Centropristis striata. The sequence continues at coordinate 14,482,801 of NC_081533.1, forward strand.
CCTAATGTCACTCGTGATACAGTACATGGACACACAATGGGGGCTGTGTTTATGCTCGACTGCCACTCCTCATCCACGAGAAGAAGAAGTTTGAACCCGTTCTCCCTGGATGTCTGGTTTTATAATTAAGCCCACCTTCACTAGAGCCTCCGGACGTAGTGAAGGATAATGGAACGGTGTAGGTAGGTCTGCTTGGGAAACACAGTGTGTGTAATTTCAGCTGTAAATACCTTTGGCGGATGGCAGTGACCCACTACCGTGAACCACAGGAAGTAATTGTGGCTGGGCAGGACTTGGGGCAAGGGGAGTAAACATAAACTGCAGGGCTAGTGTCTTATTGCAGTCAACCAAGAGAGATGGAGGGATACAGAGAGGAGAGTATGAGTAAGTGAGATGGAGAAGCAGATAAAGAGGCCAGTCAAACAGGAGGGGGAAGAGACTTGGAGAGAGTGGGAGAGAAGGGGGTGACACATGAGTACAACCATGATTGCCAAAAGTGCCAGTCGGTAATTAAGAAGCTGTGTTTCATTTTTAATGGGCAACCAGACAGCGACCTGCGATACGCCACCTGAGACGCGCAGAAAGTGCCAAATAGCCACGGTACACCAAACAACATACTTGCTGGGATCTTAAATTGCTTTAACCCAACCGGGGCTGCTTTGGTTTGCAAAGCTCAAATGCAGGTTGAGCTTGCTGTAATTCCAGTACTGGTGGATTAAAAAGATCATGAGATACACTGATGCTGAAGCGATAAATGAGACAAATGCCCTCAAGGTGAATGTCTGACTGTAAATCAATTGGAATCTGATCAGAGTGGCTTCAGGTTCTGTTTGGGTGCTGCTCAGTTGCACTTAATTACTATGCTAAGCTACGCTAAGCACATAACACTGCTGCTTGGTTGTAGTCAAAAACTACAATTACTGCATTGCAGTTGTACGCTTTCACCAACCAGTCAAGGTTCAGTTTACATCTACGTCCGTCCAGATTGGTATAATATATGTAGTGAAGACTTGGTGATGGAGTTAAATAAAAGCTATTAAGAGTATTTTCTTTGGTAAAACGTGGATGCTTCACACACATTTTCAACCCTGCAGCACAGAGGATCACAGAGTTGATCGAATGCGTGCCAATTTAGTTGCCATGCAACCAGTAGCTTTCTACAAGTAGTCATTCCGAACTTGACAGATGCTTGTTAGGGGTGCCAGTTTGACGCAGTAGCCAAGAAGTGTATTAAATGTAAGCTAGAAGCTTTGAGTTAAAGTATTGAAATGCACAGTGAAATTTTTAAATAGATTGTATGCATTTCATGTTACGCACATAAGCTTCTAAGGGCAGCCAATTGGCCTGTGCACGGCACTCTGAGCAACTGTGATCTATCTATCTACAGTTTCATGGTTGAATAATGGCCAAAAAAGTTTTTTTTGCTAAACATTATGAGGTGACAGTGAGGTTAAACTTTGGGATTATGTATGAATTCTTCAGTTATTGCCTTTTGTGAGGTCATGGACATTGATCTTTGACCACTAAAATCTAATCTTGAGTCCAAGCAGATGATTGTGCCAATTTGAAGACATTTTCGTGCCTTTACAAGAATGGGACATGGCCTTGACCACCGAAATCGATTCAGTTCATCCCTGGGTCCAAGTGGACATTTGTGCAAAATTGAAAGAAATACTCTCCAGGTGCTGCTGAGATATCCCGTTTACGAGAATGGGATGGATGGACAACTTTAAAACATAATGCCTGTGGCCATGGGTGAGGGTAGGCTGAATGTGGACGGGGATTTTCAAAAAGGGTTTTTGTCAGGGCCGAGTAAGTTGTGGGAATTCTGGCGGAGTCGTTGGCTGCAGCTTTGTTAGCGCAACCGCCTGCTGAGTCTCAGGTATCATGTTCTACCCTGACTGATGGCTTTGGCCCTGTCAAGCTCCAGTGCTCCTCTTCACTTCCCCACGTTTCCCCCCTTCTTCTTCAAGCTTCACTCCTCCGCACACATTCCTCCCAGGTCACTCAGGATGAAGAGGAGAAAAACCGGGGTAACATTTCCAAAGAACACCCAAGACTCCAGGAGAAAAGAAAAAAGCAAAGCCGAGATAAAAGGACCTCTCCGAGTTCAGTGCCTGATTTTTCCAACATTATCTTCTGAGTCAACAAAGATGCAAAGAGTGTTTTTTTTCTCCCTTCTACTTCTTGTTCTAGTCTGCTGAGTATGAAAAAAAAAGTTGTTTTTCACATCCATTTTGACAGCCAATCTCACAAGGGCACCCAGCTGCCTGTTCTCCACCTTTACTGTGCCCACAATAATGGATTGGAAGATAATAAGAGATTAGACTGATGTATTTGAATGCCAATCTTTCATTTAAAATCATGTCAGGGAGCTGTGAGGTCATACAATCCACATGGGTCCAAAGCTTGGTAATAACATTTTTTAAACACCTTTAAAAATACTTTTATTAGAGGAGGTGCAGACATTATGGGCAACACAGCACACCGCCTCGTTAAGAGTTGATGATGCTATTAGCACTCTCTTGTCGATCTTTGAAACCGTGAGTAGTTTTTTTACCCTTCCATTTTACCATGTGGTCTTTTTATGATCTGACCGCGCACGGATCAATCAAACGTCCTTCAGCGCTTGTCCACTGCTGTTCTCTTGAGTCTTTACTGACCCTTTATTGCACTCTTTGGCACAAGAAATAGCTGTATAAATATATGTGCTCCAGTAAGAAAAGACTATTCAATAAAGCCGAAAAAGACAGCAGGAAACTGAAAACATGAACTCCCCGATGCTTCCGACTATTGTATGGTTGGGGTTGCGCCATAAACAGTTGTTGCTAGGCACAAACTGTCCTCGGAAAGAACTCTGAAGGGATTAATTCTTAGTCGAAGAGCTTGGGCCTTGGGAATCACTTTGGATTCGGAAAAAGGAAGTGGGAATTAATAAAAAAAATGATGCAAAAGTTGGAGAGAGTGTAAGAAAGGAACAAAAAGACGATAAGGAAATGAGAAAGCGGGTGATCCTTGCATACCAAGCTCTTCTCTTTTTATTCCTTCATCCACATCCCCTTTAGTCTTTTCCCAGTGTGTTTGGAATGCCTTTGGAAGAGTGCCACAGTTAGCACATTCCTATTAGCATGCACCCCATGCGCGCTGCCGGAGAGACAGACCCGCAGCAAGGAAAGAAAAAAAAAATGTAGAGAAAAAAAAGATCACACATGGTTACTTTCTTAAAGTCTGGGCTAAACTTTTAATTGCTCTTCAAGTGGCGGATTAGGCCATTGGTGTAACAGAGATACTATTCAGGGGGGATGCGTTTGAACATCTTCAGAAGCTTAGCCCAACCCCTGACCTGCTCTGAATGGCAAAGGAGAAGTTTTTTAGTGGTTGATGGGGTGGGGGTGGGGATGAGTCTGGGGGATGTTGAGTGGCAGTGGATTAGCCTCGAGCTGACAAATAACACCCTTTGTGGGATTCTGCTGCTTTTCTGCCGGGCCGCAGGAACCCATCACAGCCAGCCTGGTGTCATGTAGCTGATAGCATGCGGCTAAAAAGGACATGAATAAAAAAAAACGATATACATGGAGGCTTCATAATTCATAAATGCAGGCTTGTCATTGTCGGGCAAATTACTAATGTATTTGCGTTTATGCTGTGGTACATTTTTGCGGATTTCCGAAGCAACATCCGCGTCTGTCAGTGGTGAATTATGTTACATCCTCTCATTATGAATGGATGCGGCCTTCTCCTGTGTCGCCGTGTTAGAGCCACTGCTGCTGACACAAGCGCTGGCAGACGCTGGGAAAGAGTGTCAACCAAAACCCTGACCCTGGTGTTGCTTACATACAGTCTGCCTGCGAAATCTCCAGATCGCGTTTCCTACTTTTTTTCCGAACTCGTCTGTGCACGGGGCATCTGAATGGCACACCGTTCAGCGTGCATGTGAGAAGTCGCTCTGTGCGCGCTCAGGCGTGCAAGTGCCTCTTGTCTATCTGAGTGAAAATGAATGTGTGTGTGTCATGTCTTTGGCATTGTCATGTCATTTCACATGTCAACCTGCCATCAGCTTAGGTTCCCAGTTCTGGCATAGACGATGGGAGGGGGGGGGGTCTAGGTGTCATGTGTGGGGATCCATCACTGCGGTGGCAGGGCTGCATCTGACCAACGGCCCACTACTGTCAGTTTGTGACGAGCCTGAGGCTGCCGCTAACGTTAGCTTGTTGTGACACAGGTCTGGGTGTCAGCAGAAAGCATGACATGGCATCAACGGAGCCAAAGCAGCCAAATGCCAGAGATGCACACGACGGATATGAGAAACAGCAGCTCACTTGTTTTGCTACCTGTCCCAATGCGAGCGCAGATGGGAGATTTAGAAGCCTTCAAATGCTATATCTAAGGAAATGAATGTCAACGCAGAGAGGCGGTGATAGGATCTGCGGGGATAGACAGATTTGTGGAGAAAAGGATAAAGAAAGACTGAGATAAGGGAGGGAGAAAGAGACAGAAAAAAAAGATAAATGATGCTTTATTTACCATCCTGAGTCACTGATGACAGATAACCTGCATTTAGGGGATCAGGGCTGCCATCCAAACAGGCAAAACAGAGAAGAGAGATAGATTGGGGGGGAGGTTAGAGAGCATATCCAGCTTATCTGCTAATGAGGCGTTCTATTTCAGTATGATCATGCAGGCATGTATCATTCAAGTGGGATAAGTAGCGTCTGTCCGTTGTGTGTCATATTTAGAATCACCCTCATTTCATTAGGATAGCACCACCAGGTGGCGCGTCTTTGCCTTGAACCTGTACATCCTGATCATATCACTTACACACACTTCCCTTACAGGTCCCATCCACCACCTGTTCCCGACAACAGAAGCATAAGACAATTACGATCCAAACAATTAGGAAAACAATTATTACAAATGAGTAATTAAACCCTAATGTCAGGATAAATAAACTGACGGTGAGAAGGGAGAGGATGAAGGAGGATGGGAAAAAAGCCCAAGGCAATGTGAGTGAAGGAATGAATAAAGAGCGGCAGGAGAGGAGAGGAGAGGAGAGGAATTGAAGGAGATGTGTGCAGTCGCTAGCACTCTGCTGGTGCAACATGAGGATTATGAGAAATGGAATGGCTTCACACACTTACTCGCACATTTAACAGAGCTAGAATCTTGGCATTGAAGATGTAACCCCCCCCCCACATCGCTCCATCCTCGTTCATCATCTCAATTCGGCCTCTTATCTCCCAACTTCCCTCTCTCTCCACTATCTCCAGTTTCTGTCGCTCTCACCCGCTCCCTCCCTACCTCGCTATCTTTGTCGAGATCACGCAAGGTCAAACCTCCCCGACGTTTGATGGATGAAAATGGAATTAAGATGAAAGCACACTTTCAGATAATGAAGATATGCGGCGGGAGATTAGGAAGCTGGGGAGGCTGCTGAGGTGCCGACCAAATTAATATTGAAATTTATGTGTGTTTGGCTCAGGCCCAGACAATCCCCATGTGTTATTTTCACCAGGGGGCCAAAGTGGAAAACATAACAAAAAATTTAATAGTGTTGGAGGGAGGAGGGGGGAGAGTGGCAAGGCATGCTTTTTTCTGACTTTCTTTCTTTCTTTCTGTCTTTTTTTCAGCCGACAGTGTTCATTTTGTCTGACGTAGGAATGCAAAATGAAGTAGCCCAAGAGCACAATGCAGCCATTCAGCAGCAGAGGAGGGATTGTGTTGGGAGCATTAAACATGCACACCTGTGCTGTGGGGCTTTATGTGTGGTGCTAAAAAAAATGAAATATCTTGAATTCATGTGTGATGTTGAAAGGTAGGTGAACACTCATTTTTGAACCCAACAGAACATGCCCACGGGTTTAAAAGGCGTGTTATCTTTTAAAAAAACCCCACCTAAAATACAGAATTTATCATAGCCAGAAACTGTCGAAAACGAAATTAGAAACTTTCTTTCAAATTTCAGACAGCCCTTAAATTAACCATGTGTGATAAATGCTTCTATCAGGAAAAAATAAGCAAATCTTAGCTTAAAATAATGATATTTCTTCAAAAAAACTTTATTCTACATGTGGCGTTTAACATAAAGCCTTTGCACAAAACCAGTTTCTTTAAAAAAAAAAAAAAAAGTATAAAAAAAAACAACAACATTAAAATCTGCACTCCTCAGTACAAGAAAAATGAATGACTCGGATGAAAACCAACAGTCGTGACAAGAATTCAGTAAATCTTTGACAGAACTTCAGGCTCTTTACACAGATCAGAGAGGAGAGGACAAGAGGGGTTGTAAGTAGGGGATATAAAAGTGTAAATAGTTTAATATGTATAGCACGTGGACCCCCCCATTTACCCCCCAGTATGTGTAACACTTGTGGGCACATGGAAAATTGCTGTATGTATTTTATTTTATTCTATTTTTTTGTAAAATAAATCAACAAAGAAATTCAACTTGCGCTTTTTCTGCTTTTATGATGTATGGCATTTTAGCTAATACTGCACCTTTTTTTGTTTCCTTACACCTGGCCATAATTGTGCTTACTCCATAGAGGTGCATGACTTATATATTGCAGTTAAAAACAAGGACACAGTGAGAAAAATGTGACAGGAGCATAATCAGCCTGAAACTGCTTTGGGTTCAATGCACACCTTTGGTGCTTAATATGTTGCGCTTAAAGATTAAAGATCTTAAAATCACTTGTGATGTTTGAAGGTAGATGAGTGTGAATGCTTGTTTGCACGCTGACATGTTCCCTTTTCCGATATTTGCTTTGAAAGGCGTGTGATGTACTTTACAAAAAAAAAGTGACACATGCAGGCTCATGCATCTTACAATCCAATCTTCCCCATCTCAGCAGTTCTAAAGAGCTGGATCAGTGTATGTGTGTTTGAGGAGCGTGTTGCAGAAGATAGGCGAAAGGGATAAGGCCCCGTGCCTCAGAAGGCATCAAAGACAGACAGTCTATCAAGGCTCCGTATCGCTGTTTGATGACGGCGATATGAACACTAATCCGCATGTAAAATAGTCCTCTCCTCCAAGGCACTTCTTCGAGTGCACTTAGCTAACAATGTCTCTCCTCCACGATCCTTCCTTTTCCTGTTTCTGGCTTTCTCTTTGACACCATCCCCAGCGAACAGAAAAAAAAGAAGAGAAGATCCGGAGTGTGCTCTTAAGGTCTCATTTTCTGCTCCAGCCCTATTAGATCTCATTACTCAGTTGTTGACTGGGCAACCATTTTGGGGCAGCTAATGGGAAATTTGATAATGGCGTCAGGTTGTTTTGGTCCCCACTGTCACGAGCTCTCCAGCACTCTGCTTGCAGTGGCACTTTGTTAAGGGAGCACAGGAGTGTCGGAAAAACACAATTAATAGTGCAGCTTGTTTGTTCCCTCTGGTATTTGTGCCCAATAAGTCAAAATAATGCAGATAAACATTGGAGGAGGAGTACAAAAAGAAACTCATGCGTAGTTCAATTTGGCCCTGTTCTGGTCCCCTCTAAGCTGCAAGCTGTTCCCCCCTTATTGAATACGAAGGAGGGAAAAAACATGGTCAGGTTACACGGAGGCTCCCAACAATGAGCCGCTTTGTTAAGATACTAAGTAAACAGGGTGAATGCCGAAAATATTATCTTTTTTTCGCTTTAATTAAAGGTTACAGAGAAGTCAAACAGGCATGATTACCGGACACCTGTGCCCGCTCGCCGGTGAGCTCCGGACCAGTGTACCGATGCCCCCTGTGCCATCAATCCCCACCGAAAAATGTGTGTGTGTGTGTGTGTGTTTCACCTATCACCTTACCGGCAGCTGGTATCCTAGGAATAAAAGAATCGTCAGAGAGACGGCCAGCGGAGGCAGAAGATGAAGGGGGATAGTGGGTGGCTGCGCGGGGTTAGCAGATGGAACGGATCCTGTGTCTCGTTAAAATACGCCCCCCCTCCCCTCCGCTCCTTCCCATCCTCATGGTGCAGGTGAAAGCACCTAACTGTATGCATGACCCCCCCCCCTCCTCTCTGTACTTCTAATCAAGAAAAGGACAGAAATGAGAGGACAGGGAGCTTTGAGGGGGAACACAGAAAAGAATGGCTGCATTGAAGTAACCTAAGCTAGCGGAGATAGATAACCACGGTGTAGACACACACACACACACACACACACACAGTCTGTGCAGTGACAGCAACCCGTTCTGCTCACTGACTCCATGAAGGAGCTGGTGTTGGTGGTGGTGGAGGTGGAGGTGTGTGTGTGGCTGAGGGGGGAGGTCAATGACTCCGAGATGGTTATTGATTTAAAGTGACATCGGCGTGACAGATAATAGTGACGAGAGGTAAGAACGGCGCAGTGCATCACATGCAGCATCATCAAGGATCCATGATGCCGGATCAATACAGAGGCATGAAAGTCGGGTTAGCGATATGTGTGTTTGTGATTGCTATGAATATCCTGCGTCCTTGTGGATTTTCAGGGAGAACAGAAGAGCACTGCGTTTCTCTGTCTCCCACCTCTCTTATTTTCTTCCCTCTTCTTTCACGTTCTCTATCTTCCTCCCTCTGTCACCCAGCCACAACAGAAACAGCCCGGCATCAAAACTCAAGGCCAGAATTGAGGCTGTCACATGAAAAGACAAAACATCCATTTAATTTGAGCTCGTATTACATTGCTATTTCCGCTCTCTTTGATCTAAGAACAATGCCCGGGATTTGCCTCAGACTGGGCTCTCTCCAAACCCACACCTAGTTACTGCCGAACAGGTTTTCTCCCCATTCACCTTTTCACAAAGCAAACTGCTAGTAACAAGGCACAGCACCCCGCCGCACTAACGATGGCCCTTATCAGCCTGGCTAATTTAACCCCCCGTGTAAAGTGAGAGGTAGAGGTCATGGGGAGGGGAGTTGATCCGGGCTGCAATTCATCTAAAGCTGAAGCAGCTCCACCTTTAAGTGGACATATTGGGTTTTTTCTTATGTTACAAAGGCGGATGTTCAATATTCATGTGTCAAATAATTCTGTAAACCTACAGACATTGAAAAAAATTATTAGACCACCCTTTTTCTTAAATTTCTTGTCCATTTTAATGCCTGGTACAACTGAAGGTACATTTGTTTGGACAAATATGATGATAACAACAAAAATAGCTCAGAAAAGTTTCATTTAAGAGCTGATATCTAGACATTTTCCATGGTTTTCTTGATAATAACCAACATCAAGAAAGTTATCAAGAAAACAAGGGTGGTCTAATATTTTTTTTCTATAACTGTTTGAAAAAGTATTCCCTGTTTCAATATGTTCATCTGCTTCAAGCACACAAGTGTTTACATTCCATACACTGCTACATGTAGCTTTATGCTAATGTCTAGGAAATCAGTTAATTTTTCCGCTAATCTCACATCACATTCCTGCTGGAACCTGTTTGTTTGTGTACTTTGTTTTTTAGAAGCTGTTATTTGTGATTTTCTTTGGTAAATTGTGCTGCTATACTCTGTTACAGTCATTTCACTTTCACTTTCAGCTACATGCTAACATCACGGAAATCTGTAATCTTAGTTGCCAAATAACATTCCTGTTGGAACAAGTAAGAATAAAATAGTATTTTTTTGTTCAGGAGCTTTTATTGGTGATTTTTTTTTTTTAATGGCAGAAAGTGTTGCTGATGTTACAGGCACTGCTACATGTAGCTACATGCTAAGGTCAGGGAAACATGTAACCCTGGTCGCTAATGTTGCTTATTCTCCAAAATTCCACATCACATTCCTGCTGGAACATATAAGAATTGTGTAGTTTTTTGTTCACATGCTTTTATTGGTGATTTGTCATGGCAGAAAGCGACAGTTTCTGCTACATGTAGCTACATGCTAACATCAGGAAACCAGTAATCCTGGTCACGCATGCTGCTTATTTTTCCCCATTTTCAGATTATATTCCAACTGGAAGACATTCTTATTAGTTTTTGGTTTAGAAGTTTGTCTTGGCTTTTCTTGTTTTACTCTGTTACAGTCATTCCAGTAGCTACATGCTAACGTCAGGTGGTTTAGAAGCTCATATTGGTGATTGATTTGCATGGTAGAAAATGCTGCTATGCTGTATTATAGTTATTTCTCTGGCTGCAATGATGTATGGTACAAAGACCAAAAGAGCTCAGATGCAGAAGACATGGAAATGCTGACCAATCAGAGAAGACCGGGATATTTCAGGAGGGAACTTAAAGAGACAGGCGCTAAAACTGAGCATTTCAGACACAGGGGTACAGTCACCATGGGCGGTATGAGGAAAAAAAAGAAGTTTTTTTAGCAATAAACATCAAAAAATGTTCTAATAGAAACCCAAAATAATATTAACCTGAAAATGAGCATAATAGGTCCTCTTTAACCCCCCTGTGTAAACCGAGAGGTAGAGGTCATCCGGGGGAGTCGGACGGGGCTGCAATTAATCAAAAGCTGAAACCACTCCAGCTTGCAACAATAATCACATCTCTAATGGAAGAAAAGAAAAAAAACATCCGCTTGGCCCATATTCCTATGCTAACAAGTGAATTGGGTGTGTTTTATTTATCTGCAGAGCAGACCACATTATTATGAATTTGGGGCATTGGAAGAGTGGTTATTTAGAAGGCTACGGTTTCTGTTATCCCCTATGTATTTACTTTGCCTCCCCTGCTCTCCCTCTCCGCCCCATCACTGTGCCTCTGGTCCTCCTCTTCGGCCAGAATGAAAAGCAGGTCAGGCGTAAATGACAAGTCAATAAGCTAAGTATAATACACCCCAAAACTGAGTGGAGGCCGTTGTTGTTAGCATGCAACACAACACCACTATGAGGCAAATGTGCAAATCTGTCTTGGAATATTATTTCAGGTGTTAGAAAGCTGCCTCTGTAGTGATTCTAACCGCTGACATGCACTCCCAAGGGAGCGGGGTTTGAAGAGCGTTGGGTGTAAAGTGGCTGTCCTTTTTTTCCCAAGATGCATCTGCTGTGTCTTTTCGGTACTTCAGTGGTATTATAATCGTGCTGTGACATCTGAAGACACATGTATAACGCAAATGGCCTCTATTTCTGGCATGGTCCTACATAACAACGCTGATTTTGTAGAAGTTGTTTCAATATGTTCATCTGCAGAAGACATGGAAATGCTGACCAATCAGATTTTTCAGGAGGGGACTTAAAGAGACAGGGGCTAAAATGGAGCGTTTCAGACACAGGGGTGCAGTCACCATGGGCGGTATGAGAAAAAATGTTTTGCTTTTTAGCAATAAAGCATCAAAAAATGTTCTAATTGTCATTGTTTTTTTTTTGCTGTTGTTTTTTTACCCCCCATAACCGACATGTGCCAGGTACCAGCCCATCCAGATGTGATCATCACCATTAGCGAGTTTGTTTTTTCAGCACCGACAACTTTTCATTTCTCATCCATCTGTCAAGAATATTACCCACCGAGTCATCCATCATACTCAATCCACTCCCTAATTCTCACGTCTCTCGCTCTGCTTATCTCCATACTTTGGAGCTGAGGCGTAATACTAACAAGGTAGAGAAAGACGAATGGCTTGTTGGGTCGTAAATCCGCAGATAAGGTGAGCGGTGTGTTTCACATTAAGGCTTTAGCGCATGTTATACCTCGGAGGAACTTTCTTCACACTCACATGCCTAAGCACACACATGAATAAAGGTCCCTGTCATCCCCGCCTCTCTCCGCTAATGAGTTCCATTTCATTCCCACATTCCTTTACACGACCCTATCAACCTCAGCCGTGTTGAGTTGCAATGCCACCATCCCTCTGCTTCTCCCAGTGTCTCTCTCTCCGTCTCTCTCCCTCTCTATACAGTGCAGCTGATCTCCGTCGAGCCCCGCAATCTAGTTAATATTTCATCAAGTGGGGAATTTCACATCTGTAGGTCACATTCTGGGCCTTGGCAATTAGAAACTCAAACAGCGACCTGGCTTGCTTCTTTAATTCTCCTTCTTCTTCCTCTCATCACCCTTCTGCGCTGTCTTTTTTTTTTTTTTTTCAAAGGGAATTAACAAGTTGAAATTAATTTGAGCCCCTCGCTGAAGCCCTCGTAGCGCCATCGCCGTGAGTGGCCGCGGAGGAGGGTGGTGGGTTGATGTGAGAGATAGAAAGTCAGAGAGGCAGAGATAGCGAACAGACCACCCGAATCCACATGAATAAAATAACATTCCTGGTTTTAAAGTGTTGCACAGCCAAATGAGAAGCGACCGCAGTCATTTGCTGGGTACAGATTCTCTTTAGTCTTGGACAAATCTCTCGTTTAGGAAACTAAGGACATGATATCGCTATGGTTGCTGGAGACACAATGAACTGGAAACGGGCTAATTATAGTAGCATTTACTCTAGTTTGTGTGATTTGGAGAATTAAATATTTCATTGTGCAGACCTAAATGTGTATTTGTTCCTTTTAATAATGAATTTGTCAGTGTGCGCCTCTTCTTTTTATTTTTGTGTGTAATTACATGTGGGCTCACTATAAAGGACATCTGTGTAGGCGCATTAACTGTGTCTCTGTGCGAGTCTTAAGTGCATGCCGGATTCTGTGGGTTTACCCTAGATACAGTATCTGAACTGGATTAACAATGTTTCATTCATTGCAAGATCTTTGATTAACCCCACCCAATCTCACAGCATTAGGGGGCTTAACAATAGGATGCCAGTGTTCGTATGTTCACATCTATGATACCATGGATGGATTAATTAATGGGCCTACTGGGTACAAGCCCAGGGGCCCTTCTGGCCTTCACCTAAAGAGACACATACACCAACCATGACAAAATGCAAAAAGATACGCGAAACAACCATAAATTGACACAAAATGACCAAAAATGTACGACCAAAAACAGTCCAAAAAATACACAAAATCTCTACACAGACACACTAAACTACGAAATAAACCACCACAAAAGCACAACATGACAACATGACACAATATGACCAAAAACGACACATAATTAGGGCATAGATAGATAAAATGGCTAAAAAAGATACAACATGACTACAAAGAGACATAAAACAACCAAAAAAAGACCAAGAGGGACATTAAATGGCTGCAAAGATACATAAAACGAATAAAAAAACACCAAAAAAGTAAAAAAAAAAAATGACTACAAAGAGCCAAAAAATGACTTCAAAGAGACAAAACAACAGCATAAGATGCAAAAAAACAAAACAAGATCTGTATCTTGAGATGAGGTGGGGCCTTTGGGGCCCATTGTCTTATAATCCTGCCATGATGAAAACACTGCAACAAGACGGTGTCAGCGGTGAGTAAATGTAAAGGGGATCCTCGCCACTCTGAATTGTGTAATTCAAATGTAGGACACGATAAGAGATGTGATCAATGAGCCATTTGCTGTTATTTCCACTAGGAAGTCAACACAGCAGCTCTGGGATGGATTTAAAAAGATCACTGGGCCTTTATCTGCTTAAGATACTGAGGAGAGTTTACATAAACACAGAGAGGAGCTCATCATGCTTTTAAAGACCACTAAACGATAAACAATGTTCTCATTTAAGGCCTGGTTAATGCTTTTGACGGGCGCTGACGTGGGTCAGGAGTGCATCTGTGCTGCTGATTGGGGACCAGTGATTATTAGCAATGACCACTCAGAGCCCTGACCTGCAATGCACTCTAATACCTGACCTTGTGACCTCCTGTTTGCCGGCCTGCTTAGAGCTAATACGTATTGATCTGTTGTTGGAGAAGGGAGTGTGTGCAGGAGATATGGCCAGAATTAATGTTAAAATTCAACCAAAAAAAAAATCACTCTGGCAACTACAGGTCCCTGCTGGGCTAATTTAAGCAGGCAAACAAGAGAGGCAGCCCAGCAATCTGGCAAAATAAAAACCAATGCTCCGTGCTGCAGCCAGCCAACCAAGGCCATCACGCAGAGAAATGGCTAAAATCCACTGAATCTTTCTCTGAGTTACAATTTCAACAAAACCTTGCATTGCAAGCCAGCGAGCGCTCACATTCAACTGAGAGAACACGCCGACGTGCACCTTTTTTTGTGTAAAGGTGCAGCCGACACGACGCGCAACTTTGATCGCGCAATCCGGTTTCGCGCGCCAGACGGTAGACACACCCATCCCACACGCAGCCCAGATCTGTCCATCAGCCATGTGTTTAGCCAACCTGAAAAAAACTGCCCCAATCAACACAGAAGCCGAGGCTTGTCAGTCACACATTAGCAGCCAAGTCACCACAAGGCAGAGGAGGAGATGAGGCTGAATGCTTATTAGTGGCTGTGAAATCTTAGCCCCAAAGCTTCTCTTGCATTCACAGGCTTCAGTCAGAAAGCACCATTCCTTTTCTTTAAGAGGATTTTTTTTTTTTTTTTTTTTTTTGCACAAAATTATAGGACGAAGGCAGAGGAGCTACTATTATGTCCAAAAAACGTGATGTAAGCACAGGGATATCTCCCACTACTGTTACTGTAAGCATAAGAAAAGAAGTTGTTTAATATAGTATGTTCCCAGAGATTAGGAGGCTCCTTTTTATCCCACGCAAATTTACTCTGCGCACTGGAAGAATGCTGATTGGCGATGTAGACTTTGGCCGGCGACTGAGAACATTTGCTGTACATTTAAATTCACAGTTAAAGTAAGTGAATGGAAATTATACAACCCCCACAAGGTTGTTACACTATCTCAATTTGATCCTTCGTTATCCTAAAAAATTGCTTGGACAGCTCAGAAACAAGCCAAAGAATCCAGAGAGAGCCCACATGCCCGCACATTCATACATTAATGAAAGCCCGCACGCCCCCGTACACAAAAATACAACTCCGGCTCACATCTGCACGCTCGCAGCTCGATGGACGTGGCGTTTAAATGGATGTGACATTAAAACAGGCAGGCCCCGTTCGGATTGCGGCTGGTACAGAATCACACCCCCCCTCCTCTCCATCTCTTTCTTCCGCTCTCCGCATCAATGTTGAAATAACGATGTCTTAACATATTTGTCAAACAGATGCAGCTACTTTACACTTGCTGGAGGAAGATGCAATATGCAGAGCTTTATGTGGTTCTGTTTTGCAAAAAAGAAAAAAAAAACGATGCACAGCAGCTGTCAGTCAGAGCTTGACCGAATTTCAAAACACACTCCCACTCCCGGGTCCGCTCAATAGTTGTCGTGAGTCATCGCTACAAGCAATTACTGCGCTAATAGATAAAAATACAAATGAGAGAAGAAAGACAGCAGCATTAGACGTCTAAACCCCGAGCAGTTTCAGGGCATTTTTGTCTCACTGTTGCCGGATTTCTTCACAGCAATATGCAAGTCCTGAACCTCCATAAGAACAGCACAATCATGGATAGAAGTTTGGAGAACTGAGAAATGTTTTTTGTGCAGTATAACACAGTTATAATGGCATAGATTATATTATTATAATATAATATATAATAATTATTAAGTAAAAATGCAAGTTGAATTTATTGTGTAATTTCTTAAAATAGAAATACAATGGAGTCTGTATAAACTATTTACATTGTTATAAAATCTACTTCCAATCTTTCTTGTCCTCTCCCCTCTGCTCTGTGTAAACAGCCTCCAGTTTAGAATTTTTAGAAGTAAAAATGCATGTTGAATTTATTTTCTAATTTCTTTATTGAAAAATAGAAATACAATGGAGTCTGTATAAAGTATTTACATAGTTATAAAATCTACTTACAATCTTTCTTGTCCTCTCCCCTCTGCTCTGTGTAAAGCCTCTAGTTTAGAATTTTCATTTAATTTTTGTCATGTGACTATTGGTCTCAGCCGACTTTTTTATGGCTTCAGTTGCACTAAAGGCCACAGAATTTAATGTTTTTTTTATACAGGATGTGGTTACTGTGAACAGTTTATTTTTGACAAAATTTTACAAGTTGATTAAAATTATTTTAATGACATATTACCATTCAAGATGACTATTCAGAGGATTCGTTTAAGGACCATCGGAAGGTCACAGCCTACCATAATTTTTTTACCAGTCCAATCACTAAAATTAATGTTGGCATTTTCTGTTTCTGCTAACCACAGATAATATAATCTCTATATTTTTGAACCACATACATGATGAATGTTCCCAAACCGCTGCAGTCCGTTCTCATTCTGACACGTAAACTAAAAACACACCGCAAACAGGAACATAGAAAAAACATAAAATCCCACCCCAAACACTTTTTGCTGTCAACTGGGCTGCTTTTTACTGTCTGGCTTCCATAAATGGTGTAATCTTGGTGGTTTTGTTGGTGGTTTTGGGATCCAGAGGGTTAAATCGTGCATCAAATCAAACTGAATCTTGTATGCAGACATACAGATGAGGTATATCCAGCAAACTGGGCAGCCTAATTGAGATGGCACGCTAAGGGGAAAACAAAACATATTTTTAGATTTGTTTCGCAGTGCAAGCATATGTGCTTTGGACTGGATTCCACAAGAAGCAGAGCGACGCGTACCCCTGCTAGCATGTTCCACCACTTCTTCCCCGCCTCTCGGTGTGTATCAACCCGAGAATTGACCATCAATCGCGCACCGTCCCTGTTCAATCTGCTCATTGTTTGATCTCAGCAAGGCAGAGCCAAAGAATAAACAACTCTATCACAGAAGGATTTTGCATACAAGAGAAAGGCAAAGAGATACAAAGCAAACAAATAAATGTGCCAGCCCGTATGAAGAATTCTGGGCTGCGTAATTAGGCAACATTCATAATACATGACCGGAGGGAGAGAGGGAGGAAGGGAGGGGAGCAGAGAAGGAGAGAGAAGAAAGGTAGAGGAGAGCATTTGAGCGTGCAGGCAGGAGTGGTAATGCTTGATCCGCTGTCATTGATCAGTGGTGTGTACGTGTGTGCGCGAGTGTGTTTCTTTCTGTTTGCTTCCATCATGTGGCTACTGGTGTGTCTCTGCACCTGTGTGTTTGTTTGTGTGCATGGTGTGATGGAGGCAGAGGGCCTGTGGCAGGTAGAAAATGGCCCGGGCCTTTTCATTTGACACCGCTGCGCCTTCAAACAAACTACCTAGGGCCCCTGCGCACACCCATAATCCATTCAAGGTAGCAAGCAATTTTCATTATTGACTGGTGAGAAACACAGGCAGAGAACGAGAGACAGAGAGAGAGAGAGGGGAGAGAGAGAGGGGAGAGTTAGCGAGACGAGATGGAAAACAAAAAGAGAATAGCATGGCTGAGCGGGGGAGAGATTGAAAGTAGTAAAGAAGGGAGAAGTGGAAGAGATAGCAGGGTGTTGGCGCGAAGAGGGAAAAAAAGAAAAGAAAGGTTGAATAAAGGAGGGAAAATAGATTACAAATAAAGAAGGGGCTCAAGAATGGGGAAGATGGGAGCAGAGCAGCAAAGAGATGGATGTGATTGGGAGTGATGCGTCTGGAGAGAGAGGGGAGATGGAGGGTGGAGATGAAGGGGATGCAATCATAGGAGGTGCTAATATATGGCTACAAATATATACAGGAAGTTCATGTTTACCAATGCTGCAGGTGTATGCAAGGGACAAGCTGTCACCTTTTTAAACCTTGACTTGTGTGCTCGTTGAAAACACTTAATTCAAACAAGAGTACTTGGTGGATTTCTGTCATTTCACTGCAAATGCAACTTTATGTCTACGTGGTGGTACTACCATAAACATCACTGGGAAAGAAGAAAAGAATGTATGACATGTGTGCCTCAAATTATGTTTCTATGGAGAGCGAAAGACACGCCCTACTCTGTCTCTGATTGGCTACTTCTCGTTGCCCCTGTTGGTTTGGGTTGGTTAGGATCAGGCATGGTTAAGGTTAGGATAAGAATATTGGGGTAAGCCAATGAGAGACAGAGTAGGTCGGGTTATCCTTCGCTAGTTTAGAATTAAATTATTGTGCAACCTATTGTGACTACAAAGCCAATGTGCATCTCTTAATAGCGATGAAATGTAAGCAAATTAATTTGTTTATTCCTTTATTTTATTGTTAACGGGAAAGCATTACAGCATTTCTACTATTAAAAGGCGCTCTTGCGTTATTCTACCATTAAAGCCGGGAAATCGGATACGTCGTTTTGTAGTATTTGTAGTTTTTTTTCACCTATTTTCGGTCTCTTGGCCAATGAAATGCATCAGAATACATGTGGGAATGTCGCAATGCAACATGGGACTTTTCCAGAACTGAAATCATGGCGGAAGACGACTATAGTGGAGGAGCTCAGATATAACAGCTATAAGCTCTCAAATACTTTTTGAATTTCATTTCTATCTGCTACAGAGGCTGAAAAATCTATTATTTACTAGGCATTGACACTTCTGTTGAATTTCCAGAAAAACTTCAGGTTTTCCAGGCATTTTTTCCAGGCATTTTAGGCCTAAATGGGTTAAATTTTATTGATTTATTGAAGTTCAAACAGACCGTCTGTAGAACATGATCTTAGTTAATTTCAGGACATCTGACAACATGACTGCTACAAATACTCATTCATTCATTTGCCTTAACCGCACTGGGGTCCCGGGGGGCTGGAGCCAATCCCAGATGACATTGGGCGAGTGGCGGGGATTATCGCAGAGCTGACCCATAAAGACAGACAACCAATCACACTCTCATACACACCTATGGGCCATTTAGAGTCACCAATTAAACCTTAGTGCATGTTTTTGGACTGTGGGAGGAAGCCGGAGAACCCATGCTGACACGGGGAGAACATGCAAACTCCACACAAGAGGCAGACAGGCAGAGAGTGCTAACCACTACACCACCTTGTAGCAAAATACATGATAAAGAAAACTAATAAAAATGTCTTGTAAAAGTGGGTTTGAGGGTTGAGGTCTACATTTTTCTATCATGCTATGTGTTATACTACTTCAGAGCACTTTTTAACACATGAGACTGCAGAAAAATCCAGGGAAACTCAACTCAGGGAGAAACAAACGATAATAAAAAAGATAAATCAATAAAAACAACAAAAATTCCAACAACAAAAAAATAAGCTAATATTATTGAGAAAAATACAACAAAAACTAAGTGCACACGAAAAGATTGGAAAAACAAACCAATCAGTTGTCATCAGCACGGTACCACCTCCGCCTTTTTAAAAGCAGAGGTTTGGGTGATCTCTGGTAAAGTGAGAGGGGTGTAGAGCATCTGACAGTATGCTAATCCAGTCCTTGTAAAGAGGGCCAGGGTTGGGCGACAGACATGGTCGTGACCGTGAACTGATGGATGGCAGAAACAAATTATCTACACTCACAAACACACTCTCTCTCTATAATCTTTTTCCCTAAAAAAAAAAAAATCATAATACAGATTGAAACGCAGGTAAAAGTCTGCCACCGCTTGTCATTTCTCCTGCAGTTTTACAGTATCTTGCTTTAAAGATCTGTCAAGAATATTGACGGGGCATTTTGGGACAGACTCATTGAAATGCAGCTCGGCAAACCACCGAAGAAGAGAGACGCAGGGAGATAGATAGAGAAAGGGAGGGCGCTGAGAGTTGTTAATGCTTGAAAGAAATCCCTCTGTGCGTTATATAAAATCACACCGATTTGTACTGTTTAACCCCCCTACAACCACCACTACAAGCTTTTAAAGCGGGCTACCCCTCCAGAACACCTCACAAACTATGTTTTATGATGACGGTTTGAGCTGTGCATTATTCACCGCGGGCGCGGTGGACCGAGTCAACGGGGAGCATCCTCTGCTTTTATACATAAGGGGAAGTTGTAACAAACACAAAAAAAGAGGAGAAGACGGGAGAAAATGAGAGAAATGATTGATATTCCGTCCCCGTCTTGTTCCAGTCAAGTGACAAAATCCCTCTCACTATGTTTTCCTATCTCTCTCTGTTTCTCCAACAACCTGAGCCAGCAGCCAGGAAATGAGCCTGTTTTGTTTTGTTGGGAGTTTTTTATTTCTTTATATATTCTTAATAAAAAATGACAGTTGATTTGTCACCCTCGCTGCGGTATTTTCGGCGCCGGGCGTATGCT
Organism: Centropristis striata; assembly: GCF_030273125.1. Lineage (NCBI taxonomy): Eukaryota > Metazoa > Chordata > Actinopteri > Perciformes > Serranidae > Centropristis > Centropristis striata. The sequence goes on from NC_081533.1 coordinate 14,502,742, forward strand.
TTTGTGTGACTTCTGTGCAACCTGTGGGAGCGTGGATCCCTCTGACTGAGGGCTCCTAGCTGGGGGGAGTCGCGTGCCCCATGCCTCGCTGAGAAGGTTAACATCACTCCCCCATGGTGCATTGCCGTAGCATCCATCAAACCTCAACAAATAAGTAATAACGGCGCCGATCAGTGCCAAATTTCTCCCTTGTTTCGCATTCATGGCTGCACTTCCTGCCTCCAAATCCCTTATGCTAACATCCCAGTTCTCTTTCGCCTTATCTTCTCCTCCTCATCCTTTCAGCCTCCCTCCTTTCTCTACAGTCATCTCTCTCTCTCTCCCCAACACACACATTACACTCACAGGGAGTGTGTCTAAGATTATGAGTCTCTCTCTTTTCTTATTTTTTTTTTTCTTCTTTACGACCGGGGCCAGGGCCAGAAGTTGCCTCTGTCAGCACAATAAGGCCCTATAATGGATGGTAATCATTCAGCGAGCGTGGCAGCTACGGCTAGCCTAAAAAAAAAAAGAAATAAAGTGAGTGAGTGAGTGAGTGAGAGAAAGAGAGAGAGAGGGAGGGAGGGGGAGAGTAGCCTGGCTCCTCCGCTGCTAATCTCAGCTAATGGCTTCTGCAGAGCCAGGAGAGAGCTATACACACTAATAATGCAGCGGGGGAAGAAACGGAGGGATTGGGCATGTGGGGTGGAGGGGATGGTGGTGAGGGGGTCAACTGAGTGTTCAGAAAATACTGGGGGAGGGCATTGGGTGTAAAGAGAGAGAGAGAGAGATAGAGGAGGGGGGAATAAAGGAGGAGGGAAAAAGGAAAGCAAAGTCAGCTTAAGCGCGGGGTTTAATAGCATCATTATTATGGGGAGGCACCCACTATGGGATTTAGAGCCTTACACACACACACACACACACACACACACACACACACACACACACTCATATGCACAAGTCAATTTAAGGACTTGTTGACCTGATGCTACATGTCATCGAGCCGTTTATCAGTTATGGCTCATAAGGTCCGGGTATTTTATCGCAAAGAAAACTATTTCAAACAAATTTCAAAGGAATAGTTTGATATTTTGGGAAATACCTTTATGTCTGTTTCTTGCTGAGAGTTAGATAAAAAGATAAATACCAGTTTTGTGTCTGTCAGATAAATATGAGCTAGCAACTGGTTAGCTTAGCTTAGCATAAAAAGTGGGCAAACAGAGGTAAACAACTAGCTTTATTTCTTAAACATAAGTACCATTGTTGTATCTGCCAGGTTAATACAGTGCCAAAGCTAGCTTAGCTTAGCATTAAAATAAGGGGAACCAAGCTATACACCTTCATATGTTTCTTGCTGAGATTTATTAAAAACTACCATTCTTGTATCTGTCAGACAAATACAAGGTAGGAGGTGGTTAGCTTAGCATAAAAAAAATAAGGAATTGAGGTAAACAGTTACTTTATTTATTTTTTTTTGCTACAGAAAAGAGAGTTAAATAAAAAAATTTATTTCACTCTTGTATCTGTCAGGTAAATACAAGACTACAGCTAGCAGCTTGTTAGCTTAGCTTAGCATAAAAACTACGGGAACAGAGGTCAACACATAAGTAGGCTAAACACATATTCATGTATGTTTCTTACCAAGATGTATCTATAAATATAATTATTGTATATACCAGGCAAATACAAGGCCACAGCCAGCAGCTGCTTAGCTTAGCTTAGCATAATGAGTGAAGTTACTGCTTCCAGTCACAAAATAGTACATTGTTGTTGTTTTTTCTTTGGACAGAGCTAGGCTAGCTGTTACACCAGGTTTCCAGTCTTTAGGCTAAGCTAAGATAAATGGCTGCAGCCTAGTATTTCAGAGAACATAAGAGTGGTATTGATTTTCTAATATACCTTGACGAGAAGTAAATCGTATGTAAGTGTATTTCCCAAAAGTATTTATTGGAATAAACATAACATTGAACTATATTTACTAGCTCTGGACAGGGGGCTGGCTGAGAAAAGCTAAGCGACAACCTTTCTGTGCTTGTAGTCTGTTGAGATGACATTATTTGTACTGTTTGGAAGATTTAGGATTCACAGTGGATTGGATGTAGCTCCATAAATGCTTCAAACATGTACAGGCTGTGACCTTTTGTATCAATCAAACATAACATCTGGCCTTTTGTATTTCTCAGGAAAAGTCCAAAGCCAAAACCCTGTGGCAAAAAGAAAAGTCAATAAAAAACTAAATCAAATGTTTTAAATATAGGACTGTAAACAATCATGATTCAACAATGTGGTACATTGGCTAGTGTTGCATTGAGCACCATGCTTTGAGGGATTGGACGTTTGTCTAAAGGGATTAGCTCAGGGGATAAGCAGAATGTTTCCCATATCTCTTTAGCCTAACTGAGTAGAGAGACAGCAAAATAGTACTTGTTTGCGCCTGGCTCATTTTCCATTTCCAAAATATATATTTATCCTTTTATCCGGTTTTCATCATCCGCAAGGTTATGCAAGCATGAGCAGAGATAGGGCTGTGAGGTCGAACGTATGAAAGGCTGATACCAAATTACTGTTGTCCAGAGCTCATGCACATGCACAAGGATTGAAGGCTGGGGATTGGAGGAGAGACCAGCGGGCGTTTTTCCCTCATTACAACGCCAACAGACACAGATGGCCATGGCCAGAGCAGGGGATCAAATCCGTTGGACAGCACCCAATGGGTGAGCCATGAGCCTTCCCATGGCCATAGACGACAGTAATTGGGAGAAAGAGGCTTGAGAGAATTAGCAAGAGCAAAGTGTAGGGAGTTCAGTGTCTGTTGCGACAAATGATGAAAAAGTACAAGAGAACTGAATTACATTTATTTTGAGAGATAGCTGTCTGCGTTATCAACGTCGTCTCAGATCACAGGCGAGCTGTGGGTTTCACTTAGTAACGACGGGAACATTTATCCATATTACCTTGGTCAGGAATCTCAAATAATTCTCGCAGAGGGATTCACAATAGATGATGCGGTTAGGATTTCATACAATTTGCCGTGCTCGACTGGCCTCTGTGAAAATTTAAATAAAAAAAACTGCCTCCAAGTCTTTCAGCAAAAATAGGTCATATTTTAGCATCCAGCACAGGGACAAAACAGACGTCTTCTGTTCTGTGTCAACAAAAAGCCACACAGAAGAACAGAAAACTCTTTTTTCTTACTGTTGTTTGTGTGAAGGAGATGGAAGAGTGGCTTAAAAAAGGGATGCAGAGAAGAAGAAAGTAGGTGAAAAGAATGAGATCGGAAGGAGAAGAACAGAGGATATGGATGTAGAATAACACAAAGGAGCTTATAATTTTGTGGGAGTGTCGTCACGATAAAATATCTCAACTTTTTAATGGGTTGGCATGATATTTTGGACATTCATGGTCCCCACGGGATGAATCCTCAATATTGACTTTGGTTGATGCCCTGATTTTTTCCTCTAGTGTCGCCATGACGCTACAATTTTTTAATCTGAGTGAAATATCTTGTTGATTGTAGGATGAATTGCTTTGATGTTTGCCATCGATATTCAAGGTCCCCAGGGGACAAACTCCAACAACTTTGCTGACTTTTCTTGTCTTCTTTTCTTGTGCCACCATACAAAATCTGAATTTGTTCGGTACTTCCGTTTATGTCCAAACACCTGCAAAACTAATGCTCAGCCAGCTGTACTTAATTTTCAAGGTTAATGAGCAAATATTAGCATGAAAGTAAGCTAAATAAGATGCAAATCAGCAAGTGTCAGCATGCTTATAAGCTAAACTAAGATGGTAGAAGTGGTAAACACTATACCAGTGAAATATCAGCATGTTAGCATTGTCACTGTGAACATGTTCCTAAAATACTATTGATACTATACGATGCTGTAAAAAAAAGAAAAGAATATGTAGTGTGTTTACATGGCATAGTATGTAAAAAATGCCTGGATGTATACTACATTAGCAAGAATTTTTGAGAATGCAATGTGACATTTTTTCCTAGGATGGCAAAGTCATGACCACCCTAGCTAGAGTAGGGTAGGACAATCCTTCACTATCCTAGAAAAAAAAATACATTTGCAAGAATTTTTGAGAAAACAATGTGACATTTTTTACGGAAAAGCCATGACCACCCTAGCTAGAGTAAGGTAGGATCATCCTTAACCATCCTAGAAAAAAACCCCATATGATTCCTGTACATAGCCTACTTTACCGCCAAAAAATGCATTACAGTTAGGCTAGGCTAAAATATATTAACATGTCTCTTTATTAGGTTTTATTATCATTTTAGGCAAGATAGTCACCATTTAGAGTCACAATATGTGTTTTATTGAAATAACACTTGTTATGTTTCACTGTCTTACTTTAACTACTTTAATGTGTTGATAATGGCGTACTTAAACGTTCATTTGAAGGCAGTATCTAGTACATACTGATTGAGTGTGTGGGCAGTGTGCTAGTATGCGATTCCAAACACGGTCTTAGTCTTGCTTCCTTATGTTCCAGTGCAAATCGATTGCATCCAGTGTGTCTTGCATATATCTTTGCAGAGGGCAGCGGGGAGCACCCCGACATAAACATAACTGATGGAACATGCCAGAATATTTGCCCCAAAGGCATCTCCATTTATTTCTTCCTTCGTGTTCTTTTATCATCTTTTTCTACCAATCTCTGTCTCTTTACCTCTGTTTCTTTCTTCCTCATTTCATCCCTACTTTGTACATCTCTCTCCCCTTTTTTCTGCCTGCCTCCCTCCGTTTCTCTCTTCCTCCCACTCAGGTTTTCGCGACTCTGTGAAGACTGATGTATGCCTGTTTAAGAGACGGGAAAAAAAGCATTAATCAACAAAAGAGTTGCCTCGTCATCTCGCTTGAAGTGTGTGTGGCTGCGCGCGTAAACAAAGCTAATACTATCAGAGGCATTCGACATCTGTGTCTGTGTGAGTGTGTGGCGGTGTGTCTAGTATAAACACACCTCCTTGAACCTGCTTCCACCTGCCGTGACTGACTGGAGGCAGTGTGTTGAATGCTCCCTGCTCCTTTCTTGTTGTTGACATTCAAACAGTGTAGTAGGTTTTGTTGCTAGTGAAGTGCCAGAGGTGGAATCTATCTGGCATTATAAAGAAATGTGTTGACAAAAGAGTGCATTTCTGGAAATACAAGTACAGTTGAGAGCGTGCATGAAGCATTCCACGTATATGTGTGTTGGACTAATACCCACAAAGGAGCCATGAATCATGGTTACAACCTTGGCGTAAGACCTTTCATCCATCATCGCCGTGTGTTTGTGTGCGCGCAGGTTGCTGCTCCCCTAATTTGACCAGAGAATGAGCGAATGTTATCATTTTCCTGCCCTTGACCTGTTCCCGCACCAGTAGACAGAAACACCAGATTGAGAAAAGATTGAATGAGGGGACCGGAGAGAAAACTAAATAAACAGGAGAAGAGAGAAAGACGCTGCTTCAGGCATCAAAGGTACAAGATAGCTACAGGGGAAGAATATTATAAATAGTTTTGTTTTATTGTCTAGCAAGGCTTTTTCTATCCATGACGGAAAATCTCATTTTAAGTAACACAGCATGCTGCAAATATTAGATTTTCTCCAAACCCAGTATGTCGCTATACTCATCACAAAGTGTCACCAAAGATGAGTTATCCTCAGCGGATGGATTAGCTTCAGTCTTCCTCATGCAGACTTTGACCTTTGGTTGTAAACTGCAGATGGTTATCGCCGAAATAGACTGACAACCGAGGGGGATTTGAAACTTTGGGTCTGTCAGAGAAGTTTGAACCCTGAAAAGTTTGTTAAAATGTGTCCGTGTCGAGGGTTTTTATCTCTTTTTCCCCCCGTCAGTTTTTGACATTATCAGGTGTTCTAATAGGATTCTGGCTGATACACACAGATGTGCGTGCGCGCGCGGGCATGCCACTTCACACGGCGTTTGATCCGGCTCGCGCTGAGGTGACATCCCGCTGCCAGCGACGAGGCCCCGCTCTCGAGGAAGGAGAACCCGAGGTCAAAGAGGCAACTACAATTCCACATGCTTTCATTTAGCGCTCGGCTCAACCAACCCCACCTGTCTTTGAGCCGAGATTAAAGACCTTCAAAAATAGACAGAGAGAAAGAAAAAAAGAGGGGGTGAAAGAGAAAGAGGAAGAAAAAAAAAGAAGTTCAATGACAACAAAAAGCACCCTCAGCTGTCAAAACTCAATGTCATTGTATCTCAAAAGGGAATTGGTAATTGGCCGGGAGAGTAGGGGAGAAGGGGACCGGAGACGGGAAAGGGACCGGGGCGAAGGTTCTTCAGCTGCGTAACGCTGTAGGTATGCTGCACGCGTCCTCTGTAGCCCGAGGCAGAGAGAGGCCAGACGAGCTGCTTCTCAACAGCATAGTTCTAAAACGGTATTGATGTCAGAAGGGGAATAAAACTCAACTGCACTTCCTATTGTTGTTAGGTGTATGAAAGACAAAGTGGAAGCCCCCCACTGCGTTGAGAGAAAAAGATGCTGGCGTGAGTCATAAAGAATCACCACTCGATGCTCAATGGTTAACCAAATCACTTGCTGGGAACACGGGGGAGGGTGTCTTATGAATAGAGACAGAAATATTCCAACATAATTCTGTGGTCAAAATGTACCAGGAGTGTTCAAACCTGGACTCCCTTCATAGAATTCATTGAGAACGCATCTCTTCCTTAACTACTTACTTACTTAACACCATCTTAGTACACTAACCTGATGCGATCAGCTGGACCTGTGCATTTGATGTAGGACGCCCCTGTCATACCTTTATATAAGAGTACAAGTGCTTCAATATGTGTGTGTTTGTGTGTCTGTACATAAAAGTATTTTTTTTTTAAATTCCTTTCTGTTTCTGCTCCTTTTTTTAAAACATTTTTAAATTTTTATTTTTTTGATTTATTAATTACATTTTATTATTTCATATTCATTTTATTTTACTTATTTTATTCATTATTTATTTCGGCCTTGTGAGGGGTGGGTGGGTGGATGGGATTGATTTGTTGTTTAATGTTACTGTTATGTAACTTGAAAAATCTATAAATAAAGTGCTTAAAAAAAAAAAGTACCAGGAGAATGAGACACTTACAACACAATGGCGCTCTTTTTTATTAGCATGGACACCTGTTTGCGTCCAAAACCTCAGCAGGAGGCTCTTGTGCAAGACAAAAATTTGCCCGACAAAAGACGTTGACTGCTTGAGAACTCCTAAAAAAAAATCTTCAAGATTGCTTCATCGGCCCTTGGACTTACAATGATAGGGTGATGGCCTCTATTTATTCCTGCTCATTCAGCCCGTTTTTTAATTCCCATGTTACGTGTAGCGCGCGGTGTAGGAATGCTTTGAGTTAAAAGTTCAAGTGAGGCCAGGGCGAGCAGATCAAAGGGCAGGCTGAGGGTAAGCAGCCACTTCAAAGGGGCAGAGCAGTTGTATTGAAGCGAGTTAGACAATGGCGAAGCAAAGAGGACACTTAACCAGGCTTGCAACACACTCTAGGACACCTATTGATACAGGAGGTTTAAAGGGGACCTATTATGACTATTTTGGTGTACGTACTTTTGGTATCTGGAGTGGCTACAAACCGTTATATAAAAGAATACAGACACAAAACATACAGTTTTATGGGCTGCCTTGATCAGAAAAAAGATTTGGCTTCCCCTTCTTATAGTCATGGGGGAAAATGATTAGACCACACTTGTTTTCTTCATTTTCTTGTTCATTTTAATGCCTGGAACAACTAAAGGTACATTAGATTGGACAAATATAATGATATAAACAAAAAAGCTCATAAGAGTTTAATTTAAGAGCTGATATCTAGCCATTTTCCATGGTTCTCTTGATAATAACCAAAATCATTGTCAAGAAAACCATGGAAAATGGCTAGATGTCAGCTCCTAAATTAAACACTTTTGCTGAGCTATTTTTGTTGATATTATATTTGTCCAAAAAAAGTACCTTTATTTGCACCAGGCATTAAAATTAACAATAAATTGAAGAAAACAAGGGTGGTCTAATAATTCTTTCCGTGACTGTAGGTCACAGGCAGACTGGGCAATTTTGGTAGGAGGCCTTAAAGAGACAGGCGCTAAAACGGAGGGTTGTCAGGAGCCATGATTCGATTACATTTTTTAGGTCAAGATTTAATTCAAATTTTGAGAGACTTAACATTCGATCAATAGATCATTGGTTTTGTGCCCTGACATGTCATTTACATTTTCAAATTCTTCTTTAAAATGAGTCTACATGGAAGCAAGTGTGATTTCAATGCCATGTTTTTCAGAAATGCACCCCATTGAAGTTGTATGGTGAAATTTTAAATTTTGCCAACCTCCTTCTGAAATGATGCCTGAAATTTAAAGCTTATTTTTATTTTTAACTAAAATCATGACACTCCTATTACCCAGACAGACAGCATGAGGAAATTGTTGTTGTGAAAAACCTAAAATACAAGCATAAACCTGAAAGTGAGCATAACATTTCCCCTTTAACCAATAACTTAACTGCTTCCCACTTGATCTCATAATCTCAATTAAAGAGTTTTATAGTGACAAAAGCAAAAGTATCTCAATTCACACAAGGGCACATTTCTCCACATATATAAATAGATTTTAAAAAATAGACCTTAATTTCAGTGAATGAGCTTCGTATTTGGTGATAATCGGCATCGCTTTGACACTGCAGTCCAAACAAAGCTCAGTGACAAGGCCCCTGATTAACTATTAAAATCTATTTGTGAAAAAGAGTGTTGACATGAAAGCGTGTTGTCGTCTAGCCAAGGCCTTAGCTCTCACTCAACCGAAACAAAGCAGCTTGTCAAATAAAACATTTCATGATTAATATTTTAAACGCACGCAGTCTGAAAGCCACATTGCGTCAGTGTCTTCGCTCTCCCAACGCCAGATTGTTTGGGTTAAGCCAGTGGCTCGTCTGACCTCCCACCTAATACTTCATTGGTAGATTTACTTTCTTTGGCCATTTGGATATATTACTAAATCCTACAAGGTTTATCCAGATGGTCGCCATCCAGTGTGTGACAGTCCAAAAAAATGCAATAAAAGGCAAAGAGAGGATTCACCCAGATATCTTTGTAGCACTCTGCCTTTAATATTTCAAGGTTGTGAGCATAATACTTGCATGCTCTGGGACAGAAAAATTCACTTCAAAGGAAGGGTGTGTTTAACCTAGAAAATATAGCAATTCTGTAAAATGGATGGATTTCAAAGTGTGTGTATCTGATACTGTGTGCACAGCCTCGGGTTTGGCTATGAACCCATATTCAACTGTAAGAGGCGGCAAGGTGAGCACATGGCGTTACAGCCGTTAAGGAACTGCGAGGGTTGGTTTTTCTCTCTATTTAGGGTACATCTTTGCATATGTGAATGCACACATATGTGTGTGTGTGACTATAAAGACACCAACACATAAGCTCAGCTGCCGCTTTTCAGCGAAGATGTTGAAATGATGCGGTCTGTGTGTGTTCCCTTTCTCTCAGGCCCTACATCCACTGCCTCATCTTTTGTGCCTTTGACACGCTTGTACGTTCTGGGTTCTTTTTTTCCACGGTGCTATGTCATGATCAATTTACCGCTCGGCACATGACGGCCCCTAGCGCCTCAGAGGATTTTGAGGACTTTGTGTGCAATCCTAGCCTGCCTCGCTCTTCTCTACCCACATACAAAACAGACATTTGTATTCTTATCCCGCTTTGGCCGCTGAGCGAGATTGTGTCCCAGCTTTTTTTTTTGCCTCTCTGATTCCAGGTTATTGTTTGGAGGAGAAATCGCACCAAATCTCGCCGAGCAGACTCCAACCAGCGGCTCGTATTTTGAGTCAAATTGTGCTCGTTTTATTTTTATTCCCCACTTACTCTGTTTCAAACTGTGTGAGGTCGGGGGTCAATCGTGTAATCTTACTTGGCTCTACCTGTTTGTGTCTACAGAGACAGAGAAAGAGAAAGCACTGAAGCATTTTGAAAACATCAGGCTCAATCAGTGCTCATTTGTTCAGGGACCCTGAGAAATGGAGCTCATTGCCTCACACAGTGACAGAGTGGGAAGGACCCATTGACAAGTGTTGTTCTATGCCTCCACAGTATGTTTGTGCACCTGCCTGCTTTTTAATGTGCTTCTGCCAGCGCCGAACACAAACACGGCTTGGCACGCGCTGAAACATAAAGCGACAATGTTCCAAACTTCAATTCTACTCGTCATTCAAGCTCAAGAGCAGCAGCCAAAAAAAAGTAGTCTTGAGCTTTCTGTGGAGCAAAAACATGTTATTTTGCTTTGAGAAACAGACGAAAATGCTAAATAACTGGGTTAATAATCCAGCGATGCAAAAACACGCCTTCAAGGACATTTGCAATTCAACGACTTGTCATCAGTGGTAATGTATGCTACGCCAATCCAGCCAAAATATTATATTATCATTCTGCTTTCGTATGCAAGTTGGTGCTGCTGCCACTGGCAAGGCTATGGCCGCCTGCGTATGTGTGTGTAGGTGGGTCCACATTATTAAGCTGGCTGGGGCTGAATGTATTCACGCAACCGGCATCGTGTATTGCGTCGCTCATTCACTTTCTATCTCTCGCTTTTTTCCCCTCCATCGCGTCATCATCGCTTCAATCCTTTCTTCTTCTCTGATCCTGCAGCCACCTGGCGAGTGTCCCGCAATGGGGACTTTTTTACTCCTTCCTTTTTACTCCTTCCTTCTAATTGAATAATGCACTGTAGTATAAAATCCCCCCTCATTAAAGGGGCCTTCTATGGATTAAAATGCTGAGGCGAACACATTTTCCGCATGCAGAGGTAAGCTAATGTATTCGGTTACCTCCAGTAATGAAGTGAAAATGAGAGTTGACCGATGGGCTCCAATTTGGGTGTTTGCTAGAGACGAGTGCAGGTGGCACGCTGCGGCCTAATGGCTTTGGGGCACTGCTGACTGATGTAGTTTTATGTGTGTTTATATATATATTTGCTTTTGTGTATTCTTTTAAAAAATCATGCATGTCAGTACCGTCTAAATGCAGCATTCATAGCTGTTTATCCCGTGACCTTTCAGAAACACCTCCAAGCAGAATCTATATTAATGTTTAAAGGAATATTAATCAGATCAATAAATCATGCCATGTTTGTCAGTGTGCTCGCTATATCTAAGGCAGCCAATCCAGAGCATCCCCAGGTGATGGATGGCAGCCAGAACAGCACGGTAGAGAATGCAGTATAGTTATATATACAGTGTGTTCTGGTCTTATTAAAAAAATATTCAATTAATAATTAAAGGTGAACATATCTTAGTTCTTTAATTGGTTCCCATATTTAAAAAAAACTCAATATCCAAGCAGGAATTAATGCATATTTCTGTTTATTTATTGGTTTATGTACTCATTTTTCTTATTTTTGGAGGATGAGGATCTGGGTCCTTCCAGTCACCCATCATTAGTGCTGAAATTACATCTTCATTTAAATTCACACATTACAGCGCTTCGATTTCACACTCCAGAAGAAAACAAACACATGGCTATGGCAGCACTATGTCAATTTTTTATTTTTTTGTATTTTCAAAGTTCATGACCTGTCGTTTATGCACACAAACAGGCTGTTAGACGTGAGCCAAGATTCATGATTTAATATTATATAGATCTAATATAGTTTAATTAACCTGATATCATAGTATCTCTGCTTATTTTTTTTTTCAAAAATGTGGCCAACCAAGGCAATTACCAATTAAAAATTTGGGATGTAGATTTAACCCATATAAGGTTCTATATACAACAAGAAAAAAGGGAGGAAAACTCTGAAACAGTTCAATATAGAACCTATTGAGGGTGCCCAATGGGTACCAAGCTTTAGAACCTTTAATAGTTCCATATAGAACCCTTTTGTTGGCAGAACCACAAGAAAAAAAGGAGGGAAAACTCAGAAACAGTTCAATATAGAACCTTTTGAGGGTGCCCAATATGTACCAAGCTTTAGAACCTTTAATGGTTCTCTATAAAATCCTTTTTTAGCAGAACCAGAATTAAAGAAGAAAGGAAGGAAAACTCTGAAACGGTTCAATATAGAACCTTAATAGAACCCTTAATAGTTATATATAGAACCCTTTTTTGGTTATTATCAAGAAAACCATGGAAAATGTCTAGATATCAGCTCTTAAATTAAACTCTTATGAGCTATTTCTGTTGTTATCATTATATTTGTCCAAACAAATGTACCTTTAGTTGTACCAGGCATTAAAATGAACAAGAAACTGAAGAAAACAATGATCTAATGATTTGTTCCATGGCTGTAGAGCCATTTAAGGGTGTCCAATGTGTACCAAGCTATCACACCTTAAAAGCATTTAAACAGAACAGTAACAAATGGACGTTGTGGCTGGGGATAGGGGCGCCTGGAATGCCCTGCTTATCCTGCTGCCCCCGCGACCCGGCCCCGGATAAGCGGCCGAGAATGGATGGATTGATGAAATGTGAGCCAAGCTATAGAACCTTAATGGTTCCATATTATATCACTTATTCTTAGAGTGTGTAGCTTTGACCGAACCAAATCTAACCGACATCTCTTGACTCAGACAGTTAAAATGACAACAGGCAGGATTATATCTACCTGTAATCTACATTGGTGGCCTCAATACCAGCTGACCTGAGACCAGCTACAAAGCAGTGGCAGCTGCTTTGCCACATGACAGAGACAAAGTCCGAGGCTCTATCCTTCTCTTCCAGCCTGGTGTAGCACATCCTGACTGGGCACACACCGGCTCCATCTCCCAACAAGCTTAATATAATTAATTTGCCAAAGCTACATGGGCGGACAGGGAGCAAAAAGCCTTGGAAATGGCATCAACCATGTGGATTCCATTGATAAAGTTTGTTAACAAAACCTTTCTTCTTGCCTTTCTGTTTGAAAAGCAGAGAAACTGTAAAACCCCGTGGTATAATTTTGAATTAACCAACCTCATCCAAGTACGGTTATGAGATTTCTTCCGCTAATATTGATATGCAGAATTTTCTCATTATCCCAGGCGAATGAAACCGCTACAAACAACACCCGGGCAACCGTGTCTCATGCGAGTCGCCGAGGAGGAAAAAAAACCCAGAAAGAAGAAAGAAAGTTAATGTTTAATTTGTGAAAACAACGCCCTGACTAATGAATTTCCTAAGTTTGTTTCCTCGCTTACAGCTCCTTGTTTGGCTTTGTTTTAATAGAGCATGCTGATTTAGAAAAATGAGGGGCAGCAAGAGCAAGAGTGCAGAGAGAGGGGGAAAAAGGTGTTTGTGCAGAAAACACCTTATTTGGACTTTTCTTTGCTGATCTGAACGTGCTCTGCCAAAATGAGATGTTGGAGTTAAGTGTGAGACAAGAAACAGCTTACATGAGCAGTGCATTGCCAGAGGCATTTTAATGATCCAGGGGTCTAGAAACGTGAGCAACAGACGGGGCTCCGGTGAGCCCCAGACATGAACTGAATTATTACTGTATACAGAAGCCAACATCTCCTTGTAGCATCACATAAATCTGAGTAAAAAAAACAGGTAGTTGAGTGTCGTGGTGGCCTCAAAGCAAAAGATGTGAGCCGAAAAAGAAGACAGGATTCATCTGCTGCGGAGGAGTTCAGCATGAGTTCATAGAAGCCATTTCCAGTTTTTTAGAGGAGTCGATGTGAACAACCATTGTTCGAGACATCCTTCGAGACGTGAAGTCGCACTACATGCAAGGCCACCATTACTCCTAATGCAGCAGTTTGAATGAAGAATATAATAAAGTCTACGAGGGAAAGTGTTGACTACGAAAATGTCTTTAAATCAGAAATAAAGTCCATTTTGCAGGAGTAGATTTATTTCCTCCTGATCTCATTTTGGAATTTCTTCATTTGGTGCTATTATGTTCTTTCACCTAAAATATGCAGCACCGACGTTTATAGGTGACTCACACTTCTTCTATGACTGTACCTTTTTTTGAAGCAACCTTTACAAAGGCGAAGGAAATGTCTGGAATTAAAAAACACTGTGATATGAGCAGCCTGCCTGTTCCGTCTCGTCAGCTTTCAACTCCTCGCTCATTCGAGTTACTAGAAATACTGTAGCTCTGAAGTGGAATAACTTTGCTGAGTGCTGTGACTTTGTTGCACTCATGAAAGGAACGCTCTTGGAATTGCACGCAACGGCTGCAGACAGCGAGGCATAACAAAAAGATGCACACACCTACTTTTTTGTTTTGTTTTTCGAAGGAAGGGAGAGGTTGAACAAGGAGATAAGGAGGGAGGATGCCTGAAAAGATATTTGTACATACCGCCAGACCACATGATAGGAAACAGGCGCTACTGTTAAATTCTGTGTTGACAGCATGTCATTGACAGCGCCAACACATAGAAGAACAGGATGGACGCACCCGCAAACAGAAAGTAATTAGCAGCGCTGAATGTGGTCGTTCTAGCTTTTCATTTTCTCAAACTTAACCCTCTGGAACCCAAGGGCATGTTTTACTCCTGCTATATTCTCACTGTGGCTTATTTTTTTATTGTAATTTATAATAAGTTCTGCCCCTCTATGATATTAGCACAATCATGGCTATGCTATATATATTGATCTGTTTACAGTTTTTACAACCTCTGCTTCCACACTCTCTCGTCCTCTCCTCTCTGATCTGTGTAAACAGGCAGTACAGCCTATTTTTTTTTCACTGAATTTTTGTCTAGTGACTGTTTGTCTCAGCTGAGTCATTCATGGCTTTTCATTTGCACTGAGGGGTGCAGAATTTAATGTCTTTCACAGAATTTGGTTAGTGTAAAGAATTTATTTTTGGCTAATTTTTAAATGAAACAAGTAGAATAAAGTCATTTGGTTAAAAAATGTATTTAATGCAGTACGAAAAACAGTTTTAATGCCATGAATAGTTTTATAAAAATATTTGTTTTTTTAGGTGAATAAAATGTAATTTATATTTACAACTTTTTGCCTACGAGTGTTACCAATACAGTAATTAAAAAATAGGAGCTCCACATGCTGTATATATTGATCTATTTACAGTTTTTACAACCTCTTCTTCCACACTCTCGTCCTCTCCTCTCTGATCTGTGTAAACAGCGTGCAGTACAGCCTATTTTTTTCACAGAATTTTTGTCACGTAACTGTTTGTCTCAGCTGAATCACTGATAGCTCCTCATTTTCACTGAGAAGCGTAGAATTTAATGTTTTTTCACAGAATTTTGTTAGTATAAAGAGTTTATTTTAGGCAAACATTTTAAATGACACAAGTAGAATAAAGTGTTTTTGTTATTTCTCCTGACAAAACCGATCTTCACACGTGATTTAAGGCCTGCTAGAAAGTTGACAATCTGATCATGATATCTATTTTACAGTTTCAGTCTATGATAAATGGTGTTATTTTGCTGATTTGCTGCTTTGGAAAATAACCCCTGCATGTTTAACTTGACACCTGACTGTTGTTAGGTTCAACCTGCGTTCCCTGGGGAATCCAGTTGATCCTTATGTTAATAATCCAAATTACACTGTAACCGTTGCAACGATAATTTGCCTTAAGCCGCTCAAGAAAGACAGACAAAGATTTGAGTCATCCTCTTCCTTTCCAGTTAAGCAAGGTATGCTGAAGTGTGTGTTCTGGGAGCGGAGCTTTCCAGGGGGTTAGTGCTTGTGGTGGAGGAACGCGGAGTGCCACGCTCCAACCTGGCAGAGAACTTGGCCTAGTTAGTGCACCGTCACCCTCGTCAGCACCTTCTGTCAACTTGAAAGTATCTTTATTTATTTCCATCACACTTACCAGCACGTCAATCCCAAATTGCATGCAAATGCATCTTCTAGTGGGGGTTGAAAATAACTGCAAACTCCCTCTTAACTTTGACATAATTCATTACTTCAAAGACCTATTGCATATTACTCAGATATCAGTGTTTGTTTAATAAAATAAAAGAGATTCATTCCATCCACACACACACACACACACACACACACACACATACACAAGTCCCTGGAGGATGAGAGGAGTGTGTTTGTTCCAACTTATCACAATAAATGTAATTACACTTGGTATTAAATGTTTTTTCATGTTTTTTTTTTCCTTTTGTACTTGTATTTTTTTTCGCAAGAGCTTTGTCAGTCTGTAATTAGTGATCACTGAGAGGAATCAAAAAAACAAGACAAACTTGTTTTTGTTGAGCTCCTTGCTTCTCTACGTCTTCCCTTTCTCCCCTGAGGGCAAGATGCCTCACACGCAATTTGATTCAGAGCCGAGTGCCAAATCCAAACTCACTCGACTTCAGACAATGTTAACTCTTGTAGACTTGCGCCCGTATATTTACAACCTGTGAGATTTGCTATTAATAAAAGTAGACATGTCCGTGGGAAGGATGAGACACTAACTCCTGCGGGTGTCGTTGATGTCTTAGTGCTTCTTTATTTTCTTCATCCTGAACAGAGCAAAGACCCAGGCGGCTTCCATAAGTGTTCAAAAAGCCCTTTGTCTCTCTGCTTTGATACGTATCGCTCTCTACAGAGGTGACACCGACGGAGGGCCGGAATCCTGAAGATGCTTTGAAAAAAGCTGCGCTTCAGGGCATACAACTCTATCTTTTTTAGTTTATTTTTAATATATTGAATATTTGATGAAGGCAAACAGGGAAAATATATATTTTTTAATTTTGCACCTTTCCTGGTAAAGTAAAAATTTCATAAACCTTTTTCTTTTCACTTCTCCATCACTGTGCAGAAAATAGGCCCCCCACTGCTCGCGCTCTTTGTAGCTGTGTATCTTCGCTGTCTTTAGCTTTTCTTCCCCGCTCTTGTAGGAGTTGAGCTAAACCACTGTAACTGACAGCTGGCCCCTCAGGGAGATGTTTCTGGCCTGAGTTTTTGTTTATTAAATCCAGATCCTCTCAGAAACATAAAGAAAACAAAGCTACAAAAAAAACTTTTTTGGACTGTTGGTGCTCTAAAAGGTCAGGAATGTTTCACTACAAACAAAGTAAGGCAAAGAAAAAGTCCTTGAAGATACAGTACAGGGAGTTTTTTATCAAAAGGAAGAAGAAGAAGAGAGCAACTTCTTCTTGACACAGGCAAGCAGCCTGAGCACAGGTTCAGAACTTGGGCTTTGACACATCTGGTAGCAACCTGGTCTCATAAAACCTACATTTCCAAGCAACTGTGTTTTGAAGGAAGTGTATTTACTTCCAGGATCATGTTTTTTGTTGAAGTATCTGAGAATCAATTCTAATCAAAGTCTGAACATGTCCACACATGGAGGAAGTTGGGACGGATGGATGGGTCAAACAAACACAAGGCTTTTGCCCAGTAGACAAGAGTTGGTGTCCGGTTCAAAACTGAATTAAATGTTGACTTCTTTACATTACAAATATTCTCATTTTGACCAAAACCATGATGTTTTGCTAAACATAACCAAGTATTTTTTAAGCCCAAACCTAACCAAAGTGTGACTCCCCCCCAAATCATAACCTCAACCACGTGTTTAAACTATTATTTCCCCCTTAAATCACAACCTTAACCATGTGTTTAAACTAATCACAACCTTAAGCACATGTTTAAACAGTTACTTCCCCCTTAAATCACAACCTTAACCATGTGTTTAAACTGTCAATTTCTTTTAAATCATAACCTTTACCCCATGTTAAACTTTAATTACATTTTAAGGAATATTTGTGACCAAAATGTTTTGTTTTTTTAGATAAGATACGAAAACATTGTCAATTACCTCATATTAAATAGGAATTTTCCCTCGCCATTCAGGCAAGAGACAGTAAAGGGCAGCTAAAAACATACTTATATAGACTGTTGGGGGTTATATTACTTTGTCTCATATTATTCTTGGGATGACCACAGGGCATGAATTACCTTTTTTTTTTTTTTAACCCTTTTTTCCTGGCCAGTGGCACATTGAGTCTCTGTACAGATAAGTACAGATAGTAGCTGGGGTCATTATAGACCCAAGTAAGTTGCCTTTTTTGGTTATGGACCGGATGTATAGCTTCTGGATTGCAGTTGTTTAGAATAGTTTCAAAAAAGTTTTTCTCTGTCATGAGCTACAGGCGAGGCTGACCGGACCGGCCGTCTAGACAGGGTGGGGGAGGAGGAGCGGGGAGGCGCCGGAGAGCCAGGTGCTCTTTATAAACACTCCCATTAGAGATTGGAACTGGCGCTTGTTTGAATAACTTTCAAATAAGAAGGCCTGGTGTTTATCCACCATTGATCCCCCTCCCCTGTCCATTACCCGTTCATGGGAGGATCGGCCGTTGTCACCATTACAGGAAATCTATACCTAATACCCTTCTTATTATGAATGCTCATTTTAAAACTTCAATAACAGAGGCGCCGCAGCGTGGGCAGTTATCATTATTCCTTCAGGGGTAGGTGAGGATAAGTGACTTTATAGAGGTTGCAGTGTTATTTATATTATTTCCATCCTGCATCTTCTTAAAAATACCCCCTTCAGTCAGAGTCTGGGCGTGCAAACAATATCTCAGAGTTGTAAATATGCCTACACATATGCATTACTTGTAGTTCTGTAAATTGTAGATTTCAGCCTCATTGCTATGCCAGCGCAAAGAACACACATCTCTTAGTAGCTGCAGGGGGTCCTGGGTTGTGAGTGCAGTGATGCAGAGCAGAACAACATCACCAAGGGAGCGGGGGCTTTTTAAATTGAAATGTACATTAGAGATGTATAGATAGGCAGACTTATAGAGTCAAAACGAGCCCGGGAGCCATTCTGGGCTGCGATGAAACAATGACCCAGGAGCTGCCAAATTTAGAGACAAGCTGGGTCTCCCAGGAAGCATCTCCATTTGGACTGGAATGGCAAGTGTGACCCTCATCTCTCTGCTCCTCACCTCCTACTAATTGAATCAGGCTGCTGCCCAGGATAATTCTGTGTGTATGTGTGTGTGTGAGAGAGAGATACTGTGGAGGTGTGTGTTTGCAAGGAGTCTCTTAAACCAGGTTTAAAATCATTAAAATGTGTCTTTCTGGGCTGACCCTTGCTTTAGATAACCATCCAATATATTTCCCACGATAACGGAATGGGAATATTGTGTGCACTCAGGACCCGCTGGGCCTTATGCCCGTTCATAGCAAAACCCAGAGGGCAAATATATAACTCCACTACAAAGTCATGAGAACCTCTTTCAGAAAATATCTATTAAAATCCCTCATGGATATTCCCTGGGAAATTATGCATTATAAATTTGTCTACTCCCCAGCCCTCCAAACCCACTGCTGAAACTGAGGCTTTTTACTATATTCAGATGCATGGATTTAATTAAGAAACAGTGGAATAAACATTAAAAATGTATGATTGGAAATTGCCGCAAGTTCTAGATTCCCTTTTTTTTCTCTCTCCCTTTATACCGCCTTCCGTTGAATATACGAAAACAATGTTTAAGCACTGTTCAGAGTCTTCCCGGGCATTAATTAAAGTTTTTTTTTTCAGTGTGAAAGACCAATACGTTCTGGTGGAGACTCGGCATCGTCAAGGCCAGACATGGACACATAGAGGGGGGGATGCTCGAGGGGAAACACTCTTTTTTTCAGGTTTTCCTGTCTAATTTTCTAACGCTCGCTCACCAGCTACCACACCAACACTCTCATCAGTGTGCAAGATTTAACCAGGGCTTTGAGGAGCTTAGGCCTTATAATTAGTCAGTAGACTGCTTTAAGAATGTTGAGGTAAACAGGGTTTAATTAGGAATGGTAGAGCAATCTGGGACAGATGTTGTGCAGGAGGGATCACACTGTGACTGTTTTTGGTTTGCGTCGCAATAAAAAAAAAAAGAGAGAAGAAAATCATGCTGTTCCAGACAGACAAAAATAACTAATTGTTTCAGACAACTCCCTGTAAGCACACAGTTGCAAGCATGGTCTTGTTGGGATCATCGGGTCCTGTGACCAGAGGGATTCAACTACTGTCTTCTAACAGGTCAAGATAAGGACAGAGGTCAAAGGTCAGATAAGGGTAAGAAAGTGTCAACAAACCAGCTATTGCCATTTCTACACTCCTTCCCAAGATGAGGAAAGAAATTAGGGTTAACTAAGATAATATTTATACAGTATTTTAACTTGAAACGGGTCAAATTTGATCTGAACACAACAGAAGGGTTGAGGTGTGTTAAGAGAATATTAAACTGTGGACAAAGGACCTCTGGAATTTAGGGCCTTGGCAACATGGGCCATGGGAACATCGGACCCAAAGAACATATGACCCCTGGGATTTGGGACCCCAGGAACTTAGGAATAGGTCCCTGGGAACAAAGGAGTCCAAGAACATATGACACCATGAATATAGGACCATGGGAATATAGGACCCTGGGAATTTAGGACCCCAGGAACATTGGACCTTGGAAATGTAGGACCATGGGAACATAGGACCTTGGGAATATAGGACCTCAGGAATTTAGGACCCCAGTAACATTGGACCATGGAAATATAGGACCATGGGAACATAGGACCTTGGGAATATAGGACCCCGGGAATTTAGAACCACAGGAACATTGGACCTTGGAAATATAGGACCATGGGAACATAGGACCTTGGGAATATAGGACCCTGAGAATTTAGGACCCCAGGAACATTGGACCTTGGAAATATAGGACCATGGGAACATAGGACCTTGGGAATATAGGACCCTGGGAATTTAGGACCCCAGGAGCATTGGACCTTGGAAATATAGGACCATGGGAACATAGGACCTTGGGGACATAGGACCCTGGGAATTTAGGACCCCAGGAACATTGGACCTTGGAAATATAGGACCCCGGGAATTTAGGAACCCAGGGACATTGGCCCTTGGAAATATAGGACCATGGGAACATAGGACCTTGGGGACATAGGACCTTGGAAATGTAGGACCCGGGAACATACGACCTTGGAAATATAGGACCCGGGAACATAGGACTTTGGGAACATAGGCCCAGCAGAACATAAGACCCTACTAACATAGGACATTGGGGACATAGGACCCCAGGAACATTTGACCCTGGGGACAAAGGCCCCAAAGACCACAGGGCCTTAGGAACTTGGGACCCTGGTAGTGTAGGACCTGGGGAACATAGGCACCAAAGAACATAGGACCTCAAAAACACAGAACCTTGGCAACTAAGGGCACTGGGTACTTACATAAGCTCCTGCCTTTTTGTGTTCTTAAGCAGCTTATGTTGAATGCAATGCAGAGCTGCACCCATGAAAACAGAATGGGCAGAAGACAAAAGCAAAACAAGAAATTCCAACACTTGTTGTTTAGAGGACAGCATCAGAAAGTGTAGCAATTGTACTTCTCAGAGCTGCACGTGGTGCCGTTAATCTGTATCTGAGCAGTAAACAGCTTCTGTGCAAAGCCCCGGAGGGTGTGCCCCGAACACTTTTCCTCCAGGGGGAAAAGGAAAGCAGGGACAGGTATCCTGAGAATGTCTTCCTGACTTCCCTGCTAAGTGGCAGCTACACCACTTAAAACCTGCTGATGGAATCGCAGGGCTCCACCTAGGCTTAAGTCGCCACTAAACCACATGAAACTCTCCTCTGACGGGCAGTGGCTGAACAAGGATCAACAGCTAACAATGTGGCAGTCAGTGCACCATTTTGGGAAAGTAACAAAAGCAAACACACCTAAGGCGGGTTTTATGGATTCTAAGCCTCAAATAACCACGTCCGCTAAGCTGGAAGGAACAGAAGAGGGGGAGGAAAGCAGTGTGAGAATGAGAAAGAGAGAGAGAGAGAGAAAACACAGAGGAGAGATGGAGGAGGGTATGTTGGTGAGAGAATGGAGTGTTAAAACAGAGATGATGAGAAGCAGAGAGAGAAAAAGCAAGCTTTGAGGGGCAGATGATGAGGATGACAGCAAGCAGTGGGAGGGAGGGAGAGAGGAGAGGGAAAAAAATCACGCATTCTTGACAGAAGCAACATGGCAGGATCACACAGCTATTTTTCATTCACACTCCTCTGCATTCGCACATGATTCCAAAGGTACCCAAGCCCCAAGGAAGCCTTCCAGCAAACACTGTTTGCCAATTTTTCAAACCTGTCACTCCCTTTCGGTGTATCAGCTTGTGCTGCACAAAGGGGCCTCCTCCTAGTGCTGTCGCTATTGTTGTTGTCATTGTGCCGATGCGAGGTAAACACGTGAGGCAGTGTCGTCCGGCTCCCCCCCCCCACCCACACCCCTACCTCCCCCCCACAATGCATCACTTTCAGATCACACTGTAACATTACTGTGGGAGGGACAATTTTTTTTTTATACTCTCGCACCCGCATTCTGACAGCACACAATATATATGTAGCATATTTCAGTTGGTGTTGAAAAATCACATGAGCGCCTGGAAATATGACTTGTGTAAATAAGCAGCGATGGCTTGAGCAGCCAGAGGATGTGGGGATTGTACACATTGCCTTGTCAGTTCAACAGTGGCAGTTTGAAGTGGTTGCTTGGTAATCCACATCATTTTTTACCTCTGTCTTCTTCAGTCCCAACCTTTTTTACACCTCCCGGCTGTTAATAAAAACAGCTGAGCCTCAGACACCGTCTCGCCCACAGTGAGCTACACGCTAAGCCGTGAAAACAGACCAGGCCACCGCAGGCGGGCAGGTAAAATTTAGTCAGTAGCGAGTGTTAGTGCGGTTGACGCCTGAGGAACATGTCTCTCACATGCAAAGACACACATGACACCTTTGTTCTCCCTCGCTTTATCACACACACAGAGGTGCACACCGTTCACTGCCCACAGTGTTCATTATGAGCTTTGACAGAAAGTCTACAGAGACACTGAGGCTAGTAATCAAACAGGAGCCACAGTGTTCCCGAGGATGGATTATTGAACATGCCTACCAGGCACATGTGTCAGGGGTCCACCAGAACTTCATCTACAAAATGTCTCTGAAACAGTAGACAGCACCGACCTCTAAGAAACACAAAATGACCATTAAAAAAACTAAAAAGAGATACAAAAAGATTAAAAAGGCGCACACAATGACTACAAAATGGGCAGAAAAAATTACAGAGAGACCCAAATTGACTACAAAGAGACAAAGCAACTACAAATACACACAAAGAAATTATAAAGGGACTCAAAACAACTACAAATAGACACAAAATGACTACAAAGAATCACAATCCAACTACAAAGTGACTCAAAAAAACTACAAAGAGATACAAAATGACTACAAAGAGACACGAAAATGACCATAAAACAACTACCAAGGGACACAAAATGACTACAAAATGGAATTAAATTTTAATGCAATTAAAATTGAGATAAACAAAAATTGACTACAAAGAGACAAAGGAATTACACACACAAAGCAATTTATAGAGACTCAAAACAACCACAAATAGACACATAATGACCATGAACAGACACAAAACAACTACAAAGTGACTCAAAACGACGAAAAAGAGAATCAAAACAACTACAAAGAGACACAACATGACTACAAATAATCTCAAACCAACTACAAAGTGACTCAAAACAACTACAAAAAGACCCAAATTGACTTAAAGAGGCACAAAACAACTACAAAAATGTGTTAAACTACTATAAATTCTTTATTTCTTCTGTATTTTACCACTATGAAGGAGAGCTGGTTTGGCTTTTAGCATGTCTGTGCCCAGGAGCTACAATGTCATAATTCACCCATGTGTTTTCCTAAAGACCTGCTTTTAAGATGAGGGAATACTGTATTTAAAGCTTGTGTTGAGACCTGGCAATACCTTCTGAAGTTCATTCCCGCAAGATTAATATTTGATCAACATTTGTGTGAGAATATATGTCTTTGAGCGTGACAGTTGAACTCCAACCTGTTCAGACGGGTTGAGGGCGTGAGTTGTAGTTGAAAGGGTTAAAAAAGGTGAGTGTTTATTGTTAAGCCTGCGTAAATACACAGAGCAGACGTGTTAATACACCGGAGGGACCCCCAAGGGAAATTCTGCGGTGACTTCCAATCACATACATTCATGTCCTCACATAGACGAAGTTCCAATTCATTAGGACGTGTGCGTGCCAAGAGTCATTATTGCGAGACGCACTCTAAGAAGATTCACACACAAACACATTTCTCAGAGCTCATTCCTGTCATTCTATTGTCTGGTTTTAAGCTGTTTGCTGCATACCTTTTGAATATAATAAAACACCTTCCAATTCCACACATACTGGCCATTTGGTTTATTCCTTATGCATATAATACGTACAGCATTTATTTAACATTCCCCCTTTTTGATCCTTGACACCAGTTCCTTTAATCTGTCTGAATGAATTCATTGCTATTCAGCCGTCATGCTCCTCAGATATGGGATGAAATATAGAGGACTTGTTTCATCTGTCTTTAAGATTCATGGCTATTTGATACTCTGGAATGTCTGAAAAAACATTAAATTTCCTACGTGGCGCATCACATCAATAATAAAGTTGACCTTGCGAGGCCGGTCTTTTCTCAAAAGGATTGGCTGTGTGACTCAGATCTTTTTTAAATGCTTTTGTTTAGCACCATCATGCTCATTCTTGTCTCCTGGCTCCAAAGAAAAAAAAGGAAAAAAATAGTGGGTGTATTGTAATTGAAATTAACAATGTTTAGCACATTTCTCTGGAATAGATTTATGAGATTGTTAAGGGAATACTTCACCCTTAAAATTAACGTGTGTTTATAAATTATTCACCCCGAGTTGCTTGAAAGCTCAAAGAAACTTTTTCATATCCCCCCACGGTGAACTGCAAAAATGAGGTAAATCTTTGATGAATTGGGGAAAAAAAGTCAAATGAGGGCAGCGTTTAATAACAGTAATACTATATATCAAAACATTAGTTTACAAACAAGAAGCGCACCGGTGCAAGCATGAGGTGGCAGCGGGCAAAATTTTGAATAGTTTGATTTTAGCAAAAAGCAGGTGTTAGAGACGTGGATCCCCCCTTTTTCCCAATTCACCAAGGATTTACTTAAGAGAACCAAAGTTTTCTTCCAAGGTCCCTGAATGCTCAAAGAAACTTTTTAATCTGCCCCCATGGTGAACTGTTAAACTGGGGTAAATCTTTGACGAATTGAAAAAAAAGGTGAAATGGGGCAGTGTTTAACAACAGTAAAACTACATTGAAACATTATTTACAAACAAAAAGCGCACCTGTGCAAGCGTTCGATTTTTGCGAAAAGCAGGTGTCAGAGACTTGGATCATTTTGCGCCCCCCTTTTTCCCCAATTCACCAAGGATTTACTCAAGAATTCAATGTAACACAAGGTGGCGAATTGATATACAAATGTAGATTTTAAGGGTGAAGAATTCCTTTTAACAGCAACCAGACTTGAGGTGCTGCTTGAATACTTTGCTCGAGTTAAAGAGCAAAGTATTGTGCAGCCACTGTTCCCCTCACTGTCTAATTTGATCTCATGAATCAAGCAGTCAAAGCGGGCAGGGCAGTAAATTACGGGTCCCTAAGGAGCTGTGACACGGGGAGAGAGATGAGCCCATTGTAGTGAAGCAACTGCAGCCAATTTAGTGTTTAGGGACCTTCATCTTTGAAATGCTCCCTGCTTGCCCAGGTGGCTTTATCAAAAGAGTTGAGTGGAACATGACGTTCCCACGCCTCATCCAACTCCGGGCCAATGCTGTTAAAATACCTTGACTTTTTTTTCACAAGGACGTCGCCCCTGAGCTCCGCTTTTGGCAATGATGCATCTGAATTACCGAGTACAAGCAAGATGAGAGAGCAGTTAAAACCTTTAAAAGAAAAAAAAATCCAGGCATATGGCCATGGGAGAAGTTGGGAATGGGTGGGGGGGTGGTGAGCACAGCGGAGGTATATTGCCATAGTAACAATGGATAGCCCACCAAGGATTCCTGAGCAAACACAGGCATACGGTTTAAACAGCGATGGAGGACCCTCCGCCAGTGTGCCTCCTTGTTCAAACAAAATCATGCTGGCACAGATAACGCTGGCATTTTAAACGTAAATTACAAGGTCTCCAATTGTCATGTCATGTCCCCAATTCACTGAGAGAAGAGGCTGCCTCGGCAAAGAAAAGCTTATTCAAAGAGATTCAAAAGAGCAGACACACACATGCACACACCCTGACGTAAATCTTTCAAATGTGCAGGGAAGGGAGGGGAAGGGAGGCGAGAGCGGTTTGCATGTTAAGCACATTTGCGTCGACATCAAACGATCGTCCCGCAATTGGGCTTCACGGGGGAAAGTAATCTGCGCTGCTCAAACATTTGCCGCAGCGCCCGCAGAATTCTGATGGTGATTAAACAGAAAGTAGCAGTCTCCCCGCTAAGTCCGGCTGGGGATCTCCACGACACACTCGTAAATGTCACCCATGTCGGCACTTAGCTGCTTGTCAAAGTCGCTGTGAGCTCCCCTCACGTCACCAGTTCATAAGAGCTCTTCACTGTGTGATAGGCTTCCTTTATGCACTTATGTTCCCAGCAGTGTGCCTCCTTCCGCTGAAGTCTGTTATTAATATATCATCATGGACGGATTAAATGTGATGAAGCTGACGTTAAGTGAAGCTTATTAAGCAAAGGCTGGCTTTGAAATAAAGTTGAGGTAAAATAGGAAAAACCTGCTTGTGTTTAAGCGGCTTTGTTTACTATTATTCTAATCATTTTACCACCCCCGGACATGTCAATTTGATTGATGTCCTTGCCTTTCTCCCCAATCCCAAACCTCATCAACCTGGAATAAAAATAAAAAAAGAATGGCAACAGATGTAAGGACATTCCCTTTTTCCCCTGCCTCAGTGGACTAGCTCCCCCTCAAGGCACTTCTCGCCACTGAATCCACTCAGTAATTTACAATTGGCTGTTGTGTCCTGAGTGCTGCATTGGACCAACTCAGAGTAAATGAACCATGTCAAAGACCAGTCTTTCAGTCTTGATTACATCCCCCCTTCTTTCTCTCCCTCATAATTGCGGCAAACTGAGCAAAAGCCACAGCTCACAAAACGCCAAGCACCTGAGTTCACCCACTCTCACGCACCAAAATGGCCGTTCTTTGCCCAGTGGTCAGTTTGATTGACTATTTGTAGTTGTTACTAAGAACACTGTTGCTGTGGAGGAGAGAGGGAGAAATAAGAAGGAGGAGGAGGACTCCATCTCCTGAGATTCTGCGAAAAAAAGGAGTAAAAGGTGAAACCAAAGCTAGATAATAAACAGGCTATAGGGCAAGGTGCCGCAAATCAATACCTCAAACCATATTAAATGTCTGGAGCTCCTCAATCCACAGTAGAATTTGTCTGACTAAAGCCAGCATTACAGTCATCTCCACTTTATTTTGCAGTTTCCAATAGGGCAGGCCTATGGGAATATACAGCAGCTGTGCAACTGTGTCTGACTATACAGTTTATCCTTGCTGAGATATACAGAGCTCTGCAATAGACCAAAAGTTTCTATTTCGTATGATCATTTGTTTGTAATACATCTAACTCTGATATCAATAGGGCAACACGTCGCACAATGTCAGCTTTAAAACGTATGGTGAATGTTCTGAAATGGTACTTGGTTAGGGTTAGGGACCAAACCTACTTTCTCAGGTTTCTGAAAAGATCATGGTTTGGGTTAGAATGAGTACATGACATTATGTGGCATAGTTATGTGACTTTGTGGCATACCAACATAATGGTGTTGGTTAAAAATATAAAAAATCACTGACTTTTGGTTTCACTCTGGATACGAACAGCCTTCTCCCAGCCGAAAGTTGTTTGTTGTACCTTGTTTTGTTTCCCCAAAAAGTCATGGTTAGAAAAGTTACATTATGTGACGTAGTAATGTGACTTTGTAACATACTGATTTAGTTACATATGTAAGTTAAAGTGACTTAGTATTGACATTTGGCTTCAGACCTCCTAGGAACATCTGTCTCCCCATGTGTTGTACTTGATTAGGTTTAGGAAACTATGTTTGGTTTCGCAAATGATTATGATTATGGAGTGATGTAATGTGATTTGGTCAAATGCTGTTATGTATGTTAGTTAAAATAACTAAACGTCTACTTTGTTAGGTTTAGGAAAAGATCATGGTTCAGTTTATAATAGTCATGTGACAAAATTATATACATGACATGGTAAAAACGTTGACTTTTGGTTTCACACGGGACACAAACAAAAATACCCTGGGTGAAAGTCATGTGCTGTACTTGGTTGGGTTTAGTAACATTACGTAGTTATGTATGCGATGTGGTATCCAATGTGTTTATGTACTAACATAGCTATACATACACACGTTTTTGGTTTTCCATGTGACATTTAATTACTGTGATATTTTAATTATGTTTCATTGTGAATGTTTTTTCTTTCAGTTATTGTAGCTAATACTTTCACCAGGACCTGAGAAGTGGAATGACAATAAATGCCATAATTCTAGTGAAAAGAAGCAAAATATGAACCCAGAGCCAAAAAATATTCAGTTGACTGAAACTATCTGTTTTCTGTCCATCAACTCATTGATTGAGTAATCAGATAAAGTCACCCAAGCATAGACCGAAAGGTGGATGTGTCTCAGTTTACTGGCAGCACCACTTGTATTCAGTCTGTTCAGGGTTCTCTGTCCTCCCTTTCTGTATGACATTAAAATATTAATCAAAAAGCAGATGTAAGAGGCACAAAAACACAAAAAATGTTTTATGAAAATTCAATAAATCAATCCCATGTGGGTAGTCCACCACCTGCCATCATCTGCGCCACGGTGATGACAAACTAAGCCAAGGCTGTCACCTTATTCACATTTTAAATGCGAAAATGCTACATGCTTAAAGAGCGAGCGCAAGAAAGTACACACCAACAAGAAGGCAAATTGAAAAATTAGCATTTTAGCAAAAAAAGAAAAACAAACTGTCTGGACTTCATATTTCATTTGATTTGATAGCAGCTACCTGGCGAGGCCGCTCGTAACTCCAGCTGCCCCGTGACCTTCATTCTTCAGCAGGCAGGCAGACTCCTCCAGCCTCTGACAAGAGTTATCGGGCCCGGCTAATAGCCTGCTCTCTGCCCGCTAAAGCCTCATCGATACAGGAGCTTCTCCCTCTAATGAATATTTCAGCTTTTTTCGCACATAGAGTTTAATACAGGTGGCTGAAATACACATTATTAGTCCCAGCACTGTCCAATAAGTAGCTCCATCGGGGCACAGGAGCTCCCGGTGCCTTGCTCGAGGGCACTCGTTGTTACCACGAGTCACATCATCCACCCAAGACTACTCGAGCTTGTCGTGGGGTTCTTAGATAAAGTATTGCTCCAGCCTTCAGGCTCCATCTGCCTCTGTACGCATGTGTGTAGAGAGTATATGTAATAACCAGACACACACATACAAATATAATGAACTGCATTCCTTGGGTAAACACAGCAGCACACACACACACACACACACACAGGATATTGAAACCCTCTCAGGCATGTCGCCGAGCGTGTGCCTGGCGTGCAGAATGATGGAGAGGCTGAACTGTGGAGGCCCCGTTTGCTCTCCTCTCCAGCCCTCACAGGATACACAAACACACACACACACACACACACACACACACATTCATACTGTACACCCACACGCTTTATCACACCCTTACACATGCACAGTGAGTGTACCCGCTGAGTACACATGCACAAACTTTCACACAGGTCCCCCCAGGCTTTGATGGATGGTTGGTGAGTGCTCTACCTCCTGTTTCATACACATATAATCTCATTTGGGGGCCACATGGTGGGAGCCACACCAAAACAGGGCTAATAGAAGCAGTCAAGCTGTCCTATTCCTCTCCTTCCCAACTGAAGTCATATCCATTATACTCTGCTGCTGCTGCTTAGCAGATATGTATGACTGCAGCCTGTTAAAAAAAAAAGCTGTATCCTTTTGTATGAGAAAAATTGCCAAGCTTTCAGATGCATTATTTAACCCGGACAATTCTTAATGTGTCTTACGCAGTCAGGAGATCTCAGCGCATCTTAATATTTCAGCAATTTCTAAGAGGGAAGGTCAAAGTCAAAAGAATGTGGAAAGAGAGGCAGAACAGGTGCACGTCTGTCAGAAAGAGAAAAAAAAATCAATGTGAACCTGAACCCAGGGTGAAGGTTGTACCTATTAAATACGCTTCGATTAAGCTGTTGAACTTTTTAACTTTTCCCCTGTCGACACATCTTTTCACGAAGTCCTGCATCTTTTCTCTGTTCGGCATGTCTTCACCTGTCAGCTTAGCAGAACGAGAGACTACAGGACAGTAGAGTGAGTTTCTAAAGGTACTATATGCAGGATTTGTCTTAAAATGTATAGACTCGTACAAAAATAATCCCTCTCGACAGTCACTTATGGCCCAATAGAAGTGCCTCTATCTGGCTGTGTTTTCTCTTTTTCATTTAATTTTGCTGTCTTCAGGATGTTTTTTTAGCTGTCAGCCTTTGGGCATAAAGTCATGAAAAATATCAGATACAACTGCCAAAAACACGCAAACATAGCAAGTCAAGACTCCAAAGGGACAAAGCTTGTTCCAAACCGAGAGTGAATCTGGGTTTTGCTTTCACTGAGCTGGGAAGAAGGGACCAAGTTAGATGTTCACAAACAGTAAGCGACAATTCCTGCATAGTATGCCTTTAATTAATAGATATCACCGTGAAAGCCACCACCCAGTTCATAACTTAGATTTCTGAAATGTTTAAATAAGCAAATGAGGCATACTCTTATTAAATATGTGTTAATGTGCATACATTTCCATAACAGATATCTAAAAATCAGATGAAGTCAGGTTCAGAATTCTCTCTTTATTTTGTTGGCATATTAGAGTCAAAGGTATTTACAGAGGGAATTTTGGATATGTCTTTTTCAGCTCTCAATAAAAAAGAAATTTGTCAACAGCCATCCATTAAGCCATGTTTTTCTGAAAAAAAAAGTTATATCAATCAGGCTATAAATGATATATAAACAACCCCTAGGTGAAAACCCCTGAAATATAGATAGTAACTCAAAATTGGCCAGTTCATGAAAAGCTGTTTTAGCCTGTAGTGTTTTGCTTTTATATACACGTTCACTTTGCACTAAGGAGCTTTTACAGTTGGCTACCGGAGCAAAAGGTGGCACTTGGGGGTAAATCATGGATCAGCGTGTCTGCCTTTCATGACTCTTATTCTCATTTTCACGAAGGCCGAGTGTCACAACATGGCTGGATGCAGGATGGGGTTTAAATCGCCGCCCCCTGACGGGGGGCCACGGACCCTGCTGGCAGTTCCCTTGACACCCTGGACCCGTGTGAGCAACAGTGACAGGGAGTGATTCATCTGATTCATCACTATGTTTCCTCCACGGTGAGGGATGGACGGAGTGAGGGAGGCACACACACGGAGAGGTGGGCAGAAGCGTTGCTCGTCAGAGAATGTGGGAAAAAAATAAATCCCCCTCTGCCACCTGTTTGAATCAACATCAAGAGAACAAATGGTCAGTGACCTTTTCTGCAAAACAACAACAAAAAAAATCACATCATTACCGGACTGACTCTGCCAGACATTTTTGCAATTTTGATGAGCTACGGTGTCACAGTAAACAAAACACTATTGTTTTGCCTATTAGTCTCACAAACAACAAGCCTTTACGTCTGATCCGTGTTGTGATCCGGAGAACTATTCCCCGGGGCTGTACAGCAGTACAGCTAAGCGATGTTCTCATTTAGTCAGTTCTGGCTTGTGCAGTCGATACAAGAGGACAGCTATAGAGAAAACAAGGCTAGCATAGCATATCATAGACCTTGGGAGCCTTGTAAAAGTCAATTTACTGTACAAACTCCTCCTAACAATTGACGTGAAAAACAAGTCTGCAATATGGTGAGTATGCGATGATTGATAGTGCCACAGGAAAGGCAAATCTGCAAAAATGAATCGGCTTTATCCTGGTGAGCCCTATCTAATGCGATCGCTGCCGAGTATGAAATGAAATTCCATTTTCGATGACATCAAATTGAAAGAAGCGGCGAGAAGAAGGTGGCATCCCCGACACTGCCACTTACAATCAGCGGCGTGGAGAGCAATCAAGGTGGCATGCGGCTTAAATTTCTTGTCTGTTTTTTCCCCTCACTCCCCCCCTTTTCTCTGTATTTTGGCATCTTATCATGACAAATGTTTGCGAATGAGCTGGGGCTTCTTCAATCATAAGTATTTATTTCTATGTGAGAGACAACTGAGCTCACCGGCTCATCTGCTGTATGCAAAGAAGAGAGGGGGAGACAAAGGAATAGGAGCAAAGCAACACTTCATGGTTTCCCCTATAGAAACAGGGAGTGAAACTCTCAGTATTAACATATTATGCAGGGTAATATAGCAGAAAGCAGCTATAGCAATCTCTCTGTGTTTCCCCTCTCAGTCCCCACCATTACTGCCTGCGTATCAGGTAAGTCTAATCCTTAGATTAGTAATTGCCTTAGAGCGAATGCATTCAAATCACCAAACCAAATTATACCAGAAAATGCTGCCCGCTGCAATTTCATGAGTATTACTGTGCACTCTTACTCCCTCCATTTTCCTCTCAGACTATAAACAACAAAAGCCCGAGCAGCCATAGATTGAATTAAGCCGTAATAGATCCAAAACAATTTTGACAAAATTAGCCACAGTCGACAGTACGCAGCGCCACACAAAAGGGCAAGTACTAATAATAATGTGGCAATAAACAAACCAGCTCATTGCACATAATCTCATTTCTTACTAAATGCAAGACTTCCAGATTGTGTTTTTTTCACCTTTGGCACCTTATTCTGAGTTTCGGTGAAGTTGCTGTGAAAACGGTTTTCATATGTTGTTCTCATGTGATAATTAGCAGATTGCTTTCGTGACTTTGCTACTGACTGTCCCACAGAGTCGAATTTAGAACAATTTTACTTTCTCTGCAAAAATAAGATGATCTGTATTATCAACCAGTGAGAATGGGGGATGACAAGCCATGTTAAAGATCCAGAGATACATGGTTAGGCTTAGGAATGGATAGTTTGGCATAAAATAAATGTGTATATGGATCAAAATAAGGTCGTCTATATATCGTTCTATCGTTCTATATAAATACTGTGAGAGTATGTAAATGGTCAATCCACGAAGAAATGCATACTGTGTGTATTAAAAACTACACCTTTAAATGACCCGTAAGGACTTCAGTAAGGTTGTGATGTCACAATTAAACTATACATTATATAGGTAGAAAGTGCAGTTACAGTGCTATTCCCAATCTGCAATGATGATACAAAAGCATTGAGAGTGCAGGTGCAGGAAAAACCTGTAAATACTGACGAATCAGAGCAGACTGGGCCTTTTTATTCAGGGCACTTAAAGAGACAGGCGCTAAAACGGAGCATTTCAGGCAGAGGGTGAATACACGTATATTCAGACTTGCAGTTTTAGAAAAATAAAGTGTTTCTTTTAACAATCAATCATGAAAACATGTTGTTATAGAAAACCAAAATACAAGTATGAAATTAAAATTAGAGCACAATATGTCCCCTTTAAACCTCCTGTGGAAGCACTTATCTATTAATTACTGTATTGAGCTCAACAAGTGAATGACTGCCACAACAGGCAAAATCATGCCATCAGGGGAGTTAAGTGGTGATGACTGAAAGAAAAAAAAATATTTTTTTAAAGAAAAAGGCTTGGACAGTGGTGGCTGATTGCTTAATCTTGTTTTCAGGTAAAATGCTGAGTCAGTGCAGGTTTCAATTAGGTCAGTTGTGGCTTTTTGTAGGTGTTTAGGCTGCTACATTTTGTAGGTTAAACAAATGAGGCCAGAGGCAGACTACTGCATTTCCATATTGGTTTCCTGATCCGCCTGGAGCCTGAAGGGCAGTCCATCCTATGTTTTGGCTACAAACACCATCCAGGTGACCTCCATTTGCATGGTGATATTGTTTGGCGGGGTGAGGATTTGCCCTATGCAAATCAGATGCTTCTCAGCTGTATTCCGCTCGTGCTGCTACAATAAGGCACAGGAGGAACAGCTGCTCAGAGCGTGGGAGGTGAACACCAGGGGCTGGGTTAAGGACAGTGTCCAGTTCTGCTTGCTGCATCAGCCCCGAGGCAGGATAACCTGCTATAAGAGTGTGGACCGGGTCTTTGCCTGCCCTGAGGGGCTACGCTGTGAGAGCATAGAATACAAGCTGCTGTGGCTCACCGCTGATTAAAAGTGATCCACCTGGGCACGAGTGGCGCTTTGAAGTGCAATGATAAAACAAAAGCTGATGGCTTGTGCTAATTCTATTGCTAAGTGATTTCATTCCTCACTACATTATGGTTGGACAGCATTATTTTCTGGCACTGGATAGAGCAGAAGCTACTGCCAAAGGTAATAAAGTTAAGTGTTCTGTTAAGTGCACACACTACTCATCAGCCTAAGGATTGGACATGGGTATGTAAGGAGCAGTGTAATGTAGCTACACATAGAAAAAAAATGGAAAAAATATGATTAAGTTGCGATCAATGGAGTTACGCAAAGATATAAAATGTCAAGTCTGTTGCCCCTCCTGTTCAAGCCCTCAACAGATGCTGGCTTCTTCCTCACAGTTAGATCAGCTTAATGACTGTTTAAATGTCTGATGGGCTAAAAAGAAAGTCTGGCCTTACCAATAAACTCCCTCAGTTGCCTGGTTACCTGCCCAAGCAGGTTGCCTGTGCAGTTATTGTAAGATCAGGTAGGCGAGGAGAGAGAAAGACGGAACCCGAGACCCCAGAGATTACAGTCAATGGTCAGCACTATTCTCTCTCTCCCTCTCTCTCTCCCTCCCCGTCTTTCTCTCTCTCCTTCCACCCCGACCCTCGAGTCCCTTGCAAAACAGTAGGGGCCATTCTCTATACGGCTAACAGGGCCGTCTTTCTTGTGCCTGCCTCTATCTCTTCCCAAGAAGGACAAAAAGAGAGGGTAAAAGAGGAGGGTTTGTGGGCGAGGGACACACACATAATGAAAATTTATCATCACTTCTCATAAATCTAAACTAGACTAAACAGGCTCAACCTGTTGTGAGGCCAAAAGTGATATATATATATATATATATATACATATATATATATATATACATACATATAAACTCAAAAAAGTAAGACCGTGTTTCTCAGAGAATGTAATAAAAATGTAACCTTAATTCACTGACAGCTTCATTTTCCACCACTAAACCATATTGTGCATAAATTGTTCCTCTCAGAATTTATCTGAGAAACACGAGTGTCCTTGAGTGTTTTATTATGTCTTTAAGCTGTAGTGGCACTTACGTGACAACAGACTATTTCTAGATGCAGCGTCCCTAAAATCGAGAGCATGACCGCTTCGCTACTTAATCTAATACAGAAGTGGCTGTTTAATGCCATAATTGAAGCACATGAACACACACCTTCTCTTCAATTAGCTCTCTTGTGCAGCCATTAAATTACGCCCTATTCACCCCAACAGAATGTATCAACAGTGAGTATTTACTGAACCCAGGGGATATAAAAGGCAATTTGAATACCTGCTAGCTATTGTATATTAAATACCTAACAGGCCACACCACACAATAAACATGGATGATATTGCCCAGTAGACCAATAAACACTTTCTTCACTGTTCAGATTTACATTTCCAAACTAAATCCCCAAGAATCAGAAGAAATTACCCTTTGTGCATTATGGTTTTCCCCCATGATACTCAGTTCTAACAAACGCACGGGCCATAAAAGCTACCGCAGCATTAATGTAGAGAGTAAATAAATAATTATATAAGTGGAGCATAGTGACACACAATACATGGTGCTGCCGCAGCAGCAAATAGAGTGCCCTTTTAATTATGCAGGAGACATCCGAAAGCAACAGCACTCCTCACACTCTGGGAAGCAGCTCAGTGAATACACCATATTAGAAGCTGTTAGAGACAGAGCAGGGGAAGAGAAGGGATAGAAGTAAAAGGGGAGTGAAATGATTTCAGAGGAGTAATAGCAAAAGGGAGGGGAGAGGGATATAGAGAGATGAGAGTGGAGATTTAAAAAGAAACCACTGCAAGAAAAAAGGGAAGGCAGAGAGCAGCATTGTGAGAGGTACGCTGAGGCAGAATAACGGAGAGAACAGGGTGGATGCAAAGCATGTAATATCCAGGGCCAAGGGAGAGTTTGAGGGGTGGCAGTTAAAATAGAATATAAAAATATGAACAAAAAAGAGGAAAAGAGAGTAAAACAAAAACAAAAAAAAATGTGGGAAAAAAAGCAACAATCCAGCTGAGAGAAAACAGCACTCCTGAATTCTAAAGGAGTAGTGCTGACACCAAGTAAAAGAAAGATCAATAATTCATTAGACTGCCATAGAAAACACATAAAACAATAGTGTTCTTTTCCCTGAAAACGCATATCACCTGACTTCATTATGTATTAACTTTGTTTCTCGCTGTTGTTGCGCATCACAGCAAAAAAAAAAAAAAAAACAGCCAAAAATATAAAGAGTGAAGTGATAAAAGCCCACATTTGAATATCACATCATGCCACCTACACCTTTTTTTTCCAGCACTGCAAATTTACTGGGAGGCAAAAGAAAAGAGAGGCAGAAGCTAAGAAGGAAGGAAGGAAGGTAGCTGGAGGGGTGGAGGAGAGTGGGAGAAAAGCAGGTAGGAGATGGAAGACATTTATGTATGAGGAAGCAGATAAAAGGGAGTAAAAGAAGCTGGGACAAAATATGGGAGGGGGCGTAAAAACGTCCAATTTCACTGCTGGGTCAATGAATTGGTGTAGACCCCGAAGTGCAGAAGAATGTTAATATGACCTCCTGGCCAGATGTTCCTACTCAAGCCGGGACTGTAAAACTGACTCACAAAGCCATGTTTGTGCTGCATCTACCTTTCTCTCTTATCCTCTTTTGTTTTTTCTCCCTCTCTTTCACGTGAAGACAAGGCAGCCTTGTCACAGACAGAAGGGCAGGGCCGAGCTAGACATGGCTAAGGGGGGATTGTTTCTGGCCTCTGGCACGCTCCCCTCTGGGATAAAATATCTGCAAACCAAACCCTTATGTGATCTGTCTACAACACTCCGACACATATTTGCTAAGGTTAGTAGACGTGACACCGCAGACGGAAAAGAGGGCCTCAACACATGCCATGATAAAAGGGAAAAAGTTGGACATGTTTGGTCGAGTGGTAACAATACCCCCTTCGCACGCTAATCTAAACCTTTCTCTTCCCTTTCAATATTACATGTGAATGGCACTCCAAACCAAAACAGATCAATACCGCTAA
This sequence comes from Centropristis striata, assembly GCF_030273125.1. NCBI lineage: Eukaryota > Metazoa > Chordata > Actinopteri > Perciformes > Serranidae > Centropristis > Centropristis striata. The sequence continues at coordinate 14,539,923 of NC_081533.1, forward strand.
CTTGACACACATTAGCACCATAAAGGCAACAAGACTACTGAGACTACCCCTGTCAGAAAACATTATGGTGGAGAGAACACTAAGAGGAAGAAACAGAAGACATTTAAGAGTGGTGGAGGGAAGAAAGGAAAAAAAAAGAACATGGAGACGTGTCTTCTTACCTGTTTGTTGTACTTGTTGATAGTTTGACTGCTGTATTCAGAGCAGTGGTCAGATCCAAGGGAAATGTTATCTCCGGTGCCAACAAAGGTGTTGGCAGGGGGCAGGTCCTGAACTGCCTGGTGCTTTTTTCCAGCTGTCGGCGACTGCGGGTGAAGCTGGACAGTAGGGAGCGGTGAACTTGACTTGTAGTGTCGGGCCAGGTCTGGGCTCCCCGGCCCTCCGTTGACCGAGCGGTACCGGCCCATGCCAGGACTGTCCGACAGCTTCTCGTTGACGCCGTCGTAGCGCTGTCCGTTGGGTTTGGAGGCCTCTACGGTGACAATGCTGCTGTAGAGTGGCTGTTTGGACTTCTGTTTCTTCTTATCTTTCTTGGGCTTCTTTGACTTGTCGTGCTGCTGTGGCGTGAAGAAGTCTTCGTGGTCCTTCTTGCCGGCCTCGTAGCCATTCTTGTTCTTGGGGCGGCAGTAACGGGCCATGACGACGACAAGGATGATGAGGATGACCGTCATGATGCCCGAAACCACTCCTATTACAATGCTTAGTCGTTGTTTGCTTAGATCATAGTTGGGGTCTCCGGCAATGTTGGTGTTGAGAGACGTGCTCAGGCTCTTGGCCACCTGGGCGTCCACAATTGTGGAATTGGAAAGAGTCTCGTTAACGTACACGTGAACCAAGGTGGTGGTGCTCTGGGAAGGCTGGCCACTGTCGTTCACCTGGACCACAAGTCTGTGGAGGCCGTAGTGCTTCTGCTCCAACTTGCCCACCAGTGAAATGACCCCAGTGCCCCCATCAATCTCAAACAGCTTGAAGGGATTTCCCCCAATGATGCTGTAGTTCAAGTCTGCGTTGACGCCAGTGTCTGTATCAGTGGCAATGACTGTTCTGACTACTGTTCTGATGTTGCTGGAGGGAGGGAGAAGGGTGTAGGAGCTGTTTATTGGGAAAGTAACTGTTGGTGCATTGTCGTTTTCATCCATGACAAAGAGAGAAACTGTGGCGGTGGCGGATCTGGGAGGGTCGCCGCCATCCACGGCCTTCACACGGAATGTGTATGTGGTTTTTTGCTCTCTGTCGAAGGACAGGGTGGAGAAAATGGTCCCAGTGTCATTCTCAATAGAAAAGATGTCCTCCTCTTCCTCAATGAAAAGACTCATTTCTGCATTTTGGCCTTTATCTGCATCAATAACGGTCACCATACCAACTGGGCTGTTGGGCTCAAGGTTCTCTTTTACGTAGAAGGTGAAAACATCTTGCATGAACTTTGGTTCATTGTCATTCTTGTCTGCCACAAGGACGACCACTGTTGCGGAGCCCTGTAGAGTGTTTATGCCCTTATCTTTGGCTATCACTTTGAATTCGTAGCGCTCTGTTTGCTCTCTATCCAGAATGGTGTTTACTCTGATGTCTCCACTGTCTGCATCGATAGAGAAAATCCCATTTACTGATGAGTCTAGGGAATAGGCTATTTCAGCATTCTTCCCACTATCTGCGTCAATGGCTGCCACTGTTGTCACTCTCTCGCCAGGGGCATTGTTTTCCGGGAATGACACCTCTACTACATTCTGGCTGAAGATAGGTGGGTTGTCGTTAGTGTCACCCACTTTGACGATAAGAGAGTTATTACTTGCGAGACTGGGGCTTCCAGAGTCCACAGCCACTATGACCACATTGTACTCCTGCGTGGCTTCATAGTCCAACGGTGCAGATGTGTGGAGGAAATATTTCTTTTTATTCTGCTCACCCTCCATCTCGCTGGCTGGTTTGAGCTGAAAGGGGACATCCCCCACCACTGTGCAGGTCACAATGCCATTCTCCCCTTGATCACGGTCTGACACCTGAACTAGGGCGATGGGTGTGTCCACCACCACGTCCTCAGCCACGTTGGCGATGCCATCTTTTAAGAAAATGCGCCCAATTTTGCGTATCTCTATAGCAGGGACGTTGTCGTTCTCATCCTTGATGTTCAGCACCACAGTGGCCTTGTCCATTTTCGGTGGCTGGCCTCGGTCACGGGCCATTACTGTGAACCTCAGTTGGCTCACTTCTTCACGGTCAATGCGGTGCAACACACTCAGCCACCCTGTGCTCTCATCCAACCTCAGCAGCCTCCTCACTGACTCTGTGGCTGCCCCAAACACATACTCTATTTGACCATTAACCCCCACGTCTGCATCAGCCGCTTTGAGCTGCAGTATGGGGGCACCAGGAGAGCTGTTTTCTGGCAGGTCAGCTTCATACACACTCTTCTCAAAGCGAGGGCTGTTGTCATTCACATCAGTGATCATCACCCTTAGAATGGCCTGGGAGGAGCGAGGGGGATCTCCTCCATCCCTAACACGCAGTGTGAGCTCATAGGAGTCTCTCTGTTCCCTATCAAGGGCTCCTTTAATGATGAGTTGAGGCTGCTTCTCCCCGTCAGTAGTGTCAGCAACTTGCAGTTCAAAGACGCTGCTCCTGCTTGCGCCTTCCTCAAATCTCCTCTTCCCCGAGAATGAATCCCCATTAGAGCCCAAGCGCCTTGAGTTCTCCCCATTGTCCTGGATCAGCTCATATCTCTCTATTCCATTTCTGCCAAAATCTCTGTCTGTGGCTGTGGGCAGCAGATAAAGGGTTCCAATGGGTCTGTTTTCCTCCACAGACAGTGTCAGGACAGGGGAAGGGAAAGACGGAGTGTTATCATTGATATCTAAAATGATGACTTTCCCCTCAAAGAGATCAACCCAGCTTTGGGCTGGTCCAATCACTGACACTTCAAAATCTATAAAACACTCGTTTTCATCAAATATCATTTGGCACTGTTGTAATTTTTCACGGTCTATGCGCCTCTCGTTGGTGGTGAGCTCACCTGTTATGTTGTCTATTTTGAAAAAATCTGAGCCTGATTCTAGCGTGAATGTCACCTCTCCGTTTGAGGCAACGATGCCCAGGTCGCCGGCTACGTTCCCTACTCTGACATCGGCGGGTCCCTCCTCAGCCAGACGGTACCGGAGCACTTGCTTGGCAGCGGGCTGATGCACAAGCTGCAGGATGAGCATGCAATAGTACAAATAGTCCACTGCACCAGTAGTCCTCATTGTTCTCCCTTGGCAAAAATGTCCACTTAGATATGAAAAAATGTCCAAAAAAAGAAAAAAAAAGATTAAATCACAGGAGAGTCCGCGTGTGGGAGAAAAATATCGTTTTCATGAAGAGCAAAGCCCTCTGCTGCGGGATGCGTTAGACTTCATCCTCCGGACGACTTCCTACATCGCTCCTGCTGCAGTGCAAAGCAGCAAGTGCACGGTCTGTTCTCTGCTTCCAACACTGGATGTTAGTTGCTCTTTCCTTCTTTTAGCAAAAAAAAAAATGCAATGATATGTATATATATTTTTAAAAACTCACCAGAGAGCCGTGCGCCCCAGCAGATATTTGAATTTCATGCGCGTAAAAGCCAAAAACGTTATAGTCCGAGCATTATCACCAGAAAGTGAATTGAGTCCATATGCCGCCGTTTTACTCACAGTTTGTGGTTAGAATCTCCTTTTTTGGGTGAGGCTGCGATATTCCTCTCTCCGACGATATGTCCACAGGATCATTTAAATGCCCGCGCAGTTTCCAAAACTCATCACACGGCGAGTGTTGACTGCGCGGAAAGCCTGTCAACTCTCCGATCTTGAGGAATATGAAGCAAATTACCTGTCCGGTTGCTGCTCTCCTCCTCCAAGTCACTTGCAGCCAAGCAGGCAGTATAGTTCTCTCTCCTTTTGCAACTCCACAAGGTTTTCTTATTAAAAGAACAAAACAATTAAAAATGTATATCCGCAGTTTTTTTTTCTTTTAAGGAAACGCCGGGTTGAATTCCTCAGTGTGTCCAGCGCATTCAAGCCTGTTCCTTCACCTGCAGACGCGCCGCATGTGTTGGCAGCCCCTATCTGCAGCACTGTGAGAGGGATTCACAAATGATATTGCAGTCTCTCTCTCCCCTCGTCTCTCTCTCTCGCACTCTCTCTCTCTCTCTCTCTCTTTCGCTCTCTCTCCCTTCCTCCCTCCCTCCCTGTTTCTTCTCCCCCAGCAGCGCGCACGTAAACAGGGTCGGACTTGGTCTTGATCGCCGGGTCCAGACGCCAGCAGACAATATTTGACAAAAAAAAGGGGGGGACAGAGGAGGAAGATGCCTTAATTATGGTGGTTTTTATCGGTGTTTTCTCCAGACGTGGCTCGGCACTGTGAGCACAGTTCGGATGCAAATGAATGCTCCCCTTTACGCGATATGGCGAGATATTCGAGAATAATAAAATATTTAGCGTCTTTTACATTATAATAATGTATAATAAGGATTTCAGAGTGTCTGCAGTGTGGTGCGGGGATGCTGGCTTTGCCGCAAGAGATTCCAAATGCAAAGCATAACTTTTACGCACTCTTCGGTTTGCACAAGTTTTTTTTTTAAATATGATGTGTGAAATAAATCTCTGCCCGGCAGCGGATGACAGAGTCGCCGCAGGACAGACGAGCCGGGACGGGGGTCTGGCTGTGTGCGCAGTGCTGTGGTTTCCCTGTGGTTACTAATATGAATGCGTGTGGTCGCCAGTGGCTGTGCTCTCCGGCGCAGCGGGCTCGGTGTCTCTGTGTTCAGTCCACTCAGCATCCGAGGAAGCTGAGACAGTGGCTGGCTATGAATTTATTTGCGTAAAGAGAGAATCAATCCCTCCTGCAGTGCGTGGAAACCCTTCAGACGATCCGAACAAGGGTTTTTTTTCTTATGCGGCCACTGCGCAAACCCAACTCCCTGTGTCAGATTAGTGTGCGCGGTGTGTGTCCTCACACAGCTGCCATGCGTGGACCTGTGATGTGTACAGTGTTGAGCAAACATTCGTGTCATGCTGGCGGTCACTTCGGCCACAAGCATGCGTAAATTCAGCCAAGGGCGCACTGTGGAATGTAGGCAAATGATTCTCGGTGCTCATTGCATATATGCGCATTTTACTGCTGTTGATAAGTGCAAAAAACTTGTGCTTTAATGCGCGTGCGTGAGGATCTCCACCTCCAACTTGGAATCATCTCCTGTTTTTAATGTATGGACACTGTGTGATATTATACAGTGAATGTGTGAGTGAAGGAGTGAGGAGCAGAGAGGAGGGAGGGAGCCAGTCTCAGCAGCTGCATCTCTCTCAGACGGCTGTCTGAATTCCAGCAGTGGCTTTATCCTTGCTTACTAGCGCCCTCTATCGTCACATTAAAATCAAACCCCTCTAAAAAAAACAGTGGAAGTACAGCAGATAGAGGGGGATCCATTCATTATGCACAGACACTGTGAACTTGTTGGTTACATATTGTTGTTGATTAGTTTTGCCGGAAACAAACAGTAACTTACACAATACTGGTTGATTAGTAATGACAGAGGTTGGTTGTGGTTAATTATAGGGAATGTATATGTCTTTCAATATGACTCAGGAGCTGGATATGAATATAGTTTTCATAAGAGGTCAAAATAGAATTTTTTTTTCAGGAAGTGGGTGATAATTTCCCTCAGAATGATAAATATGTAATGTTTATTATAACTGTTTTGTAATTTAACCAACTGTAATTTGTTGCCTAAACTAATGCATTGTTGTTCTGATGCAGTGTTAAACACAACAAGCTCATGTTTCAACTAGAATCTGTTATAAATTGTATTATAATTCCTAAAATTATGTTCATATAACATTTCAACTGCAGAACAATAAATAATAAATAACAAATAGCAAAGGTGTGATCAAGTACCAATTGAACATACCAATCGAAGAGTGACAAGTCCTAAGTCGAGTCTCAATATAAGAGTGGCAAGTCCCAAGTCAAGTCCCAATTTAAGACAAACAAGTCCCAAGTCAAACCCCATAGTCAAGACTGACAAGTGTGTGTTAAAGTCCCAATTTAAGAGATACAAGTCCAAGTCCCAATTTAAGACAAACAAGTCCCAAGGCAAACCCATAGTCAAGACTGACAAGTCCCAAGTCAAGTCCCAATTTAAGACTAACAAGTCTCAAGTAAAGTCCCAATTTAAGACAAACAAGTCCCAAGTCAAGACCCATTTTAAGACTAAGAAGTCCCATGTCAAGTCCCAATTAAATAGAAACAAGTCCCAAGTCAAGCCCCAAAGTCAAGACTGACAAGTCCCAAGTCAAGACTAACAAGCCCCAAGTCAAGTCCCAATTTAAGACTGACAACTCCCAAGTTGAGTCCAAATTTAAGACTAACAACTCTCAAGTAAAGTCCAAATTTAAAACAGACAAGTCTCAAGTCAAAACTGAAAAGTCCCAGGACAAGACTGACAAGTCCCAAGTCATTTGAGTTTCCTGAACAAGTCATAAGTCATATTGTAATCTTCCATTTTATGGCACTTACATTTACAAAAGTTAGTGTTTTTAACATGTTTTATTTATTTGTTGTCGTGGAACTCTCCTGACGTTTGATTGGATGCTGTTGGATTGGTGCAAACAAAGTGGATCTGGGGAATTAAGTGTCGACTATCGTTAATCTTAATTCATTAAAGAAATGAGGGGAACTTAATTAATTGGTGGCACAAATGCTTTTAAATCTTTGGGCTCGGGGAGAAGGTCTCAAGTTCTTTTCAAGTCATAAGGCTGGACTCCAAGTGAAGTCACGATGAGTCATTGGTGTAAAAGTCCAACAGAAATGTGTTTTTTTTATTTTGTCAAGTTGACTCATCAAAACTCATCAATTCTGTGACTCAAGTCTGACTCGAGTCCGAGTCACGTGAGTCAAGTCAACACCTCTGACAGTGGAATGTAAATTAGAAAAGAGTTTATTATAGAGAGTATATTATATTTTACTGCAGCAGTTTGAGTAAATGTGATCCATTTTGACCCAGTTCTTTTGAGTGTTTATCGGCGGAACAAGAGATACACAGTCACATTAATAGTCCTAAAACTCATATTGGAAATTTTGAATCAACCCTAAAGGCAATTAACAAAAAAATCTATTCATCAAATGGTTTCATGTCTCCAGCTTCATATGCCACAACAAGCCAGAACAAATCCATTGCATCAAACAAGAATCACAAGAAATAAAGTAACAAATGTGTGTCCCAAGGCCCTTTGGAATAAGCACATAAAGTGGGACGCAGTTTGTAGGCGATTCTGATACAGTGTTTACCAGTGTATCAGAATGATCAAGGCCACAAAATCATCACAGAATATCATAATCATAGCTCTGTGTAGCATCGATCTTGCTCTCGAGTAGATGAGTGGTCTAAAATGATGCTACGGAAAGCTCTCGACGCCGTTACAAAGACCTCATCTGCAAAAATGAGGTGTTTTGAGAACGAGATGTTTAAAAAAAAGTGACTCATACTCCCACGTAATGACTGATAGCACGGAATTAAAACAAGTCCTGATAAGAGATGATACATTATTCACTTTTATATTTTTCCCAAAAAGTAATTTTCTGACTGAACCTTTTGCATTTTAAGTATATGTAATACAAAATGTTAGGTAATCACTGGATGGCAAAATGGCTAAAGCTAAAACACATCTTAAAATATTTTCCTCACTCTTTATTTTTGCTTATTCTTCTTATGCCCCACAGACTATCAGTGTTAATGAAATTTTGGAGGAGAAAATGAAAAACTAAAGAAATGTGCGCCTATCCATATTTAGTTAATATTTTCTGTTTTCCAGTCATATTGTTATGGGAAACACACACACACACACACACACATACACACACACACACACACACACACACACACACATCCTCTACATTAATCACAGAAACACTTCAATATAACTAAAGTTGCTCAATAAGAAGATTTCAAATCAAAGCAGATGAAGAAAAGGCTGTTATTTCAGTGTTTATATAGTACTATATTTACCTGGTAGAGAACATATTTCACACCTTAGAGTGAGACTTTGACAACATGGTATTGGCACGGTTTTATTCACACATACGGGAGTATAAACAGTTTTTTCAAAGCTTTATAACTGAAAAGGATCCAGCGACGCTTTGGTCCTAAGATGTAGTCAAAGGTCCCCCGTGGTGTTGTCTTGTAAACTAAAAACGGTATGTTTAATGAATGTTTTTCTAACCAAAACATTTCTTCTCACTACTTATTCATTGTTTGTAAATATACTTATGAAAAGTAATCCACCATAATTTGTATATAACCCATGTAATCATGAACCAGGAGGTGCAGCTAATTGCGGCCCATATTGTTGTTTGGCGGTGACCTCTAGTGGCTGTAGGAAGTCAGGTTACATAGTATAAAGAGCGACAAAGTCCGCATAGGGAGGAGGCTAGGGCAACTATTTGTGTCCGCTGTGAAACCGAAACCAACGTTGTTATTTGAAGTGATGTAAATTAACTTCTGTGCGTAGCTAGATCACTTCTTGGTCATGCTTTCCGTCACCTAGGAAACTACCTCACACCTGGGGTATCTTTTGCTATACTGCTTTGAAGCTACTTCCCAAACATTTTGAACAAACAATTAGCACGAAAGAATTTAAATTATTATTGAAAAAACATCTCTTAAATGTATACATATTCTAATTATGAAATTGTTATTAATAAATGAACCGTAATACTATTAATATACTATTAAAACATATACAACAATATGTTAGTAAGGTATATTAACTACTACGCAATGAATATAGCTATACTGCATTAAATGTATAAAGTGTAAAGAATGTATAAAAGATCCTGACTTTGAAGATTTGCTATCTTTTATATTCTTGGTTTTATTTTTGGTGTTCTTTTCTTTTTTCTTTTCTTTTATTTCTTTTTTCTTCACTATTCCCATTGTTAATTCTTAAAGTTTGTTTTAATTTAAGTTGTATGTATTGTATATTATATGTCGGACCCCAGGAAGAATAGCTGCAGTTTTGGTGAATTTAGACTACAAAACCACTGACCTAGGTTTAGGGCCAAAAACTTCCTGGTAAGGTGTTATAGGTGTTATATAAAAAAACATAAGTTACACAAACTGTAAGCCATGTAAGTTAAGTAAAAAATGTAAATTACGTTAAAAAACAAAACGTAAGTTACATAAAATAAGGTGATTCACAAACTGTAAGCCATGTAAGTTAAGTAAAAAACGGAAGTTACGTAAAAAGTAGTTTACCCTCCCTTCCGCCCCGATTGTGACATCCTTATCACCATCAGCAAGATGGCGGCAGAGTAAAGTCTAAAACCTAAATGTGAGTCGTAGTTTGCGGCATGTACAAACAGCTTATACTGTCGTTTTTTAGGGGAGACCAGTCTGGTAATGTTTAGGTATGAGGATGTGTTGGAAATGCTCCTGTGGGTCGTATTAAGAGGGTGGAAACAAACAAATGTGGTCCTATGTTTTGGAGGGCTTGTTAAATGGAAAGGTCATACTTCATAAGATATCAAATAAACTATTGTATGAGGTTATGTTGGCAGGTCACCATCTATTAATCACAGTAAATAGTGTGAAACTAGAGCATGAATTCATGTTCACAAAATCAAACAAGGGATCATTCATAAAAACATTGCTCCATATCGCTACGAGTGGTCAAATACTCCACAGGACACCTTTAATAACGACAGGTGTTTAATCCTACTCGTGTCATTAAGACATCATGGTGTGCAAGAACTTTGCCGAACTTGTTAAAATGCTTCAAGTTTGTTGAGAAGTGACTGTCATCTCCAACACTTCCACAAAGGTTGGTCATATTGCTGTGAAAAGAGTGTGACTCATGTCTTAATATAGTGAAACATTGCTGATAAACGTCTAATTATAGGTAAGAACTTGGAAATGAGCAATCTACCACCTCTAGCTTGGCTGCCGTCATTATGACTCTGCATGGACTCTTGATGCTGGCGATGATGGAGGAGTGGATGGTTGGATGTTGGCATCAGGAGCTGGAAGCTGCACGCTGCAGGTGCGGCTAAGTGGATTGATAAAGGGGATGGTGATTAGTGATTGGCTTTAGGTGAGGGGAATTAGCTTTAGGCTAACTTGATTTGGGTTTTTTTTTAACCAGGACGAAGTTGCCTCTTGAAATTTAGAAAAATCTGTGAATGGGTAAGAGACAAGAGGTGTGGCTTTGGGGGTTCTTCTTCTTGGAATTTGAATGCAGGTGATTTGGCCACTATTGAGCTGTTTTATGTCTTAAATTCCTTTCAAACCTCACATTCAAACGGCTTGGTTGCAAAGGTGTCCTTTGTGACAGAGAAATCCTGCTAATTAGCTTTCAGCTCTGATGGGGTTACCACAATCATAGCAATTCAACAGCAAGCAATCAGGTATTTTTGTGTGTCTGTTTTCTGAATTTCAGACGACATGACCAAAACTGAATGTAACTTTGAAACGTTGAAGTACTTCTACATTCAAGTAAAGATTTAGCATATTGTGCACAAACAAACAAGAAATTATAGGTCCAACTGTGAAAGCGGATATTTAACGATAAACATACTTTTCTTTAGAGATGGTGTTGATTTTTTTGTCGAGATCTCATTTGAAAAAAAAAAGAGGGGGAGATTTTCCAATGAAGTTGGACCGTAGCAAGACGCGAGTCCCGTTTTGTTTGCTGTGATTACAGCTCTGGAAGTGTGAAAGTTAGTTTTGTGCAATGTGAGAAAAACGTGAGTGTAGCTGTAAAATCAGGTCCACAATCCACAGGAAGCTGTGACTCTGGAAAAAAAGGTTCATTTTTGTACCAGTTTTTATTTTCAGCCCATCAAATAAGTTTGAAAGGAAACTATTTATGACAGCATCCGGGATGCATAAAAAAACTCCCTAATTTGCTTTTGTTTTCCAACTTTCTGTGTGTGCATTGTCATCTATAGCTGGAATACTCTATTCTTCAATCCCTAAACATTTACAAAGAAACTCAGCACATTTTTCTCTCTATTGGGAGAGCTGCTTGGACTGTTAATAACACAGTAAATAGACTGTGTCGCTTTGAAGTGGGTGCTTGACGGATCACATTGCTGTGTGTTTTTTTGCTGGTGCTGAGCCACCAGGTGTTTGGGACTTGGGGGTGAATGCACTCAATTAATTATGACATTGCACTCTGCAGCAGCAGCAGCAACAAGGCTACATTAAAAAAGAGTCAAAAAATAGTTGTGTTTCTGTTGCATAGAAGGCATTATTCATTTCCATGAACACCAAACCAGGGGTTTTTGTCGAGTTCACATTTTCTAATTGGACAGTTATTATCATTTATTTTTTGTTACTGTTTTCAAGGTGAAGATGAAATAGATGTTCCTGTTTTCAGTGTGTATCTATGAGCAGAATGATGTGGTTATTCGACAAGCATTCCTTTAAAAAAAACTTGATACTTCAGTAAAAAAAATGTCTGTAACCAAAAAACTGCCATAAAGTTATATCATTTTATTATTTTCCACACAAAAAACTAAATTACTTACAAAAGACACAAAAACACCAAACAGACACAAAATGACAAAAAAAACTAAATTACTTAAAAAAGACACAAATTGCAGAAAAAATTTACAAAAATTACAAAAAAAGACACAAAATGACAAATAAATTAAAAAAAATACTAAAAAAGGCAGAATTATTAGAAAAAGACACAAAATTACTTTAAAAAAACACAAAAAACTACAAAAAAGGGACACAAAATTACTTTAAAAAAAGACACAAAATGACCAAAAAATACACAAAATTACTTAAAAAAAACACAAAAAACTACAAAAAAAGGGACACAAAATTACTTTAAAAAAGACACAAAATGACCCAAAAATACACAAAATTATTAGAAAAAGACATAAAATGACCAAAAAAAGAAAGAAAATTACATTACATAACATTTCCACTTCTTCCGGTAACAACAACACAGCAGATGATAAACGCTGCGGTAGCAGCTGCCTTTCTTTACGTTAACGTCGTCATAGAAACAAGTGAAACAAAGCTCCAGCTTGCGCAATAAAGGGACCTTCCACATACAAATCCCAAACAAAAAAAAGTAAAGTCCCATTCATATAAAACTCACATTAAACTTTCATATCGAGGTGGGGGCCACAAAATATCGTCACGAGGGCCGCAATTGGCCCGCGGGCCGCGAGTTTGAGACCCCTGCTCTCGGTGAGCTGCAGGCTCCCCTATCAGAGCCGTGTTGTACAGAAAGTGCACATGCTCTTATCAACATTCTGCCAACGCCCCCTGATGTTACAGGCATGAGCCGAACCCTGAACACAGCATCTACGTATACATGTGTGTCCTTATCTTCCTGCCTTCCTGCGTGTATCTGTACACATCTTTGCATGTGTGGGTGCTAACATTGATTCACACTTCCGATGCACATATGTGGGTTTCCCCCCGTATGCTGTGTGCATGTATCAGTCACTGTTGCTGGTTGAGCCTGTCCCTGTGTATTCTCTGACCGCACGCCCTCAGGAGAGAAATACAACCATCCGTCAACAATGTGTAAAAAGTCAGCCGATGGCGGGCAGCCAGCCAGGCCACTGTTAGGCGACTCTTTGTAGTGCTGCCCTCGCGGTAATATGTCACGGCATCCTCTGCTTTGAACAGCAAGACAGAAACATCAACAAGGAGTGACTCAACAGCGCGGAGAAGAAGCAGCGTCCAGTACTGTGGTGGTGGAGCTCGGCAAGCCTTTTTTCTCTCCAACTCCCTCTGGCGAGATGCTATTTCAGGACTCCCGACGCCTTGTTCTGCCTTCTCCCCCCTGGGCTTTTTCGAGAACTGTTGAAGAGATCACAATACACAATAGAATTGGTTCACAAAGTTTCAATCCCGCCCAGATCATTCAGGTAGTCACAGGGGGTAAAATAGATGGTGCCATGTTTTGAATATGAAAAGGAAGTGGCTTCTTCTCACTCAGTTAGAAAAAAAAAAGTGTAAGTGAAATCTGGTGGCATTGTTGCTGAGTTTCATGAGTCATGTTGACCTTCATTAGACACCATGAGTGATACAGCTTGTTGGTTTGCACTATTAATTAGCAGATCCATGGGTGTACTGTGAATCTGGAGGGTGTCTTTGGCTTGAAATGTGTCACAAAAGGGATTTACAGACTTCCTCCACCCAAACACACCAGGGCGTCAACTGCTTGTTGCCAATCACATGGCAGCAATTCAATGCATTTAGAAGTTTGAAAACCAATTATCAGTATTAAATCACTTGGCTTGGTTGTTGGTACCAGTCAGTCTGGTTTGGGTTTTTCAGAGACTGTTGATTCCAAACACAACTTTCTTTAGGGTTTAGAGAGAATAGCCAGAGAAAAAATATTAAATATTGCACTTCAAGGCGAAAATGCCCTGTGGATTGATAGAAAGGCAACAGCGTGCAGAAGATGCACAACACAATGGGCTGCAGCAGCAGCAGACCACACCTGGTGCCACTCCTGTCAGCTCAGAACAGGAAACTGAGGCTATAGTTCAGGGGTGTCAAACTCAAATTACCTGGGAGCCGCTGGAGGCAGTATCAAATTTCACCAAAAAAAGACACAAAATTACTAAAAAAAAAAGACACAAAATGGCAGAAAAAACTAAATTACTTAAAAAACACACAAAATTACCAAAAAAAAGGACACAAAATTACTAAAAAAGACACAAAATGACAGAAAAAAATACTAAATTACTCTTAAAAAAGACACAAAATGACAGAAAAAAAACACTAAATTACTCTTAAAAATTGTTTTAAAAAGACACAAAATTACCAAAAAAACCCACACAAAATTAAATTTCATAACATTTCCACTTCTTCCGGTAACAACAACATGGCGGATAATAAACGGTCATAGAAACAAGTGAAACAAGCTCCAGCTTGAGCAATAAATGGACCTTCCATACACAAAACGGTAAAGTGCCATTCATATAAAACTCACATTAAACTTTCATATCAAGGTGAGGGTCACAAAACATCGTCACGAGGGCCGCAATTAGCCCGCGGGCCGCGAGAGAGACCCATGCTATAGTTGGTATCAGCTCTCCAAATTTGGACAATAGAATACTGGGAAAAGGGTCCGAAAATGGCTTAAACAGCTTGAAAGCACAGATCCATCATGCCTTGTCTCAACCGTCCAGGCTAAGGCTTATGGTGTAATGTTGCACTTTGGGCCACTTAGTGGGTATCGTATAAATGCCACAGTCTACCTGAGAATTGCTCCTGATCATGACCATGCCTTCCTGATCACAGTATGCTCATCTTCTAATGACTATTCAGTAGGATGACGCACCATGTCCCTGAAATGATCTCAAACTGGTTCCTTGAACAATGAGTTCACAGTACTCCAAAGGTCCCCACCACAGCACCTGTGGGATGTGGTGGAAGAAGAGATTTGCATAATGGATGTGCAGCTTCCAAATCTGCGCAACTACATGACTAACTCTAGTAGCTAGAAGCTCTTCCAATGAGCAACGGCTGGCTCTGCCACCTGTTCGTTCAAGGCAATCCAAACTCTTTGCGTTTCTTGTTTCCCTTTGGTGGAACGTACTACCAGTTCCTACCAGAGCAGTGACGTCCCTCTCTACCTAATTGTGTCGTTTTTTTATAATTTTGTGTCTTTTTTAATAATTTTGTATCTTTTTTAGTAATTTTGTGTGTGTTTTGGTAATGTTGTGTCTTTTTTATAATTTTGTGTATTTTTTGGTCATTTTGTTTCTTTTTTAAGTAATTTATTTTTTTCTGTCATTTTGTGTCTTTTTGGGTAATTATGTGTATTTTTTGGTAATTTTGTGTCTTTTTGTAATTTTGTGTCTTTTTTTTAAGTAATTTAATGTTTTTTTAAGTCATTTTGTGTCTTTTCTTAGTAATTTTGTGTCTTTTTTTGGTCATTTTGTTACTGCCTCCCGCAGCCCCCAGGCAATTTGAGTTTGAGACTCCTCTTATCACACTATACCTTTATTGTTTCCCTTTTCCATAAGTCGCTTTGGATAAAATCGTCTGCTAAATGACTAATGTAATTGTAATGTAATGTATGTAATTGTAAATAGTACCACGTCAATATGGACCAAAATCTGAAGTCTAAATGGGGCCCAACCCAGTAGGAATAAGGTGTTCCTAATAAAGTGGCAATTGAGTGTAGTATATATAAAAACAACCACCAGACATTAAACGAACAGTATACATATAATTATTTACAATATATAGAGAGTTCTGTTCTATTCGGGGCTATACTTATTAGTAAGTCATTTTAGAGCAATTTACAGGTGTTTTGCATGAGTTATTTAATTAATTATTTAATATTAAATTAAATTACATGCAAGAAAGAGGGGGGGAAAATCCAACTATTTCCATTTTGCTTTATTTTTTTAACTGTATGTATTCCTTATTGCTTAATTTCCTACTTTAATCTAATTATTATGTTTTAAGTGTATTTGATTCTTGTAATTGAGGCGTTTAAAAAAAGAACAAGGCACTTACAAGCACTGACCCCATATCACTGGCATCAGTACAAGGGGCATATACATTGTAGGCATTAGTCAACCCCGCAGCCAGTCAGTCAGTCACCCAGTCACAACTTAATTACTGACACCAGTGACACGAGGGACACACAGCTTTTCAAAAGCCCCTCAAACTTCAAAAGAGGACCTCTCAAAGAAGCCATTCAGAGGCTCCTTCTTTCAACGGGATGAGGGTCGCTGTGTCTGCTCTGAATGGATTGATTTGGAGCAAATGTGGACCGAGGCTACTTGTATTGTGATAATTCCAGTGTCAACACTGTTCTCCTCCCCTTCACACGCCGATCCTCAATGAGCTCAGCTCGTCGCCGAGAAAGGGGCCTTGAAAATCTGACACTTAAAAGGGAAGTTTGGCACAATAACCCTGCTAATTCCTTACCCCCTGCTAAAAAAAAAAAGCATGCAACACTGGCCGCATTATGAGGATCTGTTGAGGGAATAATAAGGATGAATTACTCCTCCCTTTCCTGTGACCTAAAAATCGCAGAGCGTACTAAATCTTGCCCCCGTGTCAATAGCTGCCTGTTATTTGCATGCATTAAAGTGAAAATAGCGGCTCTGTTTTGTGACACTCATTTTGTGTCAGCGAGGATAGTCACAGATTGTCCCCCACTCTCTTGCCCTCCCTCAGCTTCAGCAGACGTGTGGAAAACATTATGTGTGAAGGGTAGTCATTTCCAATGCATAGTTGCTTCTTGACTGCTATGTTTATATGCATGTGTGTGTGTGTGTGTGTGTGTGTGTGTGTGTGCGTGCGTGCGTGTGTGTGTTTGCTTGTCTGTCTGGTCTGCTGGTGTGTTTATCTGTTTATGAACAGCGTTGGAGTGTTTGTGTGCACTGTCCCACTGTTTCGGCAGAAAATAAGAAGACACCTGCTCGGCGATTCGGAGCTGGCTGTCAAAAACAGGAAAGAAAGTGTGGTGATAGAAAGAAAAAAAAAGAAGGAAAAAACCCCGGCAGCCCCGAGATATATCTATTCTGGCTCCCCGCTTCCCTCAAGCTGCCGGTAGGAGACTTCAAAATGGCTCCACTCCCCGCCATAGAGTGGGCTCTGCCCTGTCAAAATGTCTTTGAATGGAAAATACAGACTGAAAAGTTTCCTCCTTTCTCCCTCTCTTCCTCATTGTTTTTCTCTCTCGCTCCCTCGTTCTCTCTTCCTCCCCCCCTTCTGTCCATCCTTCATCGCACACAGAAAAGGGCATCTCATCCTCTCCAGTGGAGCTCTCATTGAATGCTGCCTTTGCTCTGAGAAAAATACTCTCTTCCTCTCTCTTTCCCTCTCTCTCTCTCTCTCTTTCCCTCTCTCTCTCTCTCTCTCTCGCTGGAGCCCCGCCAGAGCTCTCTGTCTCGGTGAGGTATCTGCCAGTCACTCAGAAGTCCATTCTTCACTAAAACATGATGTCTATCTCCTGGGTCCTGTCTGTAGAACAGTGCAGGTCTTGGTACCTTTTGTCAGAAGCGATTATGATCTGTTTAGCTGACAGAATCGCAAACAAGACCGGAGCGAATAAAATTAATCAGGCGGGGTCAATTAACAGGGCAGATTTAAATGTTTTAGATTGTGGAGATTTTTGATTTTTTTTTTTAACCTGATGGCCAAAAGTATGTGGACACCCAAAAACCACAAAAACATAACTGTGGTCCATTTCAGTTGTTAATATACAATACAATACAATAAATCTTTATTATCTACCATGGTGAAAATTTGCCTTAGGCTCACCGTAAAGATACAGCATTTCATTAAAAACATACAACAGTTGAGAATGCAGTTAAACCATAGAATAAGAAAAGAGAAAGACAATTAAAGCAGTTCAAAAATGAGTGCATCACTTATGTTGAGTTGAGGAGGCGACCTATATAACATAGGATTTCCATAAGATATTGGATGAGTCAGAATCACTGTTATTGATACTAATATTTTTTTATTGTTAAGTGGCTTCTCTTCTATTAATCGGGAGAACCATGTGTCACTATTTATGAGTTTAACAGGCTCCTTCTAAACAACTATGGAATTACTTGAATGTTAAAACAAGCGGCCTCAATCTTAAAATGACATTCCAATACAACAAAACTGCCCTGTCAATTAGGTCTCGAGGGAAAAAATATTATCTCCTGGATTGCTTTTACACAAAGTTTTCTAAAACAAGGGTGGACAGGTCAAACAAACACGGGACTTTCACCAAGGGGACAGCTGTTAATATCCTGTGTGAAACCAAAAGTCAAAGTTGACTTATTTGAACAAAAATTAACTTACGCAACATAGATGGATAGATATATACTATAATACACACAAGAATACAATATACTATGAATTAGACTGAGTGGTGATGTTGTATTGTATCCTGAGTACAAGCTTAACTTAGATACATATCTTGAGTTAAATTACAAATGTACTACTTTTAATCCAAATGGCATGACTCACGTCCCGTCCAATGGAATTGGATGGGAGTGAGGTAAGAGCTCTCTGCAGGCCAGTCCACACCAAACAACGAAAAAACAACAACAACAATAAAATATTTCTTATGGACATTGTTTTGCGCTCGAGGGCATTGTCATGTTGAAACAGAAAATAGCCTTTCCCAAACTGTTGGAAGCACTATTGTCTCAAACAATGGTTCCCATGAGCTATGAGTATATTCACCTCCACCTTTTTCTTTTTACCTTCTCAGATTTTTAAATTTTAATACATTTTAGAGAGCTGAAGAGGGAAAACTACCCAGTACTTTACCACAAAAAAGTGGTAACCCCCCCATAAGAAAATATAATCTTATGGAGCACAAAGAATGTTTTTGTTCTTTTTTAATTTGTCAATTTGCAACCCCTCAGATTTGTCTCGTGATTGTCTCAGGGTTCTGAATCCGAGGCTGGTTGGTTGGTTGGTTGGTCAGTTGGTTGGTCAGTTGGTTGGTCAGTTGGTTGGTGGTTGGTTGATTGGTTGTTTGAATTGTTGTTTGAAAGGTTAAATACAAGGCTGGTTGGTTGGTTGGTTAGATGGGTGAATGAAAGGTTGGGTGTTTGGATGTATCAGTGGATTTGACTTTCAAACACTGGAACATTAATTCCTGTACATATATACATATGCTGTACATTTTTAAGATTTCCCTTTACTGTAAGTAAAATAAACATCCTGAAATGTGGATGATCACTGTAATATCATGACAAATATGAACAGAATAATGTTTCACTACACTGCCATTAAAGATCTCATTACGTGTCCCACATCCATCATTTAAGAAGCCAATCATTCATTTCATGGTATGGACACTTGAGAAATCTATCTGCTGAAATTTGGTCCCCAAGGCGTGTTACATTTATGGTTAATCTAATACTTCTCCTTTGACCATGTCTGAAAAGCCCATTCTGCCTGCGCTTTCCCCATTATTTCAGGTGGCTTCATCACCTGTGGCCAGAAGGAACCACCTAATGGCCATTTTCATTTGATAATTGGTTATCTTGACATTTCAAACTGGCTCCATAATTTGTTCGTCTCTATTGTGAGTGGCTCGTTAATTAGAGTGTGTCTGTGCTTAGCTCATCTTTTCCGAAAAGGATTTGGGGTCATTGTCGAATTACACGGTTGGCATTCTTTGGACACGTTCATTAAAAATGGCAGTTTCGCCTAACCAGCCGAACGTGAGAACTTTAGAAAATCTGATGATCCTAACCCTGAGGACTGGCCACAGGGAGAATATTAATGTCAAAGGACCTGACGAATTCCAGCAGTATTTATCTGAATATCTGCAAATGTGCATCTTGTGAGATATAATCTTGAGGACGAAGGGTGATATGTGCCCTGAGATATGAGTGGTGAGAAAAAGGCAGATCCATGTTCGCTGAGTTAACTCAGAAGGAGACGAAGTAAATGTCCTTCCAAAAGTCTTCAGATGAGTGATGCCTCAGACTAAGCCTTCAATCTCTTCACAATGCTCATCTCAGTAATAATTCATTCTGCATCCTCAGAAATGGAAAATATTGATTTTCAATGAATAACACCCCAAACCAGCATGCAGCCTAAGATTGCCGGTAAAGTAAAAAATAGTACACCCTCTCCCCTTTAAAGAAGCACGTCTCATGCATCCGCTCCAGGCGTGATAAAGCAGCCAAGTCAACATCCAAACTAGTTATTGTTATTACAACTAATTAGGAGATAAGTCCTCATTGCGTTCAAGTGGCTCAAAGTGACAGATAATAATTGCTGCAATGTTCGTATCCGCTTTTATTATTGTCGGTATGTTTCGCTGAAGACACAGCTGTCAACAACAAAGTGGCAGGATCTGGATCAAAATTAAATTCTGGGAAAGGTTGAATATGTATTTGGCATTCATATTCAGCGAGTCGGCTTAGTTAACAACCTGTTTCAGGTCATTCGTGCTGGCTCAGACATGAAAAACAGCAAAAACATGCTTTATAATTCAACCTCAGTTGATTGTAGTGTACTGATTTATCTCTTAATATCACCAATTATCTATATTATGACTCCTGTAGATTATTTATTGGCATGCTCCTGTCTACACTGTAGAAGCCTCCTTTGAAAGCCCTGTACGGTACAGTAAAACTCACACTGGCATGCGTTCAGCTCTGCGGGTAGTAATCCATTATGTGGCTGTATCAATGACAGTGATTTACCAGGATTAATGTGATCATCAGGCCTGATCAATAGATTATTTTTAGATTAATGTTTCGGTTTAAAGCTGTCTCTTGAATCACCCGTTTCCATTGCAAAGATTATCAGCTGTACTTTTCCAGACTCGTATTAAACCTTCACACCGAGCACCTGTTTATCCACACCGTAGCATACAGTCCTTGGTCAACATCAGAAAGAGGCCCCCACTGTGCGATACAAGGTCTTTGAAAATAGCAGTAGGATTTCTTTTTAGGGATAAAAGGCTCCGGCTTTACTGATGTGATTAGAATTAAAAGTATAATGCTTTTAATCCCCTCCATGATCTCTTTTGTTTCAAAGCACGCAGAGATGACAGACGGATTAAAGAACGTTGTTAATTTTTGTAGATCTGTGTGCATCAATTACATCCAGGGCTACTATTATACCGTTTAGTATTAATACATTCATAAGAGAAAGTATTCAGCAGATGATGAAAAAGACAAATCTGCTCTTTTCAGTGTTTGGCAGACAGAATTTAAAAATCTGATCCTGTGTGCACTTATGGAAATTGGCATCCATGTAATTCTCGCTCCAAGCTGAGGAATGCAGTTCAATTCAATGCGCTGGATTTTAATCAATTAGTGATACCGTGTAAAAACATTTCATGTAAAAATTACTTTTTAAAAAAAGAAGTGTGTTATCTCGGCCAACATTTTGATTTTTCCACCTGGTGTGCCTTCACACGAATCTCTCCACTGCCACTTCTCTTTCTGTTCTCCGATGTAAACTTTATAATGGGCAGTGTGGAGGAGTGTGGGGAATGTTAGGCCACATCCCAGCGGTGTCGACACTTTTCTGTCTCCACAGATCACTCTCTAAAAGTTTGCCACCCACACTGAAGCATCAAATCTATAGAATCTAAAGAAAAATGTTCTTCCTCCTCTTTTATTTTAATGCCAATTGGTCAACCACAAAATAGGCTCAAAAATAGTTTCAAAGTTCACCCTGTGCTTGGAAACAGCAGTTGACAAACCCGTTAGCAGCTCTTGGGCAAATCACAATCTTCATCAGCAGAAAGAGTTTGTCTAGAGTCAGGCAAAGTAAGCTGTGACATAACTGGCTACATGTCTTCAGTTTCTCAGTCTGTCAAAGGTGCTTTTAAAAAATCCTCTGTACCCACACATGTCATAGTTTTTATTTAACACATCAAGAAAGGGAAAAACAAGACTTTGAGTTTCAAGAAGTAGACCTACGGAGAGATTCACTTGTCATTGTTCAAGTACAACTAATTTGAGTTTGCAACTCTCAAACACTGTGCAGTAAACCAATAGACGTACAAACAACAACATGAGGTCAGTGTAGCATTTAGCACCTAGCTTAGCCTCTGCCTACAGCTTTTGTGTTTTTGAAACTTTATTAAAGCAACATGGTGCAATACAAGACAATACACCAACAAAACACCATCAGGGTGTTTCAACAATACAGAGGCAAGCTTTCATACAAAAACATTGCAAAGTGTACATAAATTCAAAGTCTTTATAGCTTTCATGTTGGTAGATTTCTTAATAGACTTAATATATTGTTCGGTTTCATTTTCAAAGACAAGAAAGAGAGGCTTTTGATTAACGTAACTTTGTTACTCACTAATGTAGGATTACTAGTGGCTAACATTAGCAAGGTAGCTGAAAAAAGTCTAAATAAAACAACTTGGGAATGATAAAAAACATAGCCTATTTGTTTTTACCTGGAGTAGCATGTGTCCTCTGTTGGCAGAGGCCCACCATCCTGTCCAGCTATATAAATATTCTTACCAAAGGTAATTGCAGAGGAATTTTTGATTCACCTTTTCTGTATGTTTTAGTTTTCTTTAATGCTGCTGTGACTCACTAATTTAGGCTTAGCAGTGGCTAACATTAGCAAGCTAGCTAAAAAAAAGTGTAACTAAAACAATAGGCATATTCTTGTTATCTGGAGTAGCATTTTTCCTCTGTTGGCAGAGGTTAACCACTTCTCTACACCATCCTTTGCTACAGTGCAGTTTTCCATAAATCGTTTCAGTCTTTTTTTTACCCCTTAAATAACCGTAGCAGAATATAAAACTTAAATAACCGTAGCAGTACACTTAAAGCCAAGTAAATAAAAGGTCCAGTTTGTTGGATTTTGTGGTTTCTATCAATCTCTTGAGCCAGTGTTTGTTTTTTTTACGTTACGGTCCACAGTAGAAGAATGGCGGGACTGTTTCTGATGTAGATATGTAGGGCTCATTCTAAACAACGATTTTTGGTTTCAGGTGATTATGCACTAATGAAAACATAATTATGAATGCTATATTCAGTTTCTGACAATAGTTTTCCCATAACCCGACACTACTCCTTTAAGCAAATTTTAAGAATATATGTCAGTGGCAATTTCTGTATTGTGGGATCGCATATAGTGTTCAAAAATACTCATATGAGGCAAACATGGTGGAACCACACGTTTGACCATTTGTCTGCCTTACAGAGTACAAGGCCTTTGTCAAGCTGTTTGCACCTTAAGAATTTACTGCTGGAGAAACACCAGGCAATGCCCTTTTAAATGACTTCCCAGAGTGTGTTTGTGTGTGTGATCTTTCTCCCTTCTTGGGCCTGGCAGTGTCTCACTATATACCCGCTCAAATCACTCAACTCGTCCCCGGTTACCGTGTTACCCCCCCAGCCCTCACACTGTCTTATCTGTCCCCTCTCCCCTGGCCTTTGATACACCCCTCTAGCCTCCACCGCTTCCCCAGGAGTGCAATCTGCTGTCCACTGGTATTGATCAGACACACAAGGTTTTGATTAGCACACTTGGCTGGATAACGGGGGCTTCACTGCATGATTGTACGCCGCCATTCCACTGTCTTGTTCCTCTATTGGCCAGGGAGTACTTCACTTCATTGGAGTCAGTGATTGGATGCACCCTAGAAAGCCCCCCACTCTCTTCTGCCCGTGTGGTAAAAGATCCAAGAGTCCGATGCTTTCTTCACTTGACTGAGTGTTTTTGTGTTGGTTTTGTCACATGAAGGCGAGTTAAATGTGGGCACCAATGTGCAACAAAGAATAGATCTCAACTCTTGCCGCAGAGGTATACACAGATGAAGGAACTGATAGTGGTTACATTTGGCAAAAAAAAAATTGAAGCCGGCACATTCAATAAATAATTTAACAGGCGATTCAGTGGAGAAAAGCCCCCAAACAAAAGAACTGGGAGATGAGGGGAGATGTGAGTTCGATACGGATGTTTAATCAAGAGGGACGTCCAAGCTTTTTCTCATTTGCGGGAGAAAGAAGGAGACAAGGGCAAGCTGTTGGACGGTCAGGCATTCTGACATTGCAGCCTAAGAGTCAGCCACCCATTGGCCTATTCACTGGTCAGCCAATTAGGTCTTGGCTGTTAAGGTTTAATACCTACAGTTAAGGCTACCATTGTGTGCAACCTAATGCTATTTCAGGCTTTCACTCACTTTGGAAGCTTTCATTAAATCCAGAAGAATGCCAGGCCTATTCACACAGACTCTTCAGTTAAAAGCTCTGCATTTTTATATTTCCTTAACATTCAGACCCCCTCCTCTCCACATATCCCCATCTCCATATACTCAAAGACACAATCCTTCAAATAAAGTCACTTGTAAGAGCAAAGAAAGTCGAATTTGACTCTTGACTGTTTTTTCTTTCTTCCCTTTGACTTTTCAGATATCTGGGCTGCAGTCATTCTTGCCTTCACAGGGTCAGGATGCTCTCACCGTTTTAAAGTTTTACAAACTCCTTCTTCTTTCTTTGAGACCTCACTCGGGATCTTCATGTGATTCATTGACTTTGTTCCGCAAAAAAAGTCAGAAAAAAGTTCAGGGAGTGATTTCTGTCTCGTTCGAGAGATTTCCACAAACACTTCACGGTCATCTGACTTGATGTTTCCGCTCCTTGTTCCGGACTGAGTCATTGTAAACAGTGCCCCTATTGAGAGTGAAACTTATCAAACAAAACGGCAGGGGACGGGCACTGGCACATTCCTTCAGTTGTGTTCATTAGTTGCACGCTCGCTGTGATGCATGCTGGGGGGAGTTGGCTGGGCTTGGCCGACCACTCGAGCGCCGAGCGCGCCAACAGATGTAGCGTAGCCTCTCCAAACAGAGGGGATCTGACTCGCTCAAACTTGGCCAAGAGTCTGGGGAGTTGTCGATGGAGTCGGAGGAGGACGAGGAAGGAGAGAGGAGTATGCAGAGAGAGAAAAAAAGAGAGAAGGGGAAGGAAGAGGGAAGCTGGGAGATAAAGAGAGACAAACAGAGAGGGGTGGGGGCGGGAGGTGGGAGAAGAGTTGTTCCCCAGAGGGATCACTCTTGGTGTCTCACTCCACTGGTCCTTCTAATGTGTGACGCTCAGGAGATTGACAGACTGTGTAAAACTCAGCCCACAGGAGAAAACAACAACAACACAAGTCAGACACATGAAACGGCAACTCGGCCGGGCTGTGGTGAGAAGAGACGGTGCTGGGGGAGTTGGATGGACAGCAGCACTGGTTGATGTAACCTTTACACATTCTGGGAAGGTTAGCCGAGCACGTGAATTATTTTTTTCTTCCTCCGCCGCCGTCCAGCACGAGTTTGAATCTGGGAGCTGTGTGAGCCTGTGCAGCCTCAATAAAGCAAATGGAGTGAGGGGAGGTCACAACCTGCCTTTTCAAGTGCTCCCATGAGGAAATGCTGCTATCAAAGGGTGTCACATGATATTTGATTCAGTAACAGATACTGCTTTCTCCCATGCCATATCCATTCAACCATATGTAACGAGTCAGTTCACCTAAATTGCAACAAAAAAAAAACAACAAGTTATCTCTTGTGGTGCCAAATAAAAAAAATGCTTCTAGCTACCACTGGCCCTTTATGTATTTTCATTTCCCCTGATAAATGAAACAACCACAAATATACATGAGTATAATGATAATGTAGATTGGTTTTGTTTCACCTTCACAGGTTTTTATTTTTTAGGAGCATTTTTATGCCTTTTTGCGTTACAGATCTTGACAGTAATTGTTAATTGGAAATGCCAAAAATGCTTTTTTTCTAACAGCCAGCAGAGGGTGACTCCACTGGATGCAAAAAGAAGTCCAGTTGTATAGAAATCTATGAGAAATTTGACTACTTCTCACTTGATTTATTACCTCGGTAAGCATTTTACTTTGTAGTTTGAGTTGTCTAAAGGCGTCTTTTTCAGCATTTGGTTTTACTAAAAGACACACTAAGAAGTCGACCGGTAATTTTGAAATACGCACACACCTTGCTAACCATTTATATTTACATTACATTACATTTAGTCATTTAGCAGATGCTTTTATCCAAAGCCACTTACAGGAAGAATAAGCTAGCTAGCATCGCATTAGCTGATTACTGAGCGTGCTCCTCCTTCTGACTCCAAAAATACAAGATGGCAACAGCAAAAATGCCAAACTTGAGGTTTCAAAACCATAGTACACAGACGATGTCACTGTCTACTTCTTTTATTCAGTCTATGGGGATGGTAGCAGCAAAGGTCACCATGCATGACTTACTACAGATGCCTTAACCCCGAAGCCCAGAGTCTGATCCACTGCTTCGGAGCGATTTATGCTTAACTGGATGTGCTTTCAAACACTATGATTTTTAAATGGGAGACATCCAGGACAATGCAGCGGATGAGAGATTCTCAAATTGCAATACTCAAGCATAATGGAGGTGAATGGAACTTGGTTTGTGGTGCTCAACTTTCCAGAAACCATCTCCAGACAAACCACACTGTAAACAGCTTTTACAGGGTCTACTTTCTTGTGAAGAAATAGTCTCTTTCAGAAGTGTTCTCTGAATGTTGTCTCAAGTGTAATTATTATTATTTCCATCAAAGACATTGGTGGTCTTTGAACCGGTTGCTAGAAGGTTTGTCCGGAAGTAGTTTTGTTTTAAACACAACACAAAATTACAAAAAATGACCACAAAAGACACAAAATGACCAAAAGAGACACAAAATGACTTTTAAAAAAAAAACACAAAATTACCAAAAAAAGGCATTATACGACCAAAAAAGACACAAAATGACTTTTTAAAAAAAACACAAAATGACCAAAAGAATACATTATACGACCAAAAAGACTAAAACACATTAACACATGAACACAGTGGAGACAGAGCTGACTTCCAAAATGATTTGGCGACCCCCTAGAAATCATCTCGCGACCCCAATTGAGGTCGGGACCCCAAGGTTGAGAATAGCTGGTTTAAGATATCATTTATTCACCATCGTGATTAGGTTTACTCAGCCATATTCCCATAGTAATTTGAGAAAAAATGTGTTTAAATCCACATAGTGTATACAGGAAGCAGCGTCCTCTTATGTCTTATTATCTTGTCCACAAAAACTGAGAAGACAGAGAGAAAGCAGGATAAGCCCTTTTTATGGGCCTATACGTTTTTCCTATCTCCCCAC
This sequence comes from Centropristis striata, assembly GCF_030273125.1. NCBI lineage: Eukaryota > Metazoa > Chordata > Actinopteri > Perciformes > Serranidae > Centropristis > Centropristis striata. The sequence continues at coordinate 14,566,545 of NC_081533.1, forward strand.
TGGCACGACTCACATGATATACCTCCATATCAGGCAATGTGATGCTCCCGCCTTAAAATTGAAAAATGCCATAGACCTCCATAGTCCAACATTCTCACATCCTCTCCATCATGTCCTTGACACATGAACATATAATTGACTGCAAAAAGGAGACCGTTTCATTCACATGTATCTCTCAGCTTGACCTTCAGCGATGATGGAGTGAAAACAGCCGAATGAAGATGAATGGCAGGCGCAGTCAACGCTATGACCCAGTGCTCCTCTGTCTGACTAGCAGGTTTAATACGGCCATGGGCTAATCCTTATTTAGCAACCATCATCACCACCATCATCACATGCATTCTCAAAGCTATTAATCAAGGTTGCGCGGGGAACATTTATCACACACAAGCAGGGACGTGTACACACATACTGTGTTGTGTACTAATCATCAGCATGCATTTTCACATGCACAGCTGGATATGCAAACAGAATAACAATTGGTAAATAACAGAATATTTATGCATTCTTACAAATTCATTCTTTTGATTACTGCCAAGCAGTTTGCTAAGCATATGGGTGAGTTCAAGGTAATAAAATATCATATTTGAATGACTTTATTTTTGCAAAAGCAGGTTTTTTTTTTGTTGTTACTTTCTATAACTCACAGACTTATGATAACCAGTGCAAATGTGTAATATATATACAGATGCATATGCTTTATATTCCTGTTTTATATTCAGATGCATGCTGGATCTTGGCCAAATAATCTCTGTTTGCTGCAGAGGACAGCCTTGACTGGTGTTAGAAAGGTTAAATATTGATGTGGGCAAAGCTAATGCAAAAACCAGATATAAAAGAAAAACATCAAAACTCCAATAAGTTTATTCTTTATCTTGTTGATTTGGCGTAATAGTTGCATTGGCTTGTATCAGTTGTAGCCTGGGCTGCGATGTCAATCAATATACTCAACACATTGTTTGAAAAAAATGTAAATTCTGGTGCAGTTCAGATGTGTGTGTGTTTGCATCCCAGGCTGATGGTGGGCCTCTTAAAGATTCCTGCACCCGGGTCTGTCACAACCTGCAGCTGCATGTGTGTATTTGTGTGTGCATGCATGTGTTGGGACTAGCGTGTTTCTGTGTGTGTTTCTTTGTGTGTGAGTGTTTGGGTGTGTTTATCTGTGCTAGCCGACACCATGATGGCTGCCATATGGGAGCCATAACTCCATTAGCACGCAAACAGTCTGCTAGGCTTACTTTGGTGGGACACACACACACACACACATACAGAAATAGCTGCAGGTTCACTATCAAACTGGTAGCCCATTAATTAAAAATGGCAGTTTTAATTCAGGTGGAAATGTGAGCTGTGACCAATTTAGTGGATCATTTTCAAAAGTGTCGCCATTATGGTAAGATACAATTATAGACCACTTTAAGGGGTCAGCTAGCCAAAATTACATATTTTTCTGCTTAGTGATAACATGCAATTCTTTTTAAATTAGCTGAAGTTCCAAAAGTCTGTCATATTTCTGCCTCAGCCCCATTACAATTGAGGTGAATGGAATTTTAAGTTATTCATAAGATTTGATTGGATCACTCAGAAGTGGGCGTGGCTTAATGCAATGCAGTGGTTGTCACCAACTTCATGTTTTAACGCTTCTAACCTTAAAAAACTTCAGGTGGAGTAAGTATTTGTCAGGAAATAATTTATTAAGAGGGATTTTGATATTTTAAAAATACCCCGAAAAAAGGTTTCTGACACCTATTTACCATGTAGCAGGAGATCAATAGAAGATTAGATTTTCATTTTGCTAAAAAAAAACTTTAAACAAAAAGTGTTTTCAGGTTACTCATCCACATACCTTCATTCTTTTGAAACTACAAAGAAATGTGTCCATGAATAACTGTTCAGAGCTATGTGGACGATTCTGAGAAAATCGGGACAATGATCCTGAAAAAAAAATCCAATTTCTTTTTCCTTTATGCTTTAAAGAGACCAAACGAAATTCAATTAACCTCCTTGTGTCCGGAGGGTGCAGAAGTGTTCATGGCCGCATAGAAAATATTTGTAGTTTGGGTGATCCAACCCTTTAAAGAAATACTTTTCCATTCAAATGACCATTTTTATATCAATAATTTAATGCAACTCTGAATTATTGAATTTCTTTGCTTTTCTCGCATACCTCCACCGCAGTGAAGAATCTGAAATTGGATTAAATTCTTCATGCATTGAAAGTCAAAGAGACTGTCCTCCCCGAAAAATGAACCCATATGCCGATCGTTCAGCAGCTTCTCATGACCCATATTTACAGTTGAAGCCAAAGTTGTAGTGAGGTTACAGAGTATAAAGAACAACAAAGTCCACTTAGTGTAGCTGGAAGCAAGAGGTTGGAATCACAAATTGTTTTGTCAAATAAGGAAAAATTCTCAGTCTATTCAGTCTTCAGTCTTAATATTTCTCCACATGAGAGTCAAACCCACAGACTGACCAACAACGTATTCAGTCAAACTGCTCTGAATTTTTGGAAGAAAACATTTAAAAAAAGCCTAACTTTGCAGTGTTATTTCGACAACTTCCCGACACGATATCCTGATGCACCTACAATGGTACCTATATATTCCTTAGATCTTCTAGTTTCATATGATACCAGTATATGCCTAAAATTCAGCCCCATATGGCCTCCAGGAGGAGGGGAATGATGGCCCGCCGGAACGCTAAGTATCCATATTTGGCGGCCATGAATTGATATAAAATTACCACGCAAAATATCGTGATACTAGGCTGTATCAATTTTTTTCTCCACCTCTAGTGGAAGCCGTGGAGTATGGGTCAAACAAACACATGGCTTCCACCCAGGAGACCAGAGTTCATGTCCCCAATGTAATGTCAATGTTACTATTTTAAGTGTACAATTTAAATTGATCTCACGTCCAGCATTAGTTACTTTACACCTTACTTTTATGTTATTTAAAATTTTAATGTTTTCCAAATCCAAACCAAGTCATTTTGTTGCCTAAACCTAACCATACTGACATCATTTGACAACATTAACCATGTGTTAATAACTGCCAACATTTAAGTTTGAGGAGTGGACGTGTTCATTTTCTGCTGCCACTAGTGGAGCGAGTTAAAGAAACACACTTGTGGGTTGTATTAAAAGGTCAAATGTGACTGTATGGATTGGAGGACTTGTTGAAAGTTTCATTTATCCATTCATAAGCTCACAACATCCCAAACTTCTCACAATTTACAACACTTCTGCAGTCTCACGCTTGCACAGGCGCGCTACTCATATGTGTGAGTGATTCATCAAAGATTTACTCAGTTTCAGGATTCTCCATTTACAGTGGAGGCATGTGAGAAATAACACGTTTTCTTGAAGAAATTTTAGGTAACACAGTGTGAATAAATTACATACAAATTGCCATTTAAGTAAAAAAAAAAAATAACCCTCATGGATGAGTGATTTAATGTTTTTTCTGTCTTTGGAAAAAAAAAATATTCCTTGAGAGGCTCAGCAGCCAATTTTTATAAAAGATGGCAACCTCTCATCACATATGTGAGTACCCTTACCTCTCTGGAGCCCAACTGAGTCGATTTGATGCATCCAATTTTCATTTATTTTATTCAGGTTTTTTTGGGGGGTTTTTTATGAGCACACTCGGCATCCTGTGTTTCATCCTGTACCTTTATATTATTATAATACTATGCTGTTGTTTTTTAATACTCTTTTTATTGGGTTTTCAATTTTATAAACAAAAACAATTCAGACAACAAAGCACAAAACAAAACAAAAAAAAGAAGTCCCACCCCAAACTAACAGAGCATTGCGCTATATGTTTCTGATTTTTTTTTTTACATAAAATAAGTAAGTAAATAAAAAGACGACAGGAGACAGGTAAACGAAAAGCACATACATAAAATAGTTCTAAATGGATATAAATGGTTCTTTGTTCTAATGTATCCTTTAAAAAACAAAAATGTGGAAAACAGCTGTGGAATAACTCATGTCTTGTACTGATGCTTATGAATGCTAAATTCCAATAAAAAAAAATATTATAAAAAAATATATATCCCTATGATCATATTCCTAATATGATAGCTTTCATGGCATTTCACGTAACTGTGAATACATTCGGTCATTTAAGATACACACCCACATGCATGCTACATGTCATTAATATGTAGCACAAAACACAATGATCTGTCGAGTTGGTCACCATCTGTGAACACATGTCAAAATCTATACAGCACACACACACACACACACACACACACACACGCTGCATTTTAATGTCTCATCACCACTTCTGTTGGTGACAGTCATCTCACATGTGACACTTCTGCCTGTGTTCATGTATGTGTGACACATCTTTCATCAGGAATCGGCAGCTCGTTCCAATGTGACAACACCGCCTCGAAGTTGTGTGTGTGTGTGTGTGTGTGTGTGTCGGCACGGTGACCACTCATGACACCCACATACAGAAAGTGACACACGAGCGCAAATGGGCCGTGTGTCACACATAACTTGACTCTCCGGGTGTCATGTGACGTCGAGCTGGACGGCAAACAAAGCGCGCGTTGTTTCATCATCATTTATGAGAGAGCACAACAAGAGGGCTGAAATTGAGTGTATTTCTGTGTGTATTAGCTCGCTGTGTTTGTTGATACATGATAGCACTGCATCATCGCTAAATGCATGCTCGTCTGAGGAGTTAAGCCTGCCTGAACACTGGAGAGCAGGCCAATTACATAGCCCGGATTAAACGGCAAATCCCAACTATAATGAGAACCAATCACAATGGCCGCGGGGTATCCTAGCAACCGGCAGCGCTCGGATAGTTGTTTGGGCATAGTACAGAATATTGTTGTTGTTGTTGTTGTTGTTGTGATGGGAGCACAGATGGGGAAAAAATACATAGAGAAAAAGCAAGAGAGTATAAATATGTGCTGGGAAATAAAGAGAAAGGCCGGAGAGGAATATGAATATAGAGAAGGTAAATAAAAAAATAAAAAAGCAATAACAATACTATGAAGTAGGGGAACTGACAGGCATGTGAAAAGGGATAGAGAAGAAACATGAAGGAAAGATATACTGTGCGGGTAAGAGAGAAAAAACAGCAAGACGGACAGAAAAAAGAGAGACAGTGGAGAAAACATTGAGGGCTCTAGAAGGAATTAGACAGCTTAGGGGGCATTATGTCAGTGTACATAGGATTTAGAGTATAAGTCTGGATTATGGCCTTTTGCTTTGATAGAAAATGCCACCTTATAGGCAATAGAGCTGTGTTTTGTTCTTCGGGCAGATATCAAAGAGGACGCCCTGCTGCTTTTTGGAATGCACGGTCAGAAGGTGGGCACTCAATCCCTTTCACTGAGGAATTCAGATGGGATTTGTAACGCCAGCCACTCCGTTTCTTACTGTGTGGGGCCAAATGGACCAAAGTACAACAATGACAGGGAAACCAAAAGGGGACAGGCTGCTACACAGGCATGCAGACAAATAAATGGACACACACGCATACACACAGAGGTCGAGGGAGGTTGCTTTGAAATGCATTCCATCGTTCTATTTAATTTCACTTCATTTTAGATTACTGTGCCAAATTTGAGGTGTAAAGGGAACATGCAGATAAGAAAAAGTAAGCAATTACAAAGTTTAGGAAATGTATTTCAGACTTGCATTTAAATTTTCTTATGCATTTTTCATAAAAGTACTCTCTTATTTGAATATCTTGCTTTTTACTCAAAATATTCTTAGGAGTAACCACACTTTTTCCAGAATGTTCTTTTACTTAGATAATTATTTATGATGTGCATTTACATTGTTTGTTATTGACATGATGTAAGAATGCATGTTGTTCTCTTTCACTGTTTTGTAATTCAGGCAGGTAGGTATCCTGCAAAATTTTGTCCATGAAAGCAGCATACAGATTGCAGATGCATTCAGGGCCCTGACTCAGGACACCGGCGTTTGTGTGTCATTACAAAGCTTTTTATTGATGTTCTAAGTCACCAACTTAACAGTAATTCCTTGATTTTAGGCCTAACCCTGTAATTTCTTTTTCTGTAACAAGATCTCCAACCTAAACGTCAGAATAGACCGTTTATGAGCGTTTCACAGCTCACGGTACCGTGGATTGTTCTAAGAATACCACACGACATTAAACATACACATATGGTTCGCAGTTGTAAAAAAGGCTGCATTTTCTGTGAATCTGAGTCGTATTTTGCTGTACACACACCTGTTATTGACGTTTTTGAGGGGAGACCAGTCTGTTTCCTAGCCTTAGACAAGTGGTTTTGTTGCGTAACCATAAGTAGTTTTGTAAGACAACGTTACCAACATGTCTAAGAAAGTAACTGTTATTTCATAGGATATCCTACAAACCACATAAAATGCAAAATGTTTTGTATGACATCATACAAGCCTGTTCATAGAAATACATTACATAGTTACAGGACCTACGAAAAGCAATGCATGATAATATGTAGTTGGCCCACGTAAGTGGGAGCCACAGTTCATTACAACCAGGCGGCAACCTCCGGGTGTGAGCAGGGAGGCAAACCAGGAAGTGCCTTAAACTGCATTCTACCAAAAATTCCAGCAGGGGGTGCTAAGCTTGGCTGCGAAAAAATTCTGTCCATTCATTTCAGTGCAAAATAAGAAAACCTCTCACTTGATTTATTACCTCAAAAAAATGTTTACACTATGGTCTCAATCGCTAGTAAAAAATCTTCAAGACAATTTGATGTCAATAGTTCTAATAATAATAAACAACGTTAACTAGAAAAGTCATATAGTGTAAAATAAGTTGAGAAAACATCAGGGAAACACCCCATATACTGTACTGAAAGATACAGGACCTGTCATGCATAAACACACATATACACATATATCCTCACACATTTTTTTGGTCTATATATATAAAAAAACAGATTCCCTGTCATCCATTCAATTGCCACTATTCACTTTCCCTCCTGCACATTTATTGTCAGCCGCATGAAGGATAGCGTGTGATTGGCCTGAAATCCTACACAGTCCTCCTACACAGTAATGTGCTGTTTTGCAGCTCTCTTTCAGGTGCCTCAGTAAATAGGGCCATTGTGTGGAGTGCATTACCCAAAGGTTTTACTCCCATCTCTCCCTAGTGGTTTGTGGCTAGTCTCATATTGGCCTCACTTTTCACTGTAGCAGTCAAAAGCATTATGGGGTTAGGGCTAGGAGACGGCTTTATATGTTCAAAGTGGATGTTTCAGAACACTGTGGGAGAAGAGTCATGTTTTATTCTTCTCCGTCTCCATTGGAAATGGCTCAACAGCTTCTTACAAAATGATTAATAGCACCAAACTGAAATAAATTACATGGCAAAAAACTAATTTAACGACCATACTGAAGCGCTTGCATGTCTTAGCCCATTAACTGCTAATTATGCATGCTACATTTTTGCCAACAATTTCATACCCACCAGGCAACTTTTGGTTGCCACTTATTTCAGTACAGTGTGAAAATCACCTTGCAGACAGATATTTTCTTCAGAAGGTAACAGGCCTGCAATTGTTGCATTTGCAAGATGGGACCAACTTCTATTGGGGAGCATTCCAACAAATATCAGCTAGTAAAGATTTTGTCAAAACAATGTGCATATTTGTTGTTTCTTGTGACAAAACTGTCATGTTTGGATGCTTGAATTGACCTTGAATACAGAAAAGGGAACTTTATGTAAAACTGTGGGGAAAAAGTGGAACCTTCACTGGTACTTTACATGTTTTTTTGTGAAGGGATCCGTAATTTGTGGTGTCAAAATACCATTTCCTGCTGTCAGTTTTGGGCTATTCCTTTAAGCAATAGGAATGCAGCAATAAACATATCAATGAGTCAATAAAAGACAGTAAGGAACATACATATGAGCTAGTGATATAAATTACAGGTGAAAAAATACTTCAATATCAATATAAAAAGCACTAAAACACTGTCCTGATTGACAAATTGAAAGGAAGCATGCTCTAAAGCTTATCCTGGTCTATCTTCTATTTTACTCTGAATGGGACCAATATTTTAAAAAATAACATCATCCTATTTCAAAGAAAACTTCAAACTAGTGATTAAGACAATAACCTCATTATGAGAATGTTTACTGAGGTAATAAATCAAGTGTGAAGTAGGATAATTTTCTCATAGACTTCTATGCAATCAAACTTATTTGATTGATAAGTTTGCATTGATATACATGGTAACATTTGAAGTTGTTTTGGTGAAGCAAATGGTTGGCAATTCCATCAGAAACAGAGACCTTTTTTTTTTTTTTTACCAGCTAGCTTCTAGCTCTGTCTGTCAATTGTTTGTTGCTAGGTAGGATGTGTGAATTAAGCTTTAAGAGCTTTTGCACTGAAAACAGTAGCATGAGAGTGTTATAAGTCAACCACAGCAGTGCATTTATGGGCCTGAACAACAACCACTACAAAACTCGTAGAGCTGAGGGGAACCGTAGAGTCCGGTGATAATTCTGTTTGGGTTCACCACTACGAGCAACCCCTTCCAAATATAAGTTGTCTTGTTTTCCATTGTTAACATAAAACTATTGATTATAGCTGCTTTAAAAATCGATTTAGTCTGGCTAAAACTGTGAAAAATGGCGAATGTGACCTTCAGATTGGTTGTTTTTTCAAACAAACACCTGCTAAATAAAAGGTTTCTTGTTATTCTTATTATATTAACCCTCTGGGGGTATGAGCCTATTTTGGCCGTTTTTGAATTGCCCTTCATGTACCATATACAAAATGTTTACTATACCCATATTTGGTATCCATTTTTTTATCACCTATATGATCTGACAGTTATTTTGTCACTTTAACCTACTTGATCAACATATTGAACCCAAAAATTATGAAAAATTATACTATTTACTACAATAAAAACCACAAATATGCTCAATGAACTGTTTTGAAACTTGAAAATGTAAACATAGGATCCAAATATGAACATATAAAAAGGTCAAATTTAAATGTAATAAAACTATATACAAGAAAGTCCCATAAAACTTGTATATTTATAGGCTTTTTTTCCTTGTTAGCTGCAACAATAAAACTATCATATCTTTGGTTTTACATGACCTAGGAGTGTCAAACAAAAACTGTGAGAAAGTTTCAAGTCTGTACTTTGGAGTGAAGTTGATAGCAGCGCTCCATGTGACCTAGTTTTTTTAAACGTCACATGATCTGATCAGGGCGTCACGATCAAAGACCCCAGAGGGTTAAGTAAAAGTAAAAGCCGTCCTCAAATTTAAAAGTTGGACAAAGTTTTCCTTGCTTAATGGTTCATATGATTTATTGGTTATTCAACTTGTTGTCAGTTCTAGATAAATTGACTGTTTAATTCTACTCGGGTGATTACATTACATTCAACATGGTCTCACAGGAATCTGTGAAATAGCCACGGATTTGCTTAACTCAAAATCTGTGGCTGGAATCACTCAAATTTCCGTGAAACTGACACGGATTTCGCTACAATGCAAGTTAATGACAGTCATATCCCGTGGCTATTCCAACATACAAAGTGATTATGTACATTCACTGAGTGAATATTTAGAAAATAAAACATATATTTCTTGCTAGAAATGTGATCAAAATCCATTTTTATGCAGAAACTAAGTCAAAATATTGATTTTTTCACTAAAAATGAGAGAACTGTCCGCCATATTTTTTGTTCTGACCGCTGGAACCTTGAAAGTCACGTGACTTGGAACAAACCAATAGGAACAAATATCCATGGAATAGCCACGGGATATGACTGTCATTAACTTGCATTGTAGCGAAATCCATGTCAGTTTCACAGAAATTTGAGTGATTCCGTGGCTATTCCACAGATTTTGAGTTAAGCGAATCCGTGGCTATTCCACGGATTCCTGTGAGACCAGGTTCATTACATTGCAGTGGTAGAAGCTTATATACTGCACAATACAATTGTTTTTCCCTCTTCTCAGTTCCATTATATGTTTTTCCAAGGCACAATAACCTTGTGGTCAAACACAGCAAGGCATCACCCTGTTCCCCTTTAATATCTAATCTCAGTTTGCCACTTTTGTATTTTTATCTCAGTTCTTTTGCCACTCAGAAAAAAGTAGGAGCAAGGAAGTCGAAACTGTCTGAACTCCCCAAACGAAATGAAAGTTATAAGGGTGATGTTACCCTGAACAAGTCGCCCCATCATGGCATGACTCACATTTACACAACCCCTGAAGGCATAAGAGCTCTGATGTCTCCCTCTCTGTGTTTCTGTCTCTGCCTCACTCTGTCTTTCTCAGCGCTGCAACTTGATGTCAAATAGAGTCAGTGCCCACACCACAGGCCTGAGGGAACGCAGAGACAAGTCTGCCTTTCTGCAGTCTCTTCTCTTCATCTTTCCCCTTGACTTTTTTCTCTCTGAATAAAACAGGAAAAAAAAAATCCACATTCTCAATAGTTACTTTAAAAATGTAACTCCTTCTGCTGCCATGAGAAACCCACAAAAAGGATCAAAGAGGTTCTAGAAAGAAACTTAATTAAATAATTGCTCTGATTGGCATTTGCACAATTTTGCTGTTATTTTCAACCAAAAAGCTTAGTCTGCACACAGCATCATTAGCATCATTTCCGCAGCATATTACCGTGCACAAAATGTGCATTTCAATCTACGTCGGCGGGACTATTTTCGGATATGATGAGCAGAGATTGTTTAATCAATATGAATGGTTTTCACCAGCTGTCCTTGGCTCTTTTTTTTTTTCTCGAGGAATCTGACAATGAAAGAGAGCACATCGAAGGGAATCGTGTATGTGTGTGTGGAGGGATTTGTTAAGAGACAATAAAGAATGGGAGTGGGAGGGGAAGGAGGAAAAAATAGACGAGGGGACAATTAGGAACAGCAAGTGTTAGAAGCAGTCAAGACACAGATTGAGAGTAGCGAAGGAGTGAGAAAGAAGAGTCTCTTGTGATTTATACGGTTATTATCTCTTGCACTTGTGGGTGTGAATGGAAGCTGTCATGCATGCACCCTGGCAGGTCTCCTCTCCTTGTGTTTGGGGAACGGGGCCAGTCCCCGGGGCCCGAAGTTTGGCATTAGCATTCCGTGCGGTAATGGGCCCCCATTTGCCGCTTGTCACCATAAGATAGGTGGCTTCGTCCTCGCCAGAGTCCCTCCAGCTGAGCGGGGCCCCGTGTCCCTGTTGTGCTCAATGACCCCTCTCATTCCGACTGTCGATTTCCTCTCCCTCTCCCTTGGCCGCTCGCCTTCCTCTTATTTCATCTCTTCTCTTCGAGCAGAAAAGGCACAAGAAAAACTACAACCTATGTCTCCGATTGAAAAGGTTCATTTGGTTATTCTCTGCCATGAAATAAGCATTTCTTTTCCCAATGAATGAAAGCTGAATGGTGCCGTGCAGTCGGTGAACTCTGGTCGTCGCCGATCTAATCCCAGGCGGCCCAATGAGAGCAGTTATTTTTCCGGATTCATGCGGTCATATTAGGGTTCATGATAGAACAGATGCCGGTGTGTGTGCAGGCTAATGAGGTAGCAGAGTAGGGTTCAGAGTTCAGCCGTACTCTCCACCGTGGAGACCTGAGTTTGTTTGGAGCCGTGCCCTCAGCTCCGTATCGCCCTGAGCAGAGGAGACAGAAGATCACTAAGGTCTTGACCATTCTACAGCAGAGAATATTAATTGGAAATTGGTGGGGAAAAACATTTTTTTTTTTTTGCTGTGAAGGATTTAAGAGGTAAGGTGGGGGTAGGTAATGGGCTGAACATAGGGCTGTCAATCGATTGAGATATTTAATCACGATTAATTGCATGGTTGGCCATAATTAATCACATATTTTTGAACCTGTTGGAAATGTAGCATCAAATGGAGATTTTTCAAGCATTTAATACTTTATTACTAATATGCTTGATTTATGCTAATATATGTAGGGTTATTATTGGAATTCAATAAACAACAGAGTAGTTAAGAGAGATACTAGTCCTGCATAGCTGGACCTTTCTCCACAGCACTGTGTCAACACTGGAGAAAGGTCTAGCTGACGAGAAACCCCTCCGGCTGGTTTGTATGTTTTTTTTTCCCAATGGCAATCATCTTGGGCAGCCCCCCTTGATAGCGGAAATACTGGAATGGGAAGAAAATATTGCTAAGAGATACGACCACTCTACGACTCTACCGGGCTACACACTTATTCATAGAACTGCAGTTACATCCAGTAACCAGTTTCCATTGCTGATGAAAATAATACGCTTACACCTTGACATAACTGCTTGCTAGTCCAAAAGCTTATCCTGAGTGCAACCATTGTAGTCTGTCCCAACTCCTCTCACCGTATCTCATATGCGATGGTGGCCATTTCATGCGGAAACTCATCCTTCGCTATGGAACCTGGCCTACCTCAAGCTACATGTTCAAGCTAACAGGACTGCTTGTATTAGCTCTGTGCTTGGCTAGTAAAGGGTATTTAAGCCTAGATGTACTCCGGTGGTAACTGAGGTTACATTAATAGTAACTAGAAATATCTTTGGCCTTGACAGCAATTGAAAATATTTTTTTTTCTTTATCCATTGGTTGCAAGTTGCCATCTAACTTTGGGCTGTGGGTTTATTTCACAGCCCTTGGTAATACTGCTCAGGAATAACAGGCATATATCAGAGTTTGTACACTTCAGCAGTGGTCAATTTCAAGCATTTTTCAAGGACTTTCAAGGTAAATTTTCAAGCTTTTCCAGTATCTTACACCTGTTGCATGTTTTAGATGAGTACTTACATACTAAAAGGGGGGGATTTCACTGAACCATACCAACAGCGATGGTATTACACTTTTAGGGGGAACGGTCTTCATTTCAGATAGGCTACTCATTATTATTTACATTGAACATGTGATTATCTATAGTCTATAGATGGATATAGTCAGATTGCAAGAGAAATACAGTAAGAATTTCTAGCATTTACAAGCACTTTATCCAAAATAAAAGCACTTTTTAAACCTTGAAAATACTACATTTAAATTCAAGCATTTTCAAGGATTTCAAGCACCCGTACGAACCGTGATATATACATAACACATAAAAACACAGTCTTTTAATATAAATAGTTTCTCTATGGGGTGGACCTGAGTGGAGGTGGATGGCACGCCAAACAACAAATCAAGAACTTTAAACCAATACTCCAACACTAATTTCCCATTGTAATTTGTCCGGAAGAAGTGTTTTTTGTGTCCCATTTTCAGAAGTTATGGCCACAAATAGTGTGTTTGAGGCCTAACCCTGTTATTTTTTACTTTACCTCAACAAAGTGATTTTACGGCTTACCCTATTAAAAAGTGTTTAAAACAGTGATCATCACATTTCATAGGATATCATACGAATCATGCTGCAAAAGTTTTTGTAAGAACTGCCCCAAACCTGTTTATGAGAATACACAATAAGAAGACAGACCCTGAAATATGTGCATGAACTTTTTGGCCTTGTCTCGTACCAGATAAGGGAGTTATTTGCTCCTCCTTCTTAACATACTGTGTATTAAGAGCACATTTCATATCCTAAAATCCAATAAATGTCTGAGATCAATGACTCATCAATTTTGCATGGCTGATCATTAGTGTATGCTCCATAATGGCCCGCCAGCTGTTCTGTGAAAGCCAGATCCCTCATAGACAGAATCAGTGTATTCGCTGACATGTCGCCCTCATTTTGTTCAAATTAGAGCCTCTCTGTTCAAATATGTACAATGATGACACGCACCATATGTCTCAAACATGTTTTCTGTAATCTGTTTGCTTATCCACACATCCTCATTCACGCCTCAACCGCAACTGGGTCACACCGAGAGAGGAGACGGGGAAATCAAAGTTGCCTCGTGATGGCCCATATTACAGAGTTTAAAGATTAGCTTCTGATTGATGCACTGGCTGCTCTGTGAAGGTGAGGCAAGCTACTTGTTGCCCCGCTGCCTGGGATCCGTCGGAGCATAATACCAGGCGACAGCCAGCCTGGTGTTTGTAGCGCAAGCCAAGAGGGATTATGGGTAGTGGGCTTTAATATCTGATTTTAATTAGCAGTTTAACACAGTGATCACGCCTCATTAGGGAACTGGGGATGCTGAAGATGTGCGTGAGTCTGCTGGTGAGCACCGAGAAAGTGCGGAGAGGAGAATAGAGATGCTTGCAGGGGAGAATGTAAGAGCCGCCTATATGATGTTTGCATGTGATTAAAAGCGGAGGAATTTGCTTTGCTGACAGCAGTTTCATCACCAAGCTTTCACGAATTAATCACAAAACCTATATGGTACAAGGGGAACGTAATGCTGTACATTATAAACCGTATGTGTGATGTTTTATAGCTCCACTATCCTCGGCAGGCTGCCAGGATTCATCTGTTTGTGTGGAATTCCCCTCAGCCTTGCCCTCCCATGCCACTTAGGGATTTAGAGTGAGTGTATCAAATCTGTGAATAGTCCTCACTAGCACAGGATAAAAAGATTAAGGCATTTTAACCCCTAGGAACCCAATGTCCTCTTGCTCTTGTCATCCAGGAATTAGTCTGGCTCCTGCAATTGTGTCCATTTCCTGGTGCTGATGGCGCAGCGAGGCGGTGGGACACTCAGCGGGGCAGCCAGCGGGCTTGGCGCTGTACCAGAATGCTGCATGGCTGGGTGAAAACAGGACCCTCAGTCTCAGTAATGGTATAATGGGAGAGGAGGGGGGTTTGAAAAGCTCCAGTGGTCAGCTGGTAACACACCACTGCTCTTTTTCTCTCTCCCCGGTGCTCCTTTTCTTCATCCTCGTCCCACTCGTTGACTCACTCCCAAGTCCCCTCTCTCCCTCTCCCTATCGCTGTCCCCGCTGTGCCAGCGGCTGTCTATATATGGTGAGATGCATTCAATCCACTTTCAATCCCCTGGGTTTAGTTCAGGGGCCATGCTCATTTTGTCGGAGGCAGTTTCAACCACCTCTCTAACCCCTTGTATTGCTCTCTGCCTTTCTTCCCTCACATTCCACCAGTTTTGAAAAGGGAGCAAACTAATGCACTTTATAAATCCCTGCAGATATCCTGCAGAATAACAAACAGTCCTCAGCAGTGAGACATTTCTCATTTGCATGAAAGTGAAAACTGTTAAAGTGCAATAATGCTAAAATCTCACTTAATTCCTTTGTTTTTCTCAATTTGATAATTTAGAATTAATACCTAAATTCAAACAAGATGTTCCTGAAAATCCCTTGTAATGCTACTTAAACAATGCAAACAATTGCAAAGCTTTTGCTCTGCAGTGTGTAAAGGAGAAAAACCAACATTAAAGTGTACTAGAAACAAGTAAAAGTTAATACTCTAAAGAGCCCATTAAGCCAGGGGATACATGGGAATTAGGGCCAAGATTAGTACAGCAAGTAGAGCAAATAGTGGGACTGCATCGGGACTCGAAGTAATGACCGGCGACCAGAGGATAAGATCTATTGCACCAGATGTTGCTCATCTCTCATAACATGTTTGTGTCACTCACTCTCTCTCTCTCCCTAATGCCTTCATTCGATACCCACATATCCGTTGTTCTCCCTTTTTAAAGGCCCTCTGGGGTCTTCCAGATATAGACCAGCTCTATCACAATGATCATCTTGACATCGTGATGGATATCTGTCTACTTTGGTCTCACACAGACATCTGAGAGTCTGAGATGAAAAGAGCCATGATGTTTCCTCTTCTTTTATGAATGAAAATCAATTGAGATGGATTACAAAATGCATGTAAGGGCATTTTCCCACTTGATGCTACATTATATAGCATGGGAAATAAGGACGGCCCTACTTGTTTCTTGAAGGTCCCATATTTTAAAAAGCGAGCCATTATGTCTTTTTTTTAGTTATAGAGAAGATCTAGGTACTATATGTGAACGAATCAAAATGCTCTGCCCATGGAGAAATGCAGTTTCCATATTCAGAAACAGTTCCTTTAAATTAGACATCAGGACTTCTGAAAAAGTTCTGATGTCACCATACTATATGGAGGTGCATAGTGTTGCTAGAGTGCAGTTGCAGTCATTCCCCGGCTGCAATGATGGTGCAGAAATGTAGAGGGCACAGAAGCATAAGAAGACCTGGAAACACTGACCAATCAGAGCAGACTTTTTTGGGTAACATATTCTCATGAATGGGTTTGTATGATTTCTAATGAATGACTGCTTTTTGATAACTGGTAACTTTTTAATAATTAAGTACTTATGAAAAAAACCCCACCTATTTAAGGTTATGAAAAATAACAGGCTAAATTATTTTGATAATTCCACAGTCAGTGTTGCAACCTCAACTGACTACTGAAATTTAGTGCATTTATTTCACAACATAGTAGATTTCATTGTTCCAATGGCCCAACAGTCCAAAAAAGTGATATTTCCCTAACCCTAGCCACATGTTTTCGTGCCTAAACCTAACCATTTAATAAACGCAGCACTGTTACACCATTGTTTGTTAAGAAGCCCTTTGGCAGTCGCTTGATTCCAGTGTGTATTTTCACACAACAGACCAAAATATCAATGCATCATGAATAGGAACCAATGAGGTGGCATAACAATGAACGAGGGGGTCAATACAGGTATATTCAGACAGACACTGTGAGAAAAATAATGTTTTGTGAACACCAAATCATGTAAATATGTTCTAGTAGAAACCCAAAATACAAGTATCAACCTGAATATGAGTATAATATGTCCCCTTTATTATCAAATGGGTACATCCCCAAAGACAGGATGCCACATAGTTAATTTGGTAGGAAGGTTCATCAAACCAAATGATAAACTATTGTTTAGTCCAACCAACTCCCACTGTTGGCCTGCAGAGCTTAAGTCAAGAGGTGCTGAGAATCTGGCTGTCTTTTCTGTGCCTCATTGAGCTTGCCTTTTAACACCACCATAATTAGTTTTTACCCAGCCTCGAGCCCTGGGTGTCTGGTTTTGTGGTCCGTGTCTCTCAAAGAATCGAACCTGTCTGGCAAACAGAAACAAACTGCCCTGCACGACTCCCCTCGTTTGTACGCCTCCCTACCAGATTGCTTATTGAACAGCGGGCGTGACAGCTTAAGGGCTGGAGGGGGCAGAGAGGAGGCTGGCAGATTCACACCAAACACAATGTTTCAGGACACCTCTAATTTTTTCATCATTTAAGTTGTCCTGTAATTAATCTGCCTGTACATTTAATTAAAAAGAAAAGTTGAGGGTGTAATTGAAAGCAATGCCTGCCTTGTGAGTCGACACGGAGAACAATGTGAATGGTAATGCATCGTGGCAGCGGGGATACATCACGTTAGTTAATCTGAAGTTGACCTCAGAGCAACTTGGGGAAAGCGAGACGGCGGACACTTTACTGGTGCCGAACCTCGCCCAAAAACACAGACACACTTGGATTTAATTCTGGAAATAAGTCTGCTGTCTCATGTACACCAATATTATTTCAAGGGTAAAATTAACCCTCTGGAATCCATCTATTTATTGAAAATACACATGTTTAATTTACAGTAATGACTTTATTTTTATATATGATATGTAGACAAGCTGAGAAAGCTAGTTAAAGTGCAATCATAGAAGCTTTCACAGTGTGACATTTATGTTTCGAGACCATTTTTAAAATGTGAATTTTTTTTCTACAATGAAAACTATTACTATTTTTAATTTACATGCAAATAGACTGTTTTCTAGTTTTATTATTTATTATTTTTTCTGCTTTTTTTGTGTGTATAAATGGTTAAAAAATGTTTTTAAAATGGTACATTTCCATAGACACCTGTGTCTTTTGTTTGTATTTTGGGTTCCTGGCAGCTTTATACTTTAATTAAAAAAATAAAATAAAAATCAGAAAAAATCAGAAAAATCAGACTGATAGCCAAGTTTGTGTCAAGAATGAATGAATGCTTTATTTTGGTTGCAAAAAAAACAAATAAAATAAAATAAAATCATGTTTTTAAAAAAGAATCCATCAGACAGCAACCGAAAAAGGAATAGGCTGAAGCCTCAAGGCTTATTTGTGCCTCTCCTGTACCATCTGCATGTATACATTATATACATTACATTAATAGAATAATTCACATTGTTACAAAACACATGATACCTTAAACTGAAAAATCAAATTCAATCAAATTTCATTGAAACCAAGAGAAAAAGGAGCCATGCATTCAGGACAGACTGAAAGATGCTGAACAGAGACAGAAATTAATGCATAGGAAGTTGACAAATTTGAACCAAAATCTCCTGGACTTCAGAGGTTTAATGCTTCGATTGGTTACCGTAATCCATGTAATAGCCCGCTTTACTCAACCTATATTTCTTTACACAATCCAAATCCAAACAGATACACCCCACCAATTTATTACAGGCCTAAAGGCTCTTTTTTTGTTTGTATCCAGCAACACAAGCTAAGGATGACTCATCACAACAGCAGACCAAGCTCTGTCCAGGTTCATAACAGGGCAAATGCAAGCTGCTACAAGAAAACACTTACTTCTCCGCCTCAGACAAAAATGAATAATGGAAGAAAGACTAAACCACGCACAGTCAGCTCAATTGCTAATGGCACGTCACGCTTGATTTTGGCATAGGGCCACACTCAGCCAAACAACATCTGTGACATGTGTGTGCAAGGGAGGGGAAACAAAGCAATTTCAGAAGTCATTTGAGCCGAGTCAGTGATGGTCCAGTGACAATGCTTTGTGCTTGTTGTTAGGAAAAAAAACAGTGAGGCGAGTAAATGAGAGTGAAAGAACGACAAGTGGCAGGCAACACAAATAACACTGAGTTGATTTTACTGCGTTGGTGAGCCAAGACTTGGGAGGTTGTTGTGTCACGCACCATGGCGTATACTCTGTGCCCGTCATGGTGGAGATTTCACTACTTGCTCTATATTTGCATGTGATTGAACGCTGTGCCTATAAGTTTAAATCTGTAAATTCTGTGGTAATTTATACAACATGATAACACATTTACTGCCCTCATATTTCTCTGAAGCTCCATAAATGACGGCGCTTCTTGGATCAGAGCTACATTTATACAGACCTATATTTCAACACATGTTTGTGATAAAGCCATTATATTTGATAATCTCATTGAATATCAGTTATAAAACAGTACTTCAATCATAACAAGTTTTCATCTGAAGTTTAATCTTGTTCCAGACTTAATTACTCCAGAGCTACTGGTTTGATTAAATTTACTAATGACATGTTTTGAACATACTCTTTGATAATGGTTGATTGACAGAAGCAATATTTCTCGGTCTTAATATAGCCATCGGATCCGTATGTTTTCCCCTAGATAACCTTTATTTTGTTCATCTCTCAATTTGTTTTACTGTGGATTAATTAATATCTTAATAACTGGAGACAATGTGTCATGTTAAGTGGTGAAGGTCTAAATTAGTTATCGCAGAGAGAGTAGTTCCCCAAGGGGCTGTCCTGGGACTACTTTTATTTTCTATATTCATTAATGAGCTTCCATCAGTCTGCCTTAATAGTACTCAATTGTGCCCAAATGTTACAGAACATGCAGACCGACCATTAGGAATTATGGGCAGGGGGACAGTGTTTTCCAATGGGCTCCACATCCACACCCACTCCAGTACCACAGACATCCGCATGGGTCCCCCTGGGAGTGTCAGTATTGACATTTACTTTTGCTATTTTGAGTGCATTAGTGCGTCTACACTGACAGTTATGGCCAAATGCATTGTAACCAGATGGTGTACTTATAATGGTCAAAATGTTGAGTGTGGAATACTGCACACTTAAACCTTTTGTTACACCCAACTGGTCAAATACAGACACTTTGTCTGCAATTGCAGTACATTTTCATCGTAATAATGCAGTTGGAATTTGCCATTAAAGAGAAAAGAAAAATATTGATTTTCATTTTGTCCAGTGCACAACTGCCATGTTTTATTTGAGACAACAAGAGTCTGTCATATTCACACTAGTCAAGTAAGGACAGTGTACACTGTGTAACCTATTACATGGAGGTGTACGAACTAACTTGAGTATCCGGATGGGGACAGAGCACTAGTTTTAATTTTCATGAGGGTTTCATGATTCCACCAGTTAAAGTGACAGTTGCCCTCGTAAAACTTTGTAGCTGGAATTAGGAATAGCTAGGTCATAGCTAGCTACATAGCCTGCTAGCTACCTAGCTACATCCATGAAAAATAACAACAGAAAAATGTCACACAAATAAAAATGTCAACAAATGTGGATCAGATTGATGCAGCTGTACAAGTTTGTTGGCCCCTTGGGATAACAATTAATAAATTGGTACATTTATTTAATCACCACCATAAAGTTCACTGCTTCTACGAACCGCAAATGCAGCTTTAGTCTTGACTGAACATTACGTTGACAGACTGGATGTGTCACTTCCAACTAATGTTACGTAGGCAATAGTTTGCTAACACCTTTGCAGATTTCAAGCCTGTTTAAGTTGTTTTATAGTTGCTTTGCCCCCTAGTGGACAAAATTAACAGAATGCAGCTTTAAAGAATCACAACATCAGTTGAGAACTGACCACTGAGCCCTTAAAACCCAATTCAGATGATGATCTCATTCCAAGCTGTGCATGAAGTGGGAACTCCGTGAATTAGCAAACAGAAAAATCAAACAAAACGATCTTGATCATTCTAATGGCCCGGCAATTACTGTAACTCCCACATTCATACAAACAGCCCCAGCGCAAGCCATGAGTCATTAGGATCAATTTTAAAGGCCGAGTGCTTGCAGAGGTAGGGTGAGGAATGAGGGGTTATGGGATGGTTTGTTTACCTGCACTTCACTCGCTCATAGGCTGCTAAGAGGATTGACTATGAAATTAACATCATTTCAGAAATGCACACAAAACAGAGCCAAGTGAGACAAACAAATATCTCATTTTATTGTCATTTGACTATGCATGACTTGGCCGGGACCTGAGTATTGAATATGTGACTCAAAGGGCATGCGACAAGCAATCTAATTGCTAAACTAATGACTTTGCTCATAGTTTGTCATCCTTAGTCTGCCTGTCTCTCGTAGATGTCTCTATCATCCGTTTGCTTAGCTGTTAAAAAGATCCCTGACACTCCTATAGGCTGATACACGTGTGTTTGCATGTAGCTCTTTGTTCAGACTGCTTTTCCTCATGCTATCGGCCCTGACACCACTCTCTTCTACAGAGCAATATTGTGACTTTATTTACCATTGTTTAATCAAGATGGTGGATGGGTTGAGTTTAATTAACCCAAGTTGGCGATAAATGTAAATGCCAAATGTCTGCCAGTGCTACCACATAAAGCTTTTACGAGGTAGAGCCCTTTGTCTGAAGGGTATAAAGCAGCTCGGTGCTGACCCGCTGATTCTGGAATGGCCTGAGGTTGGTAATGAATATTATTACGAGATAGGGGAAGCAATGGGAACTTTACATATAAGTGATATGATTCTTAGTTACATTTCACAAATGAGACCTTGTAAGACAGTTCTAAAGTCATCTGCTGTTCGACACAGTGACAGATTGTGTTATGAAATGAAATGGCATGACAGAGGATTAGAGTTCACTCTTGATGAAGCAATGGGTACACAGTATTTTGTAGGCAATAGTCACTTGTTCACAGTTGCATGAGAAGCTTGATACTATTCCCTTCTCTTATCTAACCCTGGGCAAGAAAGCAAATAAGCATAATTTCCAAAACTGTTGCTTTAATCTTTTTAACTGGATGAACAAAGTCTTGTTTCTCTAAATTACATAAAATGCTTTATTAGGGACAATCATGCACTGTATGAAAAATGGACGTAGTCTCCTCCCACAGGTTTCTAAAGAGCTACTGTGAAGTTCAGTGGGGTTGCTCCGGTCGTCAGGCAGTCCTGGCTAATCCAAAAATGGTCAACAAGATGTAGTGGCGCCAATCTGAGGTCAGCCGAATGAAGCCTAGTTGCTGAAATACACCACCTGTGACGGGACCCACCTGTCACTCAAAGTAGCCACGCCCTCAATTCTGCTGAAAGATAAGCTTCAATATAATTTAAACGGATGGGTTCTATAGAAATGCATCCACCACACAGCTGTCATGAATGGCAAAATTAGCTATAGAGACCAAAACGTTTTTTGTAAAAGGCTTCAAATATGCTAGTTTCTGCTGGAAAGTTGGCAATTTTAACATGGGGGTCTATGGGGATTGACTCACCTTGGGAGCCAGCCTCAAGTGGCCATCCAAGGAACTGCAGTTTGTTTTGCAAATGGGTCACAAACCACGGTCTTCTGGGTGGAAGTCTTGTCTGTTTGACCCAGCTGTGCACCCTGACCTCTGTGTAAAAATATTACACGTCATAATACATGCATGTACGGTTTGTGGTAGTTAAAAAGGCTGCAGTTTCAGTTAATTTATACTACAAAACCACTGACCTAATTTTAGGGCAAAAAACTACCTGGTTAGGCATTATAAAAGACAATAGTAAATAAAAGTACGTAAATGCCGTAAGTGAAGTCGTTGCGATGGTGACGTGGCTACCGTAAGTTACGTAAAAAAAAACAACATTCACAAACATGAGCCACAGAAGTTAAAAAGTGTTTACTTTTGTTTTCACATGGGACACGAACCATGTTCTCCTGGGTGAAAGTCTGCTGTTTGTGCATATCATTTTGTAAGAAAAAATCTGGCCACTGGGCTTTTATGTAAAAGGCTTCAAATATGTGACTCACCTTGGGAGCCAGCCTCAAGTGGCCATCCAAGGAACTGCAGTTTGTTTTGCACATGACTTTGGCTTAATTTTTCAGCCCTGGAGGTTGCCTCTCCGTTAAACCCCTCCCCTTTTGAATTGCAATCGAAATAATGCCAAATATGCAATAAATTATATCAAAAAACATGTTTTCAGACAAAAAAGTAATGTCTGTTTTAGTCAGAATCTGAAAACATATTGCTTCATTGATTCAACCATTGCAGCAGTCCACCCAAAGCTCACCGGACTGTTTATTTACAGAATTTCCCGCCTGCTCTCAGTGAAAAGTGTTTCACAATGGGATCAACCTCAAAGCCTCATTAACACCAGTGGTGTCAGTAATGCCCTAGTTTTTTTTCCAAGTCTGTGTTTTTCTTTATTGTATTTTGTATATTGTTATTTTACTATTATTTATTTTCATTTCCCTATAGGCAACCAGGTGCACAGAAGCAGCGGTGCTTGAGTAAGAAGGGATTTAGCCGAAGCTGTTAGTGTATTTCCTCCACCTAATTGCATTTAAGTTCCTCAATAATTTTTGGACTAATTATTTTCATCCTGCTTCCCCTGGCTCCTATAAAGGGGTGAGGGAAGCAATAAAACGGGAGGAATAAGGTCCAAACTTTGGTATTTATGCCGTTGTGTCTCTTAGTTTCTGTCTCTCTCTTTGTGTGGTGACATCAGTGCGAGAATTCACAAGAATTATTCTCGTTTCTAATCATGGGAAATGGGATATGCCTAAATAGCCTGGTGCAATCCTATTTGATTAGTATTTTGCAGCAATCTCACATTTCCAACTCATAACGTGGCATTTGGGATTTTTGTCGGGTTATGTGGCTGCTGGAAATATGTTTTTTGCTTGACTAGGTAACATTTCAACAGAGCCATTACACAGCCAGTCACTCACTCAGTCAGTCAGTCATTCATTCACTCACTTAGTCACCCACCCACACACAAGTACATGTGGTCCCATAGTGTGAAAGGATTATGATGGGTTGAGAAAAATTGCAGGTTCCTGCTGCTCTCATCATGCAGGCCCTCACACATCCTGACCCCCTGTGAGGAGTTGAGGCCTGGCAGTGCCCCACATCTCCAGCCACATAATAGTGAGCGAGGCTGACCATCACAGTCTGAGACTAGTGCTCCTCAGGTGGGTAGAATATAGCACAGAGCTACAAAATAACAAATTAGAAGTATGTATGTATGTGAGGGGTTCATGTACTGTTCCTGCTGTCTGCACAAAGCCAGTGGTTAGAATAAAATGTTTGCATTTGCAATGTTTCTGCGAACCGGATACTTTAAATCAGCTGCAAACGGTTTATTCACAACGCTTTGTCATGACCCCTTGACATCACTTTTTGAGGCAGTTTTCAACACGTAGTTATTGTTATGAAATCAAACAAAAACTACATGGTTGGGTTTAGGATATAAAACCACTTGATTAGTGTTTGGCAACAAAAATACCTTGTTAGTTTTAGGAAACTATTGTGTTTTGGGTTAAAATAAGCAGGGCGTTCAGATGAATGGTTTGTATGGTTTCATATGATAAGTAATGTAGTGGAATTCATAGGTATTCCATGACATTTTTCTCTTTTCTCTTCATCTCATTGTTGGAAGTTATATCCGAAAGTAGTGTGTTTTTTAAGGCTAACCCGATTTTTTTTTCTAACCATAAGATAATTCTCTTGGTTTCTAACCATAAGGACTCTTAACCTGTAGGAACCCTTTTTCTTTACAGCATTAAAAACATGTTTAAAACAGCAATTGTGATGTTTAAAACAACCCTCATGACATACTGTACAACATCGGCAGTGACGTGACTACCGTAAGTTACGTAAAAAACACCATTCATAAAACGTGAGCCACAGAAGCTACGTAAAAAAAAGTTTTTACTTTTGTTTTTACATGAGACACAAACCCTGTTCTCCTAGGTGAAAGTCCGCTGTTTGTGCATATCATTTTGGAAGAAAAAAATCTGGCCACTGGGCTTTTTCTGCGGCACGACAGACATTATTATTAGTTTTATTTTATTTTTTACAAGAGGAATAATCCATTAGCATATGACCAGTTCATTTCTGTAATTGAATATCATTTCTACTTTGGAAAACAAATACTTGAAACATGCCGCGAGGAGTTCAAGATGGTCAGCACAACAGGACAATTAATTAGCAGAAAGCTGTCATCTATTCCATCGTGCACTCAAGGGGCATTGTGTTTCACTCATTATGTTAATGGAAACTTCTAAAGCATATTCAGTATGAATATTTGGGGAAAGAAATAAAAAAATAAACTGACTTGATATTCTCAAATGTTTTACAGCACTTTTCTATAGTACCTCCCAAAGTTCATCTATAATTCATGCAATCATCACTTTAAGTTTAAGTACCGTTCACCTTTGTCGTATTTTCATTTGCTCTTTAAGTATGCAACCTAAGAGTCCATTAAAGCTAATTTGTAATCATGTCGGATGTCACAATAAAAGCATAAAAATCCAACAAACTGCTGCTAATAGGTGAGAATGTTTGGTTAAGCTATCATGCTGTTTCATATTTTCTCACTGCATCCTCTCAGCTGCCTCTCTTAAAGCTGCTTAACGACTCTCGGGGCCATTTTCACACCCACACTTGCTGCTGTACCTAAATTCAGTTTGGGGAGTTTCAGGCAGTTAACTTACCTGAGGCTATTACAGCTATTTTTACTTGCCAAGTGCTTGCCACTGCGAGACAGTCTCATCTCCAGTTTTCCTTTTCCTGCTGCCTCCCCGGCGCTGCTATTTGATCAGGGCTTTGTCCGTCAGATTTTATTGGTTTATACTGATGCAATGGGAATGAATGAGAAACAGGGCTGCGAAAAGGTCAGGAGTCAAATGAAAAATATGAATATATCTCTCCTCTGTTTGCTAGAATGATATTGCGTGATATTTGGAATGTTTTCTGAATAATTCATGGGTGACTGGTGACAGTCAAGTGGAGGGTCCACATACCAGCCTACTGTCAAAATGTTAAATTCTCAAGCAAAACAACTATTTGAAAAAACAGGATATTTTGTGGAGGATTATTGAATTAACCAACTAAAAAATGTGTCATCAGAGAAAGACTAAATCCATTTCAAGGCTATCTTTTCTATCATGCCATGTCAGGGCACAGTAAGGCAGCCTTTTTTCTCTGACAGCATTCTCCACACCAATAACCAAATTGATCCGTCTGCATCCTGCAGCACTTTCAGAGTAAATGCACACTTTATTCTTTTTTTTCTTTCCCACTCAGGGAAATTAAACCAAAGAAGGCTGTGCTAGATACTTGCTCCCACACATCTCAGAGCATCTCTTTTAAAAAATCCTCTGATCTGAGGCAACCTGCTGGCTAAACAAACAGTTCATGAATCTGGATTGAGATATAGACGGCATGTGTTTAAAAGCAGCTCCAATAAGATGCGTGTTAGTTCATGGAATCAAGAGATTTGTCATTGTTGTCGCTCGCAATTTCTCTTCTTACTCCCCCCGTCTGTCTGCCTCTCACTTCCTTCCCTACCGTTTATCTCCCCTCCTTACCCTTAGATTAGATAATCATCTCGAACACCCCCTTCAAGACCTCCTAAGACTTCTCCTTCTGAACGCATAACTGGATATTTTCCAAATGAGACAAGACCACTTCGACTGGCTCGGCGGGGTCAATCTCCCGGGGATCTGATTGGGTCGTAATTGAATTTGAGGGGTCAGATCAAACGCTCGGCTCTCCCCCCTCGACAGCTAACCGTAACCTCCCGAGAAAAGAGCGAAAGGAATAAGAAGGGGAACTCCGGCGGGAGCAGGAAAGATTAAATCTAGCAGGTTTGGAGTGGGGGCCATTTACTGTATGTGTTTGGGTTGTATTTTGCTTTCACGGGGGAGAAGATTATGTTAGATGCAATGGATAGTACGCATAATGGAGAAAAAAACTTGACTTAGAAGCTTCTGGCTGGATGGGAAAACGAGATTCTTAATGGTGTTGCCGGGGCGATGCGTGTCAAATCAATTTCTCTGCCTTCATTAAAGCAGAAGCCACTCGAGCCTATTACCAGACATGCCTACGTACTCATCTTATCCCTTTAAAGTCCAGGGTGTGACCTCACCGTTCACTTAGTGACCATCATCATAGACGGGTTCAGAAGGGCACAAAGATATATATCATGGTGGATCATCTCTGCCACATGGCGGGCCAAAGTCTCTTCATAACCCCGCGCTCTTTATAAACCCACTGAATTGGATTTCGGCGTGTTTTGCAATGCCCATTACCAATTCAAGTCAGTGCTGTACCTCTGGTGTCCTTGTTTCAGAATGCATCAGTGAATAACTCGATGTTTATCAAATGGAGTTTGTTTCAAGGTGTGTGAGCAGTCAGGTTTTCTAATTAAACATCCCTCCATTAGAAAATAAAATGTTTGCATTACTGATTGGCATCAGCGGGCCTTTGAGTATCAGAATGCGGAGTTAATTCGGTTGGAGGAGCTGGGATATATTCATTGGCTCTGTGGTTTAAATTAAATGAATGAAAGAAGAAGACAAAAAAAAAAAAAAAAAAACACAACAACCCGGGAAATGCTCCTACTTTCATATTGAATGGCTTATGTATGGTGCTATTGTCTTGTGCCTCTCAAAAGCCTCCCCTCCTGCATTAATGGACACGTGCAACTTTAAAAGCATTTCAATCAATGAGACTGAGTCCTCTAATGGGGCCTCCTTTCAGGAAGGGGAGCTTGAATATACGTTTTCATTACAAGGACCAGATTGCGGCGTTCACTCAGCGCACTCAGCCCTGTATTGAAATGAGAGGTGTGCTGCGTGATTACCGGAGAGAGTAAAAAGCTTCTGAGAGATAGAAGATAGTGAAGATGGATACACAGGTTTTTTTTTTTTCCTTTTATCCCCATTTCTTTGATTCAGCTTTTAATAGTGAAGGGAAGAAAGTGATGGAGGAAGTTGATGATGCTGATGGCTTCCATACCTGATAATCTGCGGATGATGTCAATGCAGAAGATGTTTAGATTAAATTGGTGATAATAATTTGAACGCGGGCCGCGGTAATGCATTACCTGAGCTGTAAATTCCAGCCTGGTAAAACAACATAACACAATCAGCATTCGTCTTGTTTATTTCACAACCACCCGGGGAAAACAATTAGCCAATCAGCACCACGGGCAGGGCTAATGCTATTGTCAGGCTGTGCACCGGAAGGATGAGTAATATCAACTAGTGATGGGAAGTTCGGCTCTTTTTTGTGAGCCGGATCATTTGGCTCAGCTCACCAAGAAGAGACAGCTCTTTTGGCTCCCAAATGGCTCTTCATTTTTACCACTTATACCTTTTATAATTCAGCCAAATTTAGCGCTGTTTTGACTTGTGATTTGTATTTGAACACATATATCACATATATTTCAATAAATTGCTGTAGCCAATTGCATTGACAGTTGTAAAATCCAAGTAAATGTGCTTTGTTAATGCCAACTACTGACATCTGGCCAAAAAAATCAAACAAAATGTTTTTGGTATAGAGTAAAAATAATAATAAATAAGCAAGATAATAAAAATAAAAATAATACAATGTGCAAAACAGCAGCATCAAACAGTTTTAGGTGTCTCTATGAACTAATCACCATCATTTATCTAACTGTAACTTTTTATTGTATTTTTTATTTATCATATTCTTTTTTTCAGGGCAGATTGGCATTAAGGAAGACCAATTATATATATATATTATATTATATTATATTATATTATATTATATTATATTCGGACGTGAGCCGGCTCCCATTGTTCACTTAACGACTGACGCATCACTGATATCAACAAGGGCCATTTTTTACAAGATAGACACTACTATTAAGGCTGGCGTGTCTTCTGCAATATCGCCTGAAATTGTATTTACTTTTACTTTGAAAGTCAGTATGTGTATATCAGTGGTGGAAGAAGTATTTAGATCTCTTACTTAAAAGTACTAATACCACATTGTGAAAATACTCCACTACAAGAAAAAGTCTGCATTTCGTCTTAAAAATCAGTTGCTGCCGGCGGCCCCTCCCGCATCCCAAAGCACTCACAAGCGGCCCAGTCCTCCTGCAGAGGGACTGCTGCAGGAGGAGGGCTGGAATTGTGACAGAAGACACTTGCAGTTCTAAACATATTTAGGGTGTTTTTTACTCACTTTTTATCTTTCCAACAATGTTATTCCTCTCTCCTACAACGTCCATTACAAGTACATGCACATGGTCAATCATACAAATTGGGTGATGACATCATTTAACGACTTCTAGCGACTTTTAGGACAGCCAATAGCTACTTTCCTATGCCAATAGGAGTTGGCAACACTGCTGGAGACAAAGACTAATGTATTACTTGAGAAGATGCAGACAGCAGAAACAAGTTATTAGTTTTGTGAGTTAAATGTTAGTTTTGTAAGAACTTATATTATTCCATAAATCAGTTCAAATCACAACTCAAGACATACCTGTTCAGACTCGCTCACTCCATCTGATCCTCCGCACCAACCCCCCTCCTTTATTCTAATGTATTTGTAAATGTTTTCTATGATATTTGAATGTATCCTATTGTATTTGGTTTAATGTATTTATATTCTTATTTTCATCTTATTTAACAAATTGTATGATGTTCTGCTTTGTTTTATCCATGTAAGGCGACCTTGAGTGCCTTGAAAGGCGCCCTATCAAATAAAATGCATTATTATTATAATTATAAGTTCCATTTAGGCACTCCTAGATCCCATTTAGTGCATCAGCTGTCAAAAAAACAAACACTTTTTTTACAAGCTGGCGTAAAATACTTTTTTGCACAACTCAAGTAGTTTTATTGAATATTGTCGTTCCCGTTCAGCTGTTTAATGCACCACTCCAACATGGGCATCAAAATCAGTGAAAGGACAGCACAGCTTTGACAGAAGATAGAAAAAGTGTGATGAGTTGACAATTCTGTCGGACAAGACTCCATCGTGGAGTCTCAAGCTCTACATCTACATCTCCAAGGCTGTCTGCTGTTGGTCAATGGTTAAACCTTACAGTTTAAAGTTCACATGGATTTGCTTCGCCCCTGCTAGCGAATCCACAAATAAGAACATTTCCTTTGCTATGAATTGATTTTGCTTGGACTATTTGCCATTTTAAATTCTAGTGTAAAAAGTGCCTTTTAGAGAGCTTGAGTATATCATTAAAGCACATGGGAAAAGACATTTAAACCTTCCTACTGTTGTGTTTATTGTCAAAACACTCTACCTTTTAGTGCTCGCACAGAGGCAGCATTTTAAGTACTGCCTTTAGATTTAGCAAGTAAGAGAAGCAACACAAGCTAAAAGCATTGCTCCATAGGGGATCGCAGGCAGGGACGGCAGCCATCAGAGTCTTTGATGAGAATAGAACAGGTGTTGTTTAATTACCGGGGTTTGAGGTGGTGCGAGAGCAGAGTGTAAACATAGTATAAGTAATTCTTGATAACAGCAAAATGTTGAAGAGTGACGGCCAAATTCCTGCTGTCCCTCTTATCTCAAGTTGCCAATGTGTGTGTGTGTGGAGGTTCACTCTGATCCACAGCTTTCTCTCTCTGTCTTTTATTTTCAGTTTCTAGCAAG